>NC_137739.1:62124310-62724310 GCF_963264785.1 Psittacula echo
TTAAGCTCAGTAAAATGGGATGATCTGGACATTTACATTAAAAAAAAGTTTCATGCTAAAGGATGTGTTGTAGAGGCTACTACAGCAGCAGTTTGCTGGATATACATGATGGACTCATGTTTCAGAAGTGGCTCTGTCGCAGTACAACCAACAGCCAAAATTTCTCCTGCAATTTGAGCCATACTGTAGCAGTGTGCTTACAAGCTTCCAAGACAAGGTGGCTCCACTGTAACCTTTTAGTACTTCAGCGTGACTCTGTAAGAGTGAGTAATTCTAATTATCTTTTTTACACATAGTCACATTTAACAGTGCATAGGTAGACATAGATGTGTGTCTAATCCCTACATATAACGTGCATAGGCTGTGCTCATTTCAGGGATCATTATGTTGTTAAACCTCTTTCTATGCCAGGCTTTATAATAAGTACAGTAATAAAAGAATTAAATAAAATAGGCAAAACACAGCTTTCCTGATTGACAAATATAAACCAGACTAAAACCTCTGTTGTTGATTTGCCTTTTTCCAATGATTGAACTAAGCTTTTTGGATCATCATGTAGCATACAGGATTTTAAACCACAAGAGATCCTGAGCACACACAGCTACAAATCGAGTCAACAGAAATTGTGTGTGGTCAGCAGTGATCATTCTACACAAGTATTATTACACTGGCTAAAGCTTTTCTTTGTAGTATAAACTGTACATACTTAATGCCACCAGAACTTCTCTCTCTGAAAAGGCCCTGGGAGGTTACACCCAAAGTAGCTCTTTATTTGTAATGCAAAGAGCCTCAAAAGGCTTTTCTAGGGAGTTAGAGGAACAAAGTCAGCTTTGAAAACACATAAGTCAACTGTGCAAAAACCAGCTATTGCATTGTTTTCTGTAACATACCCATGTTGTGCTTTTGAAATTTCCATGATCTTTTTTAGGAGCTTTAGACTTTATGGATATCACTGTAGTATAATCCAGCAGTTTTTACTCTACTGAAAGTAGAATTGGGACCCAGTCGCACATCTATGGAAGCCTGCTTCATAATTGCCAGTGATTTTGAATTGGAACTGAAGCCAAAGAGATGGAACTTCCAGCTAAAAGCTATGTTATTGTTCCCAAAAACCATGTAACTGAAACCTAATAGCCTTTTTTTGAGTGAAATGTGTCAGATACACATTATGAAGGTCTAATAAAAACCAAACCAAGCAAAACAGGAAATTACATTAAAAATGAAAGTCAAAAGTAAAAAAAAAAAAAAAAAAAAATTAAAAAAAATTATAGTAGAGAAATATATAATGAAGGGTAATAGATTTGAAGAAAGCAAGGCAAATATGCCAGAAGGAATTATGAAATTACTACCTTGGTTAGATGATATTTTGAGCTAATGAAATACATAATATCGCTATAATCACTTTCAGTGACCAGTGGTTACATTAGACATATAAAACAGGATCACCAGTGCAACCAAGGTGGAAGAATTATTATGCTTACCTACTAATGCTCTCAACCTTGATCTAGGTCTCTAGACTAAATCACACCACGGTCAGTGAACTATATTCCCATTTGAGTTCTAATTTATGCAGTATGGGGAAAAACCAGCCTATTTACAGCAAAGGTCATTTGTGAAATTGAACACAAGACCCAAATCACTAGAGGACAGAAGTTATAAGTTATGTTTATATCATATTATAAAGCTTGGATTTGTTTCTTGTTACTCTTTCTAAAGCCATTTTAATTTAATTAAGAGTTCTGATATCTTTCTGAAAGTCTTAAAATTATGTGTTATTATCTTGAAGTCTAGATTAATTATGGCTACTCCTTTCCTAACTAACTATTTCCAAACCAGGACTAGATCTTTAAAGTCCTGCAATATATGTTCACCTACAGTTGATAAATTGCATCTTGAACTTTTTATACTTTTAATCTCATTTAATGAGATAAGGAATTTTTACAATTTGGCATTATATAACATTTTGGGGAAACAAATGTTTCATCTACTCCCATGAATCAGAAATATTACACCAGTATTTATCCATTTGCAGCTGTCCTCTACATAAGACACTTTGCCCTTTGATTTCATCTTTCTTTCTTTCTAATTATGCATTGCTTCCATGCAATCCAGTCTTCAACGTTTTGATTTGGAAGGGAACTCTATGCTTTTATGATAATGTAAATTCCAAGTTTTCTTGATGGATTTGTTCCAAAGTTTTAGTAAGATATGCAAGATCATGGTCTGGGCCTGATGCCTGTTTCAGGAGGTCAGTGTGGTGTACAGTTAGATATAATTCTGGACCAGGAACTGAGCGGAAAACATGATAGAGCAGCCAAAAGTCAGGGATAGCTCCTTTTTCAGAAGTTTTATCAATGATATCTTCTTTGTTTACGTGCTGACATGACATAACATGCTTTTGGGAGCAAGGTGAATCATAGAATGATTAGGATTGGAAAGGACCTTAATGTCATCTAGTTCAAACCCCCCTGCCATGGGCAGGGACACTTCCCACTAGACTGTCGCCCAAGCCTCCGTCCAATCCTATGTCCAATGTCGAACGGCATTGTTACATGACTTTTGCCATTGGTAAAGTATTCTCAGAGAAAGGGAATAATGACTCTTTCCCCACTTTGCCTTTTACAGTGGATACATCAATGTACATCAGCAACTGATTTGAGGATTAAATATACTCAAAACTTTAATGGGTTTATATATGCATTTTTTTGCACCACTTCTTCACTCTGCTTTAACCTCAGGGTGTTAAATACGTATTAACTACCACGTTGAGAAAATCCAGTGGGCACAAGGCTTCTTGGGACAGATCTAACCAAGAGACTTAGTGAACAGATAATGTGAAGTTATAGAGCATTCTTGGTCTACGCTAAATCTGCACATGTAAAATCTTTTTGTACTGAGAGTACTTTGAAGTACAAAAAGCTATTCAGCCACCACATCACATGTACCATGAGCTTGAAGAAGACAGTGAGTTGCAGACCTATACCCTACCTTACTATGTTCACCTGAAGCAAGCCCATAGTTTCACAGAGCAGGCTTACCTTAAAGTGAGCTGTGGAGTTTTACCACTTCATGTTCAGAAGGAACCTCAAGGTAAGGAAAGGTATGCAATTTAGTAGCAAAGGTCTTTCCTGAGACTCCAGATCTTTTCAGAACTCTAACTTTTACCCCAGTAACAGCTGTTACAGTAATGGTCTCTACTTAAGCTTTGATGCTCCAGACCTTTGAACTTCATGTGGTTACAAAATTTGAACAGAGCATGAAGACAGATTTGAAACAGGAGTTGGTGACAGCAATGTCTTCCCGTTTGCATTGCTAATATGGGCATCTATCTGAAAAGCTATTTGCTTGCATAACTTAAGGCACTACAAAAGCCATGATAGATCTCATGTGAAGTTCCAGTGTATATACATTTTGTAATACAAATTAGATGAAACTTTAGAATGTTTGGGGAACTTTCGCAACCTTTGTAACCACCCAAAATTTCCAATATACGGATATATATTCTCAATCTGTACAAAGGAGGTAGTGCACTGTTTTGGTTTCCTTTGATTGTAAAATATTTTCATCTTAGGGCATCAGTCACCAGACAACTAATGTTTTAGTCTAGCAATTAGAGCTTAAATCCCACTAATTTCAGGTTTTCCTAACCTCAGCCTGTCCTAATTCAGCAAAAGGAGACTGGCCCATGTTGAAACATCAGGATCCAGGGAAACAAGATAATAACTTTAAATATTTTGTAGAAATATTCCCTAGTGTATACTCTGGCCCTAACAACTGTATCCTTAATTCTAAGATGATTTAGACATGAATATCAAGCTCTCAAAAGAGCTATATTGAAAGAAATTGGACTTTCTTGTGCACAGAATGCCTTGACTTTACAACTAGCTGTGGTTAACACAAACATTAATTTAGCATGTCATTTGCTTGCTTTGCTTTCGAAGAGGGAGTGATATACAGACAGTCTTCAGATTGTGTCTTAAATTTTCTGGACTGTATACCACACTTAGCTGTTTTGCGTGTTGTGAAGTCCTAAAGAAGAAATCTTAAGGAGGAAAAGCAAAGCATTCACATTTCTCAGGCAACGCAGGAGTTGATCTACATGCAGCAATTCCACCGATGCATTTATTCTGAAATTACTCTTGTGTGAACTGGTATCATTTCTCTGTGAAAATCAAAAAGACAAAACCTAGCAGTTACAAATATAACACTATTAATTCTGAACATGTAGTTGAATTTTCTGCCTGTTTACTGAATATGGAGCAATTCTGTGCTTAGTGTGACTGACATAATAAAGATGCTATTCATAAACATAAAGAGCCATATTTCCTTATCCTGTGGATTGCTCAAGCCACAGTGACCCCTCCAGCCTATGTAACTCCCCTCTTATCCTCTCTTTGCTCTGCCCCTCTGGCTGCTGTCTACCTATCACTTGAAACTGGGGGCTGATTTGAAACACTTCCAAGACTGACTGGTAAAACACATGCTTTTCTCTGATGTGTCATTTACAATGTTCGTTTAGTGGGATTTAAATGCAGCTGTGCTCTTACAGCTTGAAAGAAAATAAAAGTACAGGAAGAGTCTATTGTTTTGGCACTTGGCTGCATGTTGCATAGTGATATATACATTGATAAGAAAACATATGTACTACCAGAAACAACTCTGAGGTTTTTCTATTAAAAACACTCATTGCTATATGATACTGGATAAACAGGGTAGACTAAGAGGCAGTAAAAGCTGTTCAGGTCAGGGAAGAAAAACACACTTAATATGCATGCCATCCAACACAGGACTTTAATATATAAACACAGATAAACATACATAGAGAAGAGATCATTACATTCCAGGCAAGAAGCAAGTGTCAGCACATTCAAATTTATAGCGCTAACAATCAGCTTAAACAGCAATCACCACAGATTTCTTCCTTGGATGATTCTGACTTTGGGTAAACATGCTGTGCTTATAATACACCCTATGAATTAAGAGATTCAGACTGCCAACTGGAGAAACACAGTTTCAGATGCAGTCAGTAATCCTCATGGGCTGCAGCAAGTAACGTGACTACCTATCGTCACCGCCTGTCCTGGGTTCAGCAGTAGCAGTCATTTTTCTCCTTAGTAGCTGGTGCAGGTCTGTGTTTTTGACTTTCAGCCTGGGAACAGTGCTGATAACACCAATGGTTTTAGTTGCTGCTTAGTAATGTTTAGTCTGACCAAGGACTTTCTGAGTTTCATGCCCTGCCAGGGAGGAGGGGAAGCCGGGAAGAAGCAGAGACAGGACACCTGACCCAAACTAACCAAAGAGGTATTCCATACCACAGCACGTCATGCCCACTAGATAAACTGGGGGCAGTTACCCAGAAGGGTTAGATCACTGCTCGGTTGGGCTGGGTATTGGTCGGCGGGTGATGAGCAGTTGTATTCTCTTCCCTTGTTATTTCCCTTATCATTATTATTATTGGTGGCAGCAGCAGTGGTTTGTGTTATACCTTAGTTACTGGACTGTTCTTATCTCAACCTGTGGGAGTTACATTCTTTCGATTCTCCTCCCCATCCCTCTGGGAGCGGGAGGGGAGGAAGCAGGGTGGGGGAGTGAGAGAGCGGCTGCACGGCTGGGCTTAAACCATGACAACCTCAGTATCATTGGTCTATAAACTTGCCATGTTTTGCAAGATTAAAGTGTGATTTGGTGCTCCCAGAGGCAAGCGGGGAAGTCTGTGCCACTGCCTAGCAAAGGTGAGAGCTGAGAGCACCTCCTTTCTCTCTGTTGCTGCTCCATTCTCTATGATTGCTCCAAAGGTTGGACAAGCCATGTGTGACAGGGAATATTCATGGGGAAGAAGCTCAAGCCTCTAACCAAGCTACACTGGCACCAAACTGACAGCTGCATTTTAATGAAGATTACATTGCAAATACCTTCCTGTGGGATAACTGGTTAATTGCAGGGATAGATGTAAACCACAGGACCTCTGGAGTAATTAAAACTCTCAAGAAAGTAGTACTTTCTCCTAAGGAAATTATCTTGTTGTTTGCACCGGGTGCAAACCACAGGTCCTTGTATTCTTGCTTCAACAGAGCAGTAAATTGGTTGGCAAACATGAAAAGAGCCAAACACTTTAATGCCATTACGGAAATCTCTGCTAGACATCCTGCTGTTCAGGGTCCAGAGTGTTACTTTTGTTACTGAATTTTTTTTATGTGTTGACTGTTAGACTACAGCTATGGTTGTGGTGGTACAACACATTTTCCAGTAACTGGTTCTACCTCAACAAAATTGCAGATTGTCAATATGAAGTCAATGTGATTTAATTTAAAATATTATTTTAAGATAGCCTTCACACTAGCTGAGTGCTATGAACCACTGATTTATTTTTTAATTATGTTTATTCTATCCCAGTTCAACTGACTTACGGAAGATTCAAATTAAATCAGAACAAGCCATTTTAGAACTGAGAAATTATACCGGGCCCACATAAGGATTTTCATAAATTCAATTAACCCAACATAGAATCATAGAATCATAGAATAGTTAGGGTTGGAAAGGACCTTAAGATCATCTAGTTCCAACCCCCCTGCCATGGGCAGGGACACCTCACACTAAACCTAGAAAAGACCTAAGGATGTTTTAGTTGTTAAGCAGATGGAGAAAAGTATTTTTGATACATTTTAGAGAAAAGTATTTTTGATACATTTTAGAGAAAAGCTTTTGGGGATTACTTTTTGCTAATGTATCAGTGGATTATTTTTAAATGCTGAAAGTATCAGAGCTACCTTTTACGAGAAGCGGGCCAAAATTGAAAGAACAGATCTGAACTCCTGAATTTGTGGGTTGGAATGTAATTCTCACACCTATTTATCCAGCCTTGCCAGACTTATTACCATTACTTGAGCCCTAGGAGTGAACCTACGTTTACAGCTTTGTTTCCTGATCAGATGCAAAATTGCAATACACGTATTTTATGGTTTGGGACTAGGCAGAGCCAAAACTTTGTAGAGCACCATTCCACTCAAGACCAAGTATTCTCATCAAGATCACTTAATATTCCGGGTATTCCATTTGGAACTTTATTTTGTTGAAGACGTCTGTGGGATTTTAACTTCATGTAAGTGAAGCATAGCTTAATGCAGAGCCAGCTCCAGAATCTTCCAGCACTGTCTCTGCCTATTCCTCCCAGTAGCTGCAACTAGTCTGGAAAATCAGTTGGTAGAGTGCCAACTGCTCAGGCAAACAAGCAGTGTTACCACTATTTGGTCTCTGAGCTTTCTTTTTAGCAAGCTATTTATCCCACACACCTTCTAGAAATTAATTTTTAAGCCCACTATTATTTTTTAGTTCCAAACTATATGCACATAAACATAAGTAATCTGTGCACTCTTAAAAACATGTAAATGACAGCGCGTACGACTTTAAACTGAGCCTGCTTGAAAGACATTTGGGAAGATAATATACATTCACTGTGGATAAAATCAAGTTGCTAACCAATACAAACAAATGCAACATAAATTATTTTTCTGTTCAAGAACACTAATATCCTATTGAATGTCTTTGCCTCCTATTGTACAATTCTGCCATAGTAATAAAATCAACTGTCTGCAACAGTTTTAGTTTGTTCTATGGTTAATACCAATAATGTACTCAAAATTGATGTTTAACAGAGTGAACTGATTTGTTAGAGTGTTAACAGCCACAGACTTTAACTAATAAACAGATCATTAACTGCCGGTAATAAACAACTTGCCAGGATCATTTATTATTTAAGAACATACTTTGTCTTAAGAAAAGATGGCCCTGCCTACATCTATGTATGACACCTTTCTGGCTGTCACGCAAAGTAGGAGGCACAGACAAAGCTACAGAGAATATTCCACACACATTAGACCAAAACTCATGAAAAAATACTGGTTTTAATCAGAAAGTAATCATAAGAAAAATATTAATTTCTTCCACTCTTCAATAATACAGTCAGCATTTTTACAAAGTTCTAGCCTCTAAGTTGTAATGTGAGGAATCTTGGGAGGGGGGGGTGGCGGGGACAATCCGGTTCTGATTAAATATTGTAACTTCTTCATCTTTCTTACCACATTGGATGCCACTGCAGAAAGCATTTACTTCTGGAAGTAGTTTTGCATGGGAAATATTATATGTATGGAAAGAGCTTTCTTAATTGAGCAGGAAGGATGCTGAAGAGAAAAGCCCTGCAAATTTTGCTATAGGAGAGAAAAGAAAAAAGATAGCTTGAACTTATTCATTCTCAAAAAAAAAAAAAAAAAAAGAAAAATTTGTCCTTTGAAAAACTAAGGTACAGGAAGAAGCTAAAAAGTTGCAAATACATTATTTAATGACTTTAGATGATGACTGGAGATTCAGAAGGAACAGAAGAAAACTCTTGTTTCCTGGTGGTCTTTAAGTCATTCTACAGGTAATAAACCAAAGTCACATAGTAAGGCAGACTTTGCATGTTGGACTGTTCTAATTTTGTCAATATGTGAAGTTCAATGGGATGGTGCCTCTCTAGTTTCCTTTTGGTAGTCATTCATGGAAGGGGTGATGTGGCACAATACCAGTCAGACTGAAAAGCAGAGACACCTTCTAAAACTTATTGTTACAGTAAATTTAAGCAACCAAAGCAACCAGAGGATGATGTCCTAACCCTTTCAGTGCAGTACTTCAACAACCCTATTAGTTAATCCCATAAATATACAACCAGGTGTTCTGAATAAGACTGACAGATAAGAACAGCTCAATGACAGTTTGCTGATGATATCCAGATTTTAGATTAAGAATCATAAAATATTAACTTCTTTTCTAGTATCCTTAGAGACATCAGCAAAAATTATGAGATCATTTTGTTAGGTGCTGTGCAAATACACTGCATAAATACCCCAAAGAAGTTACAGGCTGGCTGCAAACACATTCTCAAGGCTGGAGTGGCAATCCTTAAGAAGTAATTCTAAATTCCTGCTGAGACACACATATAACACTTTAATCATAGAGACAGTTTAAGGATGTCTTTTTTATGCCAGATCTTTTATAAGTTAAGAGATGTCGTTCAAGAAAAAAATTTCACTGCATTTTTTTTTTTACATCCTTGTGGAAGCCAGGGAGAAACCACTGTAATATCATCATTAAAATAATTCTGACCTTAAACTAATATCACAAATTGGCTATTACTTGCAGTAAGGAACAAAATCTGTATTTGCATGCTGGTTAGAAAAATACTTCCATCTAATTGCTTGTGGAAGAAGCACTTTATTTATAGACATACTGTGCAGGAGGAAATCTGGCTCTCCTACCATATAATAAGATGAATGGATCTCTGCCAGAATGCTGGCTATCCCAAGACATTTGGTGTTCCATATACCAAGAATGTGGAACTGCACTGCCTATAAACAGAGAAGGTTTTTTTTTTTTCCAAGGATACTGTAACACATGCTTTTTCTTGGATTCAGAAGTGAAAAATTAATGCCACAGTTATGTAGTTGCAAGAGGAGTAACTTTTTCTAGTATTTTTATCACCAATTGCTTTAATTAGCTAATGAGTAGATAAAACTTGCCACTCTTCCATTTGCCATTAGGGAAGATGCTGAAAAAAAACCCTTCTTCTCTTTTTCCGGGTCGTGAATTTAATTCTTAAAAATCAGGGTGTTACTTACACAACTATTGCCACTCAGCAGGATGACTCACATAAATAAGGATTGCAAGACTGGGATTTACTAATCTGTAGGAGCCAGTGTATCCAATTAATTCATCTGTTTATTTAGGTAGGAGGTTTTTGCACTTTATTATCTTCAATTTCTTTGACCACGGGGGAGAGAAGGCCATGGGAGGGGGAGTGGAGATAGATTTTTGAAGGGGAGCCATAATTAGCTCAGTTCTTGGATTGAACTCAGGAATGTTGTTACTGCTAAATAGCTCCTTAAATGGAGTATTTATAAACTAGAGTCAAAACTGTAAAATTAGATGAGAAGAAAACCCAAAACAAAATAAATTTAGATGCACAAGCCCTAGGTTAATGCCCTGGCATGGTGACATAATCCAGCCCAAGGGACAGGGAATGGAGAAACGTGTTACTGACAGTAAATCAGCACATTGCACGCAGCCCTTCTGGAGTCCAAGAAGGGGATCAGGACAACTCGGAGTTTGGATCCACCCTGAAGGTCCCTTAAAAGTGCCTGGATCTCACACAGCGTCCTCACAGGTCTCTCCCCACTCTCCATGTGCCCACCCAGCTGGAGTTGCTCTGCTCTGCAGTCACAGCACTACTGGGGTTTCCAGCTGGCATTCTGAATCACTGTCCCCTCTCCTCTCTCCTGCCCTCCCCAGTAGCCACCCCACACACAACTCCCCCATGAGGGATTTCTACCCAAATGGGTGGAAATGAGAAGCATTTGCCCAAGAGTGGCCAGGCGGCTTTCTGCCAGGTCTTGCAGTTCTCTAGCAGCATGTGATGGGACTGAGGTCTACCTCAAGGCATCTTCCAGCTGCCATATCTGTGAATAAAAATGCATTTCACATTGTGCTCATGTGCCCATGCCCTACTGTGCCCTAGACCTGATACGGGTTATTCAAAGCAGATTTAATTATTATATAACACACAAACTGCAGAGCCCAAACCAGCTCCCATGGAAGTTATTTGGACTCAAACAGGGACAAATTCAGGACCACAGCTCCTTTCCAAGCAAAATAAATCATTAAGCAATGAAGCAAAGGATTTGTGCCAGGCCTCCACAAAAGACTGAGTTTTAACCATTGCAGATAAGGGTATTTGGGGACAACATCTATTTTGTAACTTCACGAAAAAAATCAAATAAGTGAGCCACAGCTTGTCCAAAATTTAAAATTATTTTCCACATTTAAGAATTTTTCATAGACAAACTTTGCTTGCACAGTAATATCCCAAGGAAGCTTGTTAAATGGCTTTCCAAGGCTATATGATCATTATTAAAAAATTATAGCACTGTCTCCTGGACACAAGGAGAAAAGGAATAATCTATTTTTCAGATCAAGTTCTTAAAGGCTTGCAGTAGTGGAAAATAAATCTTACCAATTCTCCCTAAATTTCCATTTAACATTTCCCGTTCCAAACTCAAAGTTCTCTTCTGAAGGTGCTGCAGTGCATTCATAAATTGCAGCAATACTGTTTCCTTGACAAATCCATTTCATAGAATCATAGAATAGTTAGGGTTGGAAAGGACCTTAAGATCATCTAGTTCCAACACCCCTGCCATGGGCAGGTACACCTCACACTAAACCATGCCACCCAAGGCCTCATCCAACCTGGCCTTGAACACCGCCAAGGATGGAGCATTCACAACTTCCCTGGGCAACCCATTCCAGTGCCTCACCACCCCAACAGCAAAGTATTTCTTCCTTATATCCAATCTAAACTCCCCCTGTTTATAGTCTATCCCCAACATCCTTGTAGGCCTCTCTCAGATACTGGAAGGCTGCTATGAGGTCTCCACGCAGCCTTCTCTTCTCCAGGCTGAACAGCCCCAACTTTCTCAGCCTATCTTCATACAGGAGGTGCCCCACTCCCCTGATCATCATCGTGGCCATGTCATTGACAAAGATGTTGAATAAGACCGGTCCCAACACCGATCCCTGAGGGACACCACTCGTTACCGGTCTCCAGCCGGACATCGAGCCATTGACCACAACTCTTTGCATGCGGCCATCCAGCCAGTTCTTTATCCACCAAGTGGTCCACCCATCAAATTGATGTCTCTCCAATTTAGAGACAAGGATGTTGCGTGGGACAGTGTCAAACACTTTGCACAAGTCCAGGTAGATGATGTCAGCTGCTCTGCCCCTATCCATCAGTTTCGTAGCCCCATCATAGAAGGCCATCAGATTGGTCACCCAGGATTTCCCCTTAGTGAAGCCATGCTGGCTGTCACCAACCACCTCCTTGTTTTTCATGTGCCTTAGCATGCCTTCCAGGAGAATCTGCTCCACGATTTTGCCAGGCACAGAGGTGAGACTGACTGGTCTGTAATTCCCCGGGTCATCCATTTTCCCCTTCTTGAAAATGGGGGTTATATTTCCCTTTTCCCAGTCATTGGGAACTTCACCTGACTGCCATGATTTTTCAAATATGATGGCCAGTGGCTTAGCAAATTCATTTGCCAGCTCCTTCAGGACCCGCGGATGGATTTCATCAGGTCCCATGGACTTGTGTATGTTCAGGTTTTTAAGATGGTTTCAAACCAGATCCTCTCCTACAGAGGGCCTAGGGTCTTCATTCTCACAGTCCCTGTGTCCGCCTTCCAAGACTTGGGTGGTGCAGTCAGAGCCTTTGCCAGTGAAGACCGAGGCAAAGAAGTCATTAAGAACCTCAGCCTTCTCCAAATCCAGGGTAGCCAGTTCTCCCGATAGCTTCCGCAGGGGGCCTACATTGTCCCTAGTCTGTCTTCTATTTGCTACGTACCTATAGAATCCCTTCCTGTTATCCTTAACATCGCAATCCAAGTTCAATTCTAACTGGGCCTTAGCTTTCCTAACCTGGTCCCTAGCTTCCCAGGCAACATCCCTGTATTCTTCCCAGGCCGCCTGTCCCTGCTTCCACCTTCTATAAGACTCTTTTTTCCTTTGAATTTTCCTGAGCAGCTCCTTATCCATCCAAGGAGGTCTCCTGGCCCTCCTGCTGCACTTCCTTCTAGTTGGGATGCAACACTCCTGAGCTTGGAGCAGGTGATCCTTGAATAACAACCAACAGTCATGGGCCCCCCTGCCCTCTAGGGCTGTATCCCATGGAACCTTACTAAGCAGGTTCCTGAAGAGGCCAAAGTCTGCTCTCTTGAAGTCCAGGGCAGTGAGCTTGCTGCACGCTCTTCTCACTGTCCTGAAGATCTCGAATTCGACCATCTCATGATCGCTGCAACCAAGGCTGCCCTGGAGCATCACATTTCCAACGAGCCCTTCCCTGTTGGTGAGCACGAGGTCAAGCATGGCATCTCTCCTTGCCAGGTCCTCTATTACTTGCAGAAGGAAGTCTTCCACACAATCGAGGAACCTCCTGGATTGCTTGCTCCGGGCCGTACCTTCACTCCAACAGATGTCAGGGTGGTTGAAGTCTCCCATGAGAACAAGGGCCTGTGAGCATGAGGCTATTCCTATCTGCCTATTGAGCACTTCATCCACAGATTCCTCTTGATCAGGCAGTCTGTAACAGATCCCCACAGTAATGTCCCCCATTGCTCTTCTCCCTTTATCCTTGACCCACAAACCCTCTGTTGACTGCTCACCTGTCCCCAAACAGAGTTCCATACTCTCCAGACTATCCTTAACATAAACAGCAACTCCCCCTCCTCACCTGCCAGGCCTGTCTTTTCTAAAGAGCCTGTAACCTTCCATTTCAACACTCCAGCCATAGGAGCCATCCCACCATGTTTCTGTGATGCCTACTATATCATACTCCCATAGTCGTGCACACATCTCTAGTTCTTCTTGTTTGTTCCCCATGCTACAGGCGTTTGTATAGAGGCATCTGAGCCGAGCTCCAAATGAAGCCAGCTCATTGGCTGGAGCTGCTGGAATATCTCTGCATCGTTCTGAGCATTTATTATAGGTGTTGGCAACTGACTGGGTGTGATGGGATGAAACAATGCTCACCTCTCCCAACACATCTAGTTTAAAGAAACCTTGACCAGCCTGGCAAGCCTCCTAGCAAAATCACTCTTCACCTTCTTTATCAGATCATCTCTACCAGCCCCCAGTAGACCTGGCCTACAAACTTGGGCCCCATGTTCAAGACATCCAAACCCCCGACTATGACACCACCCTTTTAACCATTTATTAACCTGGCCAATCCTCCTAGCTTTTTTAGGGTCCTCCCCTGTATCCTGGAGAATTGACAAAAAGACAATCTGAGCTCCAGAGCCGCTAACCACCTCTCCCAGGGCTCTGTAGTCCTTCTTTATGTTCTCCAGGCTACTTCTATCAACATCACTAGCACCCACATGGACCACTAGAAGTGGGTAGCAGTCCGTGGGACTCACTAGAGCAGGCAGCCTCTCTGCAACATCCCTGATCTGTGCCCCAGAAAGGCAACACATCTCCCTTGAGACTGGGTCAGGCCAACAGACGAGTGCTTCTGTCCCTTTCAAAGTAGAGTCCCCTACCACTATAACCCGCCTCTTTTTCCTGGCAGCACCAGTAGTGATCTTTACTGGTGCACCAGCCGGTTGTTCCTGGTGCAAGTGACCTTCCTTCTAGCCCCCTGCAGGACAGCAAAGCAGTTCTGGGTGGGGACAACAGCTTTAGGAGGAAGCCCCTTGCTTTTAATTGTCCTCTTCCTCATTTTTTTGTTCTTTTTTGTTGTTACTATTTCCCAGCTTCCTGGGTTGACAGCCTCCTCCACTCCTCCATGAGCTGCAGGGGATGCTTGAGGCCCCTGCACAGTTTGGGCCTGGAGCAAGCCAGTCCTGCTTCCTCTCAGCTTCCCTGACATCTTGCAGTCTATTCACAGCATCCCACAGCTCAGCCACCTGCTGCAGGAGGACCTCTACCAGGGAGCACCGAGTGCAGCCCTGCCCATTGGGCACCGTTCCCTCAGGAGACCAGTGCAGGCACTCTCTACACTGCGAGCTCTGCGCTGCAGCCTCCCCTCTCATCGGCTCTGTCTGGGTGCCTACGCTGGCCACCGCCGGGGCAGCCAGAGCAGAGCTCCCAGACTGGGCCCTGGTCATACGGCGAGTACTCACCATCCCGCTCACCTGCCCACACAAACTGCCTCTACCTGCCCTGTTTGCCGCACTCCTGGCCGCTCGCGCTCCCGGGGCAGGTTTTTAACCAGTCAGGGCTGGTGCTGCTCCTCCTGGCTCCGCCCCCTGTGAGTCAGCTGCTCGCGTCAGCTGAGCTGCCGGCTCCTGGGCAAGTCCTGTAGAGGACCTGAGGCTCCCTTGGTGGCTCTGGCCACTCTGAGTAGAGGCTCCTGGATGCTGATCTTCTCCCTGCTCCGGTGTTGAAGGCAGCCTCTCTCGAGCTGTTCACCTCAGCAATTGACCCAATTTCAAATCCAATAAAAAACTTAATGGGATCAACTGCTTGGAAATATAGTTAAGAAGTTTAATTTAATAGAACAAAACCCAGTATGTTAATATGTAAAGAGTGCAAAACCAGGTAAGGTGAAATGGAAAGCAGAGAAACAGAGAAACAATAGACATAGAGACAGAAATAACAGTGAAATAGAGAAGCAATTTTTGCACCTGGGTGCAAGTTTCTGTTTAAGAATTTGACCTGGAGTGTTCAAGCCATGCTCCTTGCAGAGCTTGTAGGCAGGACTTCAAAAGGGCCTTTTGGGTGCTGGAGCCCCTGAGCTGCTGTGAGGGAGTACCAGGATGATCGGAGGTTGAATTCCAGCATAAGAAAGAATTTCCTCCTGGTCACACCTGATAGCTAATATTAAAAGGTTTTTTCTGTTATCACTGCAGGAGCTGGCCTGATCAGCATAAACAGAACCATGGTGACAGCCCAACACACAGCATATCTTCTTTGGCACCAGCAATCAGTGGTGCTGGCGTCCTTATCATATCGTTCAATGCCATTGTATATAAGAGAAGGCAGGGGATACAGAAATACAATATACCTTTTCTGAAGTGTATATAAATACAGACACATGGAAATCTTTTACAATGAGGGTGGCAAAATACTGGCACAGGTTGCCCAGAGAGATGGTAGATGCACTATCCCTGGAGACATTCAAGGCCAGGATGGATGTGGTTCTGGGCAACCTGATCTAGTGGAAGATTGTCTCTGCTCTTTGCAGGGAGGTTGGGCTAGATGACCTTTGAAGGTCCCTTCCAACGCAAAATATTCTATGATTCTGTATATAAACCAAGGTTTTCTCCTACAGATTTTCCCTTGACCATTTTACTTTAGATGAAAAACTCATGGGGGGAGAAGGTAGAGGGGTGGCAGGAAGTGGAAGCTTGCTTTCTAATTGATGTTTTTGAAACTTAATGACGAGCACAACAAACACAGTATTTCTGACTCACCCTGAGGGACTATTGTAATAAATACAGTAGGTAGGCCTTTATGTGGGCCAGAGAAAGTGATCAAAACCCTGAAGCCAGCTCTGTTTGGTTTGGCATTGA
This sequence comes from Psittacula echo, assembly GCF_963264785.1. Taxonomy (NCBI): domain Eukaryota; kingdom Metazoa; phylum Chordata; class Aves; order Psittaciformes; family Psittacidae; genus Psittacula; species Psittacula echo. The sequence continues at coordinate 62,140,405 of NC_137739.1, forward strand.
CTACACTACAACTCCAATTTTAAAAACAAGCTATAATTATATTGATAGAAAAACCCTAGTAGAAAAGAAGTACATTTTATTTGGAACCAATTCTATTCCAATATTTGAATTTCTCATTTTCTAGCAATAAATTGTTCTTGAACTTTTTTTTTTTTTCTTTATTTCAGTTCATCTGCCTCGTTTGCTTATTTCTTCAAGCAAATCACAAAAAAATCAGAACTGCTTGACTGGAATTTACCACATAGTTGTAAAAACTTTATCTGATTTAGATACATAAATATAAATAGAATGTGGTGGGATTATGAGCTGAGTTAAATATTGATTGGTAAAATATAAACATGTACAGATGAATAAATGTTGAAATAATAACACACTGCAGTAATTTGTGAATTTTCCAATCAAAAGTTTTTCCCAAACTATTTTTGCATTCAAAGACAAGTACTTCCCTGTATGTTAATCACTTGCAGGCTGTGTGCTTTTCTGTGTTTCCTGTTGGTTGCCATTCCTGCCACATGACAAGCCACCTTGGGCACATGGTATTGGCTTCATTCATTCCATTGGAGAACAGAAAATGAGTCCTGCAGGAACAGGACTTGTTTTTTGTTTTGTGTAAACCCTGTCATTAACACAAATAATCCTAATCATTTTTCACAGAAAAAGAATTAAAACATTTCAAAATATCCTCCAAGTGAATCTGTTATACCCATCCCCTCTGCACACCCATTCCTTTGTCATTCCTACGCAGCTCTGCACACACAGCCAAAATTAAAATATTTTCCTATTGTGACATCTGACTTCAGAATTTTCCTATTTTTAAAATGTGCTGAAAACAGATTAGGTTCATATTATCAAAATAATCTTACGCAAAATTCTGCTAATATTTTCATATATAGTAGTCTTAGATACAGAAATACTCCAGGGCCTAAATTTATATTGACCATATGAATACCCTGTTCCTCTAGCTCACCTCTGGTTTTGTGGAGGCTTCCACCTTTGAAGTCAAAAGTGTAGGACTTAAATCTACAGCCACAAACATAAAGATGTAAAAATCTGTGTTTTCTAGTTACAGTTTTAATTAGACATAATTTTATATATATAAAATGTATTTAAATTATTATTATTTTCTTTTAATCCTTAAACAATAAAGGAGATTGACTGTCAGCTTGAAACACTCAGAAGTTCTGGGTCAGATCCAAAGACAGTTAAGTTTAACTTAAAAACTGGAATTTAAAAAATATTTGGACTTTATCTTTGCCTTCTAATTTTTATGTCTTTAGGGCTTAGACTTGCATGTTTTTCTCTGCAACCACAAGAGCTAAAAGCATGGCTTTCCAGTGAAAGCTGAGAATCACAGGTAATGAGATGTCTCCAGGAGTTGGCGTTTTAAGGAAAAACACCAAACGTCATGAGACTTATAATAAAATCATGAGTGTTGGAAGCACTGTTGTAGCATTGCTTTCAGAATACAATGATTCTTGTGAAACACAAAATAGTGCATGCTAAACCATTTTTTTTCCCCATATTAATACCTCTACACTTCATACTTACACTGGTAGGCTGAGGGTTATATGGCTGTTTTATTCATACCACAGCAATTTTCAGGACCATGACAACAAACTTCACATGCTAAAAACTCAATATAAATCAAACATTGAAGAAGAAGGAAAGGAAACAGACAGATGAGTGCTTCTGTCCCTTTCAAAGTAGAGTCCCCTACCACTATAACCCGCCTCTTTTTCCTGGCAGCACCAGTAGTGATCTTTACTGGTGCACCAGCCGGTTGTTCCTGGTGCAAGTGACCTTCCTTCTAGCCCCCTGCAGGACAGCAAAGCAGTTCTGGGTGGGGACAACAGCTTTAGGAGGAAGCCCCTTGCTTTTAATTGTCCTCTTCCTCATTTTTTTGTTCTTTTTTGTTGTTACTATTTTCCAGCTTCCTGGGTTGACAGCCTCCTCCACTCCTCCATGAGCTGCAGGGGATGCTTGAGGCCCCTGCACAGTTTGGGCCTGGAGCAAGCAGTCCTGCTTCCTCTCAGCTTCCCTGACATCTTGCAGTCTATTCACAGCATCCCGCAGCTCAGCCCCTGCTGCAGGAGGACCTCTACCAGGGAGCACCGAGTGCAGCCCTGCCCATTGGGCACCGTTCCCTCAGGAGACCAGCGCAGGCACTCTCTACACTGCGAGCTCTGCGCTGCAGCCTCCCCTCTCATCGGCTCTGTCTGGGTGCCTACGCTGGCCACCGCCGGGGCAGCCAGAGCAGAGCTCCCAGACTGGGCCCTGGTCATACGGCGAGTACTCACCATCCCGCTCACCTGCCCATACAAACTGCCTCTACCTGCCCTGTTTGCCGCACTCCTGGCCGCTCGCGCTCCCGGGGCAGGTTCTTAACCAGTCAGGGCTGGTGCTGCTCCTCCTGGCTCCGCCCCCTGTGAGTCAGCTGCTCGCGTCAGCTGAGCTGCCGGCTCCTGGGCAAGTCCTGTAGAGGACCTGAGGCTCCCTTGGTGGCTCTGGCTGCTCTGAGTTGAGGCTCCTGGATGCTGATCTTCTCCCTGCTCCGGTGTTGAAGGCGGCCAGGGAAGAATACAGGGATGTTGTCCGGGAAGCTAGGGACCAGGTGAGGAAGGCTAAGGCCCACTTAGAATTGAACTTGGCTATGGATGTTAAAAATAACAGGAAGGGATTCTATAGGTACGTAGCGAATAAAAGACAGACTAGGGACAATGTAGGCCCCCTGCGGAAGCTATCGGGAGAACTGGCTACCCTGGATTTGGAGAAGGCTGAGGTTCTTAATGACTTCTTTGCCTCGGTCTTCACTGGCAAAGGCTCTGACTGCACCACCCAAGTCTTGGAAGGCGGACACAGGGACTGTGAGAATGAAGAGCCTAGGCCCACTGTAGGAGAGGATCTGGTTTGAGACCATCTTAAAAACCTGAACATACACAAGTCCATGGGACCTGATGAAATCCATCCGCGGGTCCTGAAGGAGCTGGCAAATGAAGTTGCTAAGCCACTGGCCATCATATTTGAAAAATCATGGCAGTCAGGTGAAGTTCCTGACAACTGGGAAAAGGGGAATATAACCCCCATTTTCAAGAAGGGGAAAATGGATGACCCGGGGAATTACAGACCAGTCAGTCTCACCTCTGTGCCTGGCAAAATCGTGGAGCAGATTCTCCTGGAAGGCATGCTAAGGCACATGAAAAACAAGGAGGTGGTTGGTGACAGCCAGCATGGCTTCACTAAGGGGAAATCCTGGGTGACCAATCTGATGGCCTTCTATGATGGGGCTACGAAACTGATGGACAGGGGCAGAGCAGCTGATGTCATCTACCTGGACTTGTGCAAAGTGTTCAACACTGTCCCACGCAACATCCTTGTCTCTAAATTGGAGAGACATCAATTTGATGGGTGGACCACTTGGTGGATAAAGAACTGGCTGGATGGCCACAAGCAAAGGGTTGTGGTCAATGGCTCAGTGTCCGGCTGGAGACCAGTAACGAGTGGTGTCCCTCAGGGATAAGTGTTGGGACCAATCTTGTTCAACATCTTTGTTGGTGACATGGCCACGATGATGATCAGGGGAGTGGAGCACCTCCCGTATGAAGATAGTCTGAGAAAGTTGGGGCTGTTCAGCCTGGAGAAGAGAAGGCTGCTTTGTCGGTGACATGGACAGTGGGATTGAGTGCGCCCTCAGCAAGTTTGCCGATGACACCAAGCTGTGTGGTTCGGTTGATACGCCGGAGGGAAGGGATGCCATCCAGAGGGACCTCGACACACTTGTGAGGTGGGCTGATGCCAACCTTATGAAGTTTAACCATGCCAAGTGCAAGGTCCTACACCTGGGTTGGAGCAATCCCAGGCACAGCTACATATTGGGTAAAGAAGAGATTCAGAGCAGCCCTGCAGAGAAGGACTTGGGGGTGCTGGTCGATGAAAAAATAAAGATGAGCCAGCAGTGTGTGCTCGCAGCCCAGAAAGCCAACTGTATCCGGGGCTGCATCAAGAGGAACGTGACCAGCAGGTTGAAGGAGGTGATCCTGCCCCTCTACTATGCTCTCGTGAGATCTCACTTGGAGTATTGTGTGCAGTTCTGGTGTCCTCAACATAAAAAGGACATGGAACTGTTGGAACAAGTCCAGAGGAGGGCCACGAGGATGATCAGGGGACTGGAGCACCTCCCGTATGAAGATAGGCTGAGAAAGTTTGGGCTGTTCAGGCTGGAGAAGAGAAGGCTGCGTGGAGACCTCATAGCAGCCTTCCAGTATCTGAAGGGGGCCTAAAAGGATGCTGGGGAGGGACTATTCATCAGGGACTGTAGTGACAGGACAAGGGGTAACAGGTTCAAACTTAAACAGGGGAAGTTTAGATTGGATGTAAGGAAGAAATTCTTTACTGAGCGGGTGGTGAGGCACTGGAATGGGTTGCCCAGGGAGGTTGTGAATGCTCCATCCTTGGTGGTGTTCAAGGCCAGGTTGGATGAGGCCTTGGGTGGCATGGTTTAGTGTGGGGTGTCCCTGCCCATGGCAGGGGGGTTGGAACTAGATAATCTTAAGGTCCTTTCCAACCCTGACTATTCTATGATTCTATGATCTATTTTTCTTAAATATGATTCTCATTCTTTTTTATTATGGATTCGATCTGACTTTTCATCTTGAAGCCTTACCTTATATGACCCTTTTATGGTAGGGACCACAGAAATTCTTCTAAATGGAGAAAAGTGCTTTGTGTGTAGCAGTATTTTCCCAGGAAAGGAAAAACTTGCAAGCATTAAATCAGGAAAGTGAAGGAAAAGATATCGCACATTTGGAGCTCTACAAGCAATAAATTTGTTGTCAATAGTTAGGTTCTAATAGTATCATATGGGGGAAAATTCCCAACAGAACACAGTGTGTATGAGAAAAAAAATTTGATCACTCATGCTCTGACATTTTTATGAATTTAATTTAAGGTGGCAAGAAGAGACCTAGTAAAAATGGCTGCATGCCTACCAAAGGGAAAAAAACCCCAAATAACCTGAAAGAAAATGAAACACTTTTTTCAGAAGAAAGGCTTTCATGGCTGTTGATGTGTTTTAGGTTCCAAGCTAAAAGTATTTGTAGCAACATTTCAAGAGTGGGACAATAAGGAAAAACAGTCACAGAAACATTTCAAATAGTCTGACCTGAATTACTTTTAAATGAAGGGTGACTTTGTAGTCTAAACTGAGAGCTGAACAAGGTAACTGCGACTCTAAGTTTGATAAATTTCTTTCATGACTTTGGGAAAGTCAAGTGATTTAGTATTTACCATTTTTTAAATCCCATATTTGCAAACAGAGACAACATGCTTCTGTGTAGAGATTAAATCTGATGCTTTCTGAAGTGCACCCAGCTTTCTTTTCCAGCACTGCCTTTGTGACATTGGAGGAAACCATTCTTCCAAAAGCATCTTTCATTTTTCTGTTCTTCCTTTTTCTCTCTCATAGATACATATTTAATGGGATTCTGCAGGAAAGAAAAAATCCTAAGTGGTGTATGTGACATAAGGGACACTCTTTGGGCAAAATGATAACTACATACTGGGTTGTGTTAATGACTGCTGTCTGCAGTCAGTGGGTGTGATTATTCCTATCCCTCAGGAGCAAGTGTGATCTCACAAAGTGATGTGTCCAATTTGATGCTCCTCAGTAAGAGCAAGACATTAAAATTAGTACAACAGGGGGCCACCAGGATGGTTAGGGAACTGGAGCATGTGATGCTCAATGAGAGGTTAAATAAAAGGAATTTTTTAACCTGGAGAGAAAAAAGCTGAAAGAAGATCTAATTGACGACTTCAGCTTCATAGTGGATGGTTATAAAGGGGATGGAGCCAGACGCTTCTCAGAGGTGCCAGAAAAGGCCAAAAGGCAGCAAACAGAAGTTGCAACAAGAGAAATTTCAGATAGAAGAAAAATTCCCTCACAAAACACTGAAACCTATTTCCCAGAGAGATTGTGGCATCTGCATGCCTGGAGATCTTCAAAACCTGACAAACAAGTGAGCAACAAAATCGGCCCTACTTTGAGTGGGGAGTTAGATCAGATGTGTTTATGATTAATAGTCTCCTCTTCATCCTGAAGATAGAGGTTTGTGGGATTTGTGGTTTGTTGAGGTTTTTGTCTTTGTAGATTACTTTGTAGAGTAATTTGATTTATACTTTTTTGTCCTTTGGGTGCATCATGACAGTATTTACTGCAACTGCTACTACTGAATTTACTGTGCTGCCTTCATTGCAGTCCAGGGTACGATGGTGTTTTCTACAGATACACACATAAGAAAGCTTTAATCTACTGTATGCAAGACCTGCTTGCAGATAAGTTGCAGTAGCACAGAGTTATTGACCTTATTCCTCAAATATCTGAATATCTGGTGTCATTCTTTATGTTAGATTTTGTAAATGGATTGTTTTGCATGCTACCAAGACTATGTACAGTATCTAAGCTATCTGTTTTTCGTATGTTTATATGAGTTGTAATCACATCTTTGACTGAAAGTTCTAACAAAATTGCAATGGCACAAACCTGAATAAAGATCTCCCACGTACAGTGCTCAGCAGATGAGGTCCCTGTATCTTTTCCAGAAGCAGGCTCCCAGGCACCAGCAACAAATACACAAGTGCTACTGTTACAAAGGACCCCCAGCGCTTTCTGTGTAGTTTTCAGTTTTGCTTGCTAATCACAGTGCAAACACATGTTGGTACTTATCCAACAGTTGTTGTCATGGCACTCTGTTATCCCACCTTCTCTGAGGTATCAAAAAGTATTAGAGGCATCTTCTCAGAAGCCTTAGGAAGCCCAGGAGCTGTGGGTGAAAACTCAATATCCACTGAGAAATAAAGTATGTGCCATTCCCTGGCTAAGTTCTTGATATGTCCATCAGGAAGAACGTCCAAGAAATCAAGAAAGATAACAAAGAAAAATAAACAAAAGCACCTGAAGAACTTGAGATGCACTCACTAAGCAGCAGAGATTATTTCAGGAAGGCAGGAGGGTGGTGGGGATTTCCCTGGACTAGCCAGCCTAGCAAATTTCTATTTCTATTGCTCTAATAATCTACACCCTCTAGACATGTCAGTCCTTGGGTTTCCACTGGATGGAGCACTGGATTTGCATCTTGACAACTGCAGCAAATGAGGTCTAAGCTGCTTCTGAGATCTCGAGTAAGCATCACTTTTGCACTAGGACATTGACTTTCCTGTAGCTTTTGTGTTGACCAATCTTGTGTGAGGCACCACACCTTGTAAGATGACAGCGCTGCTCCCAGTGCAACACAATGATTATAAGATGCTGTGCAACTCCCCAGCTAGAAACAGAGGACCTTGTCATCCAGCTGAACAAGCCCCCTGGCATGGTGTTGGATCAGTTACCTGTGTATCTAAATACATTGCTCTATGCAATTGCAGACAGGATTCCTAGATACCAATTTTGTGCATGTAAGTAGCCATTATAAAGCTTGAGCTATTGCAGAGATGAGTTAAAAAAATTGTCAGATAAACCAACTAAAATTGTCTGGAACTATTGGAACTATTGGCATCAAGAGGTGCTGTTAAAGCCCCATGTGATCTGATGGTGGATCAGAGAGGGAGACTTGTATCTAAGGAAGACTACAGATCAGCTAGCATAATTTCACTCCAGTCTTACCAAGTGACTGTGAATTCTTGCTTCCAGTTGGGGTCCAATTTTGGGGCAAGGACTTGTAGCACATTGCAAGTGCATGAGGCATACTGAGCTGTGATTAGTGCATCAAGTTTCTCTAAGTTGTAGGCAAAACCTGAGTACTGTTGATCAGACTGGATTTTGTCTGTTTTTCTGACTAGCTGTCCAGAATTTCCTGAGTGAATGAATAGCCAGCCATTTTCTCAAGTGAATAAGTCAAAGCAGACTCTAAGATGCTCCACTTTAGAAATTACTATGATCATTAGATATAAAAAAGTATTTCCTTGGTAAATAGTGGTTTTTCTTAAAGGCGTAATTCTGAGTATAATTTTACCCTTGGTGATGATTACATTTTCAGATTTCGACACCTTAACAATTGACATTGATCAAGGTTTTGAATTGCCTGTCATATGAAAAGAGCTTTAGACACCAAGCAATTATTTAGTAATAGTCATCAGGATAAATATTCACTGAAAAGAAAAATAGAATGACTGCACATCTCAAACAGCAAGAGTAAAAAAAAAAAAAAATTGAAGTCAAAACTTAATTTGCATGTGTCCACAACTCTGCACTATAACTTTTCCCTCCTCAATTTCCACGTATTGAGACATACTGAAGATAAAATTTAAGACTTCAAAATAAAATTGCATCTTTTCAATAGCTATCATGAAAGGATGAGGAGATGAAATCTAATGTCAAATCAAGTTAAAGCATATTATGGTGCAAATTCTGCTTGCATTTTACACATTTTAATACCTTGGCTATTTATGAGCTAAAGAGGCAAGATTTCAATGCAGCTACTTCTGAAAACAAAGAAAAACACAACAGACTTGCCTCTTTTCACAAGCAGCCACAGTTAGATAGATATTTGCTAGATTTGTTACATTAGAAGAGTCCTTATTACAAACAGATTCCTTGTTCCTTTCTTTATTAAATCTCAGACAGAGATTTAATGTCTGTCTGATTTATCAGATCTCAGACATAAACTATTCAAGGTGAAACGAAAACTCTGAAACCACTTAGGAAGAATTCATGCACAGAAAAGTCCTGCCCGTGTGTCAAATAGGGTTTTACATGTTCATCATTACAGCAGGAAAAGAAGCAAATATCCCCCACTGGACACCATAGATCAGCATTTGCAAAGTGAAAATCTCAGCAGTATCTAATAAAATGTTTTTAGTTCTTGTGACTGTGAGGAAAAGCTCAAGTACATGTCTCAAGTTGATATAATGACACATGAGCATAGAAATAGCTTAAAGAGGGATAAACTCCTTGGGTCGGTGAGTTGCTGCCTGTACCCACTGACCTAACAGGAGCAACTAACATGAGCAGGTGAGGGACTGGGCCACAGACGGCATGGGCTTATGTGCACTGTGGTTAGAGAACATCAGGTTCCCTCAGTCCCACCCCATCTGCAAGAGACCACAGGGCAAAAAAGTGCAGGTCCCACCCCTTCTGCATGAGAACAAGAGACCAATTGTGTCATTTTATGCAATGAGGTTCTCTATATTGACTTAAGAGAACATAGTTCCCCTTAAATTCTAGCCTTACAAGTCAGAAAAATGAAGAAGTGGAAAACATGTACATCCATACCTATAAGCATATATATACACATACGTGTACATATGTATATATATACATACAGCCCATCTTCCTGGCATTCCTGTGTCTCAGAGGTGAGCTCTTTGGCAAATTTATTTTCTAGACATGCTACAGACTAATGCTTTGCTGAGTTATTCTTCCTCTTCACAGTGGAGAGACATCACTATTGTCCTTTTCTAATCCTGACACATTCTCTCACTATTGCAGATTGATAAGAAACCCTTTCAAGCACTTCTATGGTAGTACCACCAATACCAAATGGTCACCCTTCCTGCTTGTAACCCAAGTTACTTCTAACAGAGAAATTTCCCTTCCATTTCTCTGGCCAACTCAAAACAATTGTTTTGAGTTCTTGTTTTTGGCTGGGATTCAAACAGTAGAGAAAAGCGCAACATAAGATTGCATCTCTTTAACAAGAGGATTGAATAACTTTTCCAAGGCACAGAAGTGACTTACCTCTTCTGATACTTTCTCTGAGAGCAACCAAAACTGGATGCTGCAAAATAAGCATGTAAACTTTGTACTGATCTAATACTGTAGTCAGAGCAACTTGTTCCACACTGAGTTTTCTGGTGACCTAAAAAAAATTAAAGCTATTTATTTTATTTTAAGCCTCAGTCAATGTAACTTGCAGGTACTCACCCTTCTTTGACAATTTTGACAACAGGTGGAAGTGAGACCTCTGTCACACACCAGTTCTGAGTCTACTCTCTGAAATACAGAGATTTGATTTCAGCTACCTACAGATGGCCAGGCTCTGCTGTTGAGGGGTTATGCCATTGCTAAAGCAGGCCCAAGATGCTGGGATAGCCAGCAGTAGGAGATGAAGGGGTGGACATACCCAGGGCTGGTGTGCTGGGGACAAGGAGGTGCACTGTCAGGAGCTCCAGAGCATGGATGCTGGCTGGGTCCTGAAGGTCCCTCCTGGGACTGTGCCAGATCTCTCCAAGAGACAGGATCCTACCAAGATGAGAAATACACAAATATTTTTCCCTCTTTTCCCTTTAGGCTCCAAATGATCTGACCATGAACAGACTTTTTTAAAATGAAAGATGAGAAAACTTCACATTACTATATTTCTTTTTTCCTAAAACCTCACCATAATTGACCACAACTCATGTTTTTTAGGTCCCACCCAAGTTCTCTAATAATGTTTTGCCTGCTGTCAACTGAACTGTCCCCTGCAACAAGCCATCTCACTTATTGGTCCCAAGCAATGAAAAAAGATTTAGCAAAGGCTACCTGAAACATACAGCCACACAACACACAAACTAATATTTTGACTTTGCATATGTTAAGACTTACCATCCATCTATCTTTATTCTCACTTTTCCCTATTGATTTGTTGGATTGGTAGGTTTAATCCACCTAAACTTTGTCTGTCTCAGAGTCTGTGACTATAAAGCAAGATAACGAGGAAAGGAGAACAACATGACCTACTGCACTGTCTCTAAGTTTTATGGGCAATGCTTGGTATCAGTGAGAATTTTACTGCAGGAAAAAATGGCAGGATCTGCTTATGATGCTTACTGGGTCCTCCACTATGCTCAGGTAAAACTCCATAAAGTTACACCCTTACAGGAAATATTCTTTGAGTTCAAGATTTTTTCCTGCTAAACTGATTTGTTACAGGTTGATTTTGTTAATTTTCACCAGTCACAAGAATTGTTTCTAAACATTAAAACATATATAAACCAACTTTTAATTTAAAACACTCCTGCAGGAAAAAGTGCACCAGGAAAACAGCTGTTCCATGCACAATAGTGACACAGTGACTTACAATGACTAATTAATGAGAACACCTGGAGTATCTTTCAGAGCTAAACTGGAAACAAAATACTGGAGATTAGGTTTGCAAGCTACTGGTGGTCCCCACTAATCTCTTTCAGGTGTAAACCACAGTGTACGTGGAAAGCAAAATCTGACTCATTCCTGCAAGACAGGAGGTCTTCGGGCTAATAATTGCAGCATGTAGTTTCCATAAAATTTACGAGGTTGGCTTTAAATTTTAGTAGTGGCAGGCCTGCAATAAATGCCAATGAGGTCCATCAAAATGAGTATTTGTGTGTGTCCTCATAAAAATAGATCAACCTTTTTAACAGACTCCATGCAGAGGAATTTGTATAATTACAACACATATCTACAGCTTTAGAGTCCTTTCCACACCAAAACCAACATGCTAAGTCATAAATACAGAGGAAAAATAAACACAGGAACATAATAAAAGAGATTTGGTTGGGTTAAGTTGTTCTGTTTCAGCTGCCATGTTGTAGCTAACAGAATTTCCACTAGAGGTGGGCAAAAGGATTATTTTCTCTGTCAGCTTCCCCCTCACCTTAGCCTCTTGCACTCTTGGGGATAGTGAACAAGTCTGTTCACATAAAGGAAAGGAAAAGGAGAATCAGAAGGAAGGAAGGGTCCCACCACACATACATATATTCATTCCCAGACCATGCATTAACTCTTATCATGCTGGTCTTGATGGAAATGATCAACAAGGAATGAAAGATGCAAGGCAATCCAAAAGAAAGGACAAATTATGTTCTCATCTTCTGAGTTGTGACTATAACTTGCCAGTTCCACAGTCACAGCTGAATTGTCAAATCCAAGTAATAAAATATGGTTTATGGGTGAGGTTCTCCACCATGCCAAGTTTCCCCACAGTTCAGCTGAAGTGGAGGGGAGGTTATGATTCACTGATTCTTCCCCTAGCCCAGCCATAGCTCTCATCCTGATGAATTATCCACCAGCAGGGAAGAGCTGGAGCTTTATGTGTCACATACACTCCTCATCCAAGCATACCTCTGCTGCCAGGGGCAAGAGCTATGGAGCATGGAAGCAGAGGTCATGGGGGTGGTGGAAAGGAGGCAGAAGCCAGGGAATATGCAGCTTGGAGACCTGGATACATTTTAGTGTAGTGGTCTCCCTAATAAGACAAAGACAGAGTTGTATAGGTGTTTATACACCTCAAAACACAGGTGGGCATTTGGTGAGGTTTTCAAAAACTCCTATGACTTTCATCAGAGTTAAGAGATGTTAAAAGCTCACCTCTTCACACCTTTAGATTCCTAAGTATTTTTAAATGGTCTGCTTTGAAAATCAGCCAGTGCTCATCAAATTTACCTTGCTTTTGAGTAATTTGAATAGCTAAAGTGATGCATTGTTTTTAATGGATTTAATGGGTTCCACTTTTGTCTAACAGCCAGAAAGTGAAGACTAAGCATGGACCAGTTTGACTTATTTTAGGCATCTGAAAATACAGTGTGTGAATCCCAACTAGTTGCTGATCTACCTATAGTCACTGGAGAGACCAGATACCTCAGAAAGCGATGACTGAAACCCTGGAAGAGCCTGTCTCTCTTCCATGACCACAGAGGGAGCATAGGCAACAAGCTCAGATTAGATGCCTAATTCATAACAGCTGAAGCCAAATGAGATGAATTCCTTCTCCTTCAGTCACTTAGCCAAAGGCACAGAGAAAACAACAGGAGAGCAAAACACTGAATTCAGTCTCCCAAACCTCTAGTCAGTGTTTAATCACTGAACTTCCCACTTGAGAGGAGGTGTCAAAGGCTGTTGCTAAAACAATTCCAATTGGTACAGAATAGAAAACATGAAAGTTGTGCTGACTAATAAATACAGAGTTGGGAGCTGGAGGGAGCAAAAGGGAGAAAAACAAGCTCAAAGCCTTTCCCCACAAACCAACTAGTTCATGGCAGGAGTGGCACCACAGACACGCACAGGCTGCAGACACCCAAGGGAAGAGCATTGCTAATGTAGGAGCAGGACTGCCCAGACGTGGGTCCTGACAGCCAGAATCCAAAAGCAAAACCAGTTCCAGCTGACCAGCCATGCTAACTTTTCTCATCACGTACTTATCTCACTACCCTGATGAAGGTAAAAAGCACACATTTTCCCCTTAAAAATATAACTTAATAATGAGGAAGAATAGCCCATAATTGTTTTCAACTACTTCAAAATCCTGGTGAAAGCTAATGATATTCTGAAGTTCTGCAACACAATGAGGCACATAAAGGAATAGCTCTCCTAAACCAGTGTAGACAAGTATTATTTATATTAAAATAATACTTCTGTTTCATTTTGAGTTTTCACTCTTTTTTCATTTGTCATTACATCTTATATCTGTTTCTTATTCTGATCAGGAAACTGTTCTCCCACTAATGAACTCTGAATCTTATAGGGAAAAGGGTTTTAAAAAAATTTAAGTGGAGATGTTATTTTCTTGAAAGATTTCTTAAACTGCCTTTCAGATTTTAAATAATAAAAAGTACCTAAACCATGACTTCTCATTATAAAACCAGCTGATTCCAAAAGCAATTGTTTCAAAAGCAATTTATGGTAGAAAGATGTCAACTACTTTTAGTGGTTATTAAAGGCAAATGAAGCCTTTCAAAGAAAGTGGAGGGGAGAAGAAAGTCTCCTAAGTACACACTGTCTCCTCTTTTCAGTGTTCTGTATAACTTCTCGCCATAACACCCCTCATGCCCCCTCTTCTCCTCCCTCATGCCTTTTAGATGACTTTTGAGAATACAAACTTTGGTCCCAGTGGTGAAGTCACCAGCAAGCTCCTAAATGCTGTCAGTCAGGCCAGGCCTTTGCTCCAGCCATGGCTCATGAGACCTTGGGCAGAGCACAGACACAGACTACAGATATGTCCTTCAAGACTGGGGTCTGGCAGCATCTAGATGACTTAGCCAATAAACTAATTATGATCTTCTGGACACTTATTATGGTCACATTGTAATCTCAGAGGTTCAGTGCGACATGCAATTACTCTTATTCCAATCAGAAAACCAGCAACCATCAATTTCATGTTATTTGTGTTTCAGTTGTACTTTTGCCTCTATATGGCCTTGATTTTTTTAGCACCATTGGTCACTGCAGTACCGAAACAACGCCCATTCAAGGTGCAATTGCACCCCCCTGTTCCCAGTCCATCGTTGCAAAAGCTGGAAGGTTTACTCATTTTAAACTTTCCACTGGGCAGTTTGCCACACAAAAGCTCCAGCAGAGGTTATGCTAGCTACATAGCATATGAACATATGCATAGAGACAGGCAGTACCCCGGAGAGCTTATGAAAAAATTAGACAAAAAGTTGTCAAGAAGACACAATAGTATTTTGCTTTCTTACCCAAATGACTAAACAGAAAGTTATGGTCTTGTGGATTTTCCCATAAGAAGAATTTGTCAGTCATCAGGTGACCCTGACCAACCTGGGAAGTCTGTAAAGCAGCCATACTTTGGGAGGCCAGCAGTGCAGGAGCCAGCAGCTTTCAAGACCATTGCCCAGTTAGCGCTAAGCTGAAAACTGTATCTATCTTCTAAGCTTCTTGCAGTCCTGCCCCTGATACTTGTTTTGGCTGACGAAACCCTGGGAATTTATGCCTCTTCTTTTAGATTATTTTTCCTGTTTCTTCTCCCCAGACACACAACCAACTGTCAGCACCCTGGGCTGTCCCCCCTCCTTGCCCAAGTGCTGTTTCAGTAACCTTTGTCCACATCCATTTCTAAGCAGACCTTGATTTATGCTGCTGTGGCAGTAGCATATGAAGTAGAGTTCATCACAGAACAGGATTTTAACCCTAGTGCCCATTACCTGCAAGGCAACACTGGTGCTTGCCTTTAGTCTGAGCATCCTGGTTGTTTGGTTTGGGAGGGGAACTTCTCGCTGATTTCACTCCCTTTTTTATCCTATCTTTTCATAATTAATAACAGAAGTAACACTGGGGCAATGGGGAATGTCCTAAGTGTGTGTAAAGAACGGTACCCATTTTAATAGCTTTATATCTGGAACAGATTTGGCTCAATTAAATAATTGCATTATAACTTTCACATCTCTGCTCCAGTCTAGCCACTTGCAAGCTGCAGTGACTGTTGTACATGCAAAATCATCACACTTCAGTATAGCTGCTTCTTTGAGGCAAATGAGATTTGCTTTCTAACATATTTTGAAGCTTACTGATAGCTTAATAAAACTGCTTGCTGTCTCTCCAGATCTTAAATTTCTTTTTATTTTAAATATTTCTACAAGTAATTAAATCTTTGTCTGATTTTTTTATTTAAATGCTTGATGCTTTTCAGGAGATTTGAAAGCTTTTGAAAGGTGCTGGATTATAAGCCTGAAAGAGCAAGTGTATTGTGTCTGGAAAGCAATACAGTGAAGGCCAATGGCTTACATGACCAGGACCATGGGACAAACAATAGTAGGAAGTAGCTAGATGCCAGCAACCCAGCAGCAGATTTCTCCTACAGACACCAATGCAGTGCCAAGCTGTATGGTCGATTTTAGTCACACAGACTTTGGACATGAAACAGTGTAATGGGGGAAGGAGGAGGAGAGGAGACCTGGTGTCATGTCAAACAACTTGTACACACAAAGCCATCAACATTGATCGCTCACAGCCTGGGCTGCATTTTAGCAAGTGAGCTAAAGATGAAAGGTTTTCTGTTGCCATTGGAAATCCTCAGAGCCATCTATTCACCCTATCATATGTTCACTATCAGAAACTGCTCTTCAAAGCTGAACAAAAACTACTGTGCTGCATAAAATTGACAAAGTTAATTGTATGCAGCATGTTTCCTCTACCATAAATATCCCCAAACACCATTTGTTTCTGGATTTCACTGTTCTCTTAACTAAAGAACAGCTACGTTATTGTTTCATCTGTAGCCCAACTGTTTTCTTTACATTTTTACCACTAAATTGAATCTACTGCCAGTAATCTAATTTACATTTAAAATGCACAATATGCCAACATGACCAGACTTCAATAAAATTTTTACTAAAACTCATAAATGCCTTGATTCTGGTGTTTATAGAAATTTTAGACTGTTCATTCCCTGAATGTTATGTTGCTAGCATCCTAAAATCATTCCCATATGAAATAAGAAACATTCTTAGATTCATGCTGCATCAGGAAATACAAAATACATTGTCACTAGCCATTGCTCTCAAAATCAAAGATTTGTCAGCTCTCCATAAAACACTTTGGATGGCGTGTCCAGCCTGCAGTAGCATGAGATGTTAGTTCTACTCACCTGCTATTGCTATTGATGCAGCACATCTCATTCCTTGCATTTCAGATTACAGGTGTTTCTTACCACCTTTGCTTCATTTATTTTTTCTTCCTGTTCACAGAACTACCTGGTTCCAAAATATTGCAGAGGTCTTCAGGATTGTTATGAACACTCTAAGTCATCACTGAATCTACCTAGAGGCATCTTTCCTGAGTAGCCACTTGATAGTGCCAGGAAGACCATTCCCTGGAGTTTTGGATTACATTTCTCAGTTGGACACTGATTGCCAAATTTGTGATTTAGCAAAATGAAAAATTAACAGTAGTTACAGTAAAACTGGAACAAGGTTTTAGCTTGGTCTTTTTCTTTTTTTTTTTTTTTTTCCTCATGGAAATGGATTATGTAGCAAACAGCTCATTTTTGTACTTTCTAAACATTTTTACTTCTTTTTTGAAAACAATATTTTCAGGGGCTATTAACTAAACAGAGTCTTTAAAAGAAAAATTGATAACAAAAAATATATTTGCTTCCAATTAAATGACTTTTCAATCTTACTTTGAAACAAAAGTGTGCAGGCATGCAGGTGTTCATACACAGGGAGTTAGGAAGTTTTCTGAGTCAAACCCTCAATTTCTTCTTTTTTGTTTTCTTTTTTTTTTTTTTACTTCAGCAATTAAACCTACTATCAATCACTTCCAAAGTTCTACTCATAAGGCTTATTTTTATCCTTCAGCTAATCTTTGATTGTGCAAAATCATATTTGTTTTATTGCCTGCTCATACAAGAAATGTGCACAAGCTACAGCAGTAGCAGGATCAATGGCCATCTCCTCAATACAGCTATAGTTCCAGTCAGTGTCCACATGCTGTTTGATGGTGTGGATACTCTGAGTCAATAAACAGCTGTTAAGCCAAAAATATCTGCTTATTTGAAACTAAATATATAAGGTTTTGTTTTGCATTTAGGGTCAAACATGGATTCCTGCCTCCCTACCAAAGTGGCTGAGAGAACACATTGGGCCATATTTTACTTTGCATCTTATTTTGAACACTCAAGCTTTATATGCTGTCATTACTCTGTAGAGGGGGAAAATATCCATCTAGAGTTTGTTGAATTTAGAGTATCAAAAACCTGAAGACAGATGAACTAAGACACGGGCTCCTTCATGCTTAGATATTTGGATTATAGTTGCTTTAGGTAGAAAGCAAAGTTGCTGCTGTTTCTTTCAAGGATGAATCATACACCTCTGGATATGTCTTGCTATTTCACCTTTAAATGCACATAATCTACTTGCAGAAAACCTATCAGTACATTATATTGCTGTGAAATACCAGTTCAATTAAGAATGTGCATTGCTGTATTGGAGCCTAGGATAGAATTCAAAGGGATCAATTCTCCATTTGGTTGCAGGCATCTAAAAGGCATGGTTTGGCTTTGAATAATGAAAAAAGTAAGGAGGTCTGGTTTTACGCACAACAGACCATTGCTCAAGCTGTGTTCTTCTCTCAGGAAATTTTAATAGGATTTTTGTGTACAATAGGATTGTTGTACTCCAGGGTGCAACTATTTATGTAAATATAATCATGCTATTTATGTAAGAAATTGAAAGGTTTACAATGAGAATCAAGAACAATTTCATCCTGAAGGAGTAATCATTTAATTGAGAATGCGGAGTTAAGGTTTAATGTTTCCTTTTTTCCTTTTCCAAGTGGTTTTGCTAGCATTCTTACTACATTAAGTTACATAAAGTAAATACACATTTTAGCCAAGCCAAAAGTGCTGTGCCAACAGAAAGCAATACCCCGCACCTGCTCAGAAAACCTTCCTTCTCAGTTCCTGATTTTTGCAAAAGCCCTTGCTGGGACACGGAAGCTCTTGGTTGTCCTGCCTCATCAGCAAGTATTGTGGTCCTTCTGGAAACAGAAGCACTCTGCACACTGCTGATAGAGCAACACCTGACACTTAAAATGGTGTATAGAGCTACCCAGGAGACAGCAGGCTGGGGTTTTCTGACTAGAATTTTAGATTTCATGTGTATGTTCTTATTCATCTACTCTATGCAACAACATAGTAAACCTGGTCCACGTGGACCTTGAATGACTGTGTGAAAAAGACAAAAAAGTGTGTGGTCCGTTGCTTAAAACTCTTCACTTGCACCATTCACTTGCTAGGGTCTAAGCTGTTCTGGTGTGGTCTTTGTCCTCCCTGTGGGGGATGTCAACAGTGATGTCCTAGTATCTTGAAATGATACCCTGAAAGGCAATGTGACACACCTGGCTATGAGACTGGAGACACTCCGACGCCTAGGGAGAATAGTCAGGCAAAAAAAAAAAACCTAAAAAGAAGCTCCTTTCTAACCATCTGCACACTGGTCTTGGTATAAGTTTTCCAAAGTATTGAAGAAAAGTTACATTAAAAGTTTTAAGAAGAAATGAGATAACTCCACCAAGAAACAGAACCAGACAGTTCCTGGAAATAGAGAATAAAACTTACAGCAGGACTGTCTTGATGTCCAATTACTAAGGGGTTATTGGAGGGAATTGAGTGAGTGGTAGTAAGTACTGAATGCATTTATACATTTATACAGTGTTGAACCAGTATTTGAGAACTTACACTGGTTACTTGGGAGACCAGGAAATATTTTTTCCCACTCTTCTGTTTGGATAAGTTTCTGGATTATTGTATATTTCCCTACCTTCGAAGCACTGAATATAGTGATAGCTAAGGACAACATGTAGGCAAAAAGCAGCAGCGTTCATATGAGCATTACATCAAAAGGTCATTTCTTCCAGGGACCAATACTGCGGAATTAATGGAAAGTGTATTTTGCACAGTGTCCCTCTGAATTATGATCCACTTCCCAGAAGCATCTAGAAGCTTCAGTTCTCTTGAGATCAAAGTTCTCAGTTCTCAGAGTTCTCAGTTCTCAGAGTTCAGTTCTCAGAGTTCAGTTCTCAAAGTTCAGTTCTCAGAGACCAAAGCTACTGTGGATGGTCTTTTCTCTAGCTGTGATTTTCATTCCTTCTGCACAATAGGTTTCAAACTTATTACAGGGTATAGAGGCTTGTTGCTTTGCAGCTCACATTGAGTAGAAGCTCTGAAGATCAGAAAGCTGGCTGTAGTTGGGGGCCTGTATATCTCTAGACTAATAACACTGGATTAATGTGCTTAATAGAAAAAACCCTCTCTTTTTCAGAGGATCTAGACTCCCACCTGGGCGTGAGCATTAGTAGCAGAAGCAACTGCTGAAGATGTCTCCAGCCATAATAAACTACTGGTTGAAAGAAAGTGTGTGACAAAAATGTACAAAAAGATCGTTGGGGATATTTTTGCTCAGACTGGGAACTCAAGAAAAACATTTCTTAAAAGAGCATATATAAAGCAGAAGTCAAAACGTCTTGGTAAATTTAGCTTAAATGACACGTTTCAGTACAGTCAGCTTGAAAATCAGACATCCAAGCACAAAGCACGTGGGTCTCATTTATAAGCCTGAGAAACGGTGTCTCTGAAGGGACTTTGGGACCTTTGTGGATATTCAGACGAACATCATCTCGACCACTGACCCTTAAAGGCTAGTTCTTCTCTGGAATGGGTACTGATGTGACAACTGGATGAGAGGTTGTAAAATCCTACGCCTGGGCACTCAGACAGCTACAAAGCCATCCAAGCTACTTCTCGTCAAGTACCAGTACAGGCCACACACATATGATGACCAGCTTTGTCAGTTTTGGAGAACAAAAAATGTACAAGATCCAGCACATGAAAGATGAATCCTGACATTTAAATCTTCAAATGAAACCCATTTGCCTTGTGAAGGGATGTAAGCTGTGCAAGGGGACTCAGCCACGGGAATGTCACCATGCTGTGGGAAGCCCTCTGACACTGGAAACTGAAAACCAAGATTAGAAGGCTAGGTTTGGGGTTTTTTTCTAAAATATATGCTCTAGCTCAACTATCGTTGTTTCTGGTCTTGGAATGGCAATCAGGCAGTCACAGCTGTTTCTTTTGGCTATGGCAATCTTTGAAAACAAGCAAACACAACGCTCCAGAGGCTTATTTTGTTAAAACCCAACAATTTCAATATATACATCCAATAACTAATTTGACTTCTTGGTTAGCACGCCTCTTTGCCCTGCTGTCAGTCTACCCTAGGGCCAGGGGCAGACAGGCTGCCCAACATCCTGCTCCAGCCCAGCACATGTTCCTTCCTCTTTAGAAGAGCTTCTAGCATAGAAACCTTAGACTGAAGCCATTTACTTGAGCCAAGGATTTTATATTGTGAATTCTGTGACTGCTGGTTGACCTGAAGACTGAAAAGTTTACCATGAGGGTCAGAACAAGATTCAGATTTATTCTCTATGACCTGAAAGCCCAGATCCTAAGGTGGTAGAAGAGTCTTTTGTGGTTTTTGGTGTTAATGACGCTGACACGTAACTAAGAACTACTGGCTCTATCCAGTAGAGGGAAGCAGCAAAAAGAGAGCTATATTTGTTGGTTTATCATTTTAACAATCACATAATAGAATAACTAGTTACTGCCTAAAGAAATACATTCATAAAATGCAGCTACAGGCAAACTCTTGACAGGCAGATTTGTTCATTTCTACCCAGTGACTAAGATAATGTAACAGTGGGACATTTTATTACACAGAGATGTTTCCTCTGGACCTGTCAAACACTTTAATATAACCTCAAATCCCTGCAAGAAAACAAATAATCACTGCAGATGATACTAAACCTAAAATTTTACCTGCCCCTGTAAAACTGACTGAAAAAGTAACAGTAACACTATGGTGATTCACACGTAATTGAGTGTGCCAACTAATAATCTTTAATATCCACTGCTGACAGGATGGAATTAGCTGCATTTTTCCCTGTCCAACTTTCGTTTTTTCCTTGTGGTGTAAGCCAGTATCTAATCCCATCCTTATATCATTTTGGTCATATTAACTCAATTGAGGAGAAATTACTTAGCCTAAAGCAGGTTAGGGTGAGATCTTGAAATAACAATGTTTACACAAGCTAAGGATGTCATGTCTTTTGTTGAAGCTTTCCAATGATGCTTGCCAACCAAAGCTTTTCATGCGTGAAAGAGTCAATGCTGAATTATAGTTAAGCCATGTAATAATTATCCTCATTAGACATAAGCAGAGCAGGGATAGGATGAATTCAGTTATAAACTCTGCTAAGACTCAGGAAGCATATTCTATATGTAATTTAATAATCTTGGAAATAAATACACAATTCTTTCTGTCTTTTCACACAAAGTCTATTTAAGCAGAGGCAATTCATCCCACAGTGAGAAGACTGATTTATTCATTATTAGCTTTTAACTTAATCTGGTGGAAGCTTTTGAATACAGTATATAGGTGAATCCAGCAGGGTTTCCTGAGAGCAAGAGACCTGGGACATGCTGACCATTCTGCCTTGCGTGTATCATCCTGGTGGGGAGATGGGCATGGTTGGGAACTTCTCTCCCGAGCAGGAAGTTCATATCCGAGTGTGCGTTGTTGTCCTTGTCTTCTCCTGAAGTTGGTGGGAGGGGAGATGACTCTCTGTGGAAAGGTGCTGTGGATGCACTGAACTTTCCAGCCTCTCTGCCCCTGGATCATGATTCTCTGTGCTCCCTGACCCAGCCTTCTTGATTTTTGGAGATAATTTGGCTGCTTTTAGCAGCTGAAGTGGTTTTACCACAAGGAGCTAACATTCAGGTCCTGGCTAGAGGCTGCCAAACTGCTCCTCAAACAATTTCTGCCCATGTTGTTGGCAACACTGACATAAGGAACTCCTCCAGACCAGTCTCTCTCCATTGCTTTCCTCAGTTCTACCACTGACTGCATGTTTGTTAGGTGGCATTGTAGCCAGGTCACCTTAAAAACATTGTCTCAAAACAAATATTGAAGGAAGAGGATTGTGGAGGAGCAGGCTAAAGGAAAAAAAAAAGAAAAAGGGCCTTTCCTTTATCTGGTTTACAACATCTCCTCACAATGAGGTGAGCAGAAATGGACAGGTATAAGGGATGATTCTCTGGGCTGGTACTGCTTTCAGTATCCTCATATTAGCAAGCAGTGGTAACCATGGACCTCTCACTGCACTACATACCCTATAAGAAACTCCTGATCCTGCATTGGGAAACACGGATGCTCTTTTCCCTGGGCTTTTTTTCCCCCAGGAGAGGAAGCCTGGCACTGCTGCCTTGAGCATGGCATCAAACCCAAGGGCAGGTTGGAGCCCCAGAGTTAAGGGGGGGTTCAGTTTCTTTCCGAACAGTTCACTTGCAACATCTCTGACTTTGCTGCTTCTTCTGTAACAGGGGATAACATTACTTTCCTATCACAGAATTAACCAGCTGTGCCTGAAAGCATGAAAACATCACGTTTTCCTCTTCAACATTTAAACCTGATGCCACTCTGTGAACAATACTTTCCAGAAAATTAGCTTTTGGAGATTGAGAAACTATGAGAGACAGGAGGACATTTCAGTGTTGCTCTGATCAGCCCTCAGGAGACTGTAGCAGACCAAGAAGAAAGCACAGCAAGTTAAGGCATCTCCCATCCATATCTTGCTTCGTCTGCTCCAGCCTTGCAAGTGCTGCACACGTGGCATGTCAGTAAGATGTCCATGGCAAAGGATGCTGGGTTGTGAGTATATATGTGCATAAATATTTTTAAATAAGGGGCCAGACAAAACCAGCCCCATGCACCATGTTTCAAACAGCTACAGCATTCATCTCACTGATGGCACCATGGTGAAACCCTGCTGTTTTCTGTAAGCCAATCTACTCCACTTGAGGCAGTGGCAAAAATCCCATAATTACAATGAGAATAAAATCTGCTTCTTTCTAGTGGTGTAACTCTGATGAAACTATCAAAGCTGGTGGTAGTAATCTGATGTGGCAATAATGCCACTTTAAGTGTACCAAGGTAAGGAAAGCAGAAAAGATATGGAAAAAAAAAATTGGTTAATGGATATATTTTTCCAATGATTATTTATTTGCTTTTGGCAAACTGCAGTTATTTGAAGAAGACTGATTTTTTAAGTATCCACATGCCTTACAGTGATAAAATGACCAGCATTTCTCAGAATATCATTAAAAAGGCCTGTGTTCCATGGAAAAGTAATATTAAAAACAACTAGTGTAAGAGTGTGTTTGTGTAGTCTGAACATTTTTAAGCAGTGAGGCCAGGGCACTAAATTAAATATCCCATATTTTAAGTTTTCATTGCAAAACTATTTTGTAGCTACATTCAGAGTTATCAGCATTTGAGGAATGATATAAATAAGATCTAGCCTCCACGTTGTTAAATTCAGCTGCTGTCAGCGTTATTATTGGCAGTAAAATTACTTTGATAGCTATCAGCAGTAATGAAATATAGGAAAAGCCTGGACTGCTGATATCTTTCACAGTAGTATGTTCTTAAGCAGTCATTAAAAAACTAAGGTCTGACATGACATATCCATTTAAAATTCTGCTCCACAGTAGCATAATGAATTCTCGAATTGCTGTAGCCTATATATCTAAGCTCAAGTTATTGTTTTATTTCCATTTGTTTGTTTCAACAGTTTAATGTTGTAAGAAAGCCACGGCTCAGTATACTGGGTCATTCACAAGCCCGTGGAGTGCAAATGCCTAACTCAGCAGGTCTGGAGAAATTTCTCCTGGTGCTAGCCAGGACAAGCATGCCAAAATGGAAAGGGCAGTTCTCAACTGCATAGATCACAATGGTCCATCCAAGTCCTGCCCAGGGACAGTGTGAATCTCTGCTTACAGCCCACAGGTGGATTAATTCTTTCAATTAGGAGCCACTCAAGTGCACAGGCTCAGAAAGGCAAGAGTGGTTCAAAGCAAAGTGCTGTGTAGTCTGAAGGGGATGAGTGGTGTTTGAACAGACATCTGGGGTGGCTTCTCAGGCAGTCCACAGCCAGACTTCATGCAGAGACTGCACACAGATCTTGGGCTGAACCTGAGGTTTGCTCCACTGTGGCTTTCATGGAAATCAAGAACTTTGTCTGAGGCTTTAAACACAGCTGGAAACCAGGGGTTTTTTGTCTTCTCTGGCAGAAGCACCGCAGAGCTAGTCTTACCCTAGCCCTGGGACACCTGCCTCCCCTACTCACAAGGGCATCTTCCCCTAGGACCTCTAAAGGAAGAGGGCAAGGGCCAGGGCATGTTGGGTGAGTGCAGCAGCTGCTGGGGATGTTCAGTTCATCCCACCCTCATCCCACAGAGGAAATCACAGAGGCTGAGTCACTTCCCAGCTCTGCAAAGCCACACCACTGGAGCAAAAAGAATTAAAAAAAAGTCTTCATAAAACAAATCCTACAGGATTTCCTTGCAATAATCCTCTGCCTGGGGTAGCATACCTGCACTGCTTTAGTCACCTGCTGTTCTGAGGAGCATAACTCCTGGGAGAGCAGGAGGGCAGAATTACCCAGCTATTTCACTCTCACATATTCTGGGAAAAACAGGGCTGCCTCCAGGTACCCTGTCCAAGACAGGGTTAGAAGTGGAAGCTGAAATTCTCCCTAAGGTTCATGATTTGATGTTGAATTTCAGAAAGATGTGGAATTAGTGCTAACAGCACTTGAACTACACCATAGAGGACTTTTTGCCTCCATTAAGCTCACTGTGAAGCCATTGCAGTGATAGCTGGGATTTTCAGAGGGGTTGCATGAGATAATGCCTCTAAGTGTCTTTGAAAATCCTCGCTTAAATGCAACAGCAACAGATCATCCCTCCAACTAATTCAACACTCTGCCTGTGACCTAGCTACAAATAGTTCAGGGAAAAACAAAGATCTCATTTACAAGATATGCTTGTGCCACTTATTTGATATAACCTCACCTTCAGAAGTAAAATAACTTCCCTTTCCCAGCTGATGTTCAATGTATGCCATAAAAATTCCATAAGATAGTGGAAATTTGATATACCCTGAGACAACATAGATCTCAGAGGGGCCAAATTCAGTCCCAGAATGGCAGTTGTTAGAAATGAGCCCAGAATAAGAAAGGCCAGGTATTTTTAATAGTTAATTATTTTTGATTAGGTGTAATCAAGAGTGTTGAAAGAACAAGTGTTATTTTATATAAGTGGTAAGGGACGTGCCTGATACTGTGTTACTCCTAAATTAATTTTATCAGTTCACTCCTTTCTTCAAAATTCTAAAAGGTTGAAATATGAAGTTGCATTTCGTGAGCCCAGCAGGTCTTGCTCTCAAGGTACAGCGGGAGAAGCTGCACCTTCCTTCCTACTGTAGGGCCAGCAAGTGCAGGGCCAGCTCCCCTACTCCTATGGCACCCTCACCCCTGCATCCTGGGCATCTCTGCAGCAGTGCCAGGTGCGGGAGAGCTCAGCTGAGAGATGAATCCCAAGTGGGAGGTTCAACACACTGCAGCCAGGCACAGACTTCTGCCCCTACCCACCCCAGCTGGGCCCAGCTGATCTGATCGTCTCTCCATGTAAAACCAGCACGCAAGCACCCGCTGCTCTAAAGAATGAGCAGAAATAGACAAGAGGTCAATAGCAGCATGCTCTTTGCACTAATTCATGTTAAAAGCTTTTCTGTATATTTTGAAAAGGCAGTTTATATCTGATCTCATTACATGAAAGACAAAATACACTGCTTTCAGTTATGGCACTGCCTGCTATGGAGGAAAGCACAGACATTAACAATGAGCCACAGCAAAGCATCGAGTGCATCTGAATTCTTTGTCTACAGCCCAGGCTTTTCCTGCCTCACAGTGACAGGATCAGGGAAGAATTTTCTGTGACTAATTAGGTTTTAACTTGCCAGAGAGAACACGGACATTGGCAGTCTATTGTATAATACTGAAGCGAAGTTTGAACTAGATTGAACTTAATTTCCTTTTCACTGAAAGTAAAGAAAGATTAATGAAATATCCCCAAATCCATCCTGTTAGCTTTTATTAAATCAGCAAATGAAATTTAACCTCCAATTCTGTTATAAAATCTTTTCCTGTAGATTAAGTTTCTGCAAACATAAATGAAATAGACATACTCTCCTCTGCAACATTTTAGATATGAAAATTACATTACTTCTATCAACATCACTGTTACTTTAGGCAAATGCCATATTAAGAAACAATTATTCCTTGTGTTTCTTTTCACAGTGTTACCTAGATTTTATTAAATGCCAGGACTTTGCTAGTCATTTATGAAAACCTTTTGCGGATACTCCAACACGTCCTTGCTCTTTCTGCCGATAGCACAGAGTCAACCCTCCAGGAATACAGAGCTTTCTTTTACTAGTGTTATACTTTTCATCTGAGGGACTCTAAGTCATGTTCCTCTCTCACCTTCTCTATTGCTTCTCAGTTCCAGTTATTGCATTAACACCCTGGCTTACTCCTCTTCTAAGCATCTAACTGAAGTCAACAGTTAGTTACATCAGGAAAAGCCAGTCCCCCTCCACCCTGAACAGAAGAAGACAGGTACTAATGTAGGGTTCAATAAGTTCTCAGATGTTCTTTATGGAGAATGAGCCAATCAATCAACCTTGTTCCTAAACATGTTTCCAGTCGTAACCTTTATTGATCAATGGAGGAGAGATCTACCTGGAGCATCCATAACTGCATAGTGAAGTCAGCACCTTCGAAACTATTTACCTGCAAATGTTAAAACAAATGACTGGGAAGGCTTTGCTGTTTCTCATCTGGTAAGTGAAGCAAAGCTGTAAACATGAGCATAAAGAGCACTCCTGCATGGGGAATGCCCCAGCCCTGCTGCCTGCAGACAGGGCCTTCATCCTGGTGGGAGGTGGGAACAGGAGTCTCTGAGGGCTCCTTTGTGCTGCCGTGATGGGCAGAGTCAAGTGGTGCCTTGCCTCCAAGGATGGGGTCCTGTTGCTCCTCCCAGGTGAGTGCTCCCACCATGCCAGACAGGCCCTGCCAACACTGAGCCTTTGGAAACACAGGGCACTGCAAGGGGAAAGATGTCGCTGCCATAGAAGTGAAAACATTAACACTGTTTACATCAAACCGCCAGTGCTTAGTACTATATAAGACAATATGAAACTCTATAAAATATTTGCAATGATTGCCAAGAAAGTAGACGCTGCCAGTTCTCCAGAGCACATCCTCTGGAACTGATTACTTCTAATCCTTTAGAAAATGTATACATAAAATGATGCCAAGACTGATGGACAAGCCAGGGCACCTACTCATGTTTCTAATATATTGCTTTCCCTCCACCCCCTTCCCTTCTCTGTACAAAATACTCTCCTTGTTTAGTAACTTAAGTTGACAATCATCAAAAGAAATCAAACTGTATATAAATGAACATTCTGAAGCATGTCACAGTACGTCAGAAACTATTGAAATCTACTAGAAGTCTCCAAAACAAGTATTTAAATCTTTTAGTAATGCTTTAGTAGAGCGATTATTTAACTTACTAGCAAGAATGCATTTAGCAAGAATACCAGAGGCGTTTACCCTTAGTATTAGCTACTCAATCACATAGCCTAATCCCAAAGGCCTAATCTGTGTGTTAGTGGGAACATAGCAATTATCTACATTCATTAGAAATTAGAAAGGGGGAAGGTGGAGGAGAAAACCTCAATGGGTGGATAATTAGTTTCACATACTCCCATTGTTTGCATGAGGCCAAATCCATATTGCCATTGAATTCAAAGGAGCTTTTACTAGACCGTCCTGCCTTTTCTTGCCATCCAGACCACCAGCTATGATCATCAGGGCTGCTTGCCTTAGCTGAGGAGGCACAAGCTTGTTCTAGCCTTAAATATATTAGAATGGTCTTTTTTTCTCATAAGTGTATAGTGAGCTAGAGTAAGTGGATTTCAATAGCCTGCTTGTTGGAAACTGCAGCTGGTGCCTGCTTTGGGTTCTTTATTTTGTGCTTAACACAATACTGCTTTAGAACAGATGGATTTTGCAAAGCCTGCTAAGATACTAAATACGAATAGCGTGTTCTTAAAGCAGCTGGACACAAATTGGGTAAACATATAATGGAAGACCATTTCTTTTCTTCTCCATTCCCCAATAAACATGTAATGATTTATCATATAGCTGG
This sequence comes from Psittacula echo, assembly GCF_963264785.1. NCBI lineage: Eukaryota > Metazoa > Chordata > Aves > Psittaciformes > Psittacidae > Psittacula > Psittacula echo. The sequence continues at coordinate 62,168,763 of NC_137739.1, forward strand.
AGAACTGACATTCCTCTCAATGGAAAGGTAGTGTTACGCCTCACTATGAGTCATTTATGTTTAATCCCAGATAGGGGAAGAGAACAGGCTACTCTTGCAGCCTTATTTCTGCAAGCTCATCATAATTACAGCTGTCCTGAAGCTGAAGAATTCAGACGTATTTTGTGTCTCCAAAGTTTTACTGTAGCCCTTTGTAGCAGCAGGTCCATGTTCATTCTCAATGTATTAATAAGATGTTCTGCGGTATTCTATACCCTTATAATCCTCTCTTTCTTATGCCAGAAATTGGTGAAACCAGCGTTTGGACTTGTTCAGTCACTCCAAGTAAACTATGCAAGATCCATCTACAGATATCTATCCTAATCTCAGGGTCAGAGACTGCTATTTAGAGTTGTTCATTATCAGCATACCATAAATATAAATATTAACTTCTTTCTAACACAAAAAGCTTGGCAAATGCTTGCAATTCTCTTTCCTTTGGGAACATGCATTGAAAGAAGACTTACTTCTAGGTCAACTGTCAAAGTCTATATACAAGCAGAAAAAATCCAGCTTGAGTACAAGTGATCACTGAGTCTGAGGTGTAAAACATGGTTTCCTCCACACACGAGATTCACATTCTCTGCTCAGTGTAACACTGATCTTTGCAAGGCCTCTGCTCCACAAGGCAAAGGGGAAGTGCTGGCATGAGAGGAGGTTAGGACCACACAGAGTGTGACAGATCTATACACCAGGATGTTCATGAAGCGTTTGGTGCCAGCTGCATTGTGACTGCAGAAATGACCTGAAAGTGCCTCAGAAGACACTTTCTTCTGAGAGACAGAAAGGACTTCAGCTTCTGGATCCATCCACAAATGGATTCTCAGATATGGCAAAGGCTAGTTACTTCAATTTTGCTATAGGTAAAAGTAGTGAGAAATGGAGGAAACAAAAGGTTGCAGAACGTTGCCATGCTGCACAGATGCTAAAGGACCACTTCTCCATGCACACCTGGGTACTGCAATGCTCAGCATGACTCTGTGCTAAGTGAAAACTTGGAAGATATTTCACCTGCAAGTGCTTAGCGACAAAAAATGTAAAACAGGAAGAACTAGAACAAACTTTAGCCTTGAGTTCATTTTCAGATAGACACATGGGAGATTTTATTTTTTTAAATGTATGTAAGATCTTTAGATAATTGAGTTTGGAAAAGACCTCAGGATGTCATCTAATCCAGATTCCTAGTAACATCGCTACTACACAGACACTTGTACCTTCCTTTATGTAGAGAAACACCTTGTAATGGGGAAAAAAATAGCTCAGAGCATACCATTACCCTAAGATTCACTTTTGCTGGAGTGATGTTTCTGTAGTTAAAACAGGCAGTAGAAGGCCTGTAATGAAAAGGAGGCGCAAAAGTGTTATAGTTAAGGACTGAGACAAGAATTTATTGGGGTGAATTATTTTTAGTAGAGTAACTAATTTATGATGAAAAATCTGACTGATATCTCTTTGGAAGCTCTTTACTAGGAAACTACTGGAAACAGATCGACAAAGCAGGAAGACAGAATCCTTCCATGCATCTCAAAAGCAAATACCATTTGCATGGCAGAAAACAGAACTTGAAGATGCTTCCTGAAAAAATTGCGAAGAGCTTACTGAGAGCTTCTTTCCAAGATGCGTGTTCTTACTTCCCCACTTTCTGGGTGGTGGTGGTGGTGGTTCTGCTCTTTCATGTACCAACTCAGCCTCAGACACTAACTCATTATTATGTAAAATACAACATGCAAACTCAGAATCTAAAACCCTATAATCTTAAAATCCAGCATATGGAAAATGTAAATAGGCAGTATGGTGTAAGAAGCTGTTTTCATCTCCATCTGCCAGCAGTTGATGCCCAGAATTAAAAAAAAAAAGGAAAAGCTTTGTTCATGTGCCATCCTTACACCAAAACAATTTCTGAAGAGTCATCATCTGTCCCAAGGGAGGCTACTGATTGTTTTATTCAGAAACCTTTCAAAGCACAACTTCAGCAGCACAAGAAAATGAATTTAAAGAATTTTATTAAATGATTTTGTTCTTTCTATGGACATGGAAAGAAAACCACAGACACTCATCTGGTGACTACTGCTTATTTGTTATATAAGACAGGAGCGAAGTGGCTCCTTCTGCTGCTGGTGGCTCATCCTTAGGCAAAGGCAACAAGGGTGGGGATGACAACACTGCACTTCCTAAAACCATGCATCTGAGTAGGCCATGGGAGCCACCACCTAAACAGCTTTGGAGACTCAGCTAAATGATGGCCAAGGGGAGGTTCTGGGAGCAGTGCAGGTGGTTCTGCTGCATGGGACTGCATGACAATGTGGCACAGAGGGATTGCAGCTTATGGTGAGATAGAGAGGAACCTGTGGGGCTGGGGACAGGCAGCTCAGGGAGAAGGAAGAGATTTTGCCAGACAAGGAAAGAAGAACTTGATCAAGAGATAGCAAAGACTAGCAAAGTGTTAAGGTAAGAGAGAGACCTCTCATTATGAGGAACCTCTACCTCTGGTTCACAAATCTGCGTTAAACAGCAATACTGTGGCACAGCTATTGTTTTGAGAGGCTTTAAATTACAGCTGCTCAACATATCTATCCAATTTCTATTGTAAGCATGCGAAGTAATGAACTTCAAGCAATACATTTCCACCAGTAGCGTGGGACAAATATATTTTCAATAGCCTAGGCCTAAGCAGTAAAGACACCATTGTAAGAACCAGTCAAAGGTACCCCATAAAAGAACAAATATACGAGCCTCCAGAGTTATACTGCTACAAGACATACAGCGTTAAAGGACAAAGCCCAAGATTACAAATATCTTTGCTATAGCTATGACCACATTTGATAATCTCATTTAGGGTTTAAAAATCTCTCATAGGTTTTTAATTAAACTTTAGAGGATTGAAGTGATGGTTTTTGCTGTTGCACAGTATATGTTTACCACGAGATTAGTTCTGGTTGATTGATGTGCATGCACTCAAGCCAGTTCAGAGTGTTCTGCTCACAAGGCATGCAAAGTCTGCTTGTACTGTAGCATACTGCAGCCACAATAAGCTGTCACGAATTTATTTTCAGGAAAAGACTACCTATTTTAATTATCTTTATATTATAGTGCCAGATGAACTGCTTTAGCAATTATTACATTTCACTCAAACCTCACTCAGTCCATTTTTAGAAATTAACTAAGATGGATATTAGCCTGCTTACCTAAGAAAATGAGGCTTTTGCAGTTCTGCTGCTTCCATGTGTATCTATTTATCTGGGTGTTCCTGCTTTGGAACTTTTGATCCCCTAAGCAAACTTCAGCTGAACTTTGCAGAGGTGGAAGGTCTCCAAGATGCTACTTCCCTGAGTTTGATGCAAACAGGCAAACTGCCTCTAATATTTTCCTCACTGTGAGAAAAACTGCCCTACTGGTCAACAGAAAACCTACATAAGAAACATAATTTAAACACCTCAGTCATGAGAAATATTTCATATGACCACACGGTATTTCAGGCTGGCAGGGGCCTCAGGCTCTTGTCCAATACCTGGCTGAACACAAGGCCAGAGCTGGTTGTTCAGGGCTCTGTCCAGACAGGTCTGGAGAACCTCCAGGGGTGGAGACCACACAACCTCTCCAGACGTGTCCCACCACTTACTGTCTTCAGAGGGAGAAAGTGTTTCCCTGTACCCAGTCTGAACCCCTCTGGTTTCAATGTCGCCTCTTGTCCTTCACCATGCAGTGCTGAGCAGAGCTTGGCTCCATCTCCTCCATGACCTCTCTGCAGGTACCAGGGGGCTGCTGTGCAAACCCTGGTCCCACAGCCTCTCCTCAGTTGGTTTGTGCTCAGCTCACTGCTCACCACCGCTGTAGGGCCTTTCCTGCAGCACTGCCCAGGCAGGCAGTGCCCAGCCCAGGTCACTGCCAGGGGTCTGTCTTCCTGGGGCAGAGCTGTGCCTGTGCCCTTCATTGAAATGCCAGGAACTTTATGAAACACAAGCTTCTGGCCACTCTGCTGCTGGTGTCAGAGCCTGGCCATGTAGGGTCGTCCAGCTGTGCTAAGCTGCAGCCAGAGTCCAGTGGCTTTCCAGCACACTAAGAGCAATACAGGACATCTGCTCCCAAGCAGTTAGCAAGGCTGGCTCTCATCTCTGTGGTCAGAGCCACAGCATGGGTCTATTTTAATGTCTACTTATTTTAAACATATTTTGAAGGCAAAACTTAGCCCTCACCACTTGGCAGGATCTAGGAAATGGACTAACACAATCTCTTCTCCTGCCACCCTGCCTGTGCAGGACTGGACACACACTAAGATGCTTTTTACCAGGAGTAGCATATATTTCCCAGAGGTACAGGCCAAGAGAGGAAAGAAGCAGGTTCCAGATTCAGAGCAAACCAAAGGAAATCATGGTTCATAGAACCTGCAGGTAGGTAACTGCCAAAAGTTAACTCAAGTTCAGGCAGCAGCTGGATAAAGGTTATCATGTGAGATGGCCTCCGTCTCAGAGAATCTCTAACACAAGTATCACTGGGGAATATTTTTGCCTTGTTTGTATACATGCACTCCTTCCTAGATACCTATGGTTGGTTACTACCACAGATAGGGTACCAAACAGGATAGGTACCTAGCACTGGTCTGACACAGAATGTTCCTATGCTGAGCCCACATACAGGATTCCTGCGGGCAAGCCACCTGAAGTGCTCCTACCACTGAAGTGCCCCGTTTATGTGCTCATATGCCATCCTTTTCTTCCCTCAACAGCTCCTGGGAAAGATGACTATGCCAGCAATCTCTCAAAATTTATCCCCAGCTGAGACACATGACACAGCACAAAATCACACCACTATCCATTTAACTGGGGTTAAAGCTTCATTCCCATTCAGGCAGAAAAGATCCCAGAAATTGCTCAGTTTCAAATGGGACCAGGAGCCTGTCTGTTCAGTGGACTATTTCTCACTATATCAATGCTTTCTTTCAAATACATATAGCAATGACTTGCTGAAAAAGCAAGGCTATTTGACATTGTTTGGAAGTTCAGGCTGTCTTCAAAGCCCTTACCTTCAATTCATATGTTGTAAGACTTTCGAGTCTGGTATTAATAATAAATATTATTGCCATGCATCCTTATTTTTTGCTTAATTAAATTACAGAAAATGTAATAGCCTTATGAAAACAATATATGAGTTTTCAAACCTAATTAACATTATACAAGTGCACAGGTCACTAAAACAGTTGTTTTATCTGGAAGCCTTCCATGCAAACAGATAAAAACAAAACTGCATTTAATCCAGCAACTTCAGTTGAAAGTTAAATCAAAGATGACTAGTTCTTGCCTAGGGGTGCAGCCTTCTTGGTAATAAATGTTTTCCTCTTTTCATGATTTTAGAAAAAGAGAAAGAGATATGAGAACCCTATCAAAGAGTTTAAAGGATGTCCAAGTCAGCCATGACCAAGGCTTAGCTGTTAGAACAACCCTCTATTACCAAGGAAAAAATCAACCCAGATGTACAGTGTTGTTTTATTAACCTAACAGAAAGTTTCACATTTAAGGTGCACTCACCCATTTCTCCCCTTCCCTACCCTGGTATCCCTTTTATACCACCCCTTATCACCCCCAGTCTGATCCTACAATTGCTTTGGGGGTATAATGTAAGTAAGCAGATGCTCTGCATCCAGTGACAAAACCTGAGCCTTATGGTTTACTCCCATTTTATATTTTCTTGAATATTCTTCAAGTGTTGCCCTGAAGAAAAAAAAAAAAAAAAAAAAAAAGCAAGCAAGCTGGATAATGGCAGCAGAGCCATTTTTAATTCAGGCCTGGAGACCTGCATTCAGCAAGTGGTATACTGCTCCCGGTACAAGAAAAGGCGATTCCCTCATTTCTTGGAAAAGGGAAAAAAATTACTCTGGTATCCAGGATGTCACGTGTCTGCCTACCCACAGGCATTTGTCTGTCCATTAGCCAAGGAGAAACAACTGCCCACTCACAAGTAGACAGCGCTGTTTGACAGACATCAAGGCTGATTCATCAAAGGACTAAAGCAGATTTTCTCTACAGCAGTTGAAGAAGCTCTCTCCTACCACAACCCTGGATGGTGCTTCTGCTCCTGTAGAGCTGCTCAGTGTCTCTGCAGCTCTACAGCCAGCGTGTCCACTTCACATTTGCGTGCTCAGCCATGCTGACAGTTATGTTACAAGACGACTGTGTTGCATAACTTTCACCCTCAGAGGGGATTCCCTTGGATCTTCTATGGGTTATGTTAGAACAGAGGGGCAAGCAAAGGGGCAGAGGCGAAACCATGCAAAGCAAAAGCTTGAAGACTTACATTCCTTGAATACAATAGGGCAACCCAATCAGGTGATCTCAGAAAGCCAGTCTAGCTGCTTGGGTACTTTGGGGCTTGAAGAAACCTTCATTTTAAGTACAAATTTCAGGAAAACAAAGCTATCCAGTAGCCCAGATGCACATCAATCAAAGCTAAGGTGAATTTTAGCACCAGGAAAAGACAGATCTACTTGTGATAAACAAATTCACTGATGAGTATCTACAGTTGTCAGGTTCAGCACACACTGGTAGCACTGAGGTGAGGTGTTGTGGTTTAAGCCCAGCTGCCACACAGCCTGCTTGCTCACTCCCCCCACTTCCTTCCCCTTCCCGCCCCCCCCCCCCCTCGCTCCTGAAGGGACGGGGAGGAGAATCGAAAGAATGTAACTCCCACAGGTTGAGATAAGAACAGCCCAGCAACTAAGGTATAACACAAATCACTACTGCTGCCACCAATAATAATAATGATAAGGGAAATTACAAGGGAAAAGTATACAACTGCTCACCACCCACCGACCGATACCCAGCCGGACCGAGCAGTGATCTATCCCTTCTGGGTAACTGCCCCCAGTTTATATAGTGGGCATGACGTTCTGTGGTATGGAATACCTCTTTGGCTAGTTTGAGTCAGGTGTCCTGTCTCTGCTTCCTCCTGGCTTCCCCTCCTCCCTGGCAGAGCATGAGACTCACAAAGTCCTTGGTCAGAGTAAACATTACTAAGCAGTAACTAAAACCATTGGTGTTATCAGCACTGTTCCCAGGCTGAAAGTCAAAAACACAGCCCTGCACCAGCTACTAAGAAAGAGAAAAATGACTGCTACTGCTGAACCCAGGACATGAGGGCATGGCAGCCAATGGCTACTCTCAGTCAAAAACAGGACTGGAGCAATAGGAGCTAGGCTTCCCAAAATTACTCAATAGCTACAAAACCCACTCATGAAGCATGACATCTGCTCTGGAGTCCTCCCCAGGCTGGCTTGGTTTGGAAGAAGAAGAAGGTTTAGACCCATCTCTCTGTTGCATCACAACAGCCCAAACGCCACCACCACAATGCTTCAGGCTGAGTTCCGGAGAAACAGCAAACCTGGCTTCTGGCCCCTGCCAGCATATTTATTCATTTGAAAATGCCATTGCAACAGCTATACAAGCAGAGCAGGAGGAGATGCAGAACTCCAGAACTCCTGGTGGTTTCCTTCCCACCGATGCCATCTGTGCTCCTACTTTCAGCACTCTCCCGGCCCAGGGACAGTTGCTGCTGCCTGCTGGGGCCACTTTGCTGGGGCAGGCTGCCCCACCCCAGCCTTGGCCACAGCTCCCCTCCTCCCGAGACTGTCCCCTCCATGTGGCAGATATTTCTGCAACAGAGCTGTAAGCGATATGGATGTGCAACTCCACCCACATCTCTAGGAGCTTCTGAAGGTACCAAAGGGGTACGTGAACATGTAAAAACCCACGTATCTCCATATTGTCCATATCCCCATAATCCCCACTCCAGTAACTTTATCTGTGCAATAGTCCAATTGCAGATTTTTAGAAACAGGGTCACAGCTTTGTGAGTATAGAGCCAGTATCAGAACCTAAAGTCTGTATCTCTCCTTAAATTCAAACATATCTCATTTTCACTTAAAGAATGGGATTCAAAATTTAATGCTGTTTTTCTGCTTACTTCAACCTCTTAAAATATTGGAAGATGCTACCCACTAAAACCATTATCTCTGCAATCCTGACACACACACAAAAAAAAAACCCAACAACTTTTTAGTCTATATTTTGATGTCAGAACCTTTATTATTGTTAAACTTCTCCTCAACATTTACACCTAATTCATAACATAAAGTCCATTTTACAAGAGCCTGTAACAGCACAAAGGCAGGTTTTGGATAAGTGCAGAATTACACAGTGAAAACAGGCAGGGTTTCCCCAAAGAAAGGCTGGTCATATGGCCAGCAGCTGTGAAAAAGCAGTATCCTTATGTAATGTGAAAAGTAGTAATAATGACCATTTCCTGTGCTCCCCATTTCAACAACAAGTAAATGATAGCTTAGAAAAAAAAAGAAGAAAGGTAGTGTTTCTTTGTAAAGATTTAAAAGAAAAAAAAGTGAAGATTCAAAAAAGCTGAAGAATGAATGAAAGGAAAAATAGTTCACATAGAAAAAAGCAGCTTTTGTACAGGCAGACTTCCCCAGACACACAGAGTGGCTTGCAGTCTAGAATTACTAGGGACAATTAAAATGAAACAATAACAAATGTGTAGTCCAGCAGTGAGGCGATCCCCTTTCCTCCCCTGGTCCCTCTGCAGCTGATGCAGAGACCACAAGAAGGTTTGCATCCTGCAGGCAGGTAAAGCTGTAAAGCACAGGAGAGAATGTCACCCCAGGTTCACATCAAACTGCATCTCAGTGCAGGTTTCCCAGCACAAGCACAGCAGGGATTTTGCAGTCAGCATCGACACTGCTAAATATAGATATTCCCCCATCTGCCCTCCTAAAGTTCTCCCATTCTAAGTCCTAGAGAAAAAGCATCAACCCATCCCTGTCACACACAGGAGAAAGGGTAGAAAACATTAGGACCAATTAAATAATTAGAAGCAATAAGGAATAGTTATGAACACCAGGAGATTCTTCTGGAACAAGGAAAGAAAGACGTGACAAGAGCTACCAGCTGGAAGAGATGACAGAGGGAGTGATGACAGGACCTAAAATGGCTTGCAGTTGCTTCTGGGCTGCTGCAGCTACTTTTTGCTATACTTAAAGAGATAATGGCCAGAACAACCTTTTGGAAAAACATCCCTCTTGCCAAGACACTCCTGCACTAGAGGATGTCGCTGTTCATCAGGGAAGGAGGCTTTGGGAATCTATTTGAAGTGAAAGGGCTGCTGCTCTGTAATCACATATCCGGTGATGAACCCCAGCAGACTTATCTTGTCAAGCTTTTTTTGAAAAACTTCCTCTAAGCAACACAGTCTGAAGGAACAGCTCTTAAATTTTGGATGCAGAGGGCTGCAGAGATTATGGTGTCATACATCACCAGTGGCACTCTACTACCCCTGTTCTCTGCCAGCCCTGCAAGTTTTGTATCCTTCGTTGAGCACCTTTTTATGCCCCACGGTACTCTTCAGCAAGACCTTGATTTCCACTCAGATCCCAAGAGCCATGTATCGCAGCTTTGGGAGCACACAGCTTTTAGCTCTAGAATCTCTGAATCTTTCCCCACTGTGGTCACTAGGACAGGTGCTATTGTGTAGACACAAAGCAGGACTTCACAGCAGTGCATGAGGCAGTTTGCTCATCCATCCAGTCAAACAAAGTCAAATGCGAGATGAAAGCATGTGAAACTTCAGGAGCATTTCTTGTGAAGGTTTTGCTCAAGATGGCAGAAACCTCAATATTTTGGCCCTCTTCCCAAGAGGAACTGGCTAAATTAAGGCCCATTTCAATTGTGGATATAACCCTAAACCAAAACCACAGGGATCTGACTCAAAATCTGCCTACTTGAAATTTAGGCAGCTGGAATTCAGAGCTGGAATTCAAAGACTTTCAAAAGGAAGGTTCAGGCTTGCAAAGGAAAACTTAAATTTGTCAAACCCAAACAAACACACCTCAGCAGTGAGCTCTGAGCCTATTCTCTGCCTCCAAAAAGACCTGCATTCCTCACATCCCTCTGAAAATAGTTATCCAAGTGCCTGCTTGCATGGAGACTGGAAGGGATGGGAAGAAGTGCTTGCGGGCATCATTTTGCTTTCCAGAGATCAACACTGTCCAGGCTGCAGCTGCAGGTGGAAGATGTACTGAAGCACAGCAGTGATGCAGTTAAGCTTGCTCAGGCACCAGCAGTGGTCATCCACTGCTCAGAGAGCTTCAGGGTGGAGCTGAGTAGTGTAACTGCTCCCCAAAGCCCAGAGGCTGCATTATAGACAAGAAGGATCCCTCACTCCACTGAACTCTGTAAATCAACGGTGATTTTGACTTGGGTTTCTCAGTCTTGTTCATCAGGCGTAGCTGGACTGAGAAGAAAATGGAAAAACAAAAAGCTTGCTGCAGCTTTGTTAAAAATGTACTTTGGAAACAGTTTAGGAAAGGGCATGTGGCTGCCCTTACAGCCCCCTCGGGATGCCGCACTTGTGGGAAGTGCTGCAGTGTTGGATGAAATCTGCATAGCTCTAAATCTGCTGCAAACACCCTGCTGGTTCACAGCCAGGTGAGAACAAGGGCTGGGGTAGAGAGCTGGAGGCCACGTCTTTATATCCATGCAGTACGGCATGGAGTCCTCTCTTTTTTTAATCTCAAACAGATGGCCCTGCCATCAAATGCACTGCACCCTTTTTTTGGTAATGCCTAAACCAAATGACTTCGACTCCAGAAGGCTGAAAACATAGAAGTCTGTTGTGAGTCTGCATTTTGCCCTGTGGGGACCACTGCTAACTGCAGTTAGGGATGGGCCTTCCCCAAACCTGCTGTGTGCATTTCAAACGCGCCCCAGACTCTTTTCAGAGCTGCAGATGTGAAGCAGGGTGAAAATAAGGGTTCAGCCTCTGTATTTCAACTTGGATTCATTCCCCACATTTCCACTTGGATCTATTTCTAATTTTAACTACATCCATAATAGCATTTAGGGTTTGTTTTCCCTTTTTTAAAATAGCAGGGTTCTCAGCTCCACAGAGAGCCTCAGCCATGTTTGAGTTAATGTGCAAGCACACCAATGTATTTATGTCTCTGCAGGCATGGGTGAAAACGTTAAATGCATCTGGCTGAAATTCTCACTCAAAGTGAAAACACTATGTGACATTTCAGTGACACAGTGACTTCGACACAGGGCTGGCAGTCCAACAGGCTGTTGCATTTCTCCTTAGGCTGCCATTCTGCCAAAGTTTGATCAGAGAGGAGCATCCAGCACAGCAGCAGTTCCTTAAGGGTACCACAAAATTCAAGTCTGCTGAGCTCTGTGTGGCCAGCACACAGCATCACTAAACAAACAAACAGAAGAGATCGTCCCTTCTGGGGATGGGATTATGATAGTTGCCCCTACCCAAAACCCCTAAAGCTGCAAGCTTGCATCTACAATGATTGGCTGATTATAAAGCCTGTCTCTTTGGTTTGATCTAAACATAAACCTGTAACAGAGATTATTTACATTATTTTATTGTTTTAATACACATGTACGCATTAAAAAGAGTCAACATGCATAAGAAACTATAAAGAACTCTATATTCCTCGTATTGTTCTGTGCAAAGAGTTGCAGAAACTTTGCTAGGACACCTCCCATCAATTTATAAAAAGAGCTAAATTATTTGTAAAAAGAAATCCCATTCTGAATGAGAAATATGATATATTTCCATACACTTTGGCATTAATTAAATTTAAAGTGAGTTTAATAACGTACTGTCCAATAACTACTCAGACCAATGTGGCCCAATCAGTATCCTAAATTTTCTCACATCTATTGTCTCATCTTCTACGACCATGTCTTTAGGGAAGGGGACATCTCTTTGCTCTGTATTTTTTCAGCACCTTGTAGTTCTTGTCCATACCTGGGATACCTAAGCACTTCAGTATCGTTATTGCACAATGTTGAACGATTGAACTATATACTGTTACTGAGCAATATAAACACAGATACTTACCTAGTCTGAAAAGCATGTATTAATACCACCCAGTCTGCAACACTGTGTGACTCTACTACAACTAGAATACATAATCTGCTCAAATGTAAAGCACTGCCACAAGCAAAATGCTGAAACTGGCCTCATTTTCCTTTAATACTGCACTGACCTCTCCCTACAGCCACTGCCTGGCCGATTTGAAGTTCTCATGCCTAAAACCTACATGCCTTGTCTGCTCTATTCCCTGGGGTTTCAGCTGTCATACAGAATAAGTATTGTGTCAGGAGAAGAGTTTTTTTGCCAAGTATAATATTCTAGACAAACTGAGAATTGTCCTGAGCTGAGATCTCACTTCCACACTTGGGAAATTCAGTCTCATGTCTGAAGATGTGGTATCTTGACGCTAGGTGGTACCTGTATGTATTTCCATACATACAGATTGTGTACTGTTTCCTCTTAAGATAAAGGCTAAAACATTTTTTTTCTAGGTGCCTGTGCACTCCTGCTACTGTTTCACACCTACTACATACTCAGGTCAGTTCATGCCAAACTGGCGTTACCCGTCATATAGACTGGCCTGTAGGTCATCTAGAGTTATATTCTTTAGTCAAAAAACAGATGGTATATTTCTTTTATTTTTAAAGAAATGGTAGGAACACAATCACAAGTTTTAATGGGATCTTTGTCCCTGTCATGCTTATTGAAGAGGTAGTCATAATTGTCATGATTTTCCTTGTTTCATTAGAGAACATCATGAGGCCATGGTAAGTGATCCATTGATGGACTGCACCAAGCAGTGGATTTAATCACGTTTCAATTTAACGTGTTACTGTAAATATTGGCTGTGAGAAGTGTTGAGGATTGATAGTGGTCTGCTGATCCAAAAGTTTTGGAAACATCTAATGTAAAGAGCAACAATGCCTTAAGCTCAAGCTGCAACCTCTGGGGGTACTGGGGTTGTCTTTTCACTGAAAGTCTCTGTTGTGCCCAACACAACAGAGCTGTTTGATGGCTGCTTCTTCAGTACAAATGAAGAGGAACAGCAGCATCTGGGTCATGTGGATGAATTCAACAGAAAATCATTACAGAAGCATTTGCCATGTAGTCAACAGGCCACGGCATGGTATCCTGGTATCCTCTTCATTCATTTGTGGAATACATGACTGCATCCGAAATGGAAGTTTCCAAGCCATTCTAGGAGATTAGATACACATTCAAGTTTTATTCTTCTGTTCTGGAGAATAGAACTGGCTTGAGTACTAAAGTCTTATCCCAGGACAAAGATAAAAGCATCCTTTTTAAAGCGAGGGGTTTTTTTTAAGAACCTGGGACAAAGGGATTATGCCCTTCCTGAAGGGGAATTAGGGATCTTCCACAGCAGTTCTTACACCACTGGCTTCATTAGCACCCAGAGCTAAAACAGGAGGTTGGAGGAGATTACAGACCAACTATATCTGAATTAAAATTAGCATTATAAAAGTTTCCAAACTGATTCTGTGAGTTAGGCTGTGATCTTATTTACATGGATATTATTCAGGATAAGCACCAGAGTCTGCCTAGAGGATAATAACGTTACTACTAGCTAAAGTACTATAATTGGGATCCAAGTCTGAATTACTGGAGTTACTCCAGTTCCATACCAGTGAAAATGAGCAAATAATCTAGGCTTCCCTATCCCAATTCCCCATGGAGACCAGGAGTGTAACGCTGAGCCAAAGGAATCCACTGCATTTTATAATCCAGGAGGTGGCCAAGTAACGTATAGTTACTTACTTGTAGTTACTTACATGTACTTACACCTTTGTTTCTTACTTTGTCACCTCTATTTTCATAGTTACTTTGTTTATATTCTAACCCTGACGTTATCTGAAATGATGGTTAAAAGTAAATACATTATTAAGCAACCCGAATATCTCTTCTAAAAAGCTGGCCGTATTCAAATTTCTTAACCTGTTGCTCTGGGAAATATCTTTGCTCTAATGTCAAAATACTGTATGGTCTCCTTTCCCTGCTGAACACACAAAATCTTTGGGAACACATGAGGAGTTGCCATATTCTAGTACAATGACAAAACCTAGCCTAAAGAAAGCAAACATTTTCAGACTGAAATTCAAGGCCTGTTTTAAGGTCCACTAGAGGCACCAGTTCTATGACGAATCCATGGAGGACTTACGTTTGGGAGCCAATGAAAAAAGAAGGCATTGGCACAGTGAGGATGCTCTGGTGTTAGGGATGGGTGGGTACCCACTGATGATGCATATGTGATTTGCGTGGGTTCAGAGGTTGTCCAGGCTGCTGTGGATGGATATCATATGTGGGCAGGTTAGCAGTGAAACGGAGTGCTGAAAGCCAGACTATGGGGTGTGGAGCCATGGGGTTTCATCGCTGTCGCCTGGCCAGAGCTTCTCTTCAGAAGATAAATTATTACAAATTATGGAAAGAAATTAAATCCAACCTCTGTTCTGCCTGTTGAGCAGAGTCCCACGGTGCTTGTTGAAGTTTGTGGCTGAAATGGGACTGTAGGTTGATTTTAATTTAATCTTGGCTTTGCTGAAATAGATGTCAAAATCCTCACTGAAATTCAGGAGAGGAAAGATTAATACATTAAAAACCTTGTCCCTTAGTGGTTCTGCTTTGCAGAAGGCAGCATCATCGTTTGCTTAAAGCACAGGTGAACAAACTCTTGCTGTGGCTGTAGTTTATTTTTGAGGATATGCAGAAGTACTTGCCACTCTGCCCATTTGCTTCCTGAAGTGAACTCACTTCACTGTGCCAAGTTTTTAGAATCATAGAATCATAGACGAGTTAGGGTTGGAAAGGACCTTAAGATTATCTAGTTCCAACCACCCTGCCATGGGCAGGGACACCGCACACTAAACTATGCCACACAAGGCCTCATCCAACCTGGCCTTGAACACCACCAAGGATGGAACATTCACAACCTCCCTGGGCAACCCATTCCAGCGCCTCACCACCCGCTCAGTAAAGAATTTCTTCCTTACATCCAATCTAAACTTCCCCTGTTTAAGTTTGAACCCGTTACCCCTTGTCCTGTCACTACAGTCCCTGATGAATAGCCCCTCTCCAGCATCCCTATAGCCCCCCTTCAGATACTGGAAGGATGCTATGAGATCTCCAGGCAGCCTTCTCTTCTCCAGGCTGAACAGCCCCAACTTTCTCAGCCTGTCTTCATACGGGAGGTGCTCCAGTCCCCTGATCATCCTCGTGGCCCTCCTCTGGACATGTTCCAACAGTTCCATGTCCTTTTTATGTTGAGGACACCAGAACTGCACACAATACTCCAAGTGAGGTCTCACGAGAGCAGAGTGGAGGGGCAGGATCACCTCCTTCGACCTGCTGGTCACGTTCCTCTTGATGCAGCCTCGGATACAGTTGGCTTTGTGGGCTGCGAGCGCACACTGCCGGCTCATGTTCATCTTCTCATCGACCAGCACCCCCAAGTCCTTCTCTGCAGGGCTGCTCTGAATCTCTTTGCCCAACCTGTATCCGTGCCTGGGATTGCTCTGACCCAGCTGTAGGACCTTGCACTTGTAAATGGTTAAATTTCATAAGGTTGGCATCAGCCCACCTCACAAGCACGTCGAGGTCCCTCTGGATGGCATCCCTTCCCTCCAGCGTATTATCCGAACCACACAGCTTGGTGTCATCGGCAAACTTGCTGAGGGCGCACTCAATCCCACTGTCCATGTCACCGACAAAGATGTTGAATAAGACCGGTCCCAACACCCATCCCTGAGGGACACCACTCGTTACCGGTCTCCAGCCGGACATCGAGCCATTGACCACAACTCTTTGCGTGTGGCCATCCAGCCAGTTCTTTATCCACCGAGTGGTCCACCCATCAAATTGATGTCTCTCCAATTTTTGCAGGAAACAGTACAGATAGTGAAAACTAAATAATTCACACTGTTCCTAACTTCCCTAATGAGCAGTCTTCTCCCTCCATCTCCCTGTGAAGGCAGCCTGGTCTAGTAGGCATTTTAAACCTTCTCCTTGGTAAAACTGACTTTTGCAGCCTCCGTTGGGTTGTCCCCATTTTTCAGGGCAAACAAGGAGCAAAAGAGCTTCAGATTTCGTTTCAGATCATGCTGTTCATCAGCAACAGGGGAGAAGCCAAAACTTTCAGTTTACCTTTATGTGCTGTACCACCACCGATACCAGGGCACCCAATTGCTTTTTTTCACCGCTGACTTCACTCTTTTTTTGAAGAATATTAGAAATACTTGCTACATAAGCTGTTTCATTAGAAGGTCATGGAATTTTGCAATATTCCATGCATCAGTTGGTATCTTTAACTCAAGGATTTTCAGGCTTTGGCATCACTAGCACTAACTTTTATTTTCAGACCTTATTTCGTGATATTTGGAAAAGCTAATTTATAAGACTTGCCTTGAATGCATTCTCTTAATTCTCTATTTGGTTGCAGTCCCAATGGATAGCATTTTCCAGTGCCTACTAAAGCATACAGAAGGGGCTAAACTGATACTTAGTTCAATAAGCTCAAACAACCACATAGAATCTACTGAAGAGCAATATCCCACAAATTGAGTCTCTATTTTCATTGTATTCAGAATTTTTTAATTTCTTTATTTTCTTTTTTTTTTAAGATTCAAAAGTCCTGGGTTGATCAAATTGTTGCATATTTCTTTCTGGGTACGTAGTAGTGAGTAGAGATTTCTGACAGTTGTATATTAAATGCAGGTGGCTCTGTGAATGCTGTTCCTGTCTGATACACTACATTAACCATAACCTGCAATTTCTTCCAAAAGAACTGGAATTAATTAAATTGTTTAATAAAACCTTACTTACCTGGATAAACTCATTTCTAGGTTGCATTTAGGTTCCTCTAATGCATCTTTCCAGATTATTATTTGTAACCTATAAAGCTAGAAGTGTTTACTTAGAAAACCAAACATTCAGTGTAATCCTGGTAATTGTCCAAGATTTTCCTTTTTAAGATGAACTTTCTTATATACCTTTTTTCACCATATTCTGAATTGTTAAATATTTCATTTAGCATGAATTGATAACTTCATTCCCACTCCACAGCTAAATGCACAGCTCAAACACATACCCTTCTGCATAATTTACAGCTCAATGCAGCTCTTCTGAGCCTGCCTATAAATATGTATTCAGGCACTAAAGACATCAAGAGGTTTAGGGGTAGACATATCTGGACGCAAGCTTTTTTGCTTTTTGCTGTTGTTTAGTTTAATGCAACTCCACAGAGTAGAGTAAAATGCAGCATCATGGATATATACCTTAATAAGATCATCTCTCCTTGGAAGGAAGGTTTTTAACACAGAAGCGATAGAAAGCAGTTAAATTTTATCAGGAGTACAAATCAAAAAATATTATTTCACTTTGTGCAGGGTGTTTACAATAAACTTAAAAATTTTGCTGCTTTTGAACTGATTTTAAATACCAGGAGAAAGCATGCTTGGAAGAAGATAAGAGCTTCATCTTGTTTTCATGGTTAAAGAAAACCATAAAATTCTTCGTGAGAGTAGCTGAGGCACAAAATGCAGCCCCATGATTCCAAGTGTAGCATCATTTATATCCATAAGCAGATTAAACTTTAAAAGTTCTCTCAGTACCACTGACCAGAGGAGCAATGTCATTGTTAGAAAACACACTCACTGGTTATCTTATAATCAAATTTTCACTGCCCTTTCTGACAGGTTTTTAAGTTACTTAAGGGATCTATTTATATGTGGAAGCATCAACATCATGCAGTAAATCCAACCACAACTCAGTCACATATTTTATTAAGTTTAAGTTCAGTGAAAGTGCAGAGTAAACTAGGGCCCTATGTCTCTCAGTTACATCTGATTTGCGGTTGCTATAAAAAGGTCCACATGCCGCTCTTTCAGATGTGTTTTGGATTGAAAATAGGATTAATGTGCTAAAGTGTGATTAGAATGGTTAAACACGATTAATTGGAACAGACTTGTATTGCCAAGGGAGCTCCGCTGTTACTGGCCAGCCTCCAGTTTACCAAGTGAACAAAGCAGGCCAACTGTCCAAGTTTTTCCATGTCTTTGCTTATGTGCCTTTCCTTTGCATTTTCTCATAGCCAGCTTGTCTCAGAGCAGATTAAATACAGCTGAGAATGTTGGTCTAGGTCTGCAGCGAGGATCCTCGGGGAATAAGCAGGAACCTCAGGCCCAGACTTGGCTTCTCCAGCGCCGGTTGAAAACTGCCATGCACCTAGGGCAAGGGTCCAGGTGGATCGACTAGGGAGTGGGAGTAATTTGGGGTTTTTAAAATGATCTATTAAACCCCTGAACTTTAATCAAGCTGCTACCATACTGACAGCCATGATTTACTTGCACAGGGCTGCGAGGGGTAAAAGGGGCAAGGACTGCGGAGCACAGGCACTTGTCTCAAGCTTTAGAGACAATGCGTGTGCTACATGTGCATGCATCCACCAAATTAGCACATTGGTGTGTTTTTATCACAGGCAAATTCATGTCTATCTGTGCCACAGAAAATACCTTTTTTGTTTTGTTTGTGAGGTATCTGGCTGGACACTCAGCAAATCCTGACCCTCTCCATTACCTGATCTCCCCTGCCTTTTCCAAATGCAGATTAAGGATTTAAAGCTTAGGTAATCAAAGCTTTAAACTGATCCTGCCTGGAGAAGTCAGAATGGTTTAGTATATTGTTCTAAAACCAGAAGTACCTCAGTGGTTTCTTGCATGAAGATATTAAAGTTTGCACAAATTAAACTCAGGAGTGCAGACATTTTGAGCTAAATTCCTGGCTATAAGCAACTAAAACCTTCATAGCAATTAAAACCATGTTTGATTTTTTTTTTAATAACTGCTGGCACAATTCAAATCACAATGGGATTACCTTTCCCAATAACTATGTCATTGGATGGCTTGTAGAGTAAAGCTGTTCTCTCTGGGAACAGGTTTGGAAAACACACATACATGCACAAGATCTCCAAGACGGCATGCACATGCTTACACAACAGTCTTTCAATATCTAGTATCCTTCTTTGGAAACTGTCTGACCACTGGGGACAAAAGGGTAACCATATATTTGTCTGCTGGTGTTTGAGGTCCTGAAGCAGTTGTCAGGAAAAGAAAAAAAAAAAAGGAAGGTAAATTCAGGGCTATTTCTTGCTGCACTCTAGTTCATTTACGTGACTGTACATAAATTTCCATTTCTCTGAACAATGCAAACAGAGAGACAAACAGCATGCACTGTTCGTCCTTGCTCATAATTTACAAACTTGCCTTGGAGTCAGAACAGTGTCACTTCCCTCTCAAGGACACAGAGACAACCCTTTCACTTGCTTTCTGCTGACTTTTCCTTTTCTGCCTTCCTATTCTCCCTGCCTCACATACAGATTCTCAAAGCAGGACTTACAGCTCCTGTGTTTGTGATCTAGGAACATGTTAGACAGCTCAGTTTCTGATCAGGCTTTGTTATGAAGTCCATTGCATTGGGAGATGATACTGCTTCAGGTGCAGAATGGGTGTCCTTCCACTTTCCATTTGAAAGGGTGCTTTACACACCACAGTACACAGAACAAAAAGGGAGAAGAGTCATTAGCTTCTTCACAAGCTTTCTACCTGCCATTCCTGTAAATGCAGCAACCTCCTTCAGTGCCGTATAGTAAGCGCTGGTGGCAGCAGTCTCCTGGCAGAGGTCTGATTTTAAGCTGCAGCTGCATCTGAGTTGAACTCCTAAGATTTTCTTGCATAGATAGATTTAAAAATTAACTTGAAAAATTAACTCCAGCTCCAGAAGAAAACAACTGCAATTGCAGACATCCAACACATCACCACCTCTGTAGTCATCCATGTGCTCTTGAAAACACTAACCTACTCCCTCAGTGCTTGCAGTGAGCGATCATCCACATAAAGATATTCTCAGTGTTTCCTTTTGTTAGTGCTGGTGAGTTATGAAAGCCTTCTTGGCAAGCTGGGATCATGCCTTTCACTCCCAGTAGTTCAAAGCACGCCTCTGCAGTTTACCAAGCCTGCCACGCTATCCTGACAGGTAGCCTCCCGGTTACATTGCCACCCATCTGTTAACACCCGCCTTGTCAAACTTGTTAGCGCCACACCCAGAGCACAAGGCCAAGCATTCTCCAGGAGAAAAACACACCCAGTAATGAAGGCAAATCCACTCTGTCAAAAATGCCCATTGAAAGCAAGTTTCCAAAGCCCATACAAAGGCCAGTGTCTACATCTGTGATGTGGTACAAGCTGGAAATAACCATTATTTTTCAAACTGCTATTGTAACTACTGCTGCACCCTGCTAAAATAAGTTTTAAGAACAGAAATCCTACTGTCAGATGAGTAGGACCATTCCTCACCACATTCATGTATTGGACAATTACAAAAACATCAGGCCATAACAATACCTGTACTGGGTCCAAACTTCCATGCAGACCCATGTCCTGTCTTTAACACCAGTTACATTTTTTCATAACCACAAATGTTAGAAAGCCCTTTTTTAATTGCAAACTGATTTTTCAGTTTATTATGGAGTATGCTAAGAAAGTACAACCTTCCCCCTTGTATCACCACCACATACTAGAAGCTGTCAGTGCTGAGGAGAAAACTGCAGCCGCGCGTCCCACGGTGCCCAGTGTAGGTGATGTGACCGTCCACATATTCTGTGCCTTAATTATGCATTTGGGGATCTTGCCTTAGGGGAGGTTTCCATTTTTGCTTTTTTGTCAGATACGATCAGTGCTTAATGCATATGCAGACACATATGAGACCACTTCCAGATTTGTGTAGGACACAACTGTAAATTTCTGAGAGACGGCTGTTTACTTTGGTACTTACATCTGCTTTAAACCTTACTTTAGTTACCAAACCTCAGCTTTAGTGATCTAATCTATCATCTCCTTATCAAAAATGGCAGAGAACCTGAAGCTTGAATTGTAAGCTTTCCTACAGAGACATAGAGCAGTGACACATAAATGGATGGGATGGAGTTACAGAAATGTAGGTGGGACCAGAATTGGGACCCAGGATATTTATATCACTGAATTAAGGCAGTTCAGAAGATATAGCCTGAGTCAGATGCCTGATTCTATACATGACCATCAATTTTTTGTTACCTATGCAAGTCACTTAGCTTCACTTAGCTGTACATCCATAAAGCTGGGGATACTAGTGTGCTCTCGTGAGACCTCACTTGGAGTATTATGTGCAGTTCTGGTGTCCTCAACATAAAAAGGACATGGAACTGTTGGAACAAGTCCAGAGGAGGGCCACGAGGATGATCAGGGGACTGGAGCACCTCCCGTATGAAGACAGGCTGAGAAAGTTGGGGCTGTTCAGCCTGGAGAAGAGAAGGCTGCATGGAGACCTCATAGCAGCCTTCCAGTATCTGAAGGGGGCCTACAAGGATGCTGGGGATGGACTATTCATCAGGGACTGTAGTGACAGGACAAGGGATAACATGTTCAAACTTAAACAGGGGAAGTTTAGATTGGATCTAAGGAAGAATTCTTTACTGTGAGGGTGGTGAGGCACTGGAATGGGTTGCCCAGGGAGGTTGTGAATGCTCCATCCTTGGTGGTGTTCAAGGCCAGGTTGGATGAGGCCTTGGGTGACATGGTTTAGTGTGCGGTGTCCCTGCCCATGGCAGGGTGGTTGGAACTAGATGATCTTAAGGTCCTTTCCAACCCTAACTATTCTATGATTCTATGACCTTGCACACTGCAGTGAGAATAAATGCGCAGAAGACAAAAGAATTGTGATAATGGATATTGTTTAAATAGGCTGGATGTATCACACCTGCCAAAATAACACATTGACATTTATAATTCACTTTCTTGAGGTATTTTTTTACATAAAGTGTAGCCTCACAAAATCCTTGCGATCTGAGTCCCATCACCTGCATTTTTACAGTGAGAGAAAGCAAGAGCTGGAACAAAAACATCAAGGACTGGATCCAATAAGGTGCTGAATGCTCCAGCCCTGCTTAAGGAAAACACAAGCACTGGCTACACTGAAGCCAGTGAGGCCTTCCTTTGATTCCAATAACATGCTTAAGGGTTTTGCTGGAAGAGGGCCAGAGCCCTCAGCACCTTGTAGGGCTCTGCACTCCCTGTTGTTGCCCAAAGTCATGAAGCAAAGCAGTGGCAGAGCAGTGGTTTCATGGGAATGTCTCCTCTGGATTCCTGAACAGGATGACCAAGTAATTAAAGATAAGAGCAGGAGTCTGTTCCAGGTTTTACACAAAGCCCTGCACAAGCTGGGAGAAGAATTTGGACAGCTTAGTTACTGCTACCTAAATACATATACAGAGCAAAATTCTTTTCCGCATGCACCTGGTTTGCATGAACGCCATGTTTGTGCGTGCAAGGAAGGCATGTGCGTGACTCAAAAGAGGATCCTGAGTAAAAATGACCCCTAATTACATATGGCACAGCAGGGGAAAAAGGGCAGCTCTACACACACAGGGGTATATAACATTTTTTAGATCCAAAATCTGACTTAGGACACTGAAATCTGAAAATGACATTGCTGTTTAACTGGAATGAGGCCTTTCAACTTGGGAATGTTGCTTGTCCCTGTCAGCAACACAAAAGAAGTATATTACTCACTCTGCCTATTAAAATAGAGGGGGAAAAACTAATCACTATCAATTCTTTAACATTTCTGCATTGTCCTGCAAAATCCTCCCCCTTTTGGTTGAACCACACCCTTTGGAGAGACAGAGTACTGTCATAACGCATATGGGGAACACACAGAGCTGGAGAGCACAATATGGGGAGGAGGAGAGCTGACCCTGAGTTCAGCCAGCCCTGGGAGTGGATGACAGCCCCACACAGGCATCCTATCCTCCAGGGTGCCACAGAGCCACAGAGCAGAACTGGATGCTTGAAGAGGGGCTAAATGTAATGTGGAGGCACTCAGCAGCTTTTCATACATCTTTATCTCTTCTGCCTAAGCTGCAGTACACTGTGCAGATTTATGGGAATTCTTTCCATGTTCGCAAGTTATAAGTATTAATAACCCGTCCAAGCTGGAAAATAATACACCATTCCTAACTCTATTAACTACAGAAAATCTGGCTTCAGTTAAAATAAGATCCCCTTTAGCAATGCCCAATATACAATAAATATTATATATGAAAAAAGCCAGGCCGCATCTTATCTGAGGTACGGTAACAGTAATGTTTTTGCCTGAGGCACTGCAAACTTCAGGCTTAAGAAGTCAAAATGACAGGGTGCAGATGATCACTGGAAAGTTATCATTTTTAACCTAAATAGTTACCTTAAAGTCTTTTTTTATCTAATAATGAATACAGACAGGCAAATTCAGCATGCCCACAAATCTACACTGAGATATTAAAATCATAGATAACTTATTCAAAAGCTGATTTTTAAAAACTTCTGCTTCTGCCACTGATCTGCAAGAAGAAATGGCATTAGTATTTCTGCTACTACCATACAAAACCAGCTCTCAGTTTTCCAAATAAGCAGTTTCATTCAGTGACCACTGGTTTTAAAACAACTTGCCTTCTAATTTGAGACTAAACCCTTTGGTCCTTACTCTGACAGAACTCTTGCTGCAGTTAATGGAAGGTCCTTGGCTCAATTAAGGCTTCAAGATTTGTGTTAAGATCTGATATATTTAAATGCCAGATTTACATGTTTTCAGTAGATATTTGATACTTAAATACCTAGGTCTGTGCCTCACAGAGAAGGTAATCAGCTACTGGAACAAGAGTCTTCCCAAGGAAGTGGTGGAATCACTGTCCCTGGAAGTGTTCAAAAACAGTGTAGATGAGGCCCTCAGTGAAATGTCTTAGTGGTGGTCTTGGCAATCCAGGGTAACGGTTGGACTTTATGATCTTAAATGTCTTTTCCAACCTAGTTGATTTTATGATTCTATGATAAATACTACATCAGTGTGTTCCAGCATCTCAGTATCTTTCAAGATTAAATATCTCAAGATATGTCCTCAGGGTTACTCAGTGAATCTTAAAGTTGGAAATGCTTCAGAACAGCACAGCCTCATTGGAGCTATAATTGCATGACTTATCACCCTGCTTTAATCCAGCAGAAGAGACTTGCTGCGTACTCTGCCTTAGCAGGGGTCACTTGCAAGGTCAGCTGCCAAATCTGTGATATTGCAACCTGTTGGAGAATGCAAATGCCTCAAATTATTTACTGAGAACAGCCTGCCTCTGGCCTCAGAAGTTCGATTAACCTGATACCCAGTTAGTTTAAAGTTAAAATCAGCCATCATCTCAGGTGCTACTCAGATGCTTTTCACCAATTCCTGTGCCACTCTTACCACATTTTGCCCTTTTCTCTTCCCCTTTAATCAGGGAACCCCCAGCGCAGTCCCCAAGGATGGGGTTAGGATAGTGGAGCCCCAGGAGCTGTGTCACAGACCACATGCAAATCCTTCTTCTAGAAAAGCATTATCCTGCATAGCTGTGCACATGGGCAGGGCTAAGCAGCGACAGACATACCATGACCCAACACTGAGCTCCTGTGCCTCTCCTGGCCCCTCCACTGGCCTCGTCACCTGTGGGAAGAGCTGGATGTGCCCAGTGCCCCTCAGTAACCCAGCACAGGAACACATTTTGAACCACATGGGGCATTCTGTTGATTTTAAGTGCCTCAGTGCCTCAGCCTCATCATCTATGAGACAGGCATGATTAAATGTAGGCATTTCACTATATCGTGTGAGATCCAAAGGTGACAAAAACCTGCTGCAGCACACCATGGGGAAAAAAAATCTGTGAATTTATTAATTATCATTCTGTTCATAGCTATGATTACTATTTGCTCCATTTCTGACCTCCTCACAGTATTCATTCATTCAAATTCCCGCTTCCTAGCATTATTTTCTGGCTTAGTGTTAGTCTGTAGGCCGGATGCCAATTTAAAAAGATCAGGACCAAAATTACATAAAATTTGCTTTTGTAGGATGTGGATTAAACTTTTAAGAAAGGAAAAAAGCTAGTGATACAATTCACAGCAGCTTGTGAGCCCTCCTGCAACTACAGATGTTAAATCCAGAATATCACTTTGGTTACATATTTGTTAAACACAAAGGTTGCAACACTTCCTGAATCAGTATTACTTTTTTTTCAGCTGGTTTTGTCTGAGCATAGAAAGTCAGGAAATTATCTCTTTGTCAAACAAGCTTTTTTATTCATTCATCTATTTAACATCTTTGTCCGAGTTACCAGACTTGCAAGTTTAGAATGACCGAAAATTAAAGTCAATGGAGAAACTGAAAGGTTTCACATGCGTACCAGAAAGCAAACTCATGTTCAGAATGAGATTTGGACAGAGTTCTCTCACTCTGAACATGATCTCATGAATCTGGCAGCTTTGTTCTCTTCCACTCTTCAGCAGAGTTTGAAGTCTTTGGTGGATCGATGGCTTAATATCTAACTTGTTTTAGTTGTAACAGCAAGTGGAAAACCCCAATCATTTTGCAGGATTTTGCAAGCAAGTGTCAAAACACTCACTCATCAGAGTTACACAGAGTCTGCAACTGCTGTTGTTTTTATCCAGTTAAAGTCTGTTTCATCAAGTGACCTGTGGTTTTAAAACTACTTGCCTTCTAATTTAACCCTAAACCCTTTGGTCCTTACTCTGACAAAACTCTTGTCGCAGTCAGTGAAAGGTCCTTGGTTTAATTAGGACTTCAAGATTCAGGTTAAGATCTGATATATTTAAATAAAAGAAACAAAGGGCTAAATAATGGGAATCTGTCAGGGTGGGGGAAGTTCTTATTTTCAGTTCCCGTTATAATTTTCATCTATGAAAAAGGTTTGGCCAAACTCACTGCTTTCTGAGCAGTAGCAGTTGCGTTAGGGGGAAGATATTGTGAATACTCTGGAAAATTTGAAAAATACGTTCTTTCATAACAAAGGGCTTGTCTGGGTTTTAATATAATTGACAGAAATTTGTGAAATACATGAAAAACAGAAAAATAGGAAGTTTTCTTTGATCATCTGCGTGGAAGAGAACTTGAGAAGTTTGGAGTTCTAAGTTACCCTGGGCAGTTACAGCAGGTTTTGAAAGTCCTTAAAGGCTCTTTTTCACATAAGGGGTTTGGACTGGCATTTTCTCCAAACAGCCAAAGCTTCTTTCTCAACCAAATGAACTTTTAAAGAATGTCTTTAATTATAACAGTTATTGTTGTTATAGAAGCTGGACACGTTTCCTGTTAAAAATTGAAGGGGAGTTTATAGTCTTCAGTTTGGGCTCAATGACTGTACCTGAAGAGTATTTTAGGAGTAGGTCAGAGTTGGTGCTCAGTACAGTGCCTGCTTGGAGCCAAGGCTGATGTGAGGCTGGTAGCAGAGAGAGATGTTCTGGCACAGCCCCTGCCTTGATCTCTGTGCTTGGCTCAGTCATATCCCACCTCCAACCCCAGGCTGATCACAAAGCTCAGGGCCTTTCCTGCAAGGTCTCAAGCATCATCTGCTCCCAGGAACACCCATTTTGTAGGCAACATGAGTTAAAAATTACTCCCTTCATCCTTGTCCAGTCCTGTTTTTCCCATGGGAGCACAGAAGTCTGCTGCCTGCAGTAGCTTTCATATTAATTTTAGGGCTCAAACTAATAACATCTAACCCACATACTAGTCTCATTGAAGTGAACTGGAATTACTGACTTGAGCAGATATAAAATCCCTTGAGAAACTGTAGAAAAAGGGTCATACTCTTAATTAACACTAGAAACACCCATCTGCCTTAAACACAGCCATATTTAGCAATTAATTTGCTATAGATGTAGTTAGCTGATTTAAAGAGTCAGATTTGTTCTGATTAAAGTGTTTACTTCAATGTCAGCAGAAGGAAAATTTACCGCCTCAGGAAAACATAAATGTCAAATGTGTGCTTGGATATACAGAGTATGGTAGACAGAAAGAAGATGATGTTTTCACAGGCCATGTGCTTAAAGGTCGGTTAGGTTAAAGAATACTTTGCTGTTGTTTTAAAGCTGCTATATCTGAAGAGGGAGTTGTGCAGCTGAAGGGAAAATGGCAAGAGGAAATGTGCTGCAATGTCCATGGGAAAAGCACCAGCCACTCAAAAGGAGTGCATGTGTGTAAACAATAGCTGAATTTTGCCCAAGACCCATAAAGACAACTTTTATGTAATACTGTTCCATTGCCAGAACAACTGCTTTTCTTTTCCAGTATACATTGGCAGCTTGGGGTTTTTAGACAACAGTAACCATGGGTATTCTTCTCTTAATAGACTTGCAACATCAAAGATCCATTATAGTTGTGTAAAAAGTTGCTACATCCAAACTGTTTTTTATCCAAGGAGAATTCCAGTCTCTAGAAGACTAAGCCAGGAACACTTCACCTGCACAAATACAATGGGAATATTAGAGAGAGATTATTGAAATAAATTAAAACCTAGCTCTTCCATACAGATATTCCTTTTGGAACTTGGGGAGGAGTGCCAGTGTCTAGCTGTAGGGATGGAGTGCCGTCCTGGACCTTTGAGGGTACCTAGGACATTAGCACAAGGCCAGCAGAGATGATCAAGGACTCCTACAAGAGATTCATGCCCTTATGGAGTGGTGGCCGGAGACTACCTATATTCAGGGACCTGAATGTCTGCATAAGTAACTGTAAGGATGTGAGTTTTTAAAGCACAAACTAGTACATAAGACCATGAAACTCAGGCTGCCCTAGACAGAGATGTGACTGACTCCCTGAGTTTGTGTGTTTTGAGGACCAGATCCCACTATTTCTCCCAGCAGTGCTAACAGGGACTGAAATCCCACTCCGTGCTCCCAGTAACTTCAGGTCTCATCCTAGGTTTCTACTGTCTGTGATCAGTTTTGAAGCTGCTCACTCAGCACTTCAGAAGCAGTGTTGCAGGATGAGGCCATTAGCCCATATTTACATTGCCTGGTAATGCCATCAAACGTTCTGCTTCTAGTCATTAGCAATCCATCCCTCCTGTCTTTCCCCTCCCTGAGGAAGTGCTCCACAAAGCCTGTCTCATGGATTTCTGTTTTTCCATTATTGTTGTAGTCTCCCCAGTTTATCTTGCTCTTTCATTAAACAGCAAAGCACAGATACAGTTTCAATCTAGCAGCCTGTTTGCAAGAAACTCACCATTCAAAAATAGGAACACATCCTTTGCACGTTCTTTAAAAAAATCATTTAACATGATTCATTGCTTTATTCTTTGCTTGAAGCTTGTTTCACTTACACTAGTAATCTTTTACCTTTCACTTATAAATTCAAAGACAAAAGTGGTTACAGTTCTCCAAGTCCTTATATAGATAAAATATTACATTATCGCTTTCCAAAGGTCAGTTTCTCTTCTTTCCCTTAATTAGCATTCAAGATTTCCAACAATAAGTTGTTGCAGCAGATGTATAGCTCTTTTATGTTTACTAATTCACATTTCTGCTTTTTCACTTTGCAAAGAGGAAAAAGGAAATAGTTATAAGTAGGATAAGCACACTTTTTTCTAAACAAAATAAGAGGAAGTCCCAAATATGGGGGAAACAGAAGTAATCAGTGACATGATTCAGTAAGAATTTATGCACAGAGTCCATTACTTTTTGGAAAGTTTATCAGTCTGTTCCCACAAAAGCCATGCTGGAGTGAAGCATCAGATGTACTGTGCCTTATGTGCCTGGTTGTGCAAGTCAGAGTTCCTTATTAATAGAACTCCAGTCATTAAATGGATCTTCTCACACCTAAAATGACTTTATAATATCAATATCTTGAACTTTAAGTCATTTTTTATGTTCTTGTAGGATTAGACTTCATTTTGTGACTGATAAAAATAAAGGGTAGGATTTCATCATGAAAATATACCCTAATATCTTAGATAATACCTGAAAGGAAGTAAATCTTGTTTGGAGTAACAGATATGTTAAATCAACCAACCTGTCTGAGAGGACAAAGATAAACATAGCGAGCAGTGCTATATCCTGTAACATTATTTCACTACATCTAAACATAAAAATCTCACATTAACAGGAGCTATGTCCTTTAGGCCACCAACAAGAACCTTGCCAAGGGGCATGGAGAAAATTTATGAATATGTTCTTGTGAAAATTGTCTTTTAAGAAAAAAATAAAATCTGAAAATGGGGAAAGAGCAAGTGATCCATGTACAAGGCGATGCTTTAACATTAAGAATTTTTCTTGGTGTGATTCTTTTCTGATTTCATGTGTGTATGTTCCTGATATTCCCTCTGACCTGGCTGCTCTACAGGGGAAAGTAACTTCTTGGTTTGGTTATGTACCTGGATCTCAGGGTCTGGGTTAGATGCCTGCCTCTGCTGGAAACTGTCTGTGTGTCCATGAGCAGATGACTCCATTCCTCCTGTGTCTCAACTAGACATTTGCAGGATACTCGTATTCTCCTGCAGCATATCTGTGCTTCCCAGCTGGAGCACAGCCCCTTGGTTAATGGCCATTGCCACATGTGGGGACAACAGAGCCTAGAAAGTGGCACCTGGACCTTGTCAGCAGTTCAAGGCATGGCAGCACGGAGGATCCAGCCTTGCAGTTGCCAGTACCCTGAAATAGCAAAGCTCCTGCTGATCAGGTGTTTGAGTGCATTTACATAACATAGCTGCCAGAGCTTTGCCTGGGAATTGCTGATGCCTTCTCAGGACACAGCACAGTAAATAATATGTAATATATAATAATTATTAAATATATTAGATATTAAATATTATATAATATTAAATATTATATAATATATATTATATCTAATATATAATGTGAATAATTTGCCTTCATATCAGTGATACCAGTTTGGGAGGGAGAGAAATATTAGCAGGATTTGATTTTGAGTCTCCAGCTGTTTTCTTCTGTAAGAATATTTCTTTCTTATTGGTGTCCCAGTGAATGACTAAAATGTAAACTAAGTTAAGAGTAGGCAAAACATTGGGATGATTCATACAAACATAAAATCATATTGGTCCAGATTTTTCTGAAGTCTCTCCAAAGTGGTTTGAGTTTACTGCACAGATTTCAGGCTGCTATCACAAAAGTCTGAAACTGGACTTAACTTCTCCAGGCCCAGCTATCAGCCATCTCAAAGCTGCCAGTGCCATTTCTCTTATCAAAATCCACTTGCTGCTAAGCTTGGGCACAAGATTAACAGCAATGGTCTCAGTACAACCTAGGTTTCAAATATCTGTGCAAACACTTTTACTCCAGGTCAGTGACATTAATAATAGACTTTCAGTTGATTTCAGTGGGAACTGACCTTTATATACACAGAAGAGAAGTGTATGTATCAACAGATGTCCACCTAACTGTGATAACATACAATGAGCCCGCAGAAGTTTGTGCCCCAGCAAGAAAGGTGTGTCAACATACATAATCCAGATGGAAAGCCTTAAGCAGAGTTATTTCAGAGAGAAAAATAAAATAAAATAAAATGTAAACAAAAAAGTTATACACTAGATGTGAACCTCTAATTCAATTCTGAAGTCTACCACAGTCTTCTCGGGCAACCTGCATAGTCAGTCCACAGATTCTCCACCATAATGGAATTCTTCCTTGCTTCTTCCAAAGGGGAGAACTATAAGACCGAGTCCTTGCTTATTGTGACTCTTTTGATTTTGGTAATGATAATAATTGACTTCAGTGTCTTTGTTTCTGGGATTGTTTGTTAGCTTTTTTTGTGTACTTGTTTGGACAGAAAACTTTCCAGGAACCGGACTGCCTTTTACCAAGTGAGATGATGGCAAAGGCCCCTCGCTTGCAGATCAGTGCCAGCTGGAAGGAAAGGGTTCTTCCTGAGGTGAGCAAAAAAAAAAGGTGAAAAACCCCAGCAGTAAGGAGCATTTTGGTAGTGGAGAACTGGCTGGAAAGCAAACATTGCCCCTGGGCTCCATTCACAGACAGAGTCAAAACTGGTCTCATGCCCAGAGGGATCACGCTGCTAATAGCCTGGAGCTGGTATCATCCGTGCTTTGAATGTACCACGCAGTGTACACTGAATTGAAACCACTGAACAGATCTGTGGGAGTTTGCTTGTGCAGTCCAACACACCTGGAACAAGAGCAACTTGCTAGAAACTTCTTATATGAACCTGGAAAAGGACATTACAGACTTAAGAATGTGTAGTAAGATAGTAGTATTTCATTGTCCAATTAGCTGAAAAAGGAAAATCCTCCACTTTCCCACACCTTGTGAAACAGCCCAGCTAAAGGCTGGGAGGTAGCAGCTTATGCCAATCTTGCACTGTGTACCAGGCTGAAAACCAGAAAACCCTACTCTTCCACTCAACACCCATGACTGTAAGAAGGGATTCATATAGCTTCCCTCGCCCAATAAAGTGGTGCGTGGGGTAAGCACCGTTGTTTAGGCTGAAAATCTTTGTCTCTATCACAGACAACAGATGCTGTTAATAACCTCTGGGAGATCCACAGGTGCTGTGCTAGGTATGGTTTTTGAATGCAGGATTTGAAGGATATAAGCAATTATTTTAAAGAACGCCTCTTTCCTTTGTAAGTTACACAGTTACATACTATTGCAACCCACTCTGAAACTATTAACCTAAAGGAAAGAAATAGGAAAACATGAAGACTTTCAAATAGCAAGAATTTGCACAGGGAATCAAAGAGGTTTCAAGTTCACTTGGTGCAGATGTTTCTATAATTGAGACACACTAGAAAAATGCATTAATGCACAAATCAGTCTTGCCTACAGTTATCTGAACCATAAAAAAATGTCCATAGTCAGAACATAATTCCCTATAAAATCCTATAGGACACTTAAAAAAATAAGATAGGTTCTTTTTTTCCTATTAAGCTCTTTAGGATTTTTTCAGTAGGGGAATCCACAGGGAGCACAAACAAACCTAAAGTCTGTTGACCAATTCACCCCATAACCCCCTTTCATACACTCACCCACAGGTATTAAGGACCTGAATTTTAAAGAGGCCAGCTAAATGCAGCTGGTGACCTGGAAGATTTATTCAGGTCCTGATCTTACTCCCATTTAAACCAGTAAAACTTCCTTTGGAACTGTCTCAAACTCCCTTTACTGCATGTGCCCAGTCAGCCTGCAAATTCCTGCATGCAAAGGCAAGAATTGCACCTACACGTCCTGCTAATACAAAATGCACAACTGTTTCACAGGTGGAGGGAGAACAAGGAGTCTCATTGCCTTTTGACTCCTCAAAACTGTACAGCTTGAAGCATAGACACTATTCAAATGAAAGAGGCTAACCTGAAAAGGAGAATTGAGTTCTCATCTTTCTAAATATGACAGAATCCTCCACTTCTATAGTTCCATAAAAAATAAACAGAACTGGCATGTTCTTCTCAGGAATAAATTGTTAGCTCCCTATCCAAAATCAGAAGAGACCAGCTGTGCCCTGCTGTAACATCCCCGTGGAAAGCTGTCTTAGCTGAAAGTCTAAATCCCCAGCAGTCAATCCTACCTGCAGGTAGCATAGCTATTTTCTCCCCAGAAATCCCTCAGGCACACAGCCTCCTTCTGTTGTAGTAGATTTTAACAAGGATCTCCTACCCCCACAGTCAGAGATTAATTATCAGGTTCTGCCTCCCAAACGTACCTGTTTACCCTGTGTTGCTCTTCTAAAACAGCAAACACTACTTCCCCTTCTTTTACTCCCCGCCTCCCATCAAGACCATGATTGCCTTGATGGATCAAAATAGTGATACAAACAAGAAGGAAATTGTGTCTCTCCATAATCTTTATCTCAGCCCAGCGGGAGGTGGATGGATAAGTATGAATAACAAATTATCTTGTAGTGGATTCCACTAATCAGCCCCAAGGCTGGGCTGGTTTAACATGAAGCAATTCTTAGGTTTTTGCAGTGCTAGCTAGGCCTTGGGCAGACGACCCTACCCCCTAATTAAGAACCTGAAACAAATTGAAAACAGCTGTGAATAATTAGACAATTTAAGTGCTGTTAAGAAGGAATAATTTTTGTAGCCATCGTAATAAATCTTATGCTGTCTGAACCCATACACTTTATGTGTGCTTTTTTCTGCTAGTGGGTTAGTGCATTACTCATAAAAGAAACAGTATCCCTTTTGTTTTGATTGGGCCTGTTTAATAACAAAAGAGCATATCACTATGAGTGGAAGTGTGATGACAAAGAGAATAGCCTTTACTTGCCTTAATTTTCAGTCGTTGTGGTTCAGATCCTATGTCAAATTCCTGGCATGGGAGTTTGGTGGAAAAAAAAAGAATTCCTGATTTGCACTGTAAATAATACCTGAGCCCAAGCTACTTAACATTTTTTAGATTTCTTTGGAAAAATACATGTCAGGAAAATACTTAAAAATGTAACAACTGACCTTTAGCTGTATGTAGCAGATAAGTTCTTGAAGTATTAACTAAGACTTCAGGAAATCTATTTTTCTCTGAAATTTTCCACCTTTTTTTTAATCTTCCCACTTGTCTGGAACTCAGTTAAAGTGTTTAACAGAAAGTAATTTACAGAAGGAAAG
This sequence comes from Psittacula echo, assembly GCF_963264785.1. Classification (NCBI taxonomy): domain Eukaryota; kingdom Metazoa; phylum Chordata; class Aves; order Psittaciformes; family Psittacidae; genus Psittacula; species Psittacula echo. The sequence continues at coordinate 62,202,151 of NC_137739.1, forward strand.
CTTTCATCATGCACTGCCAAACTATTCAAGGCCTGCTTCAGAAACTCGTAACTGGCTTTATTAGAAATCAGCTCTGTGAACACCTAAACGCATATTTCAGTTTTATGTTTTGTATAGCTTTTCTGAAGTCAATGTATCTGCTCACACGCTTCAGCCCTTGTAGGATCCAGCATTTGCTTGGATAATGGCATTACTTGCAAACAGGATATGGAATGAACTTCATTATTTAGAAGTATGAATTGGCTTTATTATTATCTTAAAATAACCTGCATTCCTCTGTCATTTTGATGGGTTTATATCACATAATTCAATCTGGACATGGATTCTGAACACCCAGATTTTAGAGGATTCATGAGATGCTGCTTTGTTTTAGTTCCATTTCTAGAGAAATGAAAACAGAGCTCACCATGGCAGCTATGTGTTCACGGTATTTGCGACCCAGGCTGCAGAAATGCAGTTGTGAGAAAATACCTGATGCGAAGTACCTGTTTCTGCACTCCAGTAGTGTAGATTTAAATGCAAAAATGGAAACAAAGCATTGTGCAAGCCTCAAAAAATTAAACTTATGAACATGGTCTATCTAAGTAGGGAAAAGGGTTGCGATCTATCTTTTCTCTAGCTCATAAAGTGAGAGGCAGTTCAGCTCTTGCTATATGCTTTTCTGCTCTAAGTCCTATGACACTACTCACCATTCTGCATCTGCCTGCGGATGAGATCTGTGGCAGTTGCTCTTGTACCTGAAGCTCTTCCCATCTCAGCAGTGTTTAGTCATGGCCTTGTGGGTCATTTCTTCAAGTCTGAATTACCCTTTGCACAGTTTAGCCCCAAAGCACCTGCTGTATATGACCTCATCAGGATGTTGCTACGTGTTGCTACATCTTTCCAAGCCTTTCATGACTGTACTTCTGCCTTACATTGACATTCAGGTATTCTGAACATGGAATCAGTGGCCCCTCTGGGTATGAGAAACTGAGATTTAGATTTCAGATGTTAGATGACGTTAGATGACGTAGCAGCCTGAAGACTACGTATAGTAATTAAGAGTCAGGTTTGCACAAAAATATATTTCAGAAGTTGTTGTGGAAAAGCTAGGATGTCAAACAAGCAAGGCAACAGTTCATTGTTACGCTTTCTGTGCAGAACCATGGCAAACTAGATGTGTTGGGGGAGGGGGGCGTTGTTTCATCCCAACACACCCAGTCAGTTGCCAGCACCTATAATAAATGCTCGGAGCGATGCAGAGATATTCCAGCCGCTCCAGCCAATGAGCCGGCTTCATTTGGAGCTCGGCTCAGATGCCTCTACACAAACGCCTGTAGCATGGGGAACAAACAAGAGGAATTAGAGATGTGTGCACGACTACGGGAGTATGATATAGTAGGCATCACAGAAACATGGTGGGATGGCTCCTATGGCTGGAGTGTTGAAATGGAAGGTTACAGGCTCTTTAGAAAAGACAGGCCTGGCAAGTGGGGAGGGGGAGTTGCTGTTTATGTTAGGGATAGTCTGGAGAGTATGGAACTCTGTTTGGGGACAGCTGAGCAGTCAACAGAGCTTGTGGGTCAGGGTTAAAGGGAAAACAGCAATGGGGGACATTATTGTGGGGATCTGTTACAGACTGCCTGATCAAGAGGAATCTGTGGATGAAGTGCTCAATAGGCAGATAGGATCAGCCACACGCTCACAGGCCCTTGTTCTCATGGGGGACTTCAACCACCCTGACATCTGTTGGAGTGAAGGTACGGCCCGGAGCAAGCAATCCAGGAGGTTCCTCGATTGTGTGGAAGACAACTTCCTTCTGCAAGTAATAGAGGAGCCTACAAGGAGAGGTGCCATGCTTGACCTCATGCTCACCAACAGGGAAGGGCTCGTTGGAAATGTGACGCTCCAGGGCAGCCTTGGATGCAGTGATCATGAGATGGTCGAATTTGAGATCCTCAGGACAGTGAGAAGAGCGTGCAGCAAGCTCACTGCCCTGGACTTCAGGAGAGCAGACTTTGGCCTCTTCAGGAACCTGCTTAGTAAGGTTCCATGGGATACAGCCCTAGAGGGCAGGGGGGCCCAAGACTGTTGGTTGTTATTCAAGGATCACCTGCTCCAAGCTCAGGAGTGTTGCATCCCAACTAGAAGGAAGTGCAGCAGGAGGGCCAGGAGACCTCCTTGGATGGATAAGGAGCTGCTCAGGAAAATTCAAAGGAAAAAAGAGTCTTATAGAAGGTGGAAGCAGGGACAGGCGGCCTGGGAAGAATACAGGGATGTTGCCTGGGAAGCTAGGGACCAGGTTAGGAAAGCTAAGGCCCAGTTAGAATTGAACTTGGATTGCGATGTTAAGGATAACAGGAAGGGATTCTATAGGTACGTAGCAAATAGAAGACAGACTAGGGACAACGTAGGCCCCCTGCGGAAGCTATCGGGAGAACTGGCTACCCTGGATTTGGAGAAGGCTGAGGTTCTTAATGACTTCTTTGCCTCGGTCTTCACTGGCAAAGGCTCTGACTGCACCACCCAAGTCTTGGAAGGCGGACGCAGAGACTGTGAGAATGAAGACCCTAGGCCCTCTGTAGGAGAGGGTCTGGTTTGAGACCATCTTAAAAACCTGAACATACACAAGTCCATGGGACCTGACGACATCCATCCGCGGGTCCTGAAGGAGCTGGCAAATGAAGTTGCTAAGCCACTGGCCATCATATTTGAAAAATCATGGCAGTCAGGTGAAGTTCCTGACAACTGGGAAAAGGGAAATATAACCCCCATTTTCAAGAAAGGGAAAATGGATGACCCAGGGAATTACAGACCAGTCAGTCTCACCTCTGTGCCTGGCAAAATTGTGGAGCAGATTCTCCTGGAAGGCATGCTAAGGCACATGAAAAACAAGGAGGTGGCTGGTGACAGCCAGCATGGCTTCACTAAGGGGAAATCCTGCCTGACCAATTTGGTAGCCTTCTATGATGGGAGTACGAAAATGATGGACAGGGGCAGAGCAGTTGATGTCATCTACCTGGACCTGTGCAAAGTGTTTGACACTGTCCCACACGACATCCTTGTCTCTAAATTGGAGAGACATCAATTTGATGGGTGGACCACTTGGTGGATAAAGAACTGGCTGGATGGCCGCACGCAAAGAGTTGTGGTCAATGGCTCGATGTCCGGCTGGAGATCGGTAACGAGTGGTGTCCGTCAGGGATCGGTGTTGGGACCGGTCTGGTTCGACATCTTTGTCGGTGACATGGACAGTGGGATTGAGTGCCCCCTCAGCAAGTTTGCCGATGACACCAAGCTGTGTGGTTCGGTTGATACGCCGGAGGGAAGGGATGCCATCCAGAGGGACCTCGACACACTTGTGAGGTGGGCTGATGCCAACCTGATGAAGTTTAACCATTCCGAGTGCAAGGTCCTACACGTGGGTCAGAGCAATCCCAGGCACGGATACAGGTTGGGCAGAGAAGAGATTCAGAGCAGCCCTGCAGAGAAGGACTTGGGGGTGTTGGTCGATGAGAAGATGAACATGAGCCAGCAGTGTGCGCTTGCAGCCCAGAAAGCCAACCGTATCCGGGGCTGCATCAAAAGGAGCGTGACCAGCAGGTCAAAGGAGGTGATCCTACCCCTCCACTCTGCTCTCGTGAGACCTCACTTGGGGCTGTTCAGCCTGGAGAAGAGAAGGCTGCATGGAGATCTCATAGCATCCTTCCAGTATCTGAAAGGGGGCTATAGGGATGCTGGGGATGGACTATTCGTTAGGGACTGTAGTGACAGGACAAGGGGTAACGGGTTAAAACTTAAAAAGGAGAAGTTTAGATTGGATATAAGGAAGAAATTCTTTACTGTTAGGGTGGTGAGGCACTGGAATGGGTTGCCCAGGGAGGCTGTGAATGCTCCATCCTTGGCGGTGTTCAAGGCCAGGTTGGATGAAGCCTTGGGTGGCATGGTTTAGTGTGAGGTGTCCCTGCCCATGGCAGGGGGGTTGGAACTAGATAATCTTAAGGTCCTTTCCAACCCTAACTATTCTATGATTCTATGATTCTAAACATTTCCATCACTGAAGTTACTTACAACATTCCAATTACTTTAGAAAAAAAGAGAAATAATGTTGTAACTTCTAATGATACTTTAAAAAATAGTAGCAATATGAATACACTATCTCTACTTTTCCACCCTTCATTTTTCATTCATGTACTGTCAAGTGTGTGTATGAATTTCTTATTTTGAGAATAAAGATGGAATGTCTTCCCCAGAAAAGAAGTACACTGACAATGAGGAGGCACTTGATATGTTGATGTTCCCTCATGAAGCAAGAGCAGAGGAAATGTCAGCAGAGACATACCTACCTATCCATACATCTCTTCCCTCTCTATCAGACTGGTATCCTCTTTAGAGGACTAGTGTCTAATGAAGATCCCCAGGGGTTTTCTAATTTTGGCCTAGGATACAGTAAGAATTTATAGTTGACAGAAGAACAATTTTTGTTTCAATGATACATCCTTTGGCAATGAGCTTAGGCACAAGTAGTCAGTCACATCCACGCTCAGGGTGCACCATTAGCCCCAGAGGACATCTGGGTGAGTTAATGCAAGTCTTTGGGGGCCAACAGACAGATACACCAGCTTCTTTCGTTCTTGTTAGTCTTGATGGAGTTGCAGTAGGGGAAGAATGGTTTTGGCAACCAAAGGAAATCCCTGTGTGTCTGCCCACTAGCAGCCACCTCTGGCCCTCAGCTTCCCATTCTATAAAATGGGCCTAATAGTTCCTTACCCTGTACATGGCTGCAGGGTTTAATCAGCGAAGGTTTATAAGGTGCTTTAGGAGCTTTGACTGCAAGTTGCTGCAGACTTGCTAACTACATTATTTCAAAATAAAATAAACACATTTTATACAATTGAAAGGAAAAGGAAAAAAAAAAATATAAAAATCCACCACTCCTTCCTCCCCTCCAAATCAGCTTCTCAGGATTTCTCCAGCATGCGTTACACTGCACTTTATACTCAAGGTTTCACAAATAGATATAGCTGGTTGGCCAAGAGAGTTTTTTTTATCCTGGTGTTTATAATTCCAATTGGTGTAAAATTTCCTGATGGTTAACACATCCCGTTACAGACACTTTTGAATGAATGACTCATTCCCAAATAATTGACTAGCTTTGTAATTTGGGAAGTAAAAATCACATTTATGAGTCCCTGGGGGGAGGGCCTATAATGTTGTGCATAAAAAGTAGATAAATCATAAAACCTGATTTTTTTTTCTTTTGTAAAAGCTTCCATTAGCCTTTGTGTGCACATTAAAGCAGTGCCCTCTAAATGTGTGCAGCTGCTTTAAATCACTGGTGCACTTTAAAATCAAGTCTTTTTATATTGTGATGTTAAAATTACATGTTGGTTACTGTAATTCTGTCTTGGTTTTTGTGGGACATCCTTGGATCAGATCTGCTTCTGGAAAGACCTTTTGCTTTATTCTGTCTTCTAACTCCTGCAAGCAGAAGAAGTATAGGCATTTGGCAGCCAGTGTAAATGGTATTTATCAGGTAAACAAGAGGGACAAACAAAACCAGTCAATGCCAGTGCAATTAGAACCCCATCCTCACTTACTAAATGCATGCATTTTAGATTGAGGTTTCAAATAAATGTGCGATGTGATTCTAATGGGATTTGACAAGGATATTTGGTGGCTGCAAGGCAGATCTATTATTATCTACAAAATATCTACTTACAAATCTACCCCTCCAAGAGGTGTTACTGAAACTGCATGACATTTAAACTCCTGAATGAAATGGCCACTTGCCTTGCCTTTGCAGTCTATAGTATACCATATACCTTTATGCTACCAAGGTCTTTTCCCACATTTTCAGAGTACTGTAAATTAGTTTAGTATGCTTGAAAGAACCTGTAAATGTAACTGCTCTTGTTGACACATCAGCTTGATGCCACACAGAGCACGACTGGGACCATATCCTTTGGTTTTGCAGCTACAGTGCATTTCAAGTGCTTGACAGGTCCAGCGCTAAGATGTTCTGAATTAGATTTGAATTACAACCGCTAAATGCCCTTGTCAAAGCTTGTTATGCCTGAAACTAGCCATATACATTTAACTGACTATTCCTATGGAAGATATACTGCTTAAACAAAGACATACTCCAAAGTTTCATACAGAATTGTCAAAATATAATTGAGTTAAAAAAACAACTAAAGCATAAGAAGAGCAATCTTTACTGCCTTTCCCCCCTTTTTTTCCTTCTTTGAAATAAATCCAAAGGACAATTTAGTGGAATTTTAGCATGAAATAAAAAGGACGCATGCACTTCCCACAGACATTGAAGTCTATACAAACACCAGATTCATCCATACATTGATCCTAGTGTCATGAAAGGCCATAGCAAAACTTTAGGATCTTGCCCTGTGAAAAAAGTTTCATGTCACATTGCTGGCATCGGAGAGCATCTGGTGCTTCAGGAATATGATGAACTAAAGCTAATACATTTATGAGAATCAGGATCAGACCTTTAATTCCAGGGAACCCTACATTTGTGCTTCACCAAATAAAGGAAGCATAGCATTTATACATGTACATGTGTATGCAAGCATATACCTCTATGCCCATATGTAATATATAATGCACGTATGCGGTGTTTATACAGTTTAGCCACACATAATAGAAACTTCCTTCTAACTTGCAGATGCATCCATGATCACGTACTGGTTGTACAAGGCCATAATCATACATTCTTAGGCTAGAAAATAGCAACCAGAGAGCCCAAAACAGATTTAGACAGTGTTTGTCTATCAGTCTGTGCCATGGAGATCACACTAATTCACTGGGGCTCCATTGTACTGCTCCTTGCTAAATCCCGGGCTCCTGACACTGGCTGCTTGATTGCTGGAATGGTTTGCTGAGACTGTCTGGGTTGGAAAAGAAAGTGCTGGTTGTAAGCACTGTTATGTGCAAAGGAGCTGGCTCAAAGCTGAGAGCTGAGAGTGTCTCCTGCAGACCAGCTAGCAAACTTAAACCCTCTCTGAAGAAGCAAGACAGATTTGCATAACCTAAACCCACAGAAGCTCAGGCAGCACAGAAAGGGAGAAGCAAGCTATCACAATCATTGAAGATAAGACAAACACAGGCATACTTGTGTACATGACATAGCATCATGGGCTCCACTTCCTCCCAAATTCTCCTCCATGACTGAAACAAAACATCTTGGGCATATAGTTGTTTCTTCATGCTGGCTTTCCTAGTTGAATATGAAAGTTAACATAACCCTGGAAGCTTTTTAAGCTGGAGGGCAGGTGTACACTACAATGAGCTCCCAGGTTTTCATTCACTGGCTGACCTAACTGGAGACATAACCCTGGTGCCCTCACTTACCACCTCTCCCTCTCTTAAAATGAGAACTGCAAGCACAGATTTTAGAGGGGGATTGTTGGCATTCTCCAATGTGGAGCCAGCACATGGCAGAGGCATATATTCAGAAGGATCCCATGTCCTTCCACACACAGTGGATATGGATGTAGACTCAACATCAGTTCTTTGTTTCTAAAATAAGGTTAAAGGTCCTTCCTCTGTGTGCCTTGGCTTGTAGATTGTAGTTTCTTTGGGAAAGAGAGTACCCCTCCCTGGGAAGAGCACAGAACACCCAGCATGTCATGGCATGCCATTTCATCTAGGGCCTCTAGAAGGTACTGTAAGACAAACAGAGAATAATTCTGCCTTGCAGATGGACAAGGGCTAGACAAAGACCAGGGCAGCTGCAGCAGGGCTGTGTTTCTGTCTCCAGTGGTGTGGCGGTGCAAACAGATTGGGAGCACACAACTAAGATTTCTGCCATCTGAAGCTGCCCTAGGCATTAGCTCAAAAGATGAATTCTCCAACAGCAACAACAACAAAAAAGATTTCTAACCCCATTCCAAGAGCAGAATGTGGCCTGAACTGGTCAAAACCTGCTGACAGCCTTAAGCAGCATGAGAAACCTGTTTCATGATGGCAGTTGGTTATTTTAAAACTGAGCTGAAAGATTAATGGTGAGATTTTCAGAAAATGTAGGCGTCCAATGACAGGAACTGACAATTTGCTCATGCAATTTCCCATCGCTATGAGTGCAATAGGGAGAAATGGGTGGGCAAAATGACACACAGCCATTCTGTGCCTGAACTTTTTCTGGAAACCTTAGCCCCAAAAAGGCAATAAGCAAATAACCAGAGTGTTTAAACAAAAGGCAGAAAGACTTAGGCTGGGAGATACATTGATATTCTTTGTTAATTTTTTTATTCAATTAAGAGGCACATGCTGATTATTTTTAGCAGTGTCCCCCTGATACAATTCAGATGTAAATCACATTTCTGTAGTCAGCTGCTGCTGTTTAAGGAGAAATATTTTGACACTATAATTATAGGGTTGAAACTGTGCTTTACATTAGTGTATAAAACACTCATTAAATTAAAATTCTTCCATGAAATCATGAAAATAAACAGTCTGTCTGAACTAGCATCAACAAATTCACAGGATGCTTCTGCGTTTTCTCAGAGCTGGCCTTCAAGTGACTGTATTACAAGGCCCTTATTTAACCGTGAAGTGTTAAAGGTTCACATTCTTTTGAAGGTCCCATTCTGCTTATTTTTAAAATTATTGCTCTAATTGTTTTTACAACTTGTAAGATTTTAAAGCTATTAAGCCTCAAAGTTGTGGGGAAAATTAAAACGGTGATTATTACAACTTGCATAAGTCTGTGAGATGGCAGTGGCACTGCATTTTTTTTTTCAAGGGTGGATTAAATAAAAGGGATCCGTGGCACTACGTGTGGCATGTCACATTGGTCTATTATAGCTGAGAAGCAGGATATACAATGTATACAGTGTCTTGTGGCACAGAAAAGAATCCAAAAGCTCAGGGTGGTAGTGGTGTTAGAAGATCCTTCTTGCCCTCTCCCTTGCTCACCACCATTTTCCTGCCTTTTGCCCACCTCCCATCCATCATGGACCTGACAGTCCTGCAGACAACAGGTTCAGCTGTCTGTTCCCTAGAGGAGACAAAGTTTTCAGCAGGATGTGACAGAACAAGGCAATTTCAGTGAGGTCCAAGGGAAGAAAAAGGGGCATGTGTCTCCACCCTGCCCTGCTAACACGCTGATTCATTTGTTAGGTCTGTTTTCATTTACTCCAGTCCCCAAGGAAAGAAGCTGCTCCTCATCAAACTTTCAGGTATCCCAAACTGAGGTCACTGTCCATAGAAAGAGGCAGTCTCCTCTGCCTCTCAGAGGTCTCATTACAGGGACTCGTTGATGGGCAATGGCATCAGCCTTGGTTCTTTCACCACCTACCATGGGCTTGATCAAAGCTTACTGTTTGGGACTGTGGTTGAGACCTCTAAGCCTCATCCTCCACTCCCTGGGCACGTTAGCAAACCTGTGTATGTTGGCACACTAATCCCTCTAAGCCCTGATTGGGGTTTTGTTTGTTTTCTCTTCATCTGTACAGTATCACTGGTCTTTACAACACACTGAGTGAGCTGTGGCTGTGCTGCTCTTGGGAGCAAACAGTACAGGATTTTCAAGATGCAGATGATGTAATCACAGTGGTCTGAAACATTTTTCCTCCATCTATATTCCATTGAAATCCACAATTATGGTTGACTTTTCTTTGATTGAAGATATTCCAGAAAGATGGACTGCAATGGTAATTGCACCGTTTTATCTTAAGATACGAATCTGAGACTGATCGCTCCGGTCTTATGAAATTACAGTCAACATGTTATTTTCTCTATTTGTGCATGAAACATATATACAATGGTGGTTGCTGCAATGTATATTTAGTCTTAACTTGTCAGAACCATCAGCTAAAGAATATTCAAACCCTTCAACCATTTTATTAATCAGGATTATGCACAAGAAAGTCAGTTTCACAGCGTAAGTTTTAGTACACATTGTAATTCAATAGGGAAGATTTATTTTTAATGCTATAGTTGTCTTCCTTCAGCAGCCACATGGATTATTTTTTTGTCTAGCATTACTGGTATTATGGTTGCCCCTTCTCTCCCACAGGATGACATTTTCCACACTGGATAGCAATAACATTCTTTTCAGAGCCTAGACACTATAGTCCAGTAAATTAAATTTAAGTTTTCCTTCAGGTCAAAAGAAAGAAAAATATTTTATCACTAGAAAATATTATTTTTTTATTCTAGCTTCATATTATCATGAAATCTGTGGGGGATGTTCAGTGTGGTTTTAAGTAATCCCACTAATAACTGAGTATAAGTTACCCTTTTATTTTTGCTCCAGATCATTCCACAAAATAATTTTAGTTCTCAAAATAGATAATCGGCAATTTTTTTTCCACTTAATATGTTTATTCAGATGAATTATTGTAGCCCTTGAACACTTGATTTTCAAGTGTTACACAGAATCTCATGAGAATTTTTTCTGGTTTTTAAGAATTTTATACAGAAATCTTGGTTGCTGAAATAGGAAAGAAAGGCCAGACTAGAGAACCATTTCTTGGTTAATATAGGCTGCTTCAGAAGAAGAAGAATTTTTAAAAATATAGGTGTCTTTTAGGGAAAAACAAAACAAACAAAAAAAAAAGTACAAGAAATATTTCTAGTAGGCAATTAGAAATATCCAACATTAAATTTATTGAGCACATTACATATTACTGCCTCTATTTGGCTTACCACAATATAGGTGTTACTGCACACTTTCATGTAGCTATTAGGTAGGGAATATATTATGTAGGGAAGCTGACTTTCCATTGATATTCTCTGGTATCTGCCCAGCACTCATTTTTCCTGAAAACACCACCGTTAGAAAAGTTGCTCTCTACAATATTCAGAGAAGACAAACATAGCTGAAGTGAGCTCAGGACATGGCTTAACAAAAATATCATTCTAGAAATTATTTGCTGGGACTATCTCTTATTAAAGATGCTACATATATGAAATGTAATTTAGGGACAAGCAAGCGGTAACATTAGTATAAGGGTGAGTGTAAACTCTGAGGACAGAGTGACTTGAAACAGTACCTAGTGATGGCAACATAAACAGACATTAGTAAGCAAACATTTGCAACGACCAATGCCCAAATAAATCAGATTACTCTGTAGTATATATGTTTATACAAATAGTCATTCTGGTGAATTAAGGCACTTCAGATACGAACCATACACATCAGAACCACATGACCTCCCACCCATGGTGGAGGATTTAACTGCCTAGTTCTACTTCTTCTGGCAGAACTTCTGGAACATTTTTGGATAATGTAAGAGGAGGCCACTAACAGGACTCCATAGCCTTCATTTCCCACCAGCCATTTTGCCTTCCCATTTCCCTCAGTGCTGGAGCAGCTCTGGGGATACTCAGGACACAAAACTGCTCATGGTTGAAGGACACCAGTCACTGACCACCAGAACTAAATACTCAGGCTCACATATTTTAAGAAAGGCAATTTGACACGCAGTCTGCATTTTTTTAGCTACCTCCAATTATCTTCCCCTCCCTCAGGAACAACTCCATTTCTCTTACCCTGTGGTAGGCTGGTCCATTTGTGGCTGCTTACTTAAGCAATGATGTTGGAAACGTCTGAATTCCTCAGTGTGAAAGATCAACAGCTAACACAACCATGATTACAGACTTCATCTTCTTGCCCATACCTGCCTCACCTATGGAAGTCACGGAATCACAGAATCCCAAGGGTTGGAAGGGACCTCAAAAGATCATCTAGTCCAATCCCCCTGCAAGAGCAGGGTAACCTAGAGTACATCACACAGGAACTTGTCCAGCCAGGCCTTGAATATCTCCAACGTAGGAAACTCCACAACCCCCCTGGGCAACCTGTTCCAGTGCTCTGTCACTCTCACAGTAAAGAAGTTTTTCCTGATGTTCACATGGAACCTCTTATGCTCCAGTTTACACCCATTACCCCTTGTCCTATCACTGGACATCACTGAGAAAAGCCTAGCTCCATCATCCTGACACTCACCCTTTACATATTTGTAAACATTGACGAGGTCACCCCTCAGTCTCCTCTTCTCCAAGCTAAAGAGACCCAGCTCCCTCAGCCTCTCCTCATAAGGGAGATGTTCCACTCCCCTAATCATCTTTGTGGCTCTGCGCTGGACTCTTTCAAGCAATTCCCTGTCCTTCTTGAACTGAGGGGCCCAGAACTGGACACAATATTCCAGATGCGGCCTCACCAAGGCAGAGTAGAGGGGGAGGAGAACCTCTCTTGACCTACTAACCACACCCTTTCTAATGCACCCTAGGATGCCATTGGCCTTCTTGGCCACAAGGGCACAGTGCTGGCTCATGGTCATCCTGCCGTCCACCAGGACCCCCAGGTCCCTTTCCCCTTCACTACTTTCCAGCTGGTCAACCCCCAACCTGTACTGGTTCATGGGGTTGTTCTTCCCCAGATGCAAGACTCTACACTTGCCCTTGTTGAATTTCATCAAGTTTCTCCCCGCCCAACTCTCCAGCCTGTCCAGGTCTCGCTGAATGGCAACACAGCCTTCTGGTGTGTCAGTCACTCCTCCCAGTTTAGTGTCATCAGCGAACTTGCTGAGGGTACATTCAGTTCCCTCATCCAGGTCATTGATGAAAATATTAAACAGCACTGGTCCCAGCATTGACCCCTGAGGGACTCCACTAGTCACAGACCTCCAGCTAGATTCTGCCCCATTGACCACAACTCTCTGCCTTCTTCCTTTCAACCAGTTCTTGATCCACCTCACTACCTGATCATCAAGCCCATACTTCCTTAGCTTATCTGTAAGGATGCTGTGGAAGACAGTATCAAATGCCTTACTGAAATCAAAAAAAACCACATCTACCGCTCTACCATCATCCATCCACCCAGTTACTTCCTCATAGAAGGCTATAAGGTTGGTCAAACATGACTTCCCCTTGGTAAAACCATGTTGGCTACTCTTAATGACCCCTTCATCCTTGATATGTCTAGAGATGGTGTCAAGAATAAGTTGTTCCATCAAATTCCCAGGGATGGAGGTAAGGCTGACTGGTCTATAATTACCCGAGTCCTCCTTCTTGCCCTTCTTATAGACTGGCGTGACATTTGCCATCCTCCAGTCCTCAGGCACCTCTCCTGTTTCCCACGACTTGCCAAAGATGATGGAGAGTGGCCCAGCAATGATCTCCGCCAGCTCCCTCAGCACCTGTGGCTGTATTCCATCTGGACCCATCAATTTATAGATGTCCAGATTGCTTAACTGATCCCTAACCCAATCCTCATCTACCAAAGCAAACTCCTCCTTTATCCTGACTCCTTCTGGGACTATAGGAATCTGGGGCCCGCCGGGGAGAGTCTGCAGGAGTAAAGACAGAGGCAAAGAAGGCATTCAGCACCTCTACCTTCTTTATATCCTCTGTCTCCAGGGCACCCACCTCGCTCAGCAGTGGGCCTATACTGCCTCTTGTGTTAGTTTTATCCGCTATGTATTCGAAAAAGCCCTTTCTATTGTCCTTAACTCGACTTGCAAGATTAAGTTCCAAGGAGGCCTTAGCTGTCCTAATTGCCTCCCTACATTCTCTAACAACTGTCCTATATTCCTCCCAAGTGGCCAGCCCCTCCTTCCATAATCCATAGATTCTCATTTTCCACATGAGTTTGCCCAGCAGTTCCTTGTTTAACCATGTTGGTCTCCTGGCTCCCTTACTTGATTTCCTACCCATTGGGATGCTCTGATCCTGAGCTTGGAAGAAGTGTTCCTTGAATGCTGACCAACTATCTTGAGCCCCTTTACCACCTAGTACCCTTTCCCATGAGACTTCCCTTAGCAATTGATTGAAGAGGCCAAAGTTGGCCCTTTGGAAATCCAGAATTGTGGCCTTGCTAGGTATTCTATTCCTCCCATACAGGATCCTAAACTCCACCATCTCATGGTCACTGCAGCCAAGGTTGCCATTGACCATCACCACTTCAACCAGACCCTCCTTGTTGGTGAGTACCAAGTCCAGAAGCTTTCGGCTTCCTTTCCTTCCCCACAGCCAGACATAGTGCACTAGCATAGTCCAAACCTTCAGGAAATATCAGAGCTTCCCCTACCTTCTGCACATTCTTCCACCATTCCTTATATTCTCCAGGAAAAAGCTTTCTCTCCCCTATCTTTCATATACAAGTGTTGAAAGAGTAAAACAAGAACTAAGTCCCCCTCCTTTGTACTGTCCTAAATGGTGACTCCTTCTATGAAATGGCTCATGCACCAGGGTCACCACCATCAGCTGACTTTGCTGGTGGTCAGTTCAAGACACACACAGCTGAAGTAGGCAGGATGAGGAGTTATGACAAATGAACTGCTCATATTCTCAGTAAAGAAGCTTTCCATAGGGAATGGAGTTTTACCTTTTAAAGTTGAGGAAGCTGCAGCCTGAGTCCTCCAGAGGTACAGCCTCCATCCCCAGCCAGAAGGGGTTGGTAGGAGGTAGAAATGGAAGTGGACAAGCAGACAGACAGTCTTTGGAAAATATGAACATATGACCTCCCCATGGTAACAAAGACTGTCAGTGAACCACCAGTTCACTGGCTGTCAGTTATGCAAATGGTAGCAGATTTCATTTTAACACTCACATTTTTCCTGAAAACCAGAGGGCTTGTTCAAGGTGGCTTGAAGGCCAAACTCCCATGCAAGACCTCTGCCTTAGTGAAGTGTGAGGGTTTCTGCAACACCCAGTGGAGAGCAAAGCTTCAGTCAGAGATGCAGTGCTTTGCTGCTTTTCTTGTCTCTTGATTACCAACTGTGAGACAGAAATTAACAACTCAAATGTTGGTTAACACACTCTTAAGTGCCGCTGTGTGCCCAAGGGGTCTCAGAGGTGCTGGGCTAGGTGACTGCTAGCTGGTGGCACAGAAGGTGCTAGACACTTGTCCCATCCTGAATGTGAGCGATGAAGCCTCCTGGCCAGCACCTGCAAAGGGGCATCTGGATGCCCTTATGCCAGCAGGCATTCAGCATCAAGGTGTTAACAGCTGCTGTCATCTCAGCTGTCTGTTTGATGATAAGGTTACAGCATTCACCCTCAGACTGGCAAATTAAAACTTTGGTGGAAATACTATTTGGCCTTGCCAGCAGCTAGAGCCCCTTCTCTCCATCCCTCCATCTCCCTCCCTCTCTCTCTCATGTCCCCAGGCACACTTGCAGGCTCCCATTGCTTTATTGTTTCCAGGGGGAGAACACTGGTCTTTGCACAGATCTCTGTCCCTTACATCTCTCTTTCTTCTCATCCCCAACTCCTGAATATATTAGCAGTACTAAATAAGAAGCACTTCAAACAGTTTTGAAGCTTCCTCTGGCAAAACCATAAAATCTGCACTGGTAAAATATACATATATTTCTGTCCCAGATTCCCAATCTGTTTCCTTTAAATCCAATAAAATTTATATCACAGGGCTTAAGGGCAGAGGGCTTCATACAATTGAAACTGATTCAGTAAATGCAAAACATGAAAACAAAGTATTGGTATTTGATATTCCTATATTTCAAGATTGCTTTGATATTCCACTATGAAACTTAAACTGGGTTGGGGTTTTATGCATTCTTCCCCCCCCGCCTCTTTTATTTTCCCCACTTTTCCCTTTGAATTTTGTCTCTTTAATCACTGGACCATGGATCAGAAATACTTGCAACTTGTTTGTGGAAGGCCAGAGTCTAAAGCAGCAGCTTGTTTAGAGAGTTGTTTCACCATCTGTTCTCTCTTTTTCTATTAGAGGGCTGGTTTTATATAGAGATTCATTTTATCGAGCTCTCACTCTGTAGTACATCATCTTGTTTCATTCACATGGGCATACAATCGCTCATTTATCTTTCTTTTTATACACAGTACCTATTTGTACAATGATACACTAAGAGCACACATACCCAACAGGCAATGTTCTCTACTGACTTTCACCAATTCCACATGTAACTCATTGGAGCCAGGGTAGGGTTTTTCAAAAATTGTATAATAGATCCAAAAAGCTGGCGGCTGAAGAGGGCTGTTATGATCATCTAGTTATGATCATCTGTTATGATCATCAGACTTTTAAAATAACAAAGGCCATAAAATAACAAAGGCCTAGAAGGAACTCCTGAACCAAAACAATACCTTCTGGTTGAGCTGAAGAGGTTTAAAACTTTGGGTGATCTACTAAAGCCTTAAAGAAGTTGCAGGGGGTTTGGAACTAGATGATCTACGAAGGTCGCTTCCAACCCAAACTGTTCTATGATTCTACAAGTTGTTCCAGCAGTCAGAGGCAACTGGCCACTTTTTGTGAAGAAAACATCACTGCCTTCTGAAGTTTACATTTTCAGCCACTGATTTTTATTCCCTTTGCACTGATAAAATTGAGACCTATCTGATAACCAAAATCTTCTCCCCATAAGGAACCTTTGATACACAGGTGGACACCAGAGCAGAAAGCTTGCATTCAGGTCAACCCTTTTAGCAGCGGTGAGCTGCTGGAATTGTTCCTCTGTCACCTACAACCGTACACCAGTTTCTGACAAAATAAATAGGTTACATTTCTTCTAATTTTTGCTATAAAGCAGGTTTTGAAGACCTTATCAGCCCATACATTTCTGAATATTTCTCAGTCATCATCCTCTGACAGACTCGTAAGCAGTGGTGTTGCAAAGTACTCAGTGCTGCGTTGAGGAAGCTTTTTCAGAATCAAGGATGAATTCCTACCTATATCACAGTAACACATGAGCTCTACTGTCTGAAAGCAAGCACAGGTAGTAATCTGCATAGATCACACACTTCTGATAGCTTCAAACCCTTCACCTAGTGTCATAGTTATATTTGTTATATACTTGTTATATTTTCTCAATTTTTCATTAACTCCCCTTATTCCATTTCAGCAATCTGTATTGTCAGGCTCTCTTCGATACTTGCCTGGCAAGCGAGAGACCATGATCAGGCTACAGTCAAAAACACAGCACTGTGCCAGCTACTACTAAGGAGAAAAATGACTGCTACAGCTGAACCCAGGACACTTAGCTAGGAGGATGCAGAGTAGACTCCATGCAACAGATCTTACCTCAGTAAAGAAAGTCGAAATAGTTAACCTCTTGAGTTTCTTTCCAGCTCTGTTTATCATAAGTGTAAAAACCATAAAATTCATAAGACTAATTAATGTTTCTTTGCTTACCATCACCTGAATTCAGTGAGTTAGGCATCTCCCGAAATCTTTCCCAATGTCTAAGCAATTTTAACCAGACATTTTAAATATATACATACAGACATTAGAAAAATCTTTTCTTTCGTTCCTCCAAAATTTTGGATTCTATACCAATATGATAATTTATAGACATCTACTTTTTTCAGCATCTGATGTGACATCATGACACCGTTTACACATACAGAACTACCCTAAGCTGACTGCTCACAGCCTGCAGGATGAGATGCTGGAGCTTTGCACTGCTGGAAGGATGAGTGGAACTGGAACATAGTGGGTCAGACAGTACTTGTCCCAGCCCTGGAACCAAACAAGGGATTAAACATTAAAAACTGAATAGTTTTAGCTTTGGAAACCCTAATTTTTATACATTTGTTGTTTAGTAAAATTTTCCACCCAAAAAGCAGTTATTTGTCAATGAGCTTTTTTCAGAATATCCAGCCTTTAGCTTCTCAAGAAGCTCTTTGTAAGGGGAAGATTTGTGCTGTTCTCTGCTAAAAGAGAAAAAAGAAATTGGAAAACTTCTTCATCACCTTTTTCTGTTTTCTGACTAATTCTTATTTCATGATAATCCCCTCACATCGCTGGTTTATTTAATGTTATGAACTATTCTTGATGCTACTAACAATAGTTCCTGGACTACAATTTCCTCTTCTATGAAGGTGAAAGGATGTGTGTCACCTTCCTTATCCTGCTTGGTGGCTGTCAGAATTTTTCAGGGTTTTATCTGACATACAGTTAATCTCAGAAATTCGTTTTTCATATATACACGGACATTGTACAATGGAGGGTTGAAAGGCAAAGAATTCATCTGGAGTATCATGAGTTCTGATGCATCCTTTTAACAGCCAGATAGCTGACATCTGATTATTGGGAAGATGCTCTGGATAATTCAGCCTATTCTGTGCTGCCACTGCCAGTTTTAAGTCATATCATGCCTGTTTCTTAGCACAAATTGCTTAACACATCCACCCATTTTAAGACAGCACAAAATCAGTTTGACAAGCATTCATTATTCTGAAATCACATATTAAAGAGAGTAACATTTGCAAAAGTACCACAACTATTAAGGAAGAAAAACTTATATGTGGTATAACCTTACTGTGCAGTGGGTAACAGAAGCATTAATAGGAAAAACCTAAGTGGAAACAGTTGACAAAATAAATTAAAGCACAGCTCTCCCCTGAAAAGTGACTAAAAATGGCATCCCATGGTCTCATGTTTATTATGTGTTACCGACTCCAGATCAAATTTGCTCAGTATACAAATAACGGGTGAAATTCTAGCTGGGCTGAATTCAACTAGAACTTTGCAGATGACTTCAATGGGGTCAGGATTTCATTTTAAGAGACCTTTTTTTTTCCCCTTTTTTAGCAGCCTGTGGAGATCTGACTTGGAGGACCACAAAGCTGGTTGAAAAGTGAAACAGAAAGAAAAACCCTAAAAAATTTCAAAATTGTATCGATTTTGTAGAGTTGAAAACAGTCCAGCTTTTCACTTCCGTTTTATAGCTGAAGATTTTGCATACGATGTTTTTAATCAGTGTTTTTATCAAGGATATCACTGACATGTTTAGTAGCATTTATTCTTTTCTGCCAAAAGCAGAGAACTTGGAAAAACGGAAAATCTAAATGGTCATGCTGGCATTGATCTTAATGATGCTTGTCAATAAAAATGTCAACAGAAAAAAGAAGCCAAATGATGACATGTGAAAAATTCCAGTTTTCTCTAATGACCTTTGTCTTGATAAAAAGTCAGAGAGAGGAGAGAAAGGCTTTTCCAAGACAGAGACTTGCTTTCCCCAGTGCTTTGCGTACCTGGACCAGTTTTATGGATGCCTCAGGTGACCTGTCATCCTGAAGCCCATGAAGGCTGGTGGCTGCCAGCTCTGGGTGTTATAACACATTAGAGAAGCCAGCAGGGAAGGATAACCCACTGTGCTTCCCTCCTCCCTGGTGCTCACTGATGGGGCTGGGGAGCGGGGTTGGGAGGGAAGTTTGTTTTGCCACTTCCCATGCTGTACTGTTTCTCCGGTTAAAAAGAGACTCCACACTCCAGAGCTGTCAATCTGGCACTTTTCACTAGCATTTAAAAACAATTTCAAAATCTATTAAAAAAATTAGATACCAAACCAGCTGTATGTGAACAGACAACAGCAAGAGCAGTACCAAGGGCTTTGATTGTAGGCAAAGCTGGCTGGAGAGGGTCGGTGCTGTGCGGATATTGCATTTTAGTTTTGATAGCACAAGACCTCTCTGTGCTTCTGTCATGTCTAAGCTGTCTGTTTCCATCAGGGAAAGGTCTTACAAGCACAAAACACATGGGCAGCCCTTCGGCCCTGTTTCAAATTTCTGCAACACAATAAATCCGTTTGCTTTTATTTCTTCTTTCTGTAAACATTTCTTCATCTAACATAGTAACTGCTGTTTATACAGTGCAGTAAAAACACAGGTCAGAGCACAATAAGATTATAGTCTTACTTCAATATGTCCAATCCATAATAAAATAAAACCTTACAAAATATCCAGAGGAACAGTTTGGGGTTCTCTTCATATTAATGCATGCCGTATGGGAGGGTTGTATTGGGGCATAATATTTTCCACAGCTGTCAGGACTTATTTAAAAGGCAATATCCTTTTTCTGGGATTTTATTTAGGTTCTGTTTCTACCATGTGTAGGATTGTTAATCCCATGATGTATGACTCAGTGGTGTATGATTACTTGAAGGTAATATGTACAAAATGAGCTAAATATTTTGGGATACATCCTTGGGATCTGACACACTGGGCTCACAACAGCAGAGGGGGGTGCGATAAGGAGGGACCACAGGGAACCTGCTGTAGTGTGTTCCCCATTCTCTGTGGCTCCCGTGGTCCCTTCCGCAGGGAGGCATGGGACTGAGGCTCGAGTGCTTTGGTCTTGAATCCTTTTTCACAGCTTTCTGATTTCTACCTCTCTGTGCTGGGGAAGGAAGGGGTATTCATCTCCCTGCAATGTCTCTGCTCCATTCACTGGATCATGCCTCAAGAGGCAGAAATCCTAAAAGGCCAGTTACACCAACTTTCACAAGTGATTGCATCATGAAGGACAGAAGTAGGCAGGTATAGCATTCTGAGGGCTATTTGAAGTGAAATATGAAACATATATTATGTCTTCAGATTTAAACACGAAACACAGACTAGTTTCATGGATGGCATGAATGGCATGTGCCTTCTATCAGCTGAAAGTCCTTTGATATGAAAACCAGAGGCATACCTAAAACCGCTGAGCTAAATTTGTCCCAAGTGTAATGTCATTGGCCTTACATCAGGGATGGGTTTGAACCAGTGACACTGTAGGTATTTATATTTGCCATGTAGTTGGGTCTTTCCAAGTGAATGGAAATGAAACGATGACATTAAAGGGCATAAAGTAGCTATACTGTTAGAATAATAGAATAAAATAGAATCTTAAGGATCTTAAAAATAGAACAGAATAGAATAGAATAGAATCTATGGATCTTAAGGCTCTTGCTTTTCTTTTAGTTATTCAGTATGTTTGGAAATCAGGTTATTTGGTTAGAGAATTTGCAGAGACACCACAAACTTTTGCGCTCCCAGACTCTGGGTGCTCCTGGAAATAGATGAAATATGTAGAGATAAAACCCATTAGGGTGCTAACAGGCCAGAGTTTTGTAAGTATTTAAATGCCTGGAGAAGCAGGCCGACTCTTAGGAAGATTTTTTTTAAGTGTCCATGTGCTTGACTCTCCCAAATCATGGGAGCATGAGGAGAGAAGGAAGAACTCAAAAAATCTGAGAAAGATGCTAGGACAGGAAGATTTAACAGTTGAGATTCAGCTAAGCATTTTTGCCATTTTAATGCATCATAGCACCAACTTTTGAAGGATATAAAGCAGGGCATGTCTTTCTTTGTTGAAGCACAGGACCTGAAACGGACTTCTCTGTTTCTGAGAGCATCACCAGGAGGCATTAATGCGAAACCTCGAAGTCTCTGAGACCTTAGCTTGTCTCAGGCCTGCAGTTATCTTGAATGACATTTTCAAGCCTTAAACACACCTCTAAACACACCTCTATTCTTACACAGTTTGCAATTGCATGAAACCACTAGGAATGACATGAATTGCTATATGGTGCTCAAGGTCTCCTACAAACAAACACATTGAGATAGGTGCCACACTAACACAAATCTGCCCAGAAGGCAGGCAGGAAGCTTCAGTCTTGGGCAGGTGAGGGACAAATGGACAGCAGTAAAGTAGGGGGAGAGGAGATGGCTCCTGCGGTGTGCAGGTTCTGCTTTACGTGAGGTTTAAGTATCCACCCAGAGATATGACTTGTGTGGGGCTGGAGGGTTGCAGATCCCCATGCTGCTGCTCAGTGCACACTGCCAGGCTTGATGCACAGAGCAACACAGGAGGAGCAGAAGAGAGTGTCGATAAGGACTCACAAACCTTTGTGGGACAGCATGGGACCAGGATGTTCAGCTGTGATATCTCAGCATGAAGAAGTCAAGAAGAGTATGTCCTGTTTCAAAGAAAATAGATGGCACTGAGGCATCTTCATCACTTAAAGTCAGATTTAGAAATATTTATATATCCCTAGATAGAGATATGAAACCTGACTAGAGGAGAAGACTGGAAGACATTCAATGTAGCACAGCTGTGGAAGTGTATTGTGTGCACTCCCCAGATGAAAACCGGTGTTCAAATTTTGCTCTTATCCACACCAATTTACTCTGTTCAAGCCCAAAGCAGCCATACAGGTAGCTCTGAGATCACAGTTGAGGGCAAGAACTGTATAAAGTGGGGATAGGAATAAGAGAGTGGGTGAAAGCACCCACTAGGCTGAGCTTCAAGTCATACAGCCAGCCATTTTAGTGCAACATTACTGCATACACTTACAGGCAGTGTTTCACCACCAGTGCAAGCATCAACCTTGGTTACAGTTGAGCATCGACAGCTTTGATGGAGAACAGTGCTTAATGGGGTGAATTGGATAACTGCAGTTTTCCTGGAAACTCTCAGTATGAGACTAACTCAGCAGGGTAATGGCTTTTAAGGAGAGAGGCAAAGCTTTTCTCACCTGGGATGCTACAAGAGATGCTACTGAACCATCTGTAGGTGAGAACACTACCAGACTGCATTGTGCTAGTCCCTGGCAATCCAGGGGGAATCTGCTGGTTGCTGACACAGGCTTTCTTCCACCTTTATTCCCAGGTGCTACATTGCATTAAAAGAAATAAACAAAAAGTGGAACTGTGCACATTACTTTTCCCATGTCGAAGTGTTTGCTGGAAAACCACAGGGAGGCAATATGATTCCAGAGAGGGGGGAACAGGCAGTGGGATGCATCCTGCCTGTGTAAGAACAGCAGTGCAGCCCCACAAAATCAGGACAGTGACTTAAAGATAATTCATGAGACTGATTTACTTAAAAGTGCAGGGCAACTGCTGCCTGCTGTCCTGCTGTTCAGTCCTGAAGAGTGAGCTTGCTTCTGCTTTTTTATGCTTCTTGTGTCACCATGACATCTAAAAATTTGCATGTCTTCATTCAGAGGAGAGGAATATTGTTTGGTTTGCTTTTTTTTTTTTTAAACTCCTGACAAAATAGAGCATTATGCAATATCCTGGATATCATGATACTGGGTAGGTTTTTGGCATAGTGTTTCCACACAGTTGGAAAAAAAATGACAAATCTTACGTACATCATACAATCTGACAGACCTATCTCATTAATCATTTTTGTGGGCCAAATCCTGAAGATATTTATTAGCTATGGATAAGATCCTTGTTTACTGTTTGGTGTAGATCAGGACCTTGCCACAGAACAGGACCTTCTGTTGGATGCTGTACAAGCTTTCTTTTTAATTTAGGGAAAAGAAGCTTTACACAATGTTCTCATGGCAAACATCAGCTCACTCTGCACATGCTCAGAGCAGGCTAACAGCAATGAGGTCGTGTTAATACAGTGTTGCATTTATTGATAATCTATTTTTTTGATAACTAATATAGCTGCATAATCATAACTTCTGGTGAAGGCAGACCGTAGCAGAGAAAGCTCGCCTTTCCACAGAGCAATGTTAAACTGCTTCAGAAAACAGGCAGACCAGGCTCACATGTAGACAACTTCCACAAGCGGCTTACAGAAGCTGTTAGTTTAAACAGGTGAAAGATGAGGTATTTTGTGCTGCACTTTAATATCTTTTACACATAAAGGAACCTAAGACCTTCTGAAGGTCTTCATGGTCTTATGAAGACCATAAAGGTCTCTGGTGAAATCCATAAAATCATAGAATACCAGGTTGGAAGGGACCTCAAGGATCATCTGGTCCAAACTTCCTTAGTAGAGCATGACCCAGACTGGATGTCCGCGGCACCCTGTACAACTGAATCTTTAAAGTGTCCAGTGTTGGGGAATCCACCATGTCCCTGGGGAGATTATCCAACAAATGATTGTTCTCATTGTGAAAATTTTCCTCGTGTCCAGTCAGAATCTCCCCAGCAGTAACTTGTGCTCACCACCCCTTGACTTCTCCATGTGACTCCTTGTGAAAAGGGTTTTAACCAACCTTTGGACCAGAAATCAACAGAAGTTTTATCTAAGCTTTCTGTAAGTGCTATTTGATGATGAAGGGAAGGCCAGAGTAGTATCTAGTTAACTCCTGTGTTTTTTACTATGACACCTTACAGCATTTTGGAGTTCCCCCCCACCCAAACCCCATGCTTTCCACCAAAAAGTCCCCCTCCCCATGACCCATATCACCTTTCCACTTTTCTGTGGAGCTGATTGACCTCTAAACAGGAACTTGCCTGAAGAGATGGTAGGTGGAGGCTGAAACCATGACCATAGTTTAGGCCCAGTTTTCCAGACACAGTTTCCTGCATTGTGCAACACAGAGCGCAAATTAAACTCCCATGTTTGCATTTTTGAATCAAAGAGGTTCCACGGCAAGCCTGGCATGCAAGGGCAGGCACTTTCCTCTAATTCTCATTATTTGTGACAAGCTCTGGTTGTATGTAAATAACTCCTGTACACCGTAAGGCTATTATCTAGTAGTGTCTTTTTCTTGCTTTCGAATATCATTGTCAAGTTTATTTACACAGCCCCTTGCTCTTCAGTTAACACCCTTCCAGACATACCATTTTCTTGCTCTATAATTATCAAGCCATTGTAAAACTAAATTGGCAGATACTATATTGTAATTCTGGCCCTTTCAGCCTAATTGGGGATAACCACATCAAGAGAAGATGGTCACTGACAAATGAGCATTTTTTTCCCTGAAAGAAAATAGGTAGCTGCTTCCATCAGTTTTTTGACAGCTCATCATTTTTATATCTTTCTGAATATATATTTCTACAAGGAAAAAGCTATTACCAATATACCACACAAGCATCTCCTGTCTATAAATACATTTTTTTATTACGGGAGTGCTTTACGACTCCAGAGAGTGTGAGCCACTCTGCATTTATTTCAGTAGGCACTACCAGCAGGACCTGCAGCTTCCCCACCTGGTGAAGCAGGACCAAGCTCAGCTAGACAGCCTGTGGGCCACTAAAGGGGTCATGAAAAAGCTTAATGGACAAACCAGAGAAACCGCAGACTTCTGGACTCAGGAAAAACCTATGATAGAAGCAGTGTTAAAATCCAGGGCTGCTGTTCCTGGAATTAAAGGGGGGTTTTACACTTTGAAATATATTTCATCTCATTCGTGACATATGGGCCTTGGAAGTCATACAAGTCTTGTGAGATATTAAACATGTAATGCCTTGTGGTGACAAATGTACACTGCCGAGCAGAGGGTAATAGGGGCCATGTCCCATGTTAGGTCTGCCCAGGCATACATGTGGTGTCCCAGAGGAGAGGCTGTCACCATGCAGACTGCCCACACCATGCTGCTCAGCTGGGCATTTGGCCTTCCTTCTCTGCATCTTTCTTATTAATTCCCTTAGCCAAAGAGAAAATCTTTGGAGAGCAGCCGCTTATTTTGGACACTTTTGGGGGGTTGATGTGAGCACAGCACTCACGCAGCGCTGGAAGGTGCTGGTGCAAACATCTATCCTGATCTACCCAGCAGCCCATGGGGCTGTCAGAAGAGACTTTAGATGCTCCAGAAATTGCTCTTGACACCATAATGACCAATGGCTTGTGAGTGATCCCCTGTCTCTCACAAGTCTCCCTTTTTGCCTTAAGCCAGCCTCAAAACTCTCTTGGTCTGTGGGAAGTTACTCCAGGAACCCAAAACACCCCCAATGAGTCACTCTTTTCACTCTTGTGCTGGTATCTAGGGCAGCACAAGAATAAAAGGACTTAAATCTTTCATAGGCTTTTAAGGTAAGCTACAACTGCAATCTACACATTTGTACCTCTCTTAAACATGTTGCTTTCTCTGCCTCCAAATTTCTGCATAATCCATCCATCTATTACACCCTATACCAAATGTTTTGCCTTGTCATCTCCTTGTAAATAGAGGGTGTCAAATACATGGCCAGCCCATTGGACACATCTAGGGAAATAGTTTAATCTTCCCAGTGGAGAAACTAAAGAAATCATCCCAACTAGCCGGTCAACTCTAGCCACACACCTAATCAGCCCAGCTGGAAGCAGAAGGCTTGTGATACACATGCACTGGAAGGGGAAGGACATGCAGGACGTGTGGTCATACATGGAGAATTCACATTTTTGGCAGCTGTGTTCTCAAGGATCCAACTGAGGGACTCAGTCTGAGAAAAGTAGCCCTAAATACTGGAAAGATGTTAAAAAGCCTGTCACGGGCTCACCTGGCAACTACTTCAGGAAAGGCAAATCCTTATGTTCAGCTGAGATTGCGTACATTTTGACCCAGTTGATAAAATTACTACTGTGTTTTGGGCAGTAACTCTCCAGCTGTAGTCAAGAGCAAGGAGCCTTGCCCACCCGAATGAGAAGAAAGAATGATCCAAATGAAAGCAGGAACTGTTTATTCTCAAGCATTTGTCTAGTATTGTTCAGACAGTACTGTACTGCATTGTATACCACCATGTGCCTGTTACAAAACTCTGAGCAAAGACAAACTGACAACCCAGAGACTGGAGATTCCTCTTTTCCTCATTTTATTGAAGAAGGTTTTTTTGCTTTACTTTAGTTTTCTGCTGGGAAAAAAAAAATAAATAAACTCCAAACCAAAATATTCTGTTGTGACAATAACTTGTCTGGAATTTAATTAAAATCTCTTATTTCAGCCTTCTATGTACAAGCTATCCAGGAACTCTTCATGAACGAAAAGGCTTTTGAGGAGCCTGGCAGTTCGGTAGAGGGAAAATCAGAAACCAGTAAACCTGAGAAGCGCAATGGTATTGTGATTCTTGCTGCCATCTTCTATTCCTTATGGGGAGACAAAAGGAACTTTACCAACAGCGAGACACAGCTCTCACATTTGCTGTGTCCCTTGGTGGCCATGCAGGAATTAATTATTTTCTCATCTTTTTACTTTCAGTCCTAGGATTTTAAAGGACTTCCGATTATTTCTTCTTCTTTCCTATGGGGAACATTATTTATTTTCCTTTCTGTTTTATTTCTATTTGTCTCACATGTGGAACTCTTCTTAGAAGAGAAAGGGAACTACAACAAAACTGTGCTTCAAGCATATTTCCACGTTCACAGACAAGACTTGGCTGTGCTTCTCCTGTGTGCTTTAATTAAGCTAAAGTGCAAAGTCCCACCATATCCAATAGTAACCTTTGACTTGGAAGCATGACTGAAGCCATTGAGAGAAACAAGGAACTCAGTGGAACAAGGTAGTCAGTGCGATGTCACCAAGGGACACAGCAAAAATGAGTGTTGTCTCTCACTGTTGGTCAGAGTATGTGGAAAATAACATTTAAAACCACTGATCTACAATTATTTAATGCTGTGCATCAGCAGAATATCCTGTTAGCAGAGAATAAATTCACTCCAAAGTTGTCCTGTCTTAGTTAACCATAAAAATTATATTTTTAAGTCCCAAAACTCAAACACAAACACGTTTTTTCTAAAAGCGAAGTCTGCTTGAAATTCATAATACGTGCTCTTGTATTCTGGGTTCTGATATTTATTTTAACTTTCTGGAGCACCAGAAGAAAAAGGTTCATTTATCAAATGATTTGGTGGATTTCAGCAGGACAGAGCTGCTTCCATAGAGTTTTCTGTCTGCTGCTGTTAGGAGAAGGGCTGCAGGTCTCCAGACCTGGAGAGTTTTGTCTGTTTATACCAGAGATCTCAATTAGGTCAGTGTACCTTGTTTGCTGAAACAGACTGCAGTGAGATTTCCAAGCTGAACGCTGTAGCAGAAAGAAAAATTATCTGACTTGTGAACTGAAATGAGGTTTTTGATAACTGCAGAACTAGAATACATCCTATTCATCAGTGACATTCAGATGGGCCACTGCGTAAAACACGTCAGCATCACTGATTAGACATCTGCCAGAGAAAAGCAAGCAAACCTCATAGAAGACATTCTTCAGTCAGCAGGGCTCAAAACAGTCCCTGTGGAAGCTGCTCCATTACAAACAGCTCTGTTTCCTCTACCAAAGGTGTGGTGGAAACATCTTATTTCTATTTAGCTGATCAGACAACCATTTCTTTGCAAACTGGAGTGTGGTATAAAAGATTCAGAATGAGGTCTTTAAGAAGTTATACGTTTTCTTGGACAGTTTTTTATTTTAAACCTCTGAGTCTTGTTACTGTCCAGCCAGAGCTTGCTAGCACTTTGGGAGTGCCAGTTTCCTTAGTGTTTGAAGTGACAGCTACATGAACTGTGACATTTTAAAAGCATGATGTCTGCTAGGCATGTCTCGAAAGTTGTATGTGTTTGTTAAGCCCATAAATCTGTATGTTCACTTGTTGCATTACAGCTCTAAATCCAGACTCCAGCTTTTGCTTCTTTTTGCCAAAAAAAATGTATATGCCAGTGTTTAATACTTCACTGTAAATTTATTATAACTGGAAGAACTCATGTAGTGTAACACTCTCAGACAGAGGGGGTGTCTACTGCAATCTGGAGGTGTGACTGCAACTTGAGCAGACAGCGGAGCTAGTTTTCATCTGGCTTGCTGGGTACTGATAATGATGTAGTCAAGTCTGAATAACCCATCGAGAGCCATGTGCCTTGCCATGGTCTCCCAGTGCTCTAAGGCTGCTAGTTTCAAGCTAGGTTGGAGGGCTTTTATGAGTCGCAGTCCCCTTGGGCTTCTGACATGGACAGACAAATGGACAAGGAGACTATACTAGAAAAAGATACTTTTTAAAGAAATGCCAGTGGCTATTACAGCTGTCAGATGAACGAGTCTGGAGTTTCAAAAGAAGGTCAGAAGCCAAGAGGTCATACCCCTTAGACCTAGGCTCTTCAAGGTTAAGGGCAAGTTCCTTTTGCAGGTTAATAAATAGCTGAAAAAAAAAGGTATTCAAAAATCCTTGTGAAAGTGAACAGAACAAAGATCCCTCAGGGACTCTGAGAACCAAAACAGATGCAGTCTCCTGGCCAAGAAGTTTCCAAGCCACAGCCTGGCATAACATGGAAAATATATAGAGAAAATAACACAGTGTAATGCCTGGTTCTCTCCTTATGCATCCACAAGCCACTATCAGAAAGAGAGGTCTGCAGGCAAGATGCATTTCTGGTCTGATCTAATATGGCCATAGTTGCATTCTTGTGAAAAGGTTAGAACCATTTTTCATTTCCCCAGTGAAAATGTGCACAAGGGGTTATCTCAAGGAGTTGTTTCTGGAGCTGCGCTCCTTCAGTAGGCTCAGGAGCTATTAGGAAATAGAACTGGGCCTCACTGTGGCTTATTCTCTGAAAGTATTTGCTCTGGGATTCACAATGGTCTAAAAATAAAACATGATCTTAGGATTAGGAAAACACAACTACAGTGTTTTCCACCCCACTGTGTAAATGCACAGTGCCCCCATGTCATGAATCTCTGCAAAAGGGAAAAGCAACAAGCATGCGGGAGAAAGTCCATCAGGGGCAGTAAAAGACAAGGATGTATTGAACTTTCACACATGGAAGCGGTCAATGCAAAAGGGTAGCCTTTCAGTCTGAACTGTTCTGACAATTTTATGTCACACCCTTATGTAGTTCACTCCTTAAATAGACTGGCTTCCTCCATATGTTTTGTTTAATTTCCAATGCACAACTTGCCAGTGAAATGAAGTGACAATGAATCATTCCAATAATGGCAATCTACAAGAGCAACAGATTTAGGATCAGATAATATATATCTTTTAAATCCTTTGAAAAAGCAATTATTTTCTGGAGCACAGTAGGAACCAGGGTGAGCACTGCTCTATTAACGGTACAGCATAACATCTGCAATACTGTATATTTAATAGGAAACATGTTTGCCAGAGTGGATCAGACCAGTGCTCTACTGTCTTCATCAGTAGCTATTCCCAGAGGCTTCACAGGAAGGCACAAGACATCCCATAATAGACCACTAGGAAATAATTTATCCATAAGAAAACTATCTCCTTAACTCATTTTGGTTAATGACGTCCTCTCTGCTTTGAAGGCTGATACCTTTTCCACTTTGGACTTCTTATTATTCATATAAATTCCTAACCCTGCAGAGTGGTTGGCCTCATTAATACTTCCTGGCAGAAAGTTCCACAGGTTAATTATGTGTTAATTATTTCCTAAGGTCCCTTTAAAAAACCTGCATCCAAGTCAAAGAAAATCCTCACCTCCCTTTGGTTTCAGTAGACTCAGGGGCTCTCAGATCTTGGCAGTTGGGGGTGGCATTGACAAGGTGGTAAGGAATCCAACTAAGCATGTAGTTTGCATTAAATGGAGCATACTCCAGCTGCTCCTATTTTTGATAATCTGAGGGATGCAGAGATTTAAGGTTCCCCATGGTGATCCATCATGACTGTAGATGCAAACGGAGCTGTGTTCTGGGATGTGCAGCTCCCCACAGAGCATTCTTCCATGCCAACAGAAGACTCTGTGTGTGTGTGCGTGCACATCTGTAGGAGCGCATAGTGTAAGGGGAAGGCAGCAAGAGAGAGTGAGCCACAGCACACAGACTGATGTCTTCCAGAAGTATTAAGCAAACTCCTTCTATCTCACCACTGAAGTAAATTGCTGAACACTTGCTGTGTCTGACATGAACACATTGAGACAGTGCTTTGATCCATGCCTCCACATGGGCTTGGTTTCACACCCCATGTAGTCTGACTCAGCTGCCAACTGCTCCCAAGAGTAGTGGCCTCGCAATCCCTCTCCTGCCCGTTGTCGTCCATTTACAATGCCGTTTTATGCTGGGACGGTGCGGCCACATGCAGGTACGTTGGCTTGTCAAGTAACAAGAGCACCTGGTCAGGAGCTGGTCCTGGTGAGACTCCCATGGCTGGTGTGACAGGATACAGAGGTGGAGAGGACACAGCCAGTGGTCTTGCAGCAGCTAGCAAGCAGGTGGAGCAGAGACTGGCATCAGCTCATGCTTTCCCCACCTTCAGCAGCCCTGCTTTCTCTCGTGTTGATGCTGGTGCTCCTGAAGTTATGCAGTAGGTCAGATGAAGAACTTAATCCAGCTGAAAGTTAACGTGACTGTATATACCAGGAAAATACCCAAAGATACACTGTGATGGTGATACTTCCCTCACCCAGCTCTGCGTGCACTCCGCAAACACTGCTGCTGGTGCATGGGGAGAGGAAAGAACACAGCACTGGAAGGGCAGGGCAGAGAACCAACGCTGATCCTTACATTTGGGAAGCTCTAAACATGCTTCTGACATGGCCAGCAACCTTGGGTTGCCACAGCATGTTGCGTGCAGATGCAGGTATGTCGCTGAGGCTGAGTGTTCCTCAGCACATGCTGAGTCACTCCTACAACACTCCCCAGCACAGGGGCAGGGTACAAAGAAGAATGAGACGTAGAATCATGGACTCACAGAATGGTTTGGGTTGGAAGGGACGTTAAAGATCACAACATCCAGCAGAAGTCCAGATAAAAGGAGCCTTGCAGAGAAAAGAGCACAGGGGGTTTCACGGACATGAAATCAGAAGAGGATAAGTTGAAGTAGAAACAGATTTATCTTCTAGGGTACACAAGCTTTATCACAAGAGCTCTATTTGCTGGATGCCTCCCAAAAGACAGTAGCTGCTAGGACATGGTAGGAGGTGACACTTGATAGACCAGAACCTCTCATCGAGATCTGAGAAACCAGACAGACACAATGGCCCTGCCAGAGAGGATGGACAGTTTTTTGCAGACCAGAACACCAAGGCTATTAGCCATGCTTAATGTCACCAGCATTTCAGTCTTATCTTAATGGATAGGAAGAGCCCTATTTTTAGAATCAGACAAGAATCCAAGATCAGCTCAAACAAGTTTCCTCCAGCATTCAGGTTACATTGCTCTAACTTTGACAAAAAAGAATAAACCCAGAGATGACAATTTCAAAATACAAATAAATGAACAGGGATATTTTAGGGCATAATTTTCACAGGTCACGAAGTGCTTGATGGATGCGGCTAAATGTGTGCTAGCACCAGAACTGCTGGCTCCTGACACAGTAGCCATTTCCTTCTGTATTTCCAGGCGCAGAATACTTTTTTCCAAAGTGGTACATTCAGGAGGGCAGCAGGAAGACAGTGACAGCTGGCTGTGCATCTACTGGAGCTTTTCTAGGGAGGAAGCAGGGGCAAATTTATCCATTCCAGCCTCAAAGACAAAGGGATAAAGTCTGAAAACCTGACCTTCACTCTTTCCTTCTGTAAATGTTACGGTTTCTTAGCAAGCTAGAAATTATTGTACCTGAATGCTTGGTGGAGAACAGTCATTAAGAACATTATAAGCACTTCTGCTACACCTTGGCATTGGTAGTGACTGCATTGTTTTCTTTAGAAGCTTCTGAGTGGCAGAAAAGTGGATATAAGAAAAGAAGAAATAGAAATTGTACAATATTCAAGCAGACTGTAATAATGTTAAATACCATTTTTAAGCCCCTAAACTACTTTAAAAACAACAAAAAAGGGACTGATTTACAATCTGCTTCACAGCTGAAGGGTGGAGACCAGTAGAAGTATTTGCCTTTGGATATGCTAGTAAAATAGCAAACCTATATTAATCCAGCCTTGAACATAACTGCCAGCATTTTGAAGGTATCTGTCTGTTAACAGCATAGCAAAGCAGTCAAAAGAGACTTTGTTTGAAAAAGGAACAAAAAGATTGAAGGCACTACTAAGAAGTCAGTTTTTCATTATAATGCTTCTTGCAGCAGAGCTTCACGTCAGAAGCTGTGGAGCTGGTTGTTTGCTTTGTTGTCAGACGGCTTGACATGCAAGTCATGTGAGCAAGTCATTGACATATGTATAGTGTGTGCATATAAATATAGACACATATACACTAAAGATTGAATTAGTAAACTTTTTTACTTGGGGAAGAAGCATGGTGTATAGATACACTTTCCAATGTACAAAAAAGATCATATTTTAGTCTTGGTTTATGGGCAAACTGGTAGAATAAGATCACCAACATGTACCTTCTTTTGACCAGCTTACCCCCAATGTCATCATCAAATGGGCATTAAGCAGGACAAAAAGTACTTACAGAGTCATTGAAGTGAATAAGCATGTTTGAACTGAAATATTACATGGTGGGACATGGTCATAATTGTCCAGCAAAAGGGAGAAGAGTTCCCCAATGCCAGCAGCTCCCACGTTACACTGCCCCATAGAAAGACATGAACTGCAAGAGCAATGCGGTTGTGAGTGACAGTACGGCTCAGCAACTCCTCTCTGCAAAACTCAGCTGATCCGATCATGGTGCTAACAGGCTTGCTTGAAATTGCTAACAGCTTGGTGATTATTCACACCACACAGACTATTACAGGACTGAGCTGAGCTGTCTCTTATGGAAACCATTATAGAGCAAACCACTGGGCCCTATTTTCTCTGTGTAAATGAACAGAGCTCGACTGAGTCAGCACAGGTTCTCCTTTTTACAAGAACAAAAAATGTGGCCTCACTGCTCTGAACCCTCCAAACGTGCCAAAACTGTCACCTTCGAGGGCTGTGTGATCAAGGTTTGCTCTTTACATCCAAGATGATTATTTCGGCAAGTCCTTGAACACAGGTAAAGTAAAATAAAGTAATTGAAACATTCCAGTCCACACTTAAAGGAAAATTGAATAGTAAAAAAGACAGACTTACAGCAAGAGAAGGGACTGTGCTTGATTCTTCATGCCAGAGCCTTCATTGAGAAGTTTAACTTTTGCCTATTTGGCACATAGTTGCAGACAGCGCAGTGGAGATTCAGGTCAGTCCCAACACTGATACCTGGCAGCTCACACAAGACATAGGATAAGGGGAAAACACCTTTCTGTGGTACACTGGAATTTTGTAGAGCTGCGTTGCTTATTGCCCCCACCGTCAATAGTCATTTGTGAATGAAGAGTGGCATCCAAAGATGTCAGTAATATCTTCACACTGGGCAGGGTACTCTACAAAAGGGAGTGAAAAAACCTGCACTGCACAAAGTAACTTCAAAGAGAAAAAGAAGCCTAAGGGTATAAGCACATGCAAATATAAAATAAAAACATGTTTTATAGCAAAGAGCTGACCTACACACCTGTTCCAAAAAGGACTTGTTGGACATCCCTCATTGTCCACAGTAGAATAGGTACATTTCAGGTTGGAGATGACTATCATCATGCTTTTGCTTTGCCCTCCACCTCGGCACCGTTCTCCAGTTAGCTTTCTGCTGGTCTATCCACATTAAATTCAGGTCTCAGAGTGACACTGACACCTCAGTTAGCTAACTAGCTCAGTCAGCTCCAAAATGACAGCTCTCATTTTAATGAGGAAAGTTTATAATTATGTGGTAAATCATCTGTAACTTGGGCTCCTGGGAGCTTTCCTCAAAAAAGCAAAAACCATGCCAGTGGGCTCCTGACAAGACTGAAGCCAGTGGGATTCTCATCATTAGCATCAAAAGATCAGGATTTCAATTCATGCTCTAGCTCAGTCTGTATCAGCAGCTGGGCAAATCACCTAATGAACCATTTCACAATTCATTGCTTTTGAGAGAGTTACTTTTTTCACTCTGCCTTTGTTTTCTCCTCTGACAAGAGCAATCAGAGCTGTAGCTCATAATTAGCAAGTTCTGACAGCACTTTGAGATCTTGAGAAACAGCATGCTACAGGTACACAGTGTCCCTGACCTGCAAGCTGCAAAGCCTCCTAGGGTTGCAAGTTCAGTGCGACTTGCAACAGATACGGGTTGCAGGTTCTGTTTAAGTAGAAATGGTAAATTAGTGCTCACAAGTAGAAACCATGACACAGAGCCAGAAGTAGTATTGGGAGTGAGGTCACAAGCCTGGTAGTGAAACCAGAAGACAGGTCCATCAGTTTTGATAGTTTTAGGATGGCTTAAAAAAGCACTCTTTGTATTGATAAATATGTTTCCACTCAAGGCTAAAAGGCAGCCTCACAGACCTGTTTTTCTGTTGAGCTGTCCCTCAAGAACAACAAGAAGAATGTTCTGCCTATGCCAGTGATCTGCTCAATTAGATTTTACTTCAATATGTGTTAAGAGATTGGAACAAGATTTTACACAAATGTTTACCCCGAGAAAGAGCCTTAACAGACTCAAACCTATATTTGCCATGGGTATACATAATCTGAATAATAATAAAGAACCTCAGGGACATACTGTGAACATCAGATTGGCTACAGGCTTTATTGCATGGAAAACTTCCCAGCAGGTGGTTGTAATCCTTCTGAAAAGGATCAGGGCTGGATCAGCAGCACCTTGGAGAGTTAGATGCCCATCTCTTATTGGATTTACACTATGATAATCTAAGCAAAGGACCGTTGCTCCTTGGGTTACTTCATTAAAAAGCTGAAATTCTGGTTCATGATGCCATGTCTAATCTAAGCACTTGGCCTGCAGTCAGTTTATTTTCTGGGTTTATCAGTGGTAAATAATATTGTCTAAAACTTTTGCAAAGCTTACTGGTTCTTCCTGGGCATTGAGCTCTCCCTTCACCCTAAAAAGTATATATAATTTTTCAGGAACATTATGTTCTGGAAAATGTTTTTCATAGGGCACTAAAGAAAATGTCCCCCTAAAAGGGTTTTCATTTGTCAAATATAATTTATGCCCACATAAGATTCATTCCTTAAAATAAATACTGAAACCTCAGAGAAAACCTTTGTGCGGGGTTTGCAAAGGAAAAAAGTGCCGCGTAAATGGGAGTGGTGGTTCGCTGCAGCCTGGGCCCCGCTGGTATCCTTGTGAGCAGAGCAGAGCAGAGCGGAGCAGACCGGGGTTTTTACTGGCCTCTGTTGTGTCTGTTGAACTGTTGCTCCGTCTTTAGTGAAATCTCAAGCAACAGAAATCCTCTATTAAAACCACCTGCGCGGCTTTGTCAGCCGAGCTCCATGCTGTCAAGTAACTTAGCTTCTTAAGCCAATACAAGTCATTAAGAAGAAGGTGAATTAGAGATTTAGACGTTGCCGATAGTAACTATCTCTGATCAATTGATATCTTCCTCTGATAAAGCAGCGCTCCGCAGCCAACCTCCTTCTCTGCCTCATCCGCACAGACCCCGACCACTGGATCTAATTATGGGTGAGGAACACCAGGCCCTCGTCAGCGCTGAAAGGCCATCAGTAGGCCTATCCATTAATAACTCTCCTGTGCGCTGTACATTGTAATTGTCAGACTGCAATTTACAGTAATCCTCCAATGCAAAAACTTAAATAGCTGCAGCTGATTTGAAATTCATACAACCAGTTGAAAGAGAGAAAAACAAGATGCACGGGTTAAAAGGCCAAATTGTGCAAGTGTGTGCGCTGAGTGACAGACATTTTAGTACTAGCCTGGGACCATATTTTAAAAGGTCACTGAAAACTTTTGGCTTGGGCCCTCTGACAAACAATGAACTTTCCATATATTTATTTGCCATCTCTTTGTTTTTACAGCAAGCAGAATAAATGAGTTAAATGACGTTGTGCAGGTCTGCACATTGTCAGCACAGGTTATAAGTCATTATTAAACTCCATCAAATCAGACCAAACCCGGTCTAGGCAATGAGACTAAAAGTTATTTGCATTCCTTCTGTCATAAAAAATCATATCCCCTTACCCAAGACTTTCGTTTCTTTATTAAATGCAGCCACAAGAGTATTTCAGGTCTGGCAATATGAGCTCAGGAAAACCTACTCTGTATAACTCAGTGTAACAGCTTAGAACCGATTCCACTAAAATGTCCCAGTTGAGTGTATCTGGGCACTCAATCAAGACACACATATTACTTTTAAATAAGATTAGCCTTTTTATTTTGCTGCTTAAGTTAAAACTTTGCATGTCATTCTCTCATTTTATGTAAACTCCAACATAATTCTGTTTTAGAGAATAGTTCAAACAAATTAAAACCCTCAACTTGAACGTGTCTAGCAAAACTTGCCTAATGGCATAGCAAGCTGTTTGGTGACACTAAAACACTTTTAAATAAGATGAATTTTCCCTGCGTTGCCCTGGCTTTGTAATTACTGCTGCTGAACAGCATACGCCTTTGGTTACAATGGCAAAAGCAGTGGTTTGAGCTCTGAAACTTATTTGACAAATAACTTACAAGTGACCTGCAACATCTGTTTAAAAAATTGTCCTTTGGTATCTGCTTCAAGTCGTGTTCAGCATTAATTATGAAATGCAAACATATCATTTGGGGCCAAGGGCAGCTTTTACACATACACAAGGCATGGTGCGGGGAGGGGGACGGGCTGCAGATGCCTTCCCTACACCAGTCAAGGGGAAAGAAAATGTTTAAGTAAACCTCCATCCGAGCTACCAGCTTGTAGCATTGCACTAGTGAGATCCACCCACTCTCAATGATGGGACTGATCCCATTGGTGCTGAGCTCCCAGGCACTCAAGGAAGGCACAAGCCATGGAGGGATGGTGCTTGGAGAGGCGGGTGGTGATGCCCAGCACCTTCAGCCACCCTGGGTGTCAGCTGGAATGGCGGGAGTGCAGCATCTCTAAAAAATAGACCTGAGTCTCGCTCATGTGGAAGATGCCAGCAATGGCAACAGAGGTGCATAAGTCACAGCAAACCCCTTAGAGCTGCATATCTACATGAAAAGCAAAGGGATCCACAGCCAAAAGAACACTGGCAATAGGTTTTAATAAAACTAATGACACTCCAATTTACACTCACAAAATCCTATAGTGATGGAGAAGATGTGTTGTTCAGATGCAGAGCTTTAAATCCTCTACCGAGCCCTAACTCTAGATAGTTTACTGCTGTGCTGCTTAGTGTAAACATCAGCTCAGTATGAGATTCATCTCATAGTACAAAAGCAGATGGAAGACTGAAATACAGCACTTCTTCAGAAAAGGGAAACATTTTTTTTTTCAAGGCCTTATAAGTCTTTTTTATGTGGAAGTCAGTAAAAAATAAAAATAAGAAAATCTGACCCTATGTAATCCTGAATTACGTTATTTTGGACGTGATTTAAAAACTATCCAACAAGGCTTGATTCAAATAACATGTGCAATGCAGGTATTCCTTCACATCAATAAGTACTAATAATATAACTATTGAATATAAACTTTTAGAGAACTATTTCATGATTGCAATCAAAATAAACTGCTTCTAACCTATACGGAAGCACATGTAATATACAGATGGACAATACCGAAACTATTGATTTCTGCAGCTTTAAAAGATATTTGCTTGTAAGAGATCAAAGACAGATCTGAAAGTTCACTTCTGCAGAACTCTTTGTGCTGCTTTTTTCATTTACCTTCTCGTACATGAATTTAATCAGCCAGCAAGCTCAGTCATCAAGTGATAACATTTCTGCAGCTAATTGTGGCGTATTTGAGTCTAGTAAGGAACATTATTAAATGGTCCTATAACTCACATTTCGTGTGAAAAAATGAGACTTGAAAAACACCTGCCCAAACAATTCATAAACACACTGCACAGCAAATACCTATGGTAATTTGCTGGATTTACAACCGTCATATTATATTAAACATACAGTATCAAAATTTATCACCCATTACACAGATTCCTGTTTTAATAATATCTTGTACTTGTACAATAGCACCTTCTCTCCCAGAGGGTCCCAAAGCACTTTAAAATCATACATACAGGAATTGCTTCATTCGCTGTGGAAATACAGCTGCCTCTGGGGTGGAGTGGGGGGTTAGGGGAGCAGGGTAATTGTGCACAGTGGTTATAAACACTGACAGTCAAGAGAGATGGTTGGGGATGGGGAGCCGAGAAAATTATGCCAAAGTCTCAGGAGCATCATATAAAAGGCATAACCCCAGCTGCAGGTGAGGGAGGAGTCTAGGCAGCTGTGGTAGAACATGCGCTGACCTGGGGTATTTTTGTGGTAGCCCTCATTGGTGAGCAGTCCTGTAGGGCCAAGCTGGAGCTTGAGCTCCAACCTTCAGGCAGCGAGTCAGGGAAAGGGATGAGCTCCTGGCTGCCAAGGGATTTGAGCCAAAGGCTTGAAGGCTGCATCTCTAGTAACATCACACTTCATTGCCCAGATTCCCCAAAAATAACCCCAGCTGCCTTCAAGGGAACCACGGGACAACAGGAGCCCACTGACCAGAGGCCTCTGCAGTGGGTGACTGTGTGAAATTGTCCAAAACCAGTGCAATATCAGGAAAATTCAGGCAGGTACATGGATTTATGGCTAAGCTATTGACCCAGTTAGAACTTGGCCACTGAAGACTGCTCTTACACCACTGAAAGATGTTTGTGGTCCTCAGCTGACTGCAATCACAGCTTCATCTGTTTCTTCATAGTTGCCATAACTGCCAAAGTAGTCTCCTGTGGCTTCATGTGAGCTCCAAATCTCCCCAGCCTGGCCTTACTCAGGATCTTCTTAGAACCAGTTTGATGACAGCAAAAAATCAGCTTCTGAACATTAGGCTGGATTTAGCTTTACAAGGAAATCAGTCAAATGCTTAAAGCTGTCCCCTGAAACTTGCCATCAATGGGCTTATTCCTGCCTATTAGACTTCAACCAGAGAACCAAAACCCTAAGTTGCAATTGCTTCTCTTTGAGACATATTATACCAGCGAAGGCTCAGGGCAGAGATGCTTTTTTAAAACAGACAGAAGACCATGCCAGTGTGCGGTATGAGCAAAAGCGCAGCTTTCAATGTGAGCAATCATGACAAGATGAAAAATCACCAAGTGATACCAGAAGGCCAGAACTAGTCTTATCTCTAACAGCAAAACCAATTTCCCACCTATCAAACACAACCCTCCCGTGCCTGATGTCCATGGCATGGCTGGCACAGAAACTGTACTTTTACTTGGCACAGCGGAGAGAGACAGCTCTTCTCACAACAAGCCTGCTTAGGATGCAAGTCAGAGCTTTCACTATTGAAGTTGAAACATGGAGTCCTCACAGGGGTGACGTCTAGAGTCACAAACTTCACAGGACTTGTTCTAGACCTCAGAAGACTAAGTTCAGGGATACCTGAGGCTTAAAGTTTGATGGAAGTGGCAAAAACTGATAAGTGACTTCTGCAATACCCAGTGGCCAAGCTCAACTTCTGCTTCATGCAAGGCTCTACTTCAGCTGGCCTCTTCTTCCCTATCCCCTCTTCGTGTCCCACCGCCATTTTAAAACTTCAGGCTGGAATACGCAAGCTTTGGCTCTGTTTCCATCAACACCCAGACCTCCTCCATAATGGTTACCCCTTTCTGGGGAGCTGATTTATGAGCCAAGCTGCCCAGGTCTGTTCCCTTTCCTGTGAATCCTGGCATTTCTTCAGAAATATTTCCATCGTACAGCTTTCACTATTTGTTGATACATCTCAGGAGTTTATGCAGGTCCCCCATCACTCCTTATCTGAGCCATTGCACATTCTGGGATTTCCTGACACACATTAATACACTATATCCTACGTAAAAGCAGTTGCTATATATCCAGCATAGGCGATGTACTTATTTTTATGTAGGAACAGCCTATGTGCCATAGACTCTATTGCAATTTATTTAGCTGATGCACTAAGTAAACCTTCACCTTAGCTAAACTGCCAATAAACCAACAT
Organism: Psittacula echo; assembly: GCF_963264785.1. Classification (NCBI taxonomy): domain Eukaryota; kingdom Metazoa; phylum Chordata; class Aves; order Psittaciformes; family Psittacidae; genus Psittacula; species Psittacula echo. The sequence goes on from NC_137739.1 coordinate 62,242,343, forward strand.
CATTTTACAAGAAACTGTCCACAGAGATTGCTGTGTGGTTATTTTAAACTAATTTAGTGGCCTCTAAGTAACTAAAATAGGCAACCAAGTAAAATAAGGAGTACCCTTGAAATGCACAGGCACAAGTATGTGTGCTTGATTCAGCTCTACAAGGTGGGTCAGAAGGCTTTGAATTGTCCTTCTCCGCCTTGCATTACCTGCTGGAAACAGCAGCATTCCTTGGGAATTCAGCCCTCCATGGCAGGCAGTGCTCAGTGCAGGAACCCTTCTAACTCATGGATTCCACAGAAAGGGCAACTTTTTAAAGCCTAGCAAAGGCATTTAGTCCAGGAAAAATGGTTACTACATCTTTCATAGATCCCTTCCCATCCACCACCGGTGACATCAACACTATTGTTAAGGCAGAGTCCTGGAACTTTTGCCCTTGTTTTAAGCAAGCTTTGTGCTGGCATGGCCCTGAACAGCAGCTGGTTGGCCAGACAGGGAATACAGCTGCCTGTGCCATGCTTGTTTGTATAATGAGGTCTCTTTTGCCTGGAGCACATGTACTATGTAAAGCTGGAAGGAAGGTGATGAGTGCTGCTGGCAGGAATATAATGCCCTGCTATTCCAGCTAGAATCACCTTGAAAGCAATAATTTCTTAACTTAAAATTGATGCTGCAAAATACTATTAATTGCTATAGATGTGTGAGAATAGACCAGATCTTGGCTATCAAGATACTGAGGCTGTACTGAATTCAGGAAGCGTTTCATTCTGACACCAGGGTCTTGCCTAAATTCAGGTGACTGGAGAGTGAATACATAAAAGCAAAAACTGACTGGCATAGGGAGCTATGATATAAGAACATGGAAAAAGATGTCTTTGTTTAATGATACCTGTGTTCTCTGATGGTTGTGCTAATGCTGGTAGTTATGAAATAAGCAACTCGTACAATCACAGCAGTGCTCCTCTATGCTACTTAGATTCTCATTTATAAAATGAAGTTAAAAACCCTACCCTAAAATTGATACCAAAGCACCACTCACATACTTCTGTGAAAACTATGTGCTTAAAGGAACATACAGTTGAGGACTGGACTGGTGCTCCTTCAGTCCCCTTACGAATCTCAGAGCTTAAAGTTAGGTAAGTGAGGTTTACAGTGTATTACAAAGCTGGAACAGCTGCAACAGTCCATACTCACACATAATCCTGCTTCAGGCCAAGTGGCAGTAAAGAGCAGAGGTTCATCTTCACCTTGGCAAGAGGTGACCTCAACCATCCCAGTATCTGTTGGAGGGACAACAGAGCAGAGCATAAGCAATGCAGAAAGTTCCTGGAATGTATTGATAGTAACTTCATTCTCCAAGTGGTAAGAGAGGAGAGAGGACCTTGTTCTCACCACTGTCCTGGGTTCAGCAGTAGCAGTCAGTTTTTCTCCTTCTTAGTAGCTGTTGCAGCACTGTGTTTTTGACTTTCGGCCTGGGAACAGAGCTGATAACACTGATGTTTGGCCTGACCAAGGACTTTGTGAGTCTCATGCTCTGCCAGGGAGGAGGGGAAGCCGGGATGAAGTAGGCACAGGACACCTGACCCAAACTAGCCAAAGAGGTATTCCATACCACAGCATGTCATGCCCAGGATGTAACTGGGAGTTACCCGGAAGGGCACGCTCTGCTCTGTCGGGCTTGTTTCGGTGGATGGTATCGTATTCTCTTCCCTTGTAATTTCCCTTATCATTATTGTTATTGGTGGTAGCAGCAGTGATTTGTGTTATACCTTAGTTACTGGACTGTTCTTATCTCAACCCATGGGAGTTACATTCTTTTGATTCTCCTCCCCATCCCTCCATGGGGGGGGGGTGGGGAGGACGGGGGGGACGGTGCGGGCAGTAGAAACTGCGTGGCTGACTTGCCGACAGGGCTTAAACAATGACAATCACCAAGGAGGGGCTGGTGGGGAATATGAAGCTCAAGGGCACCGTTGGCTGCAGTAACCATGAAATGATGGAGTTACAGATCTTTAGGGCAGCACACAGCAAGCTCAGTACCCCAGAGTTCAGGAGAGCAGACTTTGGCCTCTTCAGGGATCTGCTTGGTGGAGTGCCAGGATATAAAGCCCTGGAGGGAAGGCAGGCCCAAGAAAGCTGGATAATATTCAAGGATCACCTTCTCCGAGCTCAGGAGCAACGCATCTCAACAGAGAGGAACTTGTGAAAAAATGCCTGCATGGATGAAAAACGAGCTCCTGGACAAACTCAGACACAAAATGGAAGCCTATACAGGGTGGAAGCAAAGACACGTGGAATTCCATGGAGGAACAGAGAGATGTTGTCTGAGCAGATTCTTCTGGAAACTATGTTAAGCCACATGGAAAATAACAAGGTGGTTCGTGACAGCCAACATGTTTTTACTAGGGGCAAATTGTGCCCAACAAATTTTGTGGCCTTCTACAATGGGGTTACAGTGTTGGTAGATAAAGGAAGAGCAACTGACATGATCTACTTGGACTTGTGCAAAGCACTTGACACCGTCCTGGCTTGTGTCCTTGTCTCTAAATCGGAGAAAAATGGGTTTGATGGATGGAGCGCTCAGTGGATAAGGAACTGGCTCGATGCTCACACTCAAACAGTTGTGGTCAGCAACTTGAAGTCCAAGTGGACGCCAGTGAGGAGCAGTATTGGGTGAGTATTGGGACTGGTGCTGTTTATCACCTTTGCTGCTCCACAGAGACCTTAGAGCAGCCTTTGAGTACCTAACAGGGGCCTACAAGCAAGCTGAAGAGGAATTTTTTGTAAATGATACAACAAGGGGAATGGCTTTAAACTGAGAGGGTGGACTTAGATTAGACATTAGGAAGTTCCTTACTATGAGGGTCGTTAGACACTGGCACACTGCCCCATCCCTGGAAGTGTTTAAGGCCAGGCTGTACAGGGCTTTGAGCAACTGGATCTAGTGGAAGGTGTCCTTGCACATGGCAGGGGGGCTGGGGCTGGAACTGGATGAGCTTTAAGGTCCTTTCCAACCCAAACCATTCTGTGATTCTCTGAAAACCAGTGCCCTACACCTGCTGATGTGGCTCCACTGACAGCAGAAGAAATGGGTGGCAGTTAGCCCAGATGCAGTTGGCTGCAAAGTGCACACCTTAAATCAGCTGAAGCATCCTAGATGTTATTAAAAGCTAAGACAGACAGCCCTGCTTCCTCCCTTCTAAATCTTGCCCATGTGGCAAGAACTGCCCCCAAAATAAACAATGGAGCAATCAGTTGGGTATTCATCGCAGTAGGTGGCTATCTCCAAAGCAGGTAGCTGGTGAGTGTGCCATCCTTTTTTCTTAAGAGCTTGAAAAAATAGAAGCAAAAGAGGCTGCCTCTCCACATCACTGTGTTTCTCAAGTTCTGCTTGACATCTGGAATTTACACATTATGTCTGAAGGACTTTCATGTTAACTTCAAATGCACAGAAATTACAGAGCCCAAGTGGATGTCTTCCCAGTGACTTCAGTGGGAGCTGGACAGGAACTTAAAACTACAGGAAATTTTCAAGTTAACAGGAGAAAATTACTTCAATTTAAGAGTTAGCATGAGGCTTCCAATAAAATATACATATAAAGAGTATAAGCCAGGTAGCTGGCGGTGGTTAAACTGCAGAATAAATGATACTGTTTTCCTAACGTATGGAAGGTCCTTGGTTATTTTACACACCAAAATGGAAGCATTGTTCATGTTCTACAATAACAAAGGACATAATCACAGGTATGAGAAAAGCAAAACCCACTTACTTGTCAGTACTGCCTGTGTCCACTGACATGAAGATTTCCTCTAAGGAACAGATCCTGCACCTGGAATCCAGCAGAAGTGTTAAGGGAAGCCCAGCCAAGCATCAAATGCTCCTCTGTGTTTCTGGACTAAGTAATGATTAGCTTTGTTACTAACTGTTTTCGTGCAAGAATATTCAAAAACTTATTCCCCTCAGTTTTCACTCAAATTCCTTTTTCTGTATGGTTTCATTTAAGAACAGCAGCTAACTAAATACATATCTTAGCTCTATTGATGCAATTATGAAGCACATTTATTCATGAGATGAGAAACCAGTACCTGTAAACTCTTCTTCAGATGGACATAAAGGTAGTCTCTTTCCAATTCTTATAGAGTGGCCATAGAGGTTTATCAGAATGACAAATAGTAACTACCCTGAAAATTTGGGTCTTGATGGTATAAGATTTACTACAGTTAATTATTCCCCTTTTTAAATCAATCCTGATGTTGCTTCGGGGGAGGGGAGAGGAAGAATCACGGCTGCATTCTGAGTAGCTCAAACTTAGAAACCTAATAGAATCCTTATCTTATGCTAAGCTGTTTCAACACCATTGCTACTAAGCTGTACTCAAATTCTGAATTAAGTAGGTGATGCTCTCAATAATGGCAAAAAAATATGGTCACCTGCCTTTGAAGAAGAACCTTTCTGGAGAATTCAAGAGGCTTCATTCCTTGCTGGGTAGTAATGTGGTAGTAATTTGAGACACAGGTTTAGATGGCCATCCCTCATGTCACTCTTCCACAATGAGCAGGAAGATAAAGGCATCGTCTTTGATCCTCTTCCTAGAACTTGGCAGGTGACAGCTGCATTGTCCTCCCCTACTGCAGGTTACTAGCCTACATATGGAACTTAAAGGGCTTTACCTACCAGTGCCATCAGAGCCAGAGTAGAACCTAGCTGGGGAAAGAAAAAAATTGCTGGAAAGCTGCAGAAGATACACAAGGTTCCTCAGGATTCTCACCTGAGACAAGGAACAAACTGAGACCACTGAAGACTTAGGTGATTCATCTCTCCTCCAAGTCCTGGCAGAAGGCACCACCATGCCTATCAGCAGTTCAGCAGGCTTTTCTCTGGAATCTAAGAGGAAACATACAGTTGAATGTTGCCCATTGCAGGTGCCAAGAAAGTGACTGCTGAACTGGGAAGTTTTCAAAACAGACTGGCAGGTCTGTCTGGTCTCCATAAAACATAGGCATGACACTGGTGTGCTCAGAACACTGTAAAAATATGCTTTCAGTATTCAGGGTAAGTGAAATACTAATGGAAAACAAATGGGAAAAATAATTAAAGTCAATGTTACTAATGTTGAGACTATTAGCTAGTACTAACATGCTAATTTTAAAACGTGCTGAATTGTGTAAAGCTGTGTTACTGAACCCTTGTGCTCTGGGGCCTCCCAGCTCCAACAGAAATTTTGCACGTATAATGGTCAACACAGAGATCCAATTGTAGCTCGTACACCATCATTTTTAACATGAGTGTCCCTTAAGAGTCTTCACATAGCTATGAAGACAGTTCATTCATCAGAGGAAGGAGACAAGCAGACTTGTCTTTAAACAAGGTCAAGAAATAAGGTTTTCACAAATTATATTTTTTTTTAGACTGAGACTGAAAAGGATTTTTTTGCAAATTCTAAAAGATTTATGGAAAGATTAAAGAGGAACTAAGAAACAAAATCAAAAAGACAATACAAGGTGAACAGACCATAACTTTATTGGAGATATACTCAGCTACAATTATTACAAAAAACTAATAAAGGTAATTGTGATCCATAAGGTGCAGATTGCAAACTTCTGCAGCATGATTACAGTATGAATGAATTACATTTTATGTCCCTTACAGACAGCTGCAGCATGTGATGGTAAGTATTTTATTGTCCATCAAATTATATGCCATTCATTCTACTTGATTTTAACCATCTTCTCAGTCAAACTATTTACAATAAAAATGCCTGCTATTTCCAACTCTTGTTCACAAACATTTTTCTCTCCAACTTGCTGCTGCAGTAAATTCTGAGTGCATCTACAAAGCAATCAAAGTAGTCTGTGGTTGCCATTCAAATAAAAGAGGAAAAACCCCAAGGGCTTTATTGGATAACATTTATTTCTTAAAAATGTAGTCAGCTTTGACAGAAGTTAATTTTAACTGCTAGTGGAGTTTACTACGACCTCTAGATATTTGCTAACAGAATTCAGATGGAGTTGCAGTTGATATTTAGATTACATTTCATGGTCACAAACTGTAGTGTTTTGAGTTTCAAACCCAATCTGAACATAAAGAAATGAACTTCTTGAAAATTAGAACAATTGAAAAAAGGATTAATGTCAGTAAGTACCAAAAATTAAAATCCTTCTTGCTTCACCCTTCTTGCCTGGGACTCAATTTAGTAGCCCAGGTCTACCGGGGGCTGGTGGAGCCGGTCTAACGAAGGGGAAGAGCAGTTCTGATAGGAGGTTTGCCAGACTGGACAAGGATGCTTTAAACTAGATGTGTTGGGGGAGGGGGGACATCATTCCATCCCAACACACCCAGTCAGTTGCCAGCACCTATAATAAATACTTGGAGCAACATAGAGATATTCCAGATGCTCCAGCAAATAAGCCGGCTTCATTTGGAGCTCGGCTCAGATGTCTCTATACAAATGCCCATAGCATCGGGAACAAACAAGAGGAATTAGAGATGTGTGCATGTCTATGGGAGTATGATATAGTAGGCATCACAGAAACATGGTGGGATGGCTCCTATGACTGGAGTGTTGGAACGGACGGTTACAGGCTCTTTAGAAAAGACAGGCCTGGCAAGTGGGGAGGAGGAGTTGCTGTTTATGTTAGGGATAGGCTGGAGAGTATGGAACTCTGTCTGGGGACAGCTGAGCAGTCAACAGAGCTTGTGGATCAGGGTTAAAGGGAGAACAGCAATGGGGGACATTACTGTGGGGATCTGTTACAGACTGCCTGATCAAGAGGAATCTGTGGATGAAGTGCTCTATAGGCAGATAGGAACAGCCTCATGCTCGCAGGCCCTTGTTCTCATGGGGACTTGATACCTGTTGGAACGATGGTATGGCCCGGAGCAAGCAATCCAGGAGGTTCCTCGATTGTGTGGAAGACAACTTCCTTCTGCAAGTAATAGAGGAACGAACAAGGAGAGGTGCCATGCTTGACCTCGTGCTCACCAACAGGGAAGGGCTCGTTGGAAATGTGATGCTCCAGGGCAGCCTTGGTTGCAGCGATCATGAGATGGTCAAATTCGAGATCTTCAGGACAGTGAGAAGAGCGTGCAGCAAGCTCACTGCCCTGGACTTCAAGAGAGCAGACTTTGGCCTCTTCAGGAACCTGCTTAGTAAGGTTCCATGGGATATAGCACTAGAGGGCAGGGGGGCCCAAGACTGTTGGTTGTTATTCAAGGATCACCTGCTCCAAGCTCAGGAGCGTTGCATCCCAACTAGAAGGAAGTGCAGCAGGAGGGCCAGGAGACCTCCTTGGATGGATAAGGAGCTGCTCAGGAAAATTCAAAGGAAAAAGGAGTCTTACAGAAGGTGGAAGCAGGGACAGGCGTCCTGGGAAGAATACAGGGATGTTGCCTGGGAAGCTAGGGACCAGGTTAGGAAAGCTAAGGCCCAGTTAGAAATAAAATTGCCTTATCTTTAACAAGAAGGGATGCTATAGGTACATAACGAATAAAGACAAACTAGGGACAATGTAGGCCCCCTCTGGAAGTTATCAGGAGAACTGGCTACCTGGGATTTGGAGAAGGCTGAGGTTCTTAATGACTTCTTTGCCTCGGTCTTCACTGGCAAAGGCTCGGACCACACCACCTAAGACTTGGAAGGCGAACACAGGGACTGTGAGAATGAAGACCCTAGGCCCTCTGTAGGAGAGGATCTGGTTTGAGACCATCTTAAAAACCTAAACATACACAAGTCCATGGGACCTGAGGAAATCCATCCGCAGGTCCTGAAGGACCTGGCAAATGAAGTTGCTAAGCCACTGGCCATCATATTTGAAAACTCATGGCAGTCAGGTGAAGTTCCTGACAACTGGGAAAAGGGAAATATAACCCCCATTTTCAAGAAGGGGAAAATGGATGACCCAGGGAATTACAGACCAGTCAGTCTCACCTCTGTGCCTGGAAAATCGTGGAGCAGATTCTCCTGGAAGGCATGCTAAGGCACATGAAAAACAAGGAGGTGGTTGGTGACAGCCAGCATGGCTTCACTAAGGGGAAATCCTGCCTGACCAATTTGGTGGCCTTCTATGATGGGAGTACGAAACTGATGGACAGGGGCAGAGCAGTTGACGTCATCTACCTGGACTTGTGCAAAGTGTTCGACACTGTCCCACATGACATCCTTGTCTCTAAATTGGAGAGACATCAATTTGATGGGTGGACCACTCGGTGGATAAAGAACTGGCTGGATGGCTGTACGCAAAGAGTTGTGGTCAATGGCTCAATGTGCGGCTGGAGACCGGTAACGAGTGGTGTCCCTCAGGGATCGGTGTTGGGACCGGTCTTGTTCAACATCTTTGTTGGTGACAAGGACAGTGGAATGAGTGCGCCCTCAGCAAGTTTGCCAATGGCACCAAGCTGTGTGGTTTGGTTGATATGCTGGAGGGAAGGGATGCCATCCAGAGGGACCTTGACACGCTTGTGAGGTGGGCTGATGCCAACCTGATGAAGTTTAACCATGGCAAGTGCAAGGTCCTACACATGGGTCAGAGCAATCCCAGGCTGGGCAGAGAAGAGATTCAGAGCAGCCCTGCAGAGAAGGACTTGGGGGTGCTGGTTGATGAGAAAATGAACATGAGCCGGCTTCAGTGTGTGCTCGCAGCCCAGAAAGCCAACCGTATCCTGGGCTGCATCAAAAGGAGCGTGAACAGCAGGTCGAAGGAGGTGATCCTGCCCCTCTACTCTGCCCTCGTGAGACCTCACTTGGAGTATTGTGTGCAGTTCTGGTGTCCTCAGCATAAAAAGGACATGGAACTGTTGGAACAAGTCCAGAGGAGGGCCACGAGGATGATCAGGGGACTGGAGCACCTCCCGTATGAAGATAGGCTGAGAAAGTTGGGGCTGTTCAGCCTGGAGAAGAGAAGGCTGCGTGGCGACCTCATAGCAGTCTTCCAGTATCTGAAGGGGGCCTACAAGGATGCTGGGGAGGGGCTATTCATCAGGGACTGTAGTGACAGGACAAGGGGTAACGGGTTCAAACTTAAACAGGGGAAGTTTAGATTGGATATAAGGAAGAAATTCTTTACTGTAAAGGTGGTGAGGCACTGGAATGCGTTGCCCAGGGAAGCTGTGAATGCTCCATCCCTGACTGTGTTCACGGCCAGGCTGGATGAAGCCTTGGGTGGCATGGTTTAGTGTGGGGTGTCCCTGCCCATGGCAGGGGGGCTGGAACTAGATGATCTTAAGGTCCTTTCCAACCCTAACTATTCTATGATTCTGTGATTCACTCATTTAATATATACAGATATTTCCATGAGAATGTTTTTGTAGGGACCGCCCCCAAAAACATACAAACCCAGAATACTGTCAGAGAGAGGCAAGTACAGTATCACAGCAGACCACGATGCTACTCCTCATTTTTGGATAACATGTGCTGCTGTGACTGTGATATAAAGATTTCACCTTCTATGCAAATAAATGCATGTAATGTAGCTATGTCGCATGCAATAACATAAACCCCCATAATTTCCAGTTTAGGGTTCTGTATTTCCTTACAAGGAGGAAAACCCAATCTGCAACATACATATAAACACAAGATCTTCAGGTATGGAAAAAAATTCAGTTCCGTTGATTAAAATGATACAACATCATTTTGCACCAGCTGAGGATCTGGCACCTCATCCCTGGGCCGCCACTATATTCCTCCCCAGAACGGAAACTGGTTCTTGTCCAAGTTCTGTACTCTGCAGGCACAACTTAGTATTGTGTAATGAGACTTAAAAATAGTAGGCTTTTTTTCTGTATGGACTTTCAGCAGCACCAAGCTGAACAAACACTTCAGAAAGTCACTACTGCGCACTCAACATTCAGACTGAGCAGAGATTTAGTTGAGGTTGACCAAATTACTAGGGGCTGTGTACTCGCAAAAACTACATTATACACATAATATGTTGGTTTGTTCAGAGATAATTATTGGAGTGTCAGAGGTCATTCTAATTTTAATTACTTCACATAACAGTAAAACAATGTAGCAGAAAGACAAGAGCTTTAAAATACAATCAAGAGTTGTTACACATCATTGTTGTATTTTTCCACATACAGTAAAAATGCCACAGACATTACAAATGACCTCAGTTGTGCAAGTAAATGACACATTGCAGGCATTATAATTATCTTTTTCAAATTCAGTAAATCACAACAGCAGCAAGGCCAAACCACATTTTTCCTCTCTGTTAAGCATTTTTTCCTTGAAATGAGGTAAAGCATGGTACCAAGTGCAATGCTTATTTGTGCTACATGAACAGAACAGCGCAAAAAAAAAAAAAAAAAAAGCCATAAAAATAGAAACGCAGCATAGTTAGGAGGACTGTTTAAAGTACAGTATAACAGGACCTAGATTAAAGAAAACCCAAACCAAACCAAACAAGGTTCATGCCAACTAACCCCCACACTATGACAAGCCTGTGTGGTTGCTTTTGAAGATGGGTTACAACAGTCCACTCACACTTGTGCTTATAGCATGTCAAGTGATTTCTATCCCAACCTTCAAATGATCAGATTTAGGTCTTTAATAGCATACAATGTCCAATATCAAAATCATATCAACTGTAGGGTAAAACACACAGATGTATAACATGGAAACTAATAAGAATTTTCTATCTCAAAGGATAAAAAATATTTCGATGAGGTCACACTGGAAATAATTACGGCATTTAAAACACGTTTAAAAACGCATCAGCAGCAGAAACTACTTTATAGTCAGCCACTACACATTTCAGATTTCCAATTCATAGGCTTTATCTAGTAACAAAGCAATCATTAAACTATTCTGAAACACAGAACAAGTTCAGTTAATTTTCTTTGCATCAAGACACTCTGTAGCACTTTACTGCTAGCAATTACCCAAAACCCCTGAGAATCTATAACCTTGTAATAATCAGTAAGAAATTTTAGGCATTCAAAGACTAACTTAAACTTTAGTTTTTCATAATGCAGTTAAAACTACTTAAGACTTTCTAGATGGTTTGATTTCATTTGCCGATTGATGTCTGGCCAGAAACACAGAATTGTTAATGTTAGTAATCATGTATTTTTGCTAGAAAACTTCACTCCTACCATGAAAAAAGACCTGTAACTTAAATCAGTGACCTTTAAAAGCAAAACAAAACAAAACAAAAACCCAGTTAAAACAATTTACCTTTGAAAATTCAGACTGTGTGTTTTTACTATTCCATCTCATTTACACTTGTTTTATATACATCAAGACTCGCAGGTCTTGTATTTCCCTGTTATATTTTCATGACTGAAGTACCAAACAAATGCTAGAATTTTTTATAAGCTAGTATTTTAATTCTCGTTCTCACTACTATAACAATGCTGCTTTCAAATATAAGAATGGTCCTTTTTGCAGAATGAAAAATGACTGAGATAGAAAACATGAACTTTTGAAAACTGTATTTCAGAAAAGCTTAATGTCTATCCCTTGTCACTAAGGCATTTATTTTATCTTTTGTTAAGAAAGCAAGAGCTGACAGTTTTCGTTTTGTTTTAGTGTGCATTTGTGAGGAAAGGGAAAGGGTTTAAAAGCAGGAAATACAGTATTTATTTGTAATTTAATTCATAAGACACAGCATCAACTTCAAACTATTGTGCTGGAAAACGTTAAAACACCTTGCTCTGCTTTCTCAAACTTCAAGCATAATTAACAGGGCAAAATTGCAGCAAACCTCTACTGATACTGGTGGGAATACGAGACCCACAGCTTTTTTTAAAAGGTAAATTAAGAGGTATTATAGTTACAGTGCAAAAAATTAAAATTTCAAGCATAATATATAAACATAGCACCAAAACAGAAAAACAATGCATGCAAAAAAAAAAAAAAAAAAGGGGGAAAGAAAAGAAAAAAAGAACTGAGGTATTTAAGTAAAGAGTGCCTACAAAAATCTAATTAAAGAAGTATAGGCAAAGCCTAAAAAATAAAAGTATGATTTCCAACCCCTGCCCCCAGTAGACCAAAACACCAGTGAGCTAGTTTCTCTAAATTAAGGACCTAAATCACAGATGTATCAAAAGTACGGCAGTTATATCTCAAACATCAACTTTCATGTTATTTAACAGCACAGCTTTGGTAGGCGAAACATGCATGCAACTCTGAAAAGTACAGTAAGAAATTTATGTGGAAATATCTTTAAGTGTAAAGGTGCTCTGTTTGTTAAATACGTAACCAATTAACTATAAAATCTGCAGCATATTTAAGGTGTGATATGTCAAAGGTTATTTTGTTAGAGTGACAGTTTGCACTGTGCAATTATTCATTACTGTTTCCAGTACTGGAACTATCTAGCTTGTATGTTTGTGTAAAATTGGAATTTTAACCAAAGACCATATTTGTTTATGGTATAAAAAAACCCTCAACTTTCGACTAACCACCTCCTCAGAATTGTTAAAAATAACCTAATTATATATATATGAATACAATTTCTATTATAATCCTGTAATAAGTCACAGCTATAGTAATGAGTTGTACTGTAAATATAGAGCTGTATCATTGTAAAATGCATAATAAAATGAAGGGAATGTAAAACAGCTTGTTCAGAAAAAGATCAGAAATCAAAAGATTATTAATGAGGGTTTATTTATTTTTAAGGCAAGAACCTTTTTGTATGCAAGACTGTGTGGTATAATGAAACTGAAGTTTCATTCTACCAGTATGCCAGCCTTTTCAATTAGAATCTGTCCCTAACAAATAAGTGCAATAATGATCAGGAATGCCATCTTAATGTAAAAAGATGACATGGAGAGATAAAAAAAGAAAAATTAAAATTAAAAAATAAAGAGAGAGAGAGAATACTGGCACACTTATTCTTACTTATACCCAATCATCCAGCACAGTTTATCAACTGCTTTATGACTGGCACTAGTGCACAGATTGAAGAATTTCAAGATTACTATATATAAATCTAGCAACTGCATTAGGCATAAGCTCCCTGGCCTTCTAACACTAAGCAAAGCTGTACTGACAATAAAAGTAAACCATGAAGACCTGACAACAATTATTCTGAACACTTGCTAAATGTCATCATTAAAGCACTCTCGTGATTAAACAAAGCAGAAGTGAGGAAAGAAGACAAGATTGTGTTTGCGCAAAAAACTATAACTACAATTAGTTCCAAAATTTTATACATGTTAAATGTTTTGTTATCTATTCTGTTATCAAACAAACTTTAAATTCTGTCTTCCAATTTGTTCCTCTCAACATCAACATTTTTAAAAATTTTCTTCATTTGTGTTTTTTCCCCCCATTTTATTTTTAAGAGGAGTCTCAGCTGTTTGGGACCTGAGGTTGATTTGCTTTGAGGCTTCGTAGTGCTCTTCTCGCAGCTGCAGATTTGGCAATCCTGTAGCTTCTGCCAACACCTTTAAACTTTCCCTTTCCTACAACTTCCACTGTTACTCTGACCTTTCCATCGTAAGTTCTTTCTGCAGGACTGCAAAAATATACACAAGAATTACTTACTCCCTAGGTAAGTTAATGTGAAATAAAGAGACCTACATTCTCTTTTCTACAGAAGTTAAAGCAGTATAGTTAAACAGAAATTGTTACTTTTTATCAAAGTTATGCAATAAAAAACAAAATCAGTGAACACAATGATCATGCTAGCTGCTTAGTGCAAAAGATATTGATTTCTGACATTTAAAAATCCTCAGCCATTTATGAAGCACAGCTTAAAAATATTTTATGGCAGTGCGTACCAAAGGAAGCATATTCTTACCTAAATTTGGCTGTCTCTGGCTCCATCTCCAGCAGCTCTCGCACTGGAGAACGGGGCACATTAGCAGAAAATTTCTCTGTTTGGAAGGGGAAAAAAGAAATTAGCTTTCTTCTCTTCATAGCAGATGGCACTTAATTATTATTTTCTTTTCTGAAAGCAGCCAATACCTATTAATGGCCTCATCATTGGATAGTACACTTGCCACACCATTTCCAAAGACATTCCGCTATCCATATAAATGGCACCAGCAAGAGACTCAAATATATCCCCCATGGCCTTTGGTACTTCGATGTCTTCCTCTTTTTCTTCATCTTCTTCAGATCTTCTGAGCTGTTAGCAATTAAAAAAAGCAGGGGGATGCGGGAAGAAAGGAGGAAGAAAGAAACAATTGCATATTTTAAAATAAAAAGATCTTTAGAAATGTAAGCTCTCTTTCATGCTATCCTGTGCTGCTTCCTTTAAGCTTTTCACTAACAATTTCCCACAGTGAAATTGTTCTTTTATTCCACAATGAAACCAAGTTGCTGGATATGTCATTTTTCAAATGCGAAAATAAAAGAATTTCCAAACACCATTGTATACAGAGACCTTATGTGCTTTGTGAATTCCTCATGTATTTCTGTAGGATTTTACCATGGGTCTGGTTTTTCAAATAAGAAACAGACTCGGCTCAATCAGTTAATACTAGAAAGCTACGCATAATAAAGGAAGATTTCATACATTAGGCATCTCCTAGAAGTAGCTTCAAAAATCTGTATGAAAGGTCCAAAATCTCTGGATGAAAGTTGGGTGTACTTTTCCTTATCTCATTTACCCCAGAAGACAAGCATGAAACAAGCACCAGTAAACTGAGCCATTAATAAGTGATAACCATCAATGTGAGACTGAGCTAGCTGGCACACGCAGCTATCTTTTAAAGGTAGCAGGCAGTATTTTCTTCTATGCTACTATCTTAAGACAATAAGATAGTCTCATTATTAAAGCTAGACTTTCAGTCTATGTTTTAAAGGTCTTGAGTTAATCTAATCCTTTACGAGAAATACATCAAATAGATATACATTCACCTAAGTCCAAACAAAGCGATCTGAAACAGAAATTTTTGACCATAACACTCCTCTGCCTGAAAGGAAGTAAATTTGTCTCTTCTCCAAGCAACTACCTTCTCACTCTGTTGGGTTTAAACCCCAAGGTAGGGGCCAATGTCAGTCCTCTTAATAGCCACCAAAATACTTCATGAACCAGTACCACCCAGTATTTCTACCCAAAATAAATCAAACAAGAAGTCAGAGCTGATGTGTAAACACTACAAACAGGAATTTTGATGTTAAAAACCCAGTTCAACTCTTCTGAATAGTGTATTTCATACCAAGTGCAAACTGAAGCACTTTTGAGTTATACTGAAATAACAGGAGAGAAACTAAGAGCTATAAAGCAAGGGACAACAGATGTTTCAAGAGTGATATTTGAAAAAAGCAAAGCAGATGATGTGGAGACACACATGGAAACCAGTCTAGCTGGCATGAACTGCAGAAACAAAGACTCTTGCATTAACTCTGATGAAATAAGAGTTTCAGTAATTCAGTGCCAGACCAAGATATGGAGCAGGCGCAGGGACAGAGAAACAAGAATTTTATTTGAAACAGCTATCACACAATTTGGTTGCAACTTTGGAGGAAGTTTCTAGGCAATCTTTTTGCATACCAGCAAAAAACTGAACGAACTTAAAAATCACTACTCTGAGCTCCTAAAATAAGTTTTTAGCCTTTTCACTCATATAGATTTCACTCTGCAACACAGTGCAAGGGCTGTAAAAACATATTTGTAACAGAAGTATTTTGATTGCCAAGCTTCTAAGTTGTGTAGCAAAAAGAAGAAATTACTAAAGACAAAGATAACATGTTTGTTTAGTGCTGGAGTATTCTCAGATAGAATACTTTCCAAGAGACCGGTCACAGTTTTTCAGAAGACAAACTATGAGGGTTATGCATTGGATAACACTTCTAAAGAAACGATAATGAGAAAGTCCATCTCTTGCAGGACCCTGATTAGAATTTGACTCACAAGACCCCTGCTATCATACATTTGCTGAGCAGCTTATCTAAATGAATTAGACTAATAGATGTTCATTATCATTAGCTTTCTTCCTGCATAGCATAGATAGGATCTGTGCTTGCAGGTCTTCAGTTAAACTATTTTTCAAGTGGTTTATTTGAAAGACGCATGCAATGTTTCCCTGGCTAGCAGATATAAAGCCTTCAGGAGCATGTCACACATACTTGAGCACAGTGCAATAACACCTGCTCCAGCAGAAATGGTCAGAAATAAAACGGTGGAAACCTCTGTCAGTGTGCTACATTAAATAATCTCCACATAGTCCCAAGGTAGTATTGCTCATGATGTTGCATGGATATCCTATACTAAGTCAGTGGTATATGACTTATTAACTCTTTGTCATGATTTTATGATATAGTAGTAGCTTCCAGGCTAAGTGGTCCTGCTCCCCCCTGCCCGCATACTGTTCTAACAGTAACACAAAAGCAAAATAGTGACTGAAATCAAGTGTCACAAAAATCTAGAGGCAAACTGCTTTCAATTTAATTATTTTATGAATGTTCTTACTTTATACTTTCTAAAGATTGTATTTTAATTTGCATATTGTATGCTTTGTTACTGGGACCCTGCTTCTTTGGCTGCTGTGTGCATAAAACTAAAGTATTACAAAAATGCCCACCACTAATAAATCCAGTAGCATGTTTCAAATCAGATACTGAACACATTTCTTCTACTTCCACTAACCTCAGAATCCATTCCTTGCATTTCATTCTTTTCCATTTGAAACTGCACAAAGTCATCAATAACATGAAACAGTTCAGGAGAGACAGCTTTGAAGTACTTGTGGTAGTCATACTTAACAGCTAATGATGCAAAAATGGTATTATTGACTAGAGCAGATCGCAGGTCAGTAAGAACTCCTGGAGAGTGTTGCCGTGGGTCTTCATAAAGGTGCTTGGTTATGAGGTAGTCCAGAATTGCATCTCCCAGGAATTCTAAGCGCTGGTAACAATCTTAAAGCATCGGAAATAAAAGAATGTACAACACCACAATTAAGTTTAACACACACATTCTTTCCAGGCCATTCTAGGTAAGAGGTCTGGTACACTGCCATTTAAATTCTGCAAACTAGCCAATTCTCAGAGGAGACAATCTGTTTTTTAAAAACAGGTATCTTTGTGTTCAGAGAGATCAGTTATTGTATTAAAAAAAAAAAAAAAAAAAAAAATCAGGAAAACCAGAAGTTACATCTAATAATTGACATTTTTTAACTAAATATTAATTTGTCAGGCTAGCAAACCATTTGTGTTTATAATCAATTAATGCTTTTACTCAAAATCTTCACGACTGCACCAAGAAAGATCAAAAAAAGTAAAATTAAGGGATTCCACTAGCAAGTTGATCTGAAAATGGTAAGTTAAACCTCAAAAAAATTCATAAGAAAACAATGCATCAAAAGCAGGAGGAACATACAATCTCAGATTTTTCATCTAATTCACAACACACTTAGATTTCTCAAGAAGCATGGAACTAAGATTCCCATTAAGAATGGGTCTTTTAAACTGGAAACTAAAATCGCCAAGCATTGGCTGTTTGGAAAATTGGCAGGGGACAGGAATGGAGAGCTATGCAAATCTATTTTTAGAATATAAACGAAAGCAAAAAGCAGTCTTGAAAGCAAACAAGGATGGGTAGATAGAAAGGAAGGAAGAAAAACAGAATTACTACAAAAGTAACATGAGAGTGAAATGGCTAGTACTAAGTTGTTTTTATAGCAGCTGTACCTAAGATACTGCCAGATGCTGATTACTAGCTACTCCTTAACAGAAAAAGTTACAAGCAACAGCAATTCATAGCTGCCTTATTTGGTAAACAGAAATAGAACCAAAACTTCTGGACCCAACAACGCAATTTCAGCTAGACTCTATGCCTCAAGGTTTCTGTTAGTATGCATGTATATGTGTGTAAAGGGATTATCTACCTTCTATATGTTTTGTGAAATATTTGTGAAAAGTAAATACATAGATGGTAGTATTACCTAGAATAAAAAGCTAAAGGAGCATTCCAGCGTACAGTGTGAACTGTTTTTCAATGTACTAACATTGTCAAAACAACTTCTTTAATTAAAGCAGAGCTTTCTTACTTCTTGGTATGAAGAACCAATTCACTTTGGGGAAAAATTCAGACTGCTGACTGCACAAGAATTTGCCATTCACTTCTAACGGTGTTGGAATTTACCATAGTTTGTTTTTAATTGTTTATAATAGGAAAATATTTAAAGTTTTAGAATGCACAAATACTATGCTAATTGGTATAACCAAAAGTTATTCAAGAAGATCACAGAAATACAAATTTGTACTGCTGTAAAATCTTCTATGAGAGCATGTACAGAAACATTAAGCAGTTAGCCTGAAATTAATATTTAGCCTGATTTAGTCAATTGCTTCAAACTTGGACTTTAAATATATACTCAATACAATGCCTAGACTTAAATTATGCCTTCTAATTCACAACTTCAAGAGGAAGTCTCCATATGGTATAGTCCTACAGACTATTCAGCTAATTAAAGTTGTATAGTTTTAATCTTCAGAAGTATGGTCAAAAGGTAATATTCTTGGGATTAAATTATGGACAAATTTGCTAAATATATTTGCAAAACATGACTGCTACTTCTAGAAGTACACTGCAATTTTCCAGAGTTCTACAAGAACTTATTTCAGCTAAATAAGGATCTAATGTCAGTCACACGCAACTAGTGATACAGCCAAGATGAAAAATACTGCTCTTTCCCAAAACTTAAGACTTCAGTAAGTCTTCTATCTACATCAAATCAAAATATGAATAATCACTGAGATACAGCTTCAACACATATCCCCCTCCTGAAATAAAGAGCAAGATAGTATTTTCAAAGACTTAATATTCAGAGACTATTGTCTTTTTTAAGAAACATGTTGTCTAAAAAAACCTATGTATGGGAACACACCATATACTGCTTCTCCTGCATTTACAATATGGGGCAAAACCCCACTCATTTAAGACTACTTACCAGTAATGGTATTATAATGGTACGAGGCATGAGTAAATGCCTGAAGAAGATAAGCCTTGTTTTTAAAACTGTAGTTTATTTTCTTCTCGAAGTTTTCAAAACCAGAAATAAGGTGATTTAGGGTTTTTTCAGCATCTGGGTGATCAAACATGCACCTTGGTGGAATCTTCAAACAACCATACTCTAGGTCTTTATACAGAGAAGTCTCTGAATTACGTATAGAAGCAGAAATAGAGTCTGATGAAAGATTTTTCTGCTCGGTGTTACAATTCTCTCTGGTAGCACACAAAGTGCCTTCCCAATCAGTCTTTTTAATTACAGGGAGCACCTTCAACCCCAGTGAACACAGGAAAAGCTGAGCAGCTCTTTCACCACAGCTGGTCAGATAGCAGCCCAACAGGGCTTCCACACAGTCTGCAATGCTTTTGTCAGCGATACACTGCTCTGTATGCAAGTCATACGAGATAGACTGTTTTCCCGCATCAACACCACAGTTTTCTTCTGATGGATTCCAGAAGCCCACTACAAAATCATCCTCTTCAACAGCTTTGCTAGGATCCAGATAGCACATAGCATCCCACGAGCTATAGTCAAAATCATCAAAATCTGATGAAAACTGAACATTACCCAGGGAAGACTTCTTGGGTGCTTTCCATTCATAGCTTGAATCAGTGGTTGAAAAGTGAGAGAGAGAAATTTTCTTCACAAAAGCCCCTGATCCCATTAACATATTATCAATGAATTTGATATGCTCCTGATCATACTCCAGAAAATCATCTTCAAAGTCTGTTTCTTCCTTGGGTAACCTCCACATTAGGTTTTGATCCTCTTCATCATTTTCATAATTATCAATTTTGCCATTAGCCAACAAGTTCTCCTTTGTCTATGAAAGAACACAAAAAATATGGTACCAAAGAGGGAAATGAGAAACTTTCATTCCAGAACTGTCAGAAGTGTGGGATTTGAGTAATGTCTGCTAGCAATATGACTGATTTTTTTCACGTTTCTAATTACATTGTCTGATCAGATGCACAATACAACCTCAATTTACACTAGCATTCTAAGACTAGAATAACTGTCTTAGAATATAAACCCCTTATTACTAAGCTATAATAGCATATATTCTACATATAACATGCAGCATTCCATGGAAACTCATGCTTATACTAGAATACGGTGCACCTACGATTAACTAAATCCACTAAACATTATGCAATTGTACACCAAGTAAACAAAGGAATTCTATATTAACAATATCTGGAGAAGTACAAGGAACATTTTTTGGGTGCATCCTTCTCTCTAGCTGCTAAGTAAGGCTATTACAAACACCGAACCAAAGCAATTCTGAAGATTCTTTATACATCCTTCTATGGCAAATACTAAGGGATTTGCAGGACTTGCTATAGTCATAATCAAGATAATCTCAGTTTCTGGACACATAATTGGAAAATGCATTCCATGTAAAAACTGTAAGAACTCCTTTACCCTAGTTCTTCAATAGTAATCACCTGAACCAGCAAAATATCTTTCTCTGTGCTCTCAAACACAGTTAGCTGCTAATTAATTCAGTCTACTTGGCAAACTAGTAGAAAGTAAGTTTAGTGTATCAATGTAGGTGATTTTTTTATTACAGAGCAAAACCGGAAGTCTAATACTAGTAAGCATTAGTTTCTTGCCAGCTAATGTGTGTGACTGTCTTCACTGCATGGGTTGGGGATTCGAGAAGTGATCTGGCTGCTTATCATATCGTAGATATAGAACAATTCTTTTCTTCTGCAAGAACCACAGTACAAGTTAATAATTCTCAATTTTAACCAATATGCTCTCTCTCCAGTTTTCCATTAATTTAATATCACCAGGATTTCAACATGGCAAGTCTAAAAATGTAAAAGCAGTTTCTAAACTGAATATTAACATATTAATGAAATCATGAAGTAGATGCAAAGGCAAATAGTATTAATCCTTTAACAAGTAAACACTGGCTTAAAGTTTTGGGTTGTTTCAGGCTGTACTTATAGCCTTAACTAATCAAGTTGTTACCAATTTTCTAATACTTACTTACATACTCACACCAGCAAAACTAATGATGTCTCACGTCTTTCCCCAGCTCATATTAAGCAAACTGGTATGGACTGATGTAAATTATAAATTGAACACAGATATGCCCAAGCTATACAATGCTGTATAATTCGCCATGGCCCCAATCCAGGAGAGCACTTAAACATATTAGCTAAATGCACAAGTAGTCTTCCTAACATCAAAAGGACTATTCACAGACTCAAACCAGCATCACTGATGTCAGCGGGAATTCTGCCACTTAATTTGACAGAAGCAAGATCAGATTTAAAGTGCTTTTCTGGATTGGGTCCTGAAAACCAACACCATTTTGAATCAAGTGAAACAGCTCATATCTGCCCTCAATCTATGTATGTCATATTAAAGGTCTCAGACACTTAATCTTGCATATCTGTGAACCAGATGGGGGACCTCTCCCTCTGGGCCAAATGCACAACTCTCTAGATGCGTGGATCGGTGGCAGCTGTAAGGTGCACTAGGCAACACCTGAAACCAGCTAAGGATCAAACAGATCACAGCATTCCTCATCAGGACAGAGCAGGCTTAGTGAGATTTAGTGATTGGGGGTGGGGGGGGAAGTGGCTACAGGAATTCAGTTTAGACATTTGCCAAAAGAATTTCTGCTGCTGTAAGTACCCATCTCGCATATACACAACTGGGATTTCTGTAGATGTAATTGATCAGAAAGAGACAGCAAAATTTGATTTGACATAGTTGTTTTGGATACTAGTAGCAGTATAATGCTCAAAGTAAGACTAATTTAACCAGTCCCAAGTACAGCTAGTGCTGATTTTTTTTCTTGTTACATATCACCTGTCATATCTGTCACTGAAAAAAAATACACTGAGACATGTCTAGCTAGATGATTCAAAACAGATTGCTGTGTGCTTTCACAAAGATTTAACAAGTGATAAATTTAATTCTTACTATATTTTCATTCACAATTTTCTTAAAATTAAACTCATTTTAATTAGCAGAACAGCTACATGAACTACCCTAACATTGTTTGCACAGTTTCATGTATAAAAAAAAGTAATAAAAGTCTAAGTGATGAGAATGAACAGTAGCTAAAGGAGCCAGGAAGCAAGTCTGATAGGTCACTATTTTCATCAGACAGCATTTAAAAAAATTAATCAACAATGAACCTCAGAAAAACGAACCTTTTCTTAAAGAATACCTGATTGATTTTGAGTAACTTATGGCCACTTACAAGATAAATGCATGTAAGTGCTTCTTTCATGCTTTTTGGAAATAAGCTATCTGATCAAATGAACGGAGGAAGATCCTTCCCCTTAATAAAGCCTGGTAACACAAAAAACCCAATATTTGACTAGGATGTTTTTGTAATAATTTGTTATAATAATATGAGTTTTTCTAGCCCCAGTTATAGTCCATCAGCCCATGGATAGAGAATGAAAATTATATGCAAGAAAGCAAAATATCTACTTGGCACAAACCCCAGCACTACTTAATTGCGCCACAGTCTGCATTTTGGTCTGAAATTGTATATTTTATTTACAAATAAACAGTGTCTACCAAGGAGAAAGAGGCCACTAAAATGTTATGGTGAACTGAAAGCTTCTAAAAAACAATTATTAACTCCTGTCCCAAATGTACTGTCTTACTTTTAGAAAGGTACAGCAGTAGTTTCTTTGAAATGGAAATCTTGGCACACACAGAACAATAATAATCAGGTTGAAATATTTATTCTGAAATAAACATTTATTTGCACAGTACATCTAACAAACAGTCCTCTCATGTGCCCTCTGGTGGTTTTACAATCGAGTGTGGTCTTCAGATTTGGGAAAAAGAAAAAAAAATACCTCCACCTCCTTCCTCAACCTCCAAATCATTCTAGAAACACTTAAAGATTACATTACTGACTGCTGTGATCAGTGATATTTCTTGCACACACACTTCTACTATCAATATACAATGAGTTTAGTCAGAAAATAATTGGAACTGATCCTCATTAAGATTTGTCATTTTGAAGCTTTAGACAGTGAGGGTGGCTAACATTGTATTTTGGATACGAAGTAACCCTCAGCCATACCCATGGTGTAAGCTAACAGCAACCAATACTGAACATTTTCTCAAGCCAGTTCCAATCTTCATTCTCAGCACTATGAAAACCAACTCCCTTTCATATATTCTATGAAGGTGAACCCACTTATTTCAGAAAAACTCCTGAGAGTATGCTAACTACAAACAAAACATCTTTTCTTCTCTGCTTTTCCATTAATACACACACTCATTATTGGATGATGTTGAGTAAATTTCCTTACTCCAAGTTCTACTGCGGATCAGTTTTCCCCTAATTTTCCGTAAGTTAAGATGAAGTTTTATAGAAAGGAAACAAAGATTCAGATTTACTTTTTTAGCAAAATATCTGGGGGTTAGAAGGAGGTAGGGGGGAGAGAAAACAGACGCGTGAATAGTTACTCCTCAGCATAGTTAAATCAAGTCTTACCACTTCATCCTTCTCCCACTTATCAGTGTTGCTCTTATCCTGGTTTACTATGTAACCAGGAGGAAGCCAGTTGACCGGGGGATCAAAAATTGATACCACCATACGACTAGGCAGTCCTTTCTTTTTTCCAAGGCGATACAAGTTACAGTTGCTGACCTTCAAGAAAAACACATTCTCATAAACCTCTGGACATACATAGAAATAGGTTAAAATGCAAAAGGAGCAAAACAAGTTTACATGTCAAGCCAGATCTTGCACCATCATGCATTTTTGTCTAGATCTCAAAAGGCATTTTAGCTTTCTTAAAATAGATTATTTTAATTTTATTTTTTTAAGGCTAAGCACATTAGATGTGTCAAATTCAATTAAAGAAATCTGATAGATGAAATCCTATTTGCAAAACAAAATTATTGCTTCTCTTAAAATAACAGTAAAAATGACCTGTACGAGTGTCATTAATTGCCATTATTAATGATCAACATTCAGGCTAGATTTGAAATGAAAAATTACTGTTACTATGGGTAGATTCACCTAAACCTTGGCAGTAGAAAGTGTTAAAACAGTTCCATGTAACAAATCTTATTAAGTCATAACACAGATGCTGTTTTCATAGACTCCATAATTCTTTTAAATATTTTAAAAGGAAGGGAGGGGAAAAAAAAAAAAAAAAAAAAAAAAGGCACTCACATGCAAACATATTTCCTTTTACATTTTAACTATCAACTTCTGAGCTTCATTTCTCATTCTAAACACACTTTCCATGTTTGTTTTTACTGTTTCAATCACTTCCTTTACTTGAACTGTGCAATTTATTTAGCCCTCCTTATTTTCCAAGATTAAACTACTCAAAATACATCACTGAGAATTAAACTATTATCAGAGACAGCCAATCAAATCCTCATCATTTAATTCAAGTTATCACTTTATGTGGGGGAAAAGAAAAACCCAGAACACTTTCGCATGATTGATTATTCCAGAACTTAAAAACGGCAGCAGCAGAACTGAAGACTCTGTTCTGTACTGTTTACATTTACTTTAAAATACATTCAAATGTTTTGATGCAACACTTCTGTAAGATCTTTTTATTGGTGCTGTTGATTTATTTTTAGCATTCCTGTAAGATCACAGCAAAAGTTTTCAAGGAAAGTAACTTATTGAGGAAACAAAGGAACAGTCAAATAAAGCTACAACCGAAGGCTCTGTGCTGCTAACTCAACCTTTCATTCAAGCACTCTTCTTAAAGAAACTCAATATAACTCTAGTGTTCAGTCCATCAATTATCCTTGCTAACCTAGAACTTTTATTCAGTCCTATCCTTTCTTAGGCTGGTAATAAACTAGTCCAGATTTCAAAATGAACTGCAGAAAAGAGTTTCAATCAATCACAGTTACGACAACATTAATCCTGTAGTCCAGTATTTTTATTCTTATATGCATACTACCCAATGTATAATCGGTAAAGGGGTGGAATTAAATCAACCTGTTGCTATCCAATCTTCTAGCAAAATTCTTATGCATATGGCTGGTTACAACGTGCCTTTTACATACCATCACTGGATTATTACTACTTACTTTTTTGCTTCTCATATATGACAGCCGTCCCTCATGAGCATCAGGGTAAGTGCAAAACAAGTACGTAGTGATGGCATGCTTTAAAAATGAATCACCAAGCATTTCTAGCCGCTCCAGATTAAATCCATCACTAGCATTTGAAAGAGTCAAAGCTTGAAGAATGAGACCAGGATTAGGACCAAGAGTTTTTGAGGAGTACCCATTGGAAGGGTTTGTTTCAGAATCTGCTGTGTCTTTTGAAGGATTAATAGCTTTTGAAGTACTGGTGGTCACTGCCATTTTGGGGCATCCATCTGAGGTAGATCTGTTAGCATTTCCATCAAGGTATTTATTACTCAGTAGAGTACATTCATTGCTGGGCTTGGGCTGGTTCTCACTGTTGTATAAATTCTGAACACGATATGAGGTAGTTGGTTGTACAGGTATTTCCTGCCTGCAGTAATTCAGCTGATTTCCTTGGCAAATGTCTCTGTTAACTAAATCACAATTGCCATTGGCAAGATTTTTATTATAAGAAACACCATTAATTGCTGCAAGTTCTGCCGAGACATCAATTTGGAGTTTACTGGGTGACTCATTGAGCAGTGTTCTGTAACTCACAGACATTTGGTCATGGTTTTCTGCAGAAGAGGTTCTATTAGCACCTTGATGTGCAGCATTTTCAGGGACTACAATTGTGCTGTGCTTACAGTAATTTTCATTCTCTGCTAAAGAGGAGTTAGGAACAGAGATGAAGGATTTGCTGTCAATAGACTTTTTCCATCCGAAGTCCAAGTTAGGGTATCTGAAAAGATACATGCTGATTTTGTTAACAAAAAAATATTGCCACGAGACAGGAAGATTCTCCATGCACACACATGTTTAAAAAAAGCTAGATTCTTCTGAAAAGAACAGTGACTGCAGTATCTAACTTCACCATTCATAATCAAGTCCTTTTAAGCTATGTTTCACTGAAAACTGATGTGAGTTAAACAAAGGGTATCAGTTTTAAATTAACACAGTAATAGTTTTCACCTTACTGTCCAACGAAGTCAGATATCATATTGAAAAACACATCCTGAAAAAATACATGCCTGAAATCTGCAGGAAGTGATTTAACGCCCACACCAGCATCAGTGGCTGTTTGAGCTCTTAGTTCCTCTGCTGTCAAAAGGCAGTGCAGGCGATAAAGTATGCTGGGGAGGCAAACAGCTTTTCTCCACAAAGATGCTGGAATAGGATGTATAGCACAGAGCTCTGGAACCAGTATCTGGGGAGAGGAGGAGAGAAGGAAAGAATTTTACCTGCAAAAGTAATTGTCAGATCACTGTTAAGAGAGAGGCAACTTCAATTAGATACTTCTATGTTACCTGTTTATTCTGCAAGCTTTCCCACTTTGCTTTCCTTTTCTCAGCACTGCTTAGTGGAAGTGCCTTTCCCTTCTGATTCAAATGGCGAGGAGTCAAAAGATTAAGTCTAAAACCAACATAAAAATACTTTAATATAAGTACATAATTAATTAATAGAACTTACTAGCCTAAACTTTCTAAAGCGATGACTTAATTCTTAGCATTCAACCTTAGTGAAGTTACAGCACAGTTACCTCTGGAAGAAAAATGGGATCAAGTTACAGTTGTGACAGCCTATTAAGTACCTCTTAAGAAAAACTATTGGTAATTATTTTGGAAAACACAAACCCTCAGCTTTATCCTATAATTAAAAAAAATCAAAGCACTTTACTGTCAAATTACAAGCCTCAGACACAAATATGACAGCTGTTACCTTGAAGATGTGTGGTCCACATCCAGCAGTGGCTGGTTGAGATTAGTAAGGTCAAGATTATACTTTGTTTTATAATATTCAGCAAAAGTTTCATATTCAGGGGAAGGGAATTTACTGAGTGGAGTAAGGTCAGTGTATACATCAGCAACATAGAATCGATGAGGCTGATCAAAATTTCGATACCTAAAAAAAAAAATTAAAAAAAATAGGCATATGTTAATATGTTATAGCGTTACGGTAAAGTTTAGGCTAAGTTCTTAATGTTCTAATGTGGTCAGGTATAAACCATTAAATAGCTCGAGAGTTTTGATTGGTAGGTTTTTTTGGTTATAAAATCCTTTTGTTTACACAACTCAAACACTAAATGAGAAGTGTGCTAAGGTCAATCTATAAATCTCTGAAATTTCCTCAACAGAAACATTTAAACTAAATGAAGAATTTGTGTCTTCAATATCTAAGACAAAAATTAAGCTTTGGAGAACAATCTCAGAATAATGCTGCAAATGGTAATTTCTTAATTCCAAACAACTAACAATTAAACTTGATAATTTGGCTTTCTAATGTCTAGTCTTCTATGTACTGCTATCAATAGAAATAGAGGTCTACTGCATGTGAAGACTGTACTACCTCTCATCTAAACTGGTATTTTAACCAAGCCATCGTCTAAATAAAGTTAAAATACCAAACTCCAAATATGTAAGGCAAATTCACAAGCATTCCAAGGTCAATGCAGTTCTTGTAATCCACCAAGAATGTTAGAAAAATAAAGCCAGAATTCTGCAACCCCTTTATTGTGGCTATTGATGCTCATTGGATGCTATGGTGCTAAAGATGCAAAGGAAAATAAAAGAAATTAAATCAATATTCAATACTTAGAACTGTGTATTAGCTTATGTCATCCTTGATCTGCATCTATTATTTTAAGCTTCTATTCAAATATCTAAATATACATCCCTAGATAAAATTAATACGCTATTAAGGACTCTAACACACTTTTAAGAAGTCTTTATAGCTTTTTTCCAGAGGGAAAAATCAAGAAAGTCATATTATTAGGTTGTCTGAGCTTCACTGAAGAACACGCTGGTTAAAAGAATTTCCTGAAAACTTCTTTATCTTACCTTATTCATAGTCATGCCTCATCTGAAGAATTTAATTACAATCACCATATTATGATTCCCATACCTACAATAGGTACATACCTGAAGTATGTATACAGTACTCACCGTGGAATGATAACCGCATCCTGGTAATCTTCTAACTTGAAAATAAAAGGCATTTCTTTTGTATACTGTGTACTGGGAATGCCTGTACGCGCTTCAGATTTCTCAATGTCTTCCATGAACTTAAAGTCAATGTCCAAAGTGCTGGAGTCATCAACTTAGAAAGGAAAATGTGTAACTATTCAGAGAAGAGTTTTCCAGGCTGAGGTTTTCTGAGAAGTTGTAAATTACAGATTTTTTTCCTTATTCTACATAACTTACTTGATTACTTTAAAAAAAACTTATCAGGAGACATATATACGATCTCAGATCCCTATAGAGTCAGCTGAAACCTACTATAAACCAACTTATATCATCAAGTTAAAACAAATTTGGACTTGTGGAGAAATAATAAAAATGTAGTATAAAAATACCACATACAGTATTATTTCTACAGCTAACACTTAAAATTTAACATAAATATAAACCAACAAGAGCTCTCTTCTTACCAACATTAAGAGGTAGAACACAATAGGCTGAATCAGCTTCTGTGGGTTTGAACTCTAGTGCAGGTTTCTCGAGACGAAGAATATGCGAAAAAATATACTGATGAAGTCGTGTTATCAGCTCAAGCATTTGCAGAGACAGAGTAAAATCAGATTTCTTAAGCTCAATAGATATTGTAACCTCTCCAGAGCGAGTATACACAGGAAAATGAGGAATCTAAATAAGAAAAAAGAAAAAAAAAAAACAAACCCACAAAAGAAGTCAAAAGAAAAAATGCATAGTAGAATTCCTTTACAGAGTAGTGGTTGTTCAGTTTAGATGCTGAGGTGGCACTTGCCAAAGCAAGCTGGATCAGAATTTGGACCTTTGATGACCTTCAACTGCTGATAAGGTTTTGAAGGCTTAAAGAATGACTGATTTTTTAATTTTTATATATAATACTTCTTCTTGTGTTTTATAGCTCTTCTCTTTCTATAAGACCAAATAAAAATGCAAGTCTTTTCCGTTATGAAGGAATAAATGTGGAAGAAAACCAGCAATATTCCTGAAATGTTATTTTCTGAGAACAATAGAAAATATATCCTGAAAAAATCTTCCTCAGCTGAGTCTCATTCACAGTAAATGCTTTTCTAGTAAAGTTTTCTGAAGCAAGAGGTGCCAATTTCAATTAACATGGGCTACTTTTTCTTCTGCTGCAGACTAGGAATGCTGAGAGGACTTGTTACCATAGCTTTCATATAGATAAGGCAGCACTGCATCCTCCTCTATAGCTGGTACACCACTCCTATCATACCTCATATACAAAAGGAGAAACATTTTGAATTTGCCACTGCAAAATAATAAAAAATAAAACTGTAAACCAAAATTTTGGCAAAAATAGAACAGATTGTTCCATCACTAAAGACACAAAATGAAGTAGAGATTAGACTGGTTATTTTCTGGAGGTTACTTTGTATCAAGCAGTTCTTAAGGACATTTCCACTTCTTCAGTCTGGGGGTGGGGCGTAAGTGGAAAATGACAGGTTGTAGGGCATGCAGAGTAAGGAAAGAAGCTAGATTAATTACCTGAGGTATAGGTTTGGCTGTCAATATGCCAAAACATCTTGTTGTATCCTCAGGAGGATATAGCTTTCGCCTCCTGAAGTTGAGCTCATCAGGTAGAGGAGTTGTTAACACCATTCCTATTACATACAGGTAACAGGGCTGATCAGGTTTGGGATAACTATCCCTCAAACATTCTGGAATCTAAAAATGAAAAAAAAAAAGCCCCACCAATTAATGCAAATCAGCAAAATTCACCCAAACACTGTCCTTTGAACAAGAATTCACACGTTTATTTGGAAAGGTACTGCTAAAAATGAGGAATAAAACCAATTAATCAGGACTTAACAAATGTTTTCTTTCTTAAGCAGAAAGACTGGCCAGCAGCCTGGCCTGGCAACCACGAGATCTGTCCAAACACTTGCATCAAGGGAGCATGATACTCCCAGATTTCTCTATTTGCCAAGAGGCAACTGTATTCATCCTTAAACTTCCTCTACATCCATCCTGTGTTAGAAATACAAGTCTAACTGTAGAATACAGGCAGCACTTCACCATAAACACAATTGAAGTTTTGATGCCAATTTCCGTATTTAGCCAGTAACTCTGGAGCACTTTATGATCAACATTCTTTAGACCTTAAGAGCAGAAAAAAAAGTACACACAGGAAAACCCTACATCCCAGTAATTCAATTTTCATACAAGTATGGCTGAACTTACAGCTTCATTAACATGGATTCTTTTTTTCAGCAGAACTGTTTGAAAGTATCAAAATGTTTTTGTTACACTTGGGACAAGCACACAAACAAGATTTGATACATTGCCCCTTTGCCCAGGCACTACACCACCTAAGTTTTCTATGAACAATTCTAGCTAGCCACAATACTTTTAACTCTGCTGCTTGTATCTGTCATAGACCTCAAGAAATCATGCTTTGTGTTTGGTAGGAAGTTCATTACTTCATATGTCCCAAAAAGGATCCTCCCATTCATCCAACAACTAAATTGCAATACATGTCCTATATTTTAAAAGTTGAACTGTTGCAAAACTATGGCCTTGGCTTAATGGAAAATTACTCATAAGTTTAATAACTGCATTAAGCCCAAAAGGATCTTGTAGACCTTAAACATTTGCCAAAGCTTCTTTTCCAGATGTGAAAAATTGGGACAAAAGCAAGGGAAAGTATTCTTGGATTCTGTATTGAAAAATAAATGAGAAAGAATGAAGCATCACTTGTCAAATCGACTCCTCTGAATGAGAGATACCATGATCAGGCATTTTACGAGTCATCCCTATTCTAACAATCACTAGTAAGGCAAGAGTACTGAGAAAGGCACTTGTAACAAGAAGCACCAAGAAACACTGTGCAAAGATTTAAACTGTTTGTGAAGTCTTGCAAGAAAAAGGTTTTCTCATCTGTCATTCCCTCTGTAATATGATGCCATGGTATCCTTTCCTAAGCTTTCCTAATAAGCAATTATTTAAACTACTAATAAAATTGGAGCACATGGAGGATGTCAGTAATGGCATTACTTATAGTCTATCACCATAACTGGAGGCTGCATTTGAACATACAGTTTTGTAGCCTACTACTGTGAATGTACACACTGACATTCCTACAGGTAACCAAAGGCTATCGGCTCTCCACGAAATTCTGAAGTTCTGTGTTTAACCAGTAAAGTCACCAAAATAAAACCCACAACTTCGACCCCCTGTGAATCTCCTTCAATCTTCAGTTCTTTGTCTAAAAAGCCAGTAACTCTTCCTTTGCTGTTGTATATTTACCAGATAACTTAAGAGATTTCACAGATTCTTAATGCAAGGCATTTTTTCCTCCCAGTTATTTCTATACTAGGCAAACACAGTCAGCGAGTTTTACTGAAAGCGTATTCTTTGAACTTCAGGAATGCTTCCAAAGCATATGGTCCATAAGCCCATTCAGGTAACAGTGCAAGTTTCCATGCAGATAAAACTGTAAAGTATTCCACTATAAATGCAAGACTTGTAAAAGATTCTTATCTGAGAAGATTAAGAGTTGGCAATTTGAACAAAGTGAGAGATACTAACAGCTTTAGGATAGCACTGTCTCCGTTTTGTAGAGCCTGGCCTTCCTGGAACACTGGTTTCTTCTTCATCATGTAAATCAAGCTCTTCCTCATATTTAACCGTTTCTTTACCAACTGGCATCAAATGATCATCCAGTTCACCTGAATATTATGAAAGAGTAGAAAGAAAAGGCATTATGAACAATCAAATCTTGGTACTTTCAGATACTACACAGCAGATGTGATTGCCTGTAAAAACACCTCACCTAAGGTTTTAAAATACCCTTACTACTGCAAGGATCAGAATGTGTAACTTTGGGGAAAGAGTGATAAAGATGGAATTTCTGGAGAAAAAAACAAAACAAAAACAAAAACAAACAAAAACCCCAAACTCATTTATGGTAAAAACCCTCTGAAATTTTAAGTAAAATTTAATGAAAATTTCAAAGAAAACAAAACTATTTTTTGCCCATAGAAAACAATCAGGGACTGAAATACCCATCTAAAAATCACTCACATGGAGTTATGCCAAGAAAGATGGAACAGTTATATTCATCTATCATTCTAAAAAGGGATTTACTACCATTAAATGTTCACTCTCAATACTGAGTTGTGCTACCATGGTATTTTACACTTGTTGGTATGAATTCAGTGATCAAAAGATTTAACTGGGGGGGTGGGGGAGGAAAGACAAACCCCAGACCTACAGATTTAATTTTATTTTTTTTAAAGACATGTAAAAGTTTCTGTACTTCATCAAAGCACTCATAAATAATGCTACAAAAAAAAAAAAAAAAAAAAAAAAAAAAAGCTGCATTACACTTACTAGAGACAAGAGAGCTGAAGTAATCCTGCAATTCCTATGCAATTCCTATTTTTGGAACATGACTTCAGATACAGTAGAGAATACAATAAATATGGGGCGGTGTATTCCATAGTTTAATTTATTATAATTAAAAAAAAAAAAAAAAGTTATTTTTTGGCTGCAGGATATAGTCCCTGACTATAATCAGCATCATCTAGAGAACAAAACTCATTTTCCCTCTATTAGGTACATTCATTGTCAAAATCTGCATATTTCATATTAAATGTTACATTTGCTGTTTAAGACAAGATATATTAAATAACAAGCTTCCCCTGGAAAATCTAACTTCAGCTTACAAGGTGCAAGCTAAATTAGTAACATGACTGTACTGCAAAACAAGGTGAGAGAAAGGAAATTATAGCAGAAGCCTACGACAGAAATGCATGTATATGCATAACACCTGTTCCATGTTCAATTTCTCAATTATAAAATATTCTTTACCAAAGAGGTACTGTTTTTCCAGTTCTTACCAATTTTGTGCAGTTTTTCACAGCAAATAAGAGCTACAGCTCTCTCAGCCAGTCTTGCACAGCTCATTGGAGGACCCTATAAACATTAAAATATGTCTTAAAAACTTTGGTTATCACATTACTTATTATATGTTTGTTTAGTTTAATTTAACAAAAACATATTAGGTAAACAAT
Organism: Psittacula echo; assembly: GCF_963264785.1. NCBI lineage: Eukaryota > Metazoa > Chordata > Aves > Psittaciformes > Psittacidae > Psittacula > Psittacula echo. Next base: position 62,275,357 of record NC_137739.1, read on the forward strand.
TCTTTTTGAAAAAAATACATTGACAACAGTTTTGTGAAGATGTTCAGGCTTATGCGGTTTTTCACAGAAGCCAGAATTACAAAATAACAAGAACTCCCCAATAAAGGACATTTTTCTATAAAACTTACATAAATGCGTGGGCAAAGAATATCTAAATATTTTTGCCTTTGGAATAAACAGTAACTACATGAAAAAGGATTAAAACATTGATCTAAATACAGTTATAGAGCACAATACAGGGAAAGAAAAAGTGATTTACATAAATACTATGAAACTAATTCTAGAAAGAGCACAGACATCAATACCAATGTATTTCACTTAGTTCCGTGCTTTTCTTTCCCCAAATACGTACCACAATTGAAGCTCGAAGAGGTGAGTTGATTGGCAGGTAGAGAGTAGAATAAAACGTATGATCAGGTAGTTCTCGTGTTTTACACTTGGGAGCTAGGTGTGTAAATGGATCACTTGGTAATCTAGCGCAGTACCTAAGTTGACGAAACATTTTACAACTCGTCAAAACCTGCAAATTGAAACCTAAACATATTTCAGTGGAACCTTGCTTTACTGGTGTAAATGCTAGAAGATGACTTCAGGCCATAATGAGCACTGCAAGGGTACACTAACTTATATTCTACTAACTACTGAGCAGAAGACTTCTAAGTCCTTTACTACAAAGCTAGTGTCCAGCAAGGTGGTTTCAAGGTTGCAGTGATGTACTGGACTATTCCATCTCAGGTCCCAGAATTTGCATTTGCTTAATCTCCTGAGTTTACTGTTGCCCTATTCCTCCTATTTGTCATGGCTCTCCCTCTGAATGGTAGCCTTTCCTCCACTGCACTCAATTCCTCCTCTCCCAGCTTGGCATCAACTGCAAACATGCCAATGTTATACCATACTGAACCTCGTTAACGGCCCATGAATAATGCCACATATAACCAGCTACCAGGTAGCTTTTGAACCATTTACCGTTACACTCTTCAAATCTGACTGCTCTGACAGGTTTTATTTACCAGGCAGTCCATAATGGTCTGCATCTCAAGAATTTGGCTACTAAGGTACTACGGCAATTGCATCAGAAGCTTTGCTTAAGTAAATGACGTTCACTGTGCTTCCCCATCTTGGAGTCAGTCACTTCATCACACAGGAGACAATAAAGCTGGTTGGGCTAAAATTGCCCTTAATAAAACTGCTGGCTGCTGCCAACCCTCTTTTTTTTTTTACATGCCTCGACAGTGCTTCCATGAGGACTCAGTCCATAATATTCCCTATGACTATGGTAAAGTTTTAGACAAGTCTGTAGCTTCCTGGGTCTTCTTCCTTGCCTTTTTTGAAGTGTCATAACATTTAACTTTTCCTGTCACTGAGGACATCCTCTGAATGCCATGGGCTTACAAAGATCCTGTCTTGTGGACTTCTGGTAAGGTCAGCTTACTGTATGTTTGTTTTTATATATGACAACAGATTTCTATGACATAAGATGCAAATATTAGAATTGGAAGATTTTATTACAGTTTTAATAAGTCACTTGATTTTTATTTTAAGCTAGCTTATCAAGAGAAAAAAAACAACAAACCCACCCTAATAATCTTAATACCCATTTTTAAACTGAACATTTTCATGACAGCTTTAAATTAAACAGGAATTGATGTTGCTACATCTATTATCAGAGCAAGAACCTCTGTAGGATAAAGAGGCAAAAAGCAAATTACTCCTTAAAACCACTGCGACTACTTTCTTCAGGAGAGAAGATTATCATGAAGTTCTTCAAGGTCCTTTTCATCCTACCTATTTTATGATTCTAAGATTCCTAAGAGGAAACGTGTACAATGCCCCCACCTATGTGAAACAGACTATGGAAGTTTTTATTCAAAGACAAGGAGTAAAACATTAATATGCCTCTTACCTATTTATGTGTCCAATAGCAGTGTTTATAGTAACTCTTGGACTGTTCTCATCTGGCTTCAACACGTAGGGTGGAAATATATCATCATCATCAACAATGGGTTCAGTTTCAGTTTCACTGGTATCAACAGATTTTGAGCATTTGTTTCTGAGGATCTTAACATTTCAAAAACAGAACATAAGAGACTTTCTCCCTTAAAAAAAATACTGTGACATATTCAACAAGATCAGGCACACCCGTTTAACCTCATACCTTCTCAATTGCTTTGTATGTATTCAGATCTTCTTCAAAACTCTTGATTTTGTCTGTATCTGCTAACATAATGTAATTGGAAATTGGCGCTCTAGCTCTTCCTTTTGACTGCACATAGGAACGGTATTCTGTGGGCAAATCAAAACGCACCACCAAGTTGCATTTTGGTATGTCAACACCCTCTTCTACAATACTAGTAGCAATGAGAAGGTTGGTCTCATGTGCTCGAAATTTTCTAAGAACCTGAAAAAATAATGAAGACATTTGAGAGATGAGTCTGAGATCTGTTTCAACCATCAGATACCTCAGAAACCAATAAAAACAGAGTGGATCAGATGTCCTAAAAATTCGTCTAAATATGCAGATAGAATACTATTAGAAAAACGCTTTCCAGAAACACAGCAAGACTATTTATCAGAACAGGTAGCTTTCTAGGAATGAAATCTGGTAAGTGGAATTACATGAGTCCAAGAAGCTACTACAACCATTAACAATGGAGAAGATTCCACCTATTTATTTACAATTTTTCAGCTGTAATATTAAAAAAAATATGCTGCTTTCAGGACAGCAGCTTTTCCAAACGTTTCTGAAGTCAAAACATTCTTGGTAGAGTAGAGCATAATCTAGAACTGGTACTTCTGATATTTATACTATTTACTAACCAACACTAAGGCAAGGTTTGTGGGAGATGGGGTAGTCAAAAGGACAATCCAGCCAGGAGTACGTGATAAATGCATTTGCTTTCAAAATACTGTGAATGCTTTAAATGAGGTCAAAATCATGGGGCTTTATATCATTTAATGATTAACCAAATTCACTTTTAGCAAAGATAAATATTAAAACCAACTTAACTGTTGAAAATGTAAATAAATTTCATTTTCATTACAGTATTACTGGGCTACTACTAACCCAATGCAGAAGAAAATAGTAATAAAAAAAAAATAGATGGTTGATGATCTGACTAGACACAGTCATTTTACATGAAGTTTCAATTTCTGCTTGTGTAATATGACATAGCAATGTCCCCAAACATGTTTTGTTTCTTTGAATATGAAAGTCACCTCTATCTCCAATAAGTATGCCTATTCATTAAACCAAGTGTATCCCCTGGACTTCCAATGACTGTACCCCAGACACTGCTTGCTGATGAAAAAAAAAAAAAAAAGGAAAATAAAAGGTGCTGGAAGTACTATAGTTTCAATTATTTTTCTTGAAGTTACCTCTTCCTGTTTTCTGAATTCTACTTCCATCTGCTTGTTACGAGGTTGGTTCTTGCCAATGCCATGTCCAGTTATAAAATTGCTACTGATGTAAGCCAGTTCTGGATCTTGCTTGCCAGCTTCTTTTATTAACCTAAAAACATTACACGCATTTTTAGAAGTTGCATAGCCCACCAAATGGAAAACAATATTTTGTTTGCAAGATCTACATTAAAATTAAGAAAGGAAGCATGACAATCAAGCTGTGCTAACACAAACTGACCTTAGCCTTCTTTAAAAACAGTAGTTCTAGTGAAAACCTTTGTCAGGAGAATAAAAGACGATCTGCATACATATACAGCATGAGTATGCATGTATCATACATTTCAGACCTACAACGGTAAAACCCAAGCCCTAAGGCTCCTTGTTGTTAAAGCACCCTACTCACAATTGCTTTAGTTAAATCCAACTTTCTGTAAATTATGAGTAATTTTAGCAGGAAGACCTGTAACTGCTAACTCACAGCATGTTTCCTTAATATAACTTTTTAATTTTTAGGTTAAAACATACATGTTATTCTCCTTAATATTAAAATACATATTCTGTACAGGTATACTAATGACAAAATGTTGACCTCTGTTTCTAAAGACTGATGCTCAGCTTACCCAGTGAGATGTTTACTACTTCTGAAATTAACCCAAATTCATCTACTGTTGGAGGATTTAATCCAATTCTTCAAAAGGAACACTGATCAGGGAGGTAAGGATCAGCCACGCTCTCAGTTTATTCCCCTATGTACTTCTTTAGGTTACGGAAGTAGAAGAGCATAGCTTCTCCAATGTTTTGATTTCATAGACAAGGTAGAAGATTGCTCATGTAAATAATACACTGAATCCAGAACTAGGCATTTACATATTTAAAAGCATAATTGTGCAAAGTAATTACACTGTGGTATCCTTAGTTGTCCATTTTCAGCATGGACAGAACCTGGGATTTCTCAACTGTAACAGGTCTTTGAGCAGCTGAGCCAATAAAAATCAAGGGATCATACAAAGAAATTTACATCCCTTGCACATTTTAATACAGGCATTCCAGCACCACATTGCTCACACGACATCCATCATGTCCATTACCAGGTGCTCCTCATGTCCAAAGGACAGCCTGCCTCTGCATACTCCAGCAGCAATTCAAACCTTTCCCAATTAAACCTCTAGCAGTTCTGCCTCACATAGACAAAGATGGGTACGTGTCAGTCTACCACCTGCCCTGCAAACTGCTGCCAAACCAAATGGCAAACTTCTCCCTGCCCCTTCTATACTCAGAAACTACCAAAGTCTCTCCTCTTTCTTGGTCTGTTTTAAACAGATTCGATTGGAATATAGAGCACCTTGACCACTTCAGTCCTTTGCAATCTGTTAAAACTGGAATGGACAGGGAGTACAGGCAAGAGAAAAGTGGCAAACAGCTTGCTGTCCTTATGGAAGCCTCCTGTACCCAAATGCATGCAACTTGTCAGTTCAAGGCTAAACTAATTCACATGTCCGTATGTAGTCTAGGCTTGAGACAGAAATACTAAGAAAGCATAGGTTAGCAAGTGGACAAAACCCTTATTTTTTTTTTTTTTATATTTATTTTTCCACATGGCATTTCTGTCAAGTCATATAGCTTCAGTCTGAGTACCTACTAAGCATCTCAAACATTCTTACTGTACTGCACTTATTATAGACATGGACAATTAAAAAAATATGAATAAACATTTATCTCTGCACATCTTTGGCAAGTTCTTGGGAAGCACCCAAGACTTCAACTTTGTGGTTAATAAAGTACCATTAGTGGTAGGTAACAGGTGTTATGCATAAAAGAACTGCTTTCAGATGCCTCCCAAAGGGAGCTGAGGAGCACTGCAGTGAAAATTAAAAACTCTTTTATAAAATGCTTCCTCTTCTGAAAAGGAGATTATAGGCACCAGAAGTCAACTCTGTACACAAAATAAAACAGTAAATGACCTACTTCATCAGTTGTGTGTAATAATAAAGTTAATTTTTTTTATCCTTCTAATTTGCAGTATTTACAATACGTGCAGTGGCTGTTGCTAAAGATTTCTAAAGAAAGATATCAGCAACGATTACCACTTCAAAGAAAATTTCTACCCATTTCTCCCACGAAATACAACACATGCCATGATTTTTGCCCTTCCTCAGTCATCACGGACTTCATAAAATGAGATTCTAGTCTCTAAGTAACTACCATAATAAATATATTTTAAGAAAAAATATACTTTCTGCTTTAACTTAGTTCTGCATAATGATCTATATTGGATTACTTGAAGCTTGAGTGGCTTTGATACACAAATTCAAACACTCATCACTGCCCTGTTCAATGGAGACAGTTTTTCCACCTTTATATGCAATTTAAGTATAGTTACATTCAGCAGAGGCCCTTGATCTAAACCCACTCAACAGAAGTCATGTTACAGTCAGGTTCTTCACTGAAGGCTTTCAGACTTAATTCCAACAACTCAGGCGTGCTGATCACCCAGGTATTTTGAGTCCAGGTGTGTTACATGAGGTAAACAAAAGCCTGCTATAGCTAGCTTTCAGTAGTGGATAAAAAGTTACACAAAGTTTTATTTTTTGCTACCAATAACCTGCTCCAAAGATGTCTAAAGCTTACAGACAGCAGAATTTGGTTACTGATTTGATCTAAAGATTACATTCTGTCAGGTTCAATGGCAGTATATAGTATTGTGCATAAATCAGTCTGTAAGAATGCACAGTGGAAAAAGCGTAGTTTAAATCACATTCATAAACAGAGGAGGAAATCTTTCACAGTTCTTTTCTCTCCCACAGGATAATGAAATACTCATTTTCAGCTCAGCAAAAGTTTATAAGAATCTGTTAATGTTCTTTCTTCAGGAGCTGTTAACAAAACATGTTCATTTAACTGAATAGGTTAGTTTGCCTCATATTGCATATTTACAAAAACATTTATAAATGCAAAAAAGGCAAAGAATAAAAGATGAAGCTCACAAAAAAAAGTAAACACACAGGCAAGTCTGCAGATCAAAGAAGATATTACATGCTCTATGACTACTGACTGACAAAAAGTTAACAGCAGGCTCAGATTCAGAGGTATCCAGGATGCAATAAACAAACCGCACAGGACATTTAGCACACTATCAAAAAAAACTATTAAAACCCCAAATCAAGACAGGTGAATAAATCGGATGTCATTCATAGTTTGTCAAATATAGCATTTAACAATTAAGTGTTATACATAACTAAAACAGATCACATTCAGGAATAAGAACTGATAAGGAAATACAGTACTGCAAATAGGCAAATATTCTAGGGTTCACATTTTTCTCGGTGGAGACTGTAAGAAAGTCCTTAGTGTTTGACTGAATAAGCATTTTATAAACTCCAACTGTTAAAGTAGTAGTGATAAATCTTAAGAGATATTTGTGCAAGGGCAAATTTGATTTTCTGTAGACTTGGATCATATAATATCGTGATTTAGAAAGGTAATGGTAAAGTTTTCAGAAGTACTGCACTCAGTAGGCTAAAGAAGTTTCCAGCATCCACTGCAAATATAAATTTAAAGACTGGTTAAACCAAATCAGGATACACCTATTTTATAGGCTAAAAACAGTGTTTCATATGTTGCCTTCTAAAGGAATCAAGTTACTAACTTAGGTCCAAAACAAGCCTGTGAGTACAATTTTCAAAGACATATATTCTTCTCATCCACCCCATATGCACATAGTCTGATTTACTTTTTTTGTTATTCCTTATGCAGATCCAGTATGATCTTCTAAACCAACTTTAAAATACAGTTCTGAAAATACAAGACAATTCCCTATATATTCATGATATTAACACCCATATGCTGGCAGCTGAGTCTGCCTTTCTTCATTCTTTAAAAGATTTTATTTTTTTCTTTAAACAAAAAGCTTTACCTATTTAGAACAACTGCTGTGTATCTTCTTTCCACAAAAATAATTCCACATAAAATATTAGTAAAGGGAGATGGGAAATTAGTCTCTGGCTTCTCTTTCTCCTCAATTTCTTCATCCTCCTCATCATCTTCAGAATCACTCCAAGATACGTAATTATCCTGATTCCTATTGTTATACCATTCAACACTCTCAAACTGCTGCCGTTCATACGGTTTATATTTGCGCAAGATTTCAAGCAGCTTTATTACTTTTGGGGTTACAAATTTCAGGTCAAGTGAGGCAGGCGAGAAGTGCTCTTCACAGAGTGCATGTATTTTCCTTAGGAAAGTGTCTGTAAACAATAAAAATTTCCTGTGCAGCTCCTCTTGTTCATGTTTGATAAACTTCTGTAGCTCTCTCACCATCATCCCAGCTACCTTATCTGCACACCAGGGTCCCAGAACAACCAACACAGCTCGACAGTCTGACAATATCTACAACAAATGAATTCAAATATCAGTTCAAAGGAGTACATTCATGAACTATTCATTTAAGACTGGGATCTTGTTTCTTACATAGCACAATCATTGCAAGGATTATTACAATCGTTCTATTATAAGAATATTTAGTAGTCTGCTTTTGTTATTTAAATGACCTTGGCAACTTTTGTTTCTAAGGGAGCAAGCTTCCTCCCTCCCCCTTAAATTACTACAGCTAAATTTTAAACTTTGTACATTTCTGAATCTCAAAAATACCACTAGCTTAAAAGAGTATTTTGCAGTTCTTTTGCAGAGATTGTAACTTTAAATTTACTTTAAGATAATTATGGTAAAAAGGAGAATACTTTTATATTTAACACAGAACTAATAAAATTAATGCTTTACTGAGCATTTTTACTTTGTTACTGATAGTTACCAGAGTTTCAGAAGCATCCAACCAGAAAGTTGTGCAGTGGCCTTAGGGTAATCTCAGCAAGTCTAGCCTCTCAAAGGTAAAAAATTAGCGTATTGCATGTGTGGATGGAACAGAAAAAACACAGAACTATACCCTACTCTGAGAAAACAGCATACGCATTTGAGTACCATCAACATCTTTTTTGATAGCAAGTTTTTTCCTCCACAAAAGGTAAGTGGTTAAACAATAAACTAGGAATCCAGAAATTGGTTGATAATTTACATTGACAATAGCATTAAAAAGACTTATGATTTGGATGTATTATTACAACAGAAGAATTACAACAGAACCGTAACAACCATCACGTTCATAGTTTCAGTTGCTGCTTTAATTTATCTTACTTCCATTCTGTGAGGAAGAATAGGTTATCACCCTCTTTACACTATCATCCCTGAAGTTTGTTGGCTATAAGACTTAAGAGCAAAATTTATCTAAACTATTGTAACTCTACATGGAGGCTTGACGTCTTCCCATGCCAAGAAAAAGGCCCCTCAAACTGAAAACTGATTCTTTTTCTTCATATGAGTGCCTTCAACTTGGAGAACTACTTGATCAGAAACAAGCACACAGGGTTATGTGCCTTAGAAGCATAGCATTTAATCCACTCTTCTGGATTATGCAAATTCTGAAGATTTCCCCCACTTCCCAGCATTCCTTATGTATTTCAGCCTTCTGCATTTTAAGTTTAGCACAAAGTAAGCAGGATTTGCTTTTCCCACTCAGCTGCAACAGGCTTCCCTATGTATCTGGCCAATAATTGTTTTCTGGACAGCATCAAGAGTGGTGGGTTTCTAAGAATGTTAAAGGAGGTTTCTAAGAATGTTAAAGGAGGTTTCTAAGAATGTTAAAGGAGGTTTCTAAGAATGTTAAAGAACACTTCGGAACACTTTGGGCTGAAGAAAAATATATTCTCCAACTTCCTCATGGACTATTAAAGAAGTACGACTCACTACAAACTTCTTGCTGAGCAAAGGCTTACATATCTACATAGCTGTACCTCAGGAGGCAATTTCAAAAGACAAAGCCCAAAAGGGAAACAAAAGCTGCTTGGACCCCATGTGTGATAGGTCAATACACCATGCCTCCTGGATCTGCCATCTCACATGACAACAGGGGGCAAACACATAAAAAGGGACAAGCTAGAGGTTCAAATTCCGTTCCAGCAAGGTGTAGCACTAGTCCAATACTGTTCCAAGATGAACTGTAGATATTTTAGATCTGTGGCTGGAACTTTTTCCCAATTCTTATCATCTTTCATTATACCTGGACACATTTTTTCCAAATACTTCCTGGGGCATTAATTCCTCTTCTAGACTGAGTTATTCAAAGGTCACAGGCAACCACAAAGATGTCAAATCCTTGACTTCAGAAATAAGGACTCAATACATCAGGGTGCAGAACTGTTTTACTACCTTAAGCAAATCTAAATCTCAAACTAGATGAAGTTCTAATAAACGGCTGACATTCAAGCCCCATTCATTTATTAAAAGACCTGCCCTGTTAGTGAGCACAAAAAATCAGAATTCTTTTTGCTCAGACAGTCTGCGATGGCTAGCTTAGAAAGTTTCAGTAATGTAACATACATGGCAAAGAAAAACTGTAATAAGATTTCTATTCCCCAGGTTTTTACACATACCTTGATGTTCTTACCTGCTTAGAAATTAAAGTAGAATCTCTTTCTTTTGAATGTACGGATATGTTGCAGTCATTTAGAAAAGTAAGTGCTTCATCCAATTCGTTTAATAATCTTCCGTACAATCCACTTTTGTCAGTATATGGTCCACAGTCTACAACAATCTCGCATGGCTGAGAAGTGTATCTTAATTGAGAGCAAAGATCAAGTTAAATACAGCTTCTGAAAGTCAGAGCTATTTCAGCCTGTTAAGGTTATACAGGAAGTAACAACTTGGAAGTGTATTCAAGTACATTTCTTTGCTCACCATGAATTAATAATGATGAATACATACACAGCTAAATACTTTCAAAGTAGAAAAACCTCCACCACCCCAAATACTGAACTAGTTAATTCTAAAATACTGTTCTTTCTAATACACTACCTAAAAAAGGAGGTTATTATCTTAGTTTCACGTACTGAAAAATTTAAAGCTAACCAGATTGAATTTATGTGACTGTCCTCACTTTCGGTTTTCCAGAGTATACTCTTTGATATACCAAACAAAAGCTATCTACATAACATAAGATTAGGTCTATGCATATGCTTACACAAGTAAAATAATTATTAGTCTTGAATGGAGGAGGTGTAACTGCAAAATTCTTAAAAGCACATGGTTTACGAAGTTTATAAACTGCATTTAAAAAACAGCTACAAAATACCTGTTCCAGAACATAAAGAATAACCATCTTTAATTTTGTCCAAAACTCAACGACATAGTACAGCTAGTGCAAGAAAACATGTTACATATGAATCATCTCACACTAGTTTTCCCCACAACAAATCACCACATTACCACCACCTTTATCATAAACAACATTCACAGGACTATACATTCTATAAGAACAGAGTTTTCAAAAACACCCACTTGTTCTGATATTTCTATATTGTTTTCATTACTTCCTCTGATCTCCCACTGTCTTTCAGCCTCTATAAACCCAGTTTACTCATTGGTGGGGGGGAATCATACAACTTTTCTGGCATTAAGACCATCTTGTACTGTGGATGTTGCTATTTAATTTAGAAAAATGTTGCAACATTATGGCATACACTTAACATGAACCAGTTACTCTCCAAACATAAGACAGTGCATTTTACAAGTTCAAAATGTGTTGTGGAATGTGGTTTTTTATGCTGGTGGTAAGTTGGGTTTTGGTTTTTTTGTTTGTTTGATTGGGTTCTTTGGTTTATTTGGGGTTTTGGGGTTCTTTTCAGTTTTTTTTGTTCTTTTCTTGTTTTGGTTTGTTTCTGTGCCTTGGTTTGTTTGTGGATTTTATTTGGGTTTTATTTTTTTGCTTGGTTTGTTCTTAGCAATTATGGAAAAATCTCTGAGTATCAAGGTCAATCAGTCAACAATGGTTTCTTAAAACACAAGTTAACATTCCCTCCTAACCCTAAAGAGAAGTAATGGTATCATATACACAGTTTTCTAAAATTTAAGAGGAAATACTTCTACTGGGTTACTCCTCTATCTAAAATGAAAACTCAGGCATCACTTTAAAACCCAAAATTGGATAACATACCTGTCTAAGACAACTAAATCAGTTGCAGTTTCGGCATTGCTCTTTAAAATTTTTTCCAGTTTCTGGATCTTCTCCTCTAACTCAGCAGGATCACACTTTCCATTTAAAATGGAAGCTGTTAATCCCAAAATCCGAGGACATGATGGATAATCCTCACAGATCTTAAGTAAAACAGAATGAAATACCTTAGGACAGTTATCCTGCAAACATACTATCAAGCTAGTAGACTGCAAACTTAGATGCTTAGTTGGAAAAGGAACTGAACGTTGAATCAATATTTTCTATTCTACTGATTGGAAGTTAAACTAGAAACTGAGTAGCATTTAACAGCAAACATCTGGAAAGGTAAATATTCACAACATGGAAAAATATAAAGAGTTAGCATTACACAGAATAGCCTTGCCACATCTACAAAACACATAATACTTCCACACCATCTAAAAACTAAACTATCATTTAAAAAAGACACATGATCTTGATAAACTTGAAGAGAGATTTGAAATGTCATCTATTATACAGGTTTCTTGTATTGTATAAGCCAAATACCACATAAAGCCAAGAATATCCCAGAAGGAGCCCTACAAACATCTCCAGAAATCAGTATTTTAAAAATAATGACAACTGATTAGTACATCCCATTTCCAAATTCAAGTATTTTATCAAGGAATTTGTAAAATTCCCAATTCTATAAAGATAACTTATCTTCTCTGTTAATGCCAGATTTTTCTTCAATCCCCACTGTAAAATACAGTGCATCTCATAATACTACTGAAGTCCTAACTCATGACAACAGCTGAAATATTTTTCCACTGATATCTTTCTTTGCTAGCAAAGGTGCCTTATATGGTTCCCACTTCTTCAGGCCTGCCCAGCGCCCCCTCCTGCTCTCCAGACTCCTCCTCAACCAAGGATGAAAACACTAACACAATGGAAACCCACTTTCATAATTTCACGGTATGGATGATCCTGGATTGCAAGATGGCACTCATCAAACACCAGAAGATTAATATTTGACAGGGATAAATACTCATTTCTCAAAACAGTCAAAGCAACATGACATGTCATAACCAGAACCTAGATGAAAGAAAAAACAAGTGTCAGTATAAGAAAAGTTCAAGCTGTATTAGGTCAAAGTGAAGTAGGAAAGTGTTCTATGGGTCTTGCTAGACGTAATAGCAAAAATCCCTCTGTGATTCATCTATATACTAAAGGTAAGGATAAGCAATAATAAGACATTCTTTACTTGAGAAAGTATTCCGTCTGAAGTTTGTGTGTGTGTGTGTATGAAGGATTGATATATTTGGGACACACACACACACATATACCACCAGTCACATCCCTAGGGAAAAAAAAAAAAAACAAAACAACAAAAACCAAAACACCAGAGCAAAATACCAAATACAACAAACAGATGATATTAACAGCAGCAAGAACACACAGAACAAATGCCATTAAATCCATAATAAGTTAGTGTCCCTTATGTGTCATCATGTCCTCGGCAAGAAAGATAGTTCTTCATAAACTCATAAGCACCTGCAATGGTTACAAAAGCAGGATATTACCAAATTCTTTTTTAAAGGAAAACTCATTACTCATACATTGTCACAGATAAAAAGTTTCTAAACAAAATGATGTGCTATTTTTACGTTGACTTTGAACTCCACTAAGTATAACAACACTTTCACTTTTCAGAGTTCCTCAGACATTTCATCAACCACTACTAAACACTGCAGAGAAAAACACAGAAATTACAAATACTTGCATTACTGCAGGATACCTGTTTCAAGGGGAGGGGTGGGGGGGAAGCAGGGAGGAGGGATTATAACAGAGAGGGCTGAGAATGCCTACACATGCTTTGCCAGAAAATTCACGTACAAATAATACAAATATGTTGAATTTTAAAAAGTTAACATATAATCAGAAAAAATGACTTCAGATCAAGCCTAACTTACTGTAGATTCTGCTTGTGTAATTTACACTTAATAAATTACCTGATGCTTAGAGAATTCCTGACTCCACTTCTCTTTCGTCCATGAGTCAGTTACCTCTGAACTTGAATACTCTCCTACTTTAAGATCTGAATGTGTCCTGACAGCTGACACTTGCTGAGCAACTTGATTTGCTAGGGGAAAAAGAAAAAAAAAAAAAAAAATCTGAATCACATAAAGGTCTTTTCATACATTAATTTTCAAGATGAGTGTCAAGGTACCTAGCACCATGTGTGATAACAATCTTTAGCTTAGACTAATGTTAAGTCAGGCATTCATGAGAACTGCCTCCAGGTAAAATCACAGCAAGAGAACAGATTGGTAACTAAATTATACTTCAGATTCAATGTCTTAATTTCACACCAGGAAACAGAAGATGACATAAACAGGTTATATTAAATTGATTAGAAGCAAAAGATGAAAGGTATCACATGCTTTCTATTGAAGACTTTTGCATAAAGTTTGTCTCAACTTTGCTTTTATACAATTTCTATTAAGGAATGAAGATATTAGCAACATGCTTAGGAATTCAGTATGCTTTTTTCCTCTTACCTGAATTGACCAAGAACACAGTTCTTTTCCCATTTCTGTTGAAATCTCCCCTGATCTGATAGGACAGCTCTTTAGTGAGTAGTACTGCAATAAAAGTCTTCCCTGAGCCAGTGTTTAAGCAGACTATTGTGTTATGATCCAAAGCTGCTTCAAGCAGTTCAACCTAGGTTTAAAAAACAACGTCCTTATTTGCAGCAATGCAACAAAAACACTGACAGAAATAATACAAGCAGTAAAAAAACTACAGACAAGTCAGTACTATTTCTAGACAATAGCAAATTTGCTATTATTTTAAGTAGCTATTATCTTCTTAATAGATGATTGTGTTGCTAAATACATTATGTGAAGAACGAAGCCCGAGCTTTTAAGTCTAACTGCATATATCAGTTCAGCCAAATAAGCAAGTATATTAGCTCAAGGTGATCCAACTTTTTTCAGTAATACTAACCAAATGCTAGCTTTCAGGCACCTCTGCAGTGCAAAGAGAACTGAAATTCTAGAGATCAGAAATAGCTCTCCTTAACAAAATGAAAATCAGAGTGCTCTGAAGGGTTTTCTGACATTACTGAGCTACTTTGACCAGTACGTGGAAAAAAAATAATAATAAAAAAAAATACCAAGATTTACTTTGTAGAAGACAAAAGGTCAGAGGTGGAAGAAGACATGATTGTATGCATACAATTGAGAGGCAGTGTAATGTTTACCGTATTTGTCCCTAACAGCATCGCAGAAAGCAAGAAAGGAATATTCAGTTTAATAGATGTTCTGTTCATTAGGGCAAACTAAGGAGGAGGAATGGCGAATACTGCAAACATAGAACACAGCCAAGCAAAAGGAAAAGGGAAACAACTCCCAACAGGTGGAGGTGCGAGGAACACACGCCTAGACTGTGCACAACACTGCACATTCTACAGCTGCTCTAGTTCTTTTCCCATTAAGTTAATGGATTTCATTGTACATTTTTTCTGATGCTACTGTATTACTATTATCATTTGTACCTGATATTTTCTTGGCGTGTAAATGTTATCATGAATTGCTTCTTGTTGCCATGGTAGTCCAAAAAATGGACCCATTGGGGAGGAAGCAGGGGTCATGAGCTGCAGTCCCGCCATGCTGAGGGATTGCAAAGCAGGGCTTTTCATTCATTCATCCAGTGTTTCTTTCATTGCATTTTTGTTCCGGCACAGCCTACTACAAGAAGAAAAAGGAACAGTATTAAACACAGTCACAATATAAAGCAAGAAGAGAAAACTTAAGTGTAAGAAAAGGACACTACTTGCTTTTAGTTCCAGTACGTGCTAATATCATATTATTTTCAGCAGAAAATGTTAATTTGAAATCTACAGGTGCTTTTCTACTAAAAGATGTGTGCATCAAGGTACGAAAGAAATTAAAAAGAATATGTACTTTAGAGAGCAAAATTCATTCTATGCATTTGAATTTACACAAATACATTTCAATATAAAGTTCCATTAATGTTCTGACAGAATCCCGTTTAAAATATATTTAAGAACAGATTTTTTTTAAATAATAAAGCTGTTTTACCTTTACTTCAGGAAAGAAAAATATTAATTTTCTAGAGCACAGGCATAAATAAGCATCACATTTTCCATTTTTCTTTCCAGTCAAAATGTCCCTATGACCACTTAAAGCTTTATATACATACAAACAGGAACTTTATCCTAATCTGTGGGAAAAGAACAGGAACTACACAAGAACCTCAGTATTTTCAAATCAACAGATTCTGATAAGCTTATCTGTTTACGGACTGGCAGAAGAATTATAAATAATCGCTGCCGACTCTGATAAGGATTAATGGAGAAAGGGAACCTTATCAGGTTAACCACCAATTTCCAGAAAGATATTCTAATTGATAAACAAACAATTCACAACTTGATGACAATTATGGAAAACACTTTCCTACTAAGGCAGTGAAGTTCTCATCACTGGGCTTTTCTTAAAATGTTTGCCATCTGTCAGGAATGACTGAGGTTTAGAAAAAAAAATAATATCTACCCTGCCCACAGAAACTGATTAAGGCCTGACAATATAAAAAATATTGCTGAAGTAGAATACAAGCATACTACATCAAATCTTCAGAAAATTCCCTCAATTCAAATCCAAGAAATACCCTATTCAACAAGACAGTATTTTCAAAATCTGATTTCCCTGAAAATTCCCAGATGCTCTATATTCATTTTAGCAACCTCAAAATGAGAAATGCATAAAATTGATGTTTTCAAATTTGATCACTCATTAGACATAAGTGAGAAAAAGCTGACTATCATTCTATTGCACCCTTGCTTTTCTACAGAACAGAAAAGTTGGTTAAGTTTTGCAAATGTGCAGTGAGAAAAAAAAAAAAAACAACTGAGAAAAGTGCATGTTATCTAATAGACAATATTAACCACTAATGGTTATGAGAAATAATCACTTTGAGAGATTGCAAGTAAAGCCATACAATTAAAGGTATTGATTTCTTTTCAAGATGAAATTTTATTTACCACAGTCTTCACCTAATACAACATTTTAGTTCTTTATCGTACATTCACATTTTTAAGTATTATAATTGGGTCATGTCTAAACACTGATTTATACTCTAACTTAACTAATATTAAATAGCTATGGGAATCACTGACAAAAGGGATCAAACTGGTTCTCTCTAGTTTTTCATCTCAGGCATATTTTGTAAAATAAAGAGAAGGCTATACATTGAATTACATGATCCCTCCTCTTGCAGATTCATGTACAAGTAATACCATTTCATAGAAAATAGTCAGATATAAAAATTTGTCTCTGCTTTTTCCAAAGGGGAAGTCCTGAAGGACAGTGTGGTTAGGTTGAAGCAACATTGTTCTGTTCCATAAAAAAAGAATTCCATTATAAATAATTATTTATCTTTTGAAGACAAAACATTCACCAGTAAACACTATTTAGTGAAAGAGAGTAATTGTACCCTCTTGGTCTTTGGCTCAATAATAAATATACTTCCCCCTCTATCAAATATAGTATTTCTTTATGAAAAGCACATTTAAATGTAACAAACAAACAAAACACAACAAAACCCACACCCAAACAAGAAAAGGGGTGAATGTATATTTTCAATAGACATACTAAAGAATGTTCCTGACATTTTATCGATTTTTTTTTTCAGTGGCTTTTGAATGAATCTCCAAACTCATGCAAATCTTCTCATTTACTTTTTCAGTCTGGCAACCTAAGCTACCAAGTCTTCCGGATTATCTGAACAGATGAAATGCGTCAATATATTGTCTTATTTAGCTGCAAATAGAAAACAGCATAGTCTACACACATAAAATCAGTAACACAGTTACTCAGTTCAGTTTAATACAAAAAGACTCCTGCAGATTTTTAAATTGGTCTTATACATTTCAAACAATGCATACAAACACACGCAGGTTCTGTTCTAACAATTCAACTAGTAACTTTATACAGTTCAAATCTGGCACAACTTTAGATGTTAGGTTCACTCCCTCTTTGGAACTAGTGCCTTCATGACTGTTCCTCCACTGCAATTCCACAGCTCTGGGTCTTGGGACACAACCAGCAGGACACATGCATGTGTGCTATACAATTGCACACAGCAAAGATGGTCACCCTTGACATTCTGATCTACTGAGCATTTGCACATAAAATATACCAATGTTAATCAGTATGTGACTAATCAGATTAGATCAGTCATGTGGCAAGGACAGTAGCTTGATACACATCTTTCCCAGCCCCTCGTTGAAAGCATTTGGAAACTCTGGGCACTGCTAATGTAAGTGAAGCTCTTCTATGAAGTGACAGCTTATGTGTATGAGAGGAGGGGAGAAAGGAGAAAACATAGGGAAAGGTGTCATCCCCAGCTCTCTCCCCAAGGTTATAGATGAAACTCCCCTTTGATGTATCTAGCTTCCCTTTTTATATTCCAATAAGCATCACACTAATTGGCAACACAAACAAAAAAATCCTCTGAAGAACATGAAGTGTTTATCATGACTACAGTATTTCACTGAAACAGTCTCAGGCCTGCTTCTCTACTTACATATAGCAACTCATGGGGAAATACAATCACTGTTTACTTTGTTTAAAATGAGAACTCATCAGTGTCACACTTGCTCAAAGCTAGAAGGGACCAGGAAAAAAAACAGAACAATCCTTTTGTGTAGTAAAAGTTAAAGCCAATTCCTCAAGCATCCTTTTATCTAAACCCAGCTACTTTAGTTTCATAAATCACTTCAGGTCAGCTCCTTGTTTATTATTCCACCTATTCTGTGTTTCTTTTCCAAATCATAAATACAACTTTGGAAACATATAAAACAGCTGCATCACATCACCAAGAGGGAATGAAGGAAAGAAAACCAACCTTATTTTAGAAAGCTGCTAATAAAAAAAAAGCATAGAATCTAATATTCACAAATAATCTCATTTCCTTTGCTACACACTTCACCACAGTGATACTAAGTTAGCTACCCCACCACAAGAAGCAAGATTTATACTTATGTACAGTTCCAGCTTGATCTGGAAAAGCTGTGAAACAACATATACTACAATTTCGGTTTCTGTGTATCTTCTTATGAAAGACGTGCCCTAAAGTACAATCAAAAAGCACTGTCGAAAAAAATTCTGAAGTGCAAAGAAAGAAGTACGTGCACATTTGTAGCTTGACGAGTAAGCACAAGCAAAGCAGAACACACTTGATATAGCTTAAATCCTCTTCCACTGTATGCCAACTCAGGTAAAAAGAGAAAGTTCTCCTGCCTAAACCATCAACGTTACTTCCTGCTATGCTGAAGTTTCCTAGTCCTGGCCTTCACTTGTATGATTTGTATTGTTAAGTATACAAGATCTGACAAGATCAATGTCAACATTATTACAGGAGTAAGCCAGAAAATGAAGTAATTGTATCATTGTAAGTTGCTATTTCAATAGCAAGGAAAAATACCACGCTCTTCAATGAAAGAAAAGGAGTACAGGACCATCTAGAAATAACAAAGGGAAAACACACATCTACTTGAAGAACAGGTTTTAAATTGAAAACATTTGAGATGCAAGTACTTGCATCCAGAATCCGTGGACAGAAGTCAACTGAACCTAGCCAACTGAAACCAGCTAACACAGAAGCAGAGAAAAAACCAAAGTAGTCCTGCTCAGCCAGAGTAATAAACATACCTGCTAAGATGCTCCATATTATTCACTGTGCTATTTTGAAAACTGATAGACCAAGAAACTGTAAGAACTTGCTGAATCCAGATTTGGAGGGAGAAACAGCACAAACAAGTCCTGTTTTGTTTCGTTTTAGACTAGGTTACAGAAGCTGGATAAAACAGCACAGTGCCAAAGCTTACCTGTTCTACTAAAATAATACTGAAATGTCCAGTTTTATGACCATTACTCATCATAGGTTTAAGAACAATATCCACAACTCTGTGTCCTTACTTCAATACATATTTATGTGAACAGTAAATTGGAAAGCTAAAACTAACCCCTTGTTCTACTAATTAAGTAACTTAATTTCAGAAGGGCACAAGGTTGGGAATGAACAGTCAACAACACTTAACAGCCATTTCTTCCAGACTACAGTAAATCTGGAACTGTGCTGTAGGTTTTTCAGTCACAGGATTATATCCAAGTTGAAGCAGACCTTCGCTGTAAAAAAAAAAAAAAAAAAAAAAAATCACGGTTTACTGCACTAAGGAATACAAACCAAACCAAGCAGGGCACTCACCTGAAATAAGACATCCCAGATCTAGTCCTGCTCCAAGGACTGTTTAAAACATGGAATGACATGAAGTAAACAGAGAAGAGACTAGAGCCCTGCGGATGTATCTTTCAAGTTTTCACCACCATGTGCATGCATTATATTCATTATCAAGTTAATGCAAAGCTACAACTATCTCCTATTACGAACAAAAATTTATTACTGCCACGTGCAATTTATTTCATTTGCTTTCATCACTAGCACTGATTTGTAAATTTGTACCCAATATAGTCCTTGTGACACAAAAATCAGAAATGCTCTAAAGACACTCTCAGCATCAGCAAAAAAAATAAATGTCAGCCTCAATGGGTTAAAGATAAAAAAAAAATCCACTTACTCTAAAGCAAATAAACCATGATCTATGAAAAAGAAAAAAAACCCTTGCTGCTTGAATATTCTCTTACACGAACCCCTGAAGAGTCTGAATACCACATTCTTTATAAGTAAGCTTTATGTCCAACTGATACATGAAATGTTAAGTTGTTGAAAGATATAACACAGAAAATTCTTATTTCGGTAATGGAGGACCAAACAGAAAGAAAACTGTGAAATGTTACAGATATGAAATACAGAGCAGAAAATGAATGTAAATGTTAATTTACAAAATAAAAATATTTACTGAGAATGTTCTGTATGAGTTACTGCAGAAGTCTGCAGTAAAGCGACTTCTACTTACACTATAAGCAGTCAGTGGCAAAAATTGGTTTTGCCCAAGTGATGGTAAACATACAAGGATTCTGACACCACCTGGTTTCTAAATCTGCTTTTAGAAGTGTACTTTTTAAAAGGATTTGCCTTTTCCTGTGATAGTCTAAAAGCATCACGCAAGCATATTTTGTGAATATTACTCCAGTAACTTCAGTTCTCTCAGAGAACTTAGAAAAAAAAACCCCAAAACCCAAACCCACACACAGTTTTTATTGGGGGGGAGGAGAGAGGGAGTGTGGGGGGTTTGGGGGGAACTGTCCAAAACTCAAACATCTTGGAAACAAATGAACAAGTTTCACTTTCATGGGAAGGATTTTTTGCCCCTTTATTTAGCAGCTGGTATCTAGTATACTCCGAAATTGAAGCACATTGAGATTTCTGTTCCCAACTCAAAACTCAAAGTCTGTAAACAACAACATTAGGCCCAGAAGGTCTAAAGTAATGAAATACTGTCAAACAGTATTACTCAATAAGATGAATGAGAAATCTCTTAAATATTATGCTACCTTTAATGTACAATGCAGTTGCACAAGGCACTCATCTGTTACCCTTCAAAGACAGTTACCACATGCATTGCCTAGCAACAATTTTTATATTTGGTCTTAGAATATTCTTATTAAATATAAACTCATACTTAAGATCTGTTCCCTTTCAAGAAGGGCAAACAGAATGCACAAATGCTTACAAAACTCAAATGTGAGCATCCCTAAGGGAAACCAGGGAAGCTGATTCTTAAACATAATCATCAATATTCATTGTGGATGTCCATCTTTAACTAGAAGAATTTGCTCTATTTTTCCTGATACACAAACAGTCTAACAGCACAAGCAGAACACTGGTCTCTAATAGCATACCAAAGCAGCAAAGGCTGTTTTCTGTTGTTCAAAAAAGTTTCATTAAAGAGATTATCTTCTTCTGAAGCATTTCTATAATCTACAGTATAGTTAACAGCTGGAATTTCTGTCAAGACTCCTCCTAAATGTCTGTAAACAGAAGAGAAGCGGAGTAAACATAACACTTAACAGACTCAGAAAAATGCACAACCCCTCAAGTCCTAAATTTAGTGTTCACTCACCAGTATGACCAAACCCACATTTGAGGCAAAAGCCTAATAAACAGTTTCTGTTGCAATTAGTCCACCTTTATTAACAGAACCAGAAGATCACAGTTCACACCAACAAAGCTGTGCTGCTGTACACTGCAACAGTCTATAGTGGATTATATCACTATATATCAGCATAACATATGCGGGCTGTACGGCATTTACTAGTATAGAAATAAAATGTGAAAATAAAATTCAGTTTTCTAGCATACCTATCATGACAACCCGTGCACATGAGGCATTCAGAGTAACAGTTTACAACAGTGGCTTTTTCTCCTTTAACAAATTCAGACATGCAACCAGATTCTGGAACAAGCTCTCATTTTTCAAAATGATATGTATAAGGCCCAGTGCAACAGTTCTAACCAGGTAGTTGCTTAATCAGTGGTGGGAAACTGACGCTATGCAGATTCTTCTGCTTTTGCCTCCTTAACACAAGATAAAACATTAAGCATCTGGCAAGGTGAGGACCAGAGAAGTCAGATACATTTCTGTGTGTTCATTACTATGTTCTCAAACCACATACCGATTTTTGTTTTATGCCTCTTTAATTGGCTAGCATCTTTCCCTGTTTTTGCTGAACTTGTACTTCAGACTGAAGCACACTATTTAAACTAAGGCCTTAACAATTTACCTGCCATTTACTTCCCTCAATGTTTATTTTGTATATTCTATCTGGAGCAACATATAAATTCAATTCTAATTCTAACCCTTTGTATCACTCCTCTTTTCTCTTCCCCCAAATTGATTGTATTTCACCAACTGCAATTGAATATAAAATCCACAATAAATATTTACACACATACACACCCCGTTTTAAGAAACTGAGCATATTTTCTAACAGTACTCTGCTTCATAAGAAATATCAAAGCACATGTTTCATGACAAACATCTTTTTTATCTGTGCCACTGCTGCACCTAACCACCTACAGATAAAATAAAGTAGCTACTTTCATTATTCTTTTCCAAGACATTCATGATAGATTTCTGTAATCTCATATATAGAAGTTACTTTACTCTATGGTCCTGAAGAAGCTTTAAAAATAAGATAGAAGAATGCAGTGAAGTAATGCTTAAAAACCTGCTTCTCCCATACTGCAAAGCATAACCTTACCGTTTTAATTTCCGCAGTCTCTGTGTTTACGCTTCGCGAACTGCACTTTGACAGCATGATATCAGCTTGTAGATTTATCACATAATTTGCAAGCTTCGGCTCTTAAAAACAACAACAACAAAACTCATGAAGTATAGAAGTCGTTTCAAAAGGGAACTACAATAGCAGGGTTAACTGTAGTGATCTGGTTGCTTATAAGCATTTAAATGTGTCAAGACTACACTATAACCTGCTGACAGAAAATGAGCAATTTAAGTCCATTCTGAACATAAATTATTTTTATTTAGTATTAGAAACAAAAATTTAAAAGTGTGATTTAAAAGCCAATTTTTGGTACTTTAAATGTTCAAGGAAGCCTACTTCCCTAATCCTATTTACAGGTTACTATGAAAACCTGTTCGTGTGAGAAAGACAGTAGCAGTACATTCCATCTGATTTTACTATGTTCTCTTTAACTGTACTGTTTTCTCCATGCACATGTACTTTCATTTCAGTTGACTTAAATGTAAAAAAAAAATAAATAAATTTGTAATCCATTCTTTCATTAAAGTATTTCAATTTGAAAGCCTAAGTACAGTAAACTCATGAAAAAGCAACAACCATTTCTTCCTAAGCACATTAACACATTTTTTAATAAAAGTAAAAATATTGTGCAATTAAGATTGTGATTTACATAAAATCACATTTAGCTAAACAAGTAAAATTAGGGAAGATGGTCATTCATGACAAAGAATTTCATAGCTATATTAACCATTCCATAAAACAACAACTTATATCAAAAATACCATATTTAAACAGACCTGCAGAGTTCAAGATCTAAAATTAAAAAATTCTACAATATACTCACCTGAAGTATGAGTTTTCCCAGACCTAAAGAGAGATTCTTAAGTCAAGTTTTTTTTTAAATCGATACTGAAAACTTAAATGTAAAAATCTTGATGAAAATTTCTACTCCAATCAGTTCCATAAAGTTAACAAGGAGGACACTCCCAAGATTACTTCAGCATGTTCATTTTTACCTCAAACGCTGATGCTGAGCTTTTCCAGAGTCTCCAAGCCTGTAATCTTGTTTCACCCTAGGTAACCTAAAAGGCAATATAAGAAGAAAGCATTTTAACATGAACTACCATAAAATCAACTGTGCCATGTTATAGTCTGCTTTCCTGCATTTTAATATTTAGCTCTGTAGCAATAGCACATGGTCCTTCAAAATCGAATTATCATATGTCCTTTTTTGTCTGGGTACAGACAGGCAGTGTCTGCAAGATCAGCTTTAAGTGCTCAGGAGATATTTGCATATTTTGTTTTATCTGCTAAAGTAATGGCTAGCTGAGCCCAACCAGGTTTAGTTTATCTCCCCTGTGCTCCCTCCACACGTTTCAGCTAATACAGTACTGAAATCTTGAAGAAAATTATCATTCAGCACATTTTAAAAAGATATCTTAAAGAATGTGTTTCCAGAAAACAAAATAAACAAACAGCTATTGTTTTCTTTTACAACAAAAATATGTAGGGAGCACAGCACAGAAAATCTGATGAGTGCTGAGTTCATGTACAAAACTGACCTTCACAAATTTTATTCCCAGGGCTGCATTTTGCATTTGTGTTTGCACCATACATACATCCTTTTTTCCTGCACAAAATACATTAAATTGCTGCTAAGATGCAGCAATTAAAACTTACAGTAAATGTTCCTGTTATGCCTATTCATTTATTCACTGCCTCTAAAACATGAGCCAGAATATGCATTCCATTGAACCAGAAAATAACTGAATGGAAAACTGTCACATCTACAGTAAAAATAGAGAAATATATTCCACTCTGTATTTGCAAGAAAACCAGAAATGAACAATAAATACAACACTTAGTTACCCCACTATATAACAAGTATGAACTGAAAGAAAAGGTTCAAGTCTTGTCAGTAAAGCTAATGCCATATACAGCTTCGCATAGTAAATTTACTTTATTCCCTCCTCATAGATGGCAAACACAAAGCACACATAAGTAAGTAATATCTGGGAGAACCAAAAAAAGCACGTAATTCTCCACCAACCACAACAATTTCCTTTGGCACATCAAAGCCGTACAACAGGAGACTGCAGCTTTAATCGATTGGCAGACATGAATTACAGTAGCCCCTTTTAACGCTGAAGCCAACATAAAACCAGACAGGCCACATTCCTGAGATGCAGTCAAGTTCTAGTACAAAACGCCAAGCTTATATCACATTAGCATCTAAATGGTAGTGGTGCGCCCACTTCGACAAAAGCCTGTTGCGGGGCACAGCTGACCACGTAACCCTGCAGGCCACAGGCATCTGCAGCCTCCCAAGGACCCTAGAGGACCATGAGCACAGCCAGGGCTTACCACAGCAAACAACACAACCAACCCCTTCAGCACTTACTAACTACAGCGTTGGAGTCCAACCTCATAAGAGTTTTTTACCACATTAAAAAAGGAAAATCTTTTTACTTTAGAGTGACCAGAGACCTTGTTAAAAGCAATCAAAGGGCTGAAAAGGGAAAATCAGCGAGGTTTCTAGAATCTCTTCTACTGAACAGTAACCCTACTTTTTCATAGCAAAGAAAGTAACAGCTATTAAGAACTGTTAAGAGCTCAACATTCACATATTTTATCAAAAGGTAGAAGGTGAGAGTTCCAAGATAATGAGCCATTTGGAGTGTCTAGCTAGACACACCACAAACACACCAAATAGTCTAAGAAAGCAGCAGCAACATAAAAAAAACCCAAAATAATGCATGAAACAAAACCCAACACTCAACCAAAAACCAAAACCAAACAGTTCTTATAAAGACATCAAGAGAAGCATCCAAGAAGTGACACACCATTCACTTCCACAAAGCTCCAGTGCCCTAGAAATCTGCAATTAACCAATAGTTACTTCTCTGAATCTCAGCCAAGATCTTCAAGTATCTTAGCTATTTGCTACTTAACATTTGCCAATATGAAACCCAAGTACTTAAATATACCAGAGCATACAGAATATATCAACAGGCTTTGTAATGCAGTATTTTAAAATAATCATGTTAATATGATATCTAACTGCTGCTATTAAAAAAAGACCTACAGAAAATATTACTGGCAACAGGCTGAGCCTGAAACACAGACTATCAATGTTCTTGCTCTTCAACATCTACAGTTTGAAATTAATCAACTATTCCCTTCATCTTGGTAATGATGTTAATATTTAAACCATTATTCAAACTGTTAAGAACTTGAAAATTAAGTTCTTATCTTGCAAGAAGATCTATGCAACTGGACTCGTAAACTCCCAACAGAACTGTGGTGAAGTGAATTATCATTGTGCAAATACAAATGAATTCCAGCAAGAATCAAATCCCTGCAGCAGAGGGTAAGGTATAAAAACTACCATTATGACTGGGAAGAAAAAGTCTGTCTGGGCCGGCATTCTGTCTCTCTATAATTACAGCTGGTTGCAGATGATGGGGGGGGGGAAGGGCTGACTATAAAGCAGGACTCATCCTCTCTTCCAAGCGTATTCCAGCAACCTTATATTTGAGATATTTTTCTTTTGTTTATTATGGTACAAACAATAAAGTTAGTCAGAAACCACAATACAAACCCTCTACTGCCTCAGATTAACTCCAAAACAAAATACTCTTAGCATCTAAAGAACTAAGCCTTCTCCATGGAAGTCAAGAAAAAAAAAATAAATCAATAATAAAAAATTACACTCTGAACATAAATAAAAAAAAAAATCTGAACCCTCAAATACAATAGATTTAACAGCAATTAGAGTTAAATTATTTCATGGAACATTTTCAGGGTTACTTTCAAGCTACTGCTTAACCCACAGAAAAAAAAATTCACATCTAAGTTTATAGATCTTAATTTATATAGGTAACTACACTATTATTATATCACTATCACAAAAAAGGAATAAATTACCATATCTGTGAATTTATTTATCATTTGGTCCTTTACATGGGTAACAAATTATTTGCTTGTGACATAGCTTATTTAAAGGTTAGCTTCAAGCTTTTCAGGCGTCTACGTCATTCGACAGGAAGGCAATTAAGCCCACATTAGGGCAGGGAATTCGCTTTTCCCCAACCTGGGAGCAAGCTGTGAGGCAAGTACAGTTCCAAAGCACCAATTATTCTTGCGTATAAGTAAAAGCAGCAGCTGCCTCCTGAATATAACCCCATGTGGGGATTTCAATCCCATTATTTGCATAAACATAAATCCTTTCTCTCCATGTGGCATAAAGTCAAGTTTCCCAAAACATGAATGGGTGTTCGACAGTTTTCTGTTATCTCTGTGCCAGTACATCCAAAATTACCAAGATTCCTACATTACAAAAGTCTGTCTCTAAGTCAGTAATTGCATGATGCGAGACCTGCAGACATTTGGGTTTTAAGTCACCCTCTAGAATTTCCACCGAGTCTAAAATTAGCATTCAAATCTATAGATGGTCATAATATCAGTTTCTGTATCACCCAAGAATCAGTATACAAATGATAGGCTTTTTTTTTTTTATAAGAATGTTTATTATTAATGATGCATTAAACTAACTCATCCTAATGCAACCTTAAAATACATAAGTATTATGTACTGGTTGGCACATTATTTACTTCAATTACATTTTGGGCTTTGCAGCTTTTAATCTAACTTCCTAAGAAAGAAAGGCTTCTCAACCTATGTGTCTGCACATGTTCTTCCCCTCTAAAGAAGCTGCCAGCTGGAATTTTCTTTCATGTGAAGCTGGGTTGAAGTCAACATTAAGTTCAATAAAATATGTGGTATAAAGACTATTTTTGCTCCCTGAAGACATCAAAAGCTGCTCAGATGCCACAGAATCAAATCTACAGAGAGATAATGAGGAGAGTGAAGGATGAGAAGGGAGGAACAGGACATGACAAACAAAAACAAAACACCCCCATACTTTGTTAATTCTTACATTTTATTGGGAAAAAGAAAACCAAAAACCCACCCACAATCAACCAACCCACCCACCCAATATTGAACCACAGGAAAGACATTTCCTAGCACCAGAGTATGTAAGAGTGTCTAAAGGTGTAGATAAAACCATCCTGGAATACAAACATTGTTGCAAGAGCTCTCACACAAGATGAGGGACAGAATTTCCCACATTATAATTGCAAGACAAGAATACATGTGCCTGACTGTAAAATGATCTGAATTGATTCCAAAATGGAAAAGGCCATTAGAAAAGGAAATTCTTAGCATTTTATCCATCTGGCTAACCAACTTCATGTGCAAAGCCATCAGAAAAGGCTTTTATGTGGAGCCATTTCTTGTTTTAAGAGTCGAGAATCAACCCGGCCAGTGTTAATTATCTACATGACTCTAATCTCAAATTAACAAGTGTGGTGCATTCTGCAGCATTAACGGACCAATGCTAAAAAAAAACTTTGCACAATGAAGCACTTTACGGTATTCCAGGTATTTTAAATTTCCCCTTTATAAAAATTGAAATAACCTGTAACTTAATGCTTTATATTTGACTCAATTTGAGTCAAACTGAAAAGAACTGCTTTTATATCATACTGAAGCATTACGCCTCAGCACACAAGCAGCTACTTGAATGATACATACCTAGTTGAATACAATGAACATCATGTTAGTAAGCCACAGCATGTTATAGATACTGTTGTTTCCTTACATGTAAATATATGCATTTAGAATAGAACATTATTGTTTCTTTACATTCTTTACAGTTAAACAAACTAATATAAGATGTCAGCAGGTCACATCAATTAACAATTTTTATTTATTTTAATGCATCAATCTTGCACTTTTCAATACTGCCCCATAAAGCACAGATTTACATACTGTATGTGGCTCAAAACTGGTGAGAAGTCATAGATACTACATTTTTTAAGGATATAAAGGCAGAAGCTTCATGTAGTATTTTCTTATTAGAGTTATTCGTAACACTGTTGACCTTCAAGAACAACTGAGATGACACTGAAACTGATTCACATATATCCAAGAATTTACCTGGTGAAAAGATAGCCATGGGGGAGCTGAAGTCCCTGTCTGAGGTAAAGTGGCAAAAAAGTAACAGTACGTGATGAGACATGCTTGTTTTGATTCTTCTCAGCCCTGAGCTACATAGGTAAGAAAAACTGGAATAGTTTGCAAAGATTTGAGGACTTCACCTTGTGCTGTATAATTTTTTAATTGATTTAAAAGAAAAAAAAAAAATCCCATTATTTTTAACAGATGCCTTAAATGGAAGTCTTGGGTTTAAGAGTAAATATGGAATAATCATGATTTGACTTTGAAAAATAAAAATATTCAATACCCAAAATATTCAATTGGAACAGCTTCCTCTCCCCATTATGTGGAATCATAGATGTCTAAAAATATAACTGAGAAGCTTTAAATTTAGAAGCTTTTTTTCCCCTACTCCTTTAAAAGCTTTTCACATTCTGATCACCTATGAAAGCAACAAGGTCAAACAGCAGAACAGCCTACCATGTTAAGAGTTACGATGTAACCCCTACCACCAACACTTGCAACTAAGCATTAGTAACACTTCCAGTGCAAACACAAACCAGAAAACTGACCCACTCCCAATTCAACCATTTGTCAATTTTTTCACCGTAGCAGAACAAATGCAAGATGAAAAAGAATAACTGAAGATAAAATAGGTATCCTTGAGAGATTTCTCTGAATTATATTATTAGGTATATTAATAGATATCTTTGCCTGATGCCAAGTCTACATTAAAGAATCTCTTCAGTCCCGTGCAGACCAATTCAGTACAATTTTTCATCTCAGCTCTGCACATTACATATATAGGAATGGATATTATACTATGTGGCTAATAAAAAAGAAGCTAAGCTACTACTCCTTGTTGAACGGTATAAAAGCTTCAAAACCTGAAGGGCAAAGATAAGTTTATTTTTTAGCAGCGTTTTCTCAGAATAGCGTGAAAGCTATCACAGCATATAGGCAAAAGCATTCTCCAGTATGCAAATGAAAGGATTGTTCCAGACATCAAAGCATGGTTTACTGAATATGGCATTACTCAGTTATTATTGAGGCAGGTTAGAAGGAAAGGTAATGGAATACTGCTGAAAAATTCCACATTTTCTATATTATTCTCTAAAACCACTCAGGGTTGAGAAATTATGTTTTAAATGAGTTAAATCCCTGTATATAATGCAGTTGAGGGTTTCTGACATTAGCTTGGGTTCTGGAAGCAATTAATACAGTACTGCACCTGTCAATTAATTCTGCTGAGCACAACTCAATTTCCTATGATTCTTTCCATTTCAGACTAAGTGGCACAGTATTGCACTGAAAGACAGGCATACCTACAGGATTCAAGTCCATAACCATCAGCTGAAGTAAACTCCTTCACTCTGTAATGCTAAAATTCTTTAACACTGTAATTCTATCTGTCCTGAACTGCATTTTCAGGGCAGAACACAAATATACTAGTTTTAATTTCTTGTCTAAAAACATCACCATAGATTTTCCTTTACCCGGAATTACCATCTCCACAACACTGGTTATCAAGTAACAGTAGTATCAACAAAAAATATGAAGCAAGAGAATTCTGTCCTGTTCTTACCACACCAGTTGTAGTTTCCACAGAAGTTGTCAATGCCTAACATAATCTAATTACCAGAAGTATAATAGCAGTCATTTTACAGGTTGCTTGATTGCAGCAACATTAAACAGTCAACATCAAGCAACCATCAATAAAAACTGAGGTGTTTTACTGTTTCATTAGTTCAGAGTTTTCAGGGGAAAAAAGTTTAAAAAAAAAAAAAAAAAAAAAAAAAGCAGCCAAATTCTGTGAGGTCTTCCTGACAGCTGCAACAGCAGAGCCTGAACCATCTCTGCTTTCTGCTGGTGTCATAAGCTTCTGCTCTGGATACATTAAGTCCTACAAAAAATATGTGACAGCCTGGCAGGTACATTTGCTGCAGAAATCCAAACCCAAAAACAACTGAACAAACACAAGAGCTGGGAAATGACAGGAAAATCAGATAAGCAGAAGAACACATCTCCTCCATTTTGAATTTGAGAAAAGAAAAATAAGATTCACACACGATCTAATGCAGTTATGACTGTATCCTTCTTTCAATCTGGGCAGCTCTGCAGAGACTTTCAATAATTTCACTTAGCGATGAGAACTGAATTACGAGTACTTTCTTTTCCTCATTTATCCTTGCATTGCCTTGCAGATGACCAATTCCAGCAGGTCAGACTGACTATGTAGCTCTTCAGAGGTCAATCAAACCCAGACTCTCTGAAGAGATCCATAAAGCAGCACAGAAGGGGACAGGGCAAAGCAGCTCTAATGAATAGGTAGCCTGTTAGGCAGAATCAGAAGAAGCACTGCCAGCATTTAAATGACAAAGAACTCAATCTAGTTATGAGGCAATCAAAGAAAAGGAGCAAGCTTCTGGAAGTAAACCAGAAAAACATGAATGCAATAAAAATCTTGGAAAATTTGAGATAATTCTGCTTACAAAAGGAAAACAAAAAATTACTAAAAACCTTGAGACCAAATAATTGAGTTTTAAAGTAGGAAATAATCAAGCATTTTAAGGTAAATTACCATTAACACCCCAATACAGCAAGCCTGATTAGATCAAAAGTATTAACACTTCATAATTTAATCTGGATTTATACTGGGAAACCTTACACATAATGTTCCTTACATGGCTAACCTTTCTATCAGTTAGAAGCATTTTGGTTTGCAGTTTTCTTTACAAACAAGTGCTGCCTCATTGACATTATTTACCTTGATTTGCAGCTATCAAATACAGGCATCTGATTAATGAGGAGGGTAATGTCACAGCCAATATTAATATTCAAGTAATTATACCGTTTAGCTTATTAACTGGTATATTCCATTATGTAGTATAATTTTTCCCCTGCTTATTATGCCTATTGTGCCTTTGGAAAGAATTTACAACTCAATTAATGCAAATATATCTTAAAGTTATAATAATAATTAAAACTTTAAATTATGCAAAATAAATATTTAAATACAACTGGCTTTCAATTTCATTGACTAACCATTTGCTTTTATCAGCTAATACGCTGCCTTATTTGAGCAGGCATAAACAGATGTACCCAGATGCCTAAAGAGTCAGTAATTGATTGGTATGATGTTCAGAATGATTTAAGCAGAGTACATGCCTACCTAACTTTGAACAGAGATCTGAATCATTTCCCATTTCTTCCTTAGCACTTCTTTCTCAGCTCTGTAAAGGAATCTCTCATTTCTCTTTAGTTAACAGATGAACAACAATACCTTTCTTGCACAATAAAAATCAAAAGTAGTATTTCTAGGAAAACTGCATAGCTAGCTTTCACCTTTTTAAAGACTGAATAGACATACTTACTGAAGGACAGATATAATTCCAACACACAAAAAACCCATTCCTTTTCTCCATAACTAGATGTAATTCATTCAAAATTGACCACTTTCATAATTTACAGTTCAAGGTACTTCAACATCTTTCAAACACACACTAAAACTAAATGGTGGGAAGAAAAAATACCCAACAAATTAAACCAAAACAAATCCCAGGGTACTAAGTCTAGGCCTTTAAAACTTGCAATATAAATATAGTTTTGAAAAAATTTTAAAGGTATATTGAAGTAATTAAAGTTTGATTTGGTTGCATAGAGAAACTGAGACTAATCAACTAAGGCAATGAAGTTCATTCAAAAAGTAAGTGTGTTAAACCCTCATGGGAAAGCTGTCACTGAAAGAGTGACCTTGCATCCTCTCCAACAGGCGAAGATTAAACACAGAGCATATGCAGAGTTTTAACATGCCATAATTTCACCAAATTGGCATTTCAATTTTAACACTCTCAAGTATGCTCATCAAAATCTGTGTCTGGCTGTACAAACTTTTCCAAAATAATCACAGAAGAATATGATCTCTGGTATACACAAAATACAGAAAAGTCACTTTGCATTTTACCACTTTTCTTTCACTTTCACTCAGCAGTGAGACAAAACGCTGTATGATAAAGACTCCCAGATCACAGCTTAACATGCGTTTAATATGGCATTGCTATACACACAAAATCATCATTCTTATTCTCCCTTCAACCAGCATGTCACCTCAAGCCCTGTCTTATGCTGACACAACTGTTTCCAGGTAATTTATGAGATCTAGAGACAGACCATAACAGAATAAGGAAATCACACAGAATAAAATTGTTTCTTAATTAGTCTCCTTAATCTACTTTACCACATAATTTCAGAAATGCTTGCACCAATAAAGCTTAACAACAAATACCACTACCTGGGGATACAGGTCTTCTCTTTCTAGGCAGAAATGCTATCTAAAATGCATGTCAAACTACCACCAAGATACAGCTTGTGCACCTCAAATGCCTAAAAGGAAGAAGGATTTACTATTTGGAGTAGTATCTCCATGATTGTATCTGTCCTAAATTGAATACAAATATTTTACATTAAACTTTTCTGCATTTCTAATTAATCCTCTAGACAGTATCATAGTATCAAGTGCAAATACTTCTGCATTAAGTATTGGCTATTATTTCGTATGAAAATTACACATCTGTCAACTAATATTCCTAGAAGTGTTCCCGTAAATTGAAACTTGTAAATAGTGTTTATCCCATAAATCCAATGGGATACAAAAGTTTAGCCCGCACTTTAAGTGCTGAACTCATTACACTGAAAGACACATTGTTTACCTTTTCGATATTCTTGATCAAAGATCAAACCAACCTAAAAAAAAAAAAAAAAACCCAACCAAAAAAACCTCCATCGCTTTCAGAAGACTAGGAAGCTGGATAGAGGAAAACTTTTATTTTAGGCAGTTTCTTGCACAGCTCCCTAATTATGGAGTCACGACTATGAATTACTGCTACATAAAAATGAGAGGTTTTAAACTAGGCATAAGTCCAGAGCTGAATTTCCCAAGCTAAGAGCTAGAGTCTAAGTGTTCCATCTTGATTATTGCACTCTGATGGTTGTTACCTTTGTTAAAAAGCTGTTAAAAGCTCAGAATAGTAAAGAAATGTAGTTATATCCAACTGCATTTTTATTTCATTTTCATAACAAACCATAGGCTTCTCCTCCTTCCCCTCCCTTACTTTGTTCATATCCTGGATTTACCACAGCTGATTTTCATATACAAAACCAAAAGATTACTGTAATAGTACACCTTTTTATAACAGCAGGTATTAACCATAAGTAAAAAAGTAGAAGGTTGAGAAAAATATGAAACAACTGTTTAAATTCATAGGTGAGAAGAGAAACCAATATTCATAAAGGAAGACAATCAAGTGGAAAGTAGGATTTTGGGATCAGATTTTATAAGACTGCAGATCCAATCCCATGGCAACGTAGTGCTAGATGAAGTAACCCCACTCTCACTTCTCCTCCTGTTCCCTAAACAGCTTTGACAGTTGTCTGAGTCTTTGGGAGAAAAAGAGTTCAGCACACTAACAAGTGTTTCGGATTTTTTTTTTTCTTGACCTAGACAAGTTTTCTGCAAGCTGAATTGAACAGTTGATGGCGATCAGATGAGCCTTAGAGCTGGCATGAAAAGATAGCTGTCATCCATTTTGACAGCCACTAGACTGCCTACATTACAGAAAACAAGCAAATTGGATTCAAAGCGGTTTTGACTGTCACTCAAAACCAGAGACCAGTTTCTCTTCTCTATTGCCAACTGTTGCTGAACTGTTACACTAATGACAATAAACCTGAAAATACCAAATCTTCTTGCTGTCTAGTCCAAAACTATTTGAAAGCCTCAAAAGTAAACACCTAGTGGCAGCAGATAGCAGTAACACAATGGATGGATAAAAGATGTTAACAACTGTTAATAGTTGGCAGTCAATGTATACATTAGTAGCATTATTGGCATGCTACTCAAAATGCTTGCCAGCAATCAGCACCTGCTTCATCATTATGCCAGTCACTACATGCCTTAAAACCATCCAGTAATTCCTTGTAGACCCTCATCCACTGAGATAATAACCAGACAGTAGACAGCTTTAAGAAGTCACATGTCACAAGATCATGTCTTACTTCCCCCCCCCCCAAGTATTTCTATAGACCTCATATCACTTCTTAATAACTTTACATAGAAAAATTGACAATATATGCATTTAGCTTTAGCAGAAACATAGAAAAAACTTTAGGGTCACTGAAAAAATTAGAGGGCAAAGCTTTTAGTCATATTTCTAAGCACTTTTTCATTTTAAGTCCTCTTTCAAAAACAAAAGCCTACTAGCCATTGACCATGAAGGTAGCAAGGCAGAGAGGCCTGTCTGCTCAGAAATACAAAGCTTAAGTGAGAAACTATAAGTCTTTACTTGAAACGGATCACAGGCACTAATATAAGACGATCAAATATAATCAATGAACATTATGGATTCATAAAGCCATAATTAATAACCAGTATAAATACAACTCAATGTCTTAATGTACAGAGACAGAATATAAACATCTAAAAAGAGTCTTTGATTTAAACACTTGAGAATTAAAGGAGGTGGTGAAAATACAGATCCCTGAATTAACTTGCCAAAAATCAGTGAGAGAAGTCAGGTCCTCTGAATCCTAGACAATGTCCTAATCACTAAATCACCTCTTAGCAACTTCATCTTTATGTATTCTTTGCTCATTTCTGCTTGACCAAGAAAATGCAGAGCCAAAGTCATCATAAAAAGCCAGTAACAGTTGCAAGAAAGCTGTAAGAAACCTGATCTACATCAGAAACAAAGCAGATTTTGCAAACAAAAGAACAAAACATGAATTGCAAAGTTAGCCAGCCCAGACATGTTTGCATAGGCAAATCATCTCAATGGAGTTAAACAAATTAAAAAGAAAGCTGCATTTCCCTCACTTCCTAAGGGGAGGAAATTTATGCTACCAATAAGTGGGCAGGTCTAAAACTCCAAACTATAAACAAAATACTAAGGAAAATAATTTAAAAAAAACATAGACCCTTAAGTTTAAGGAGACTGATTTTTTTTAACCACTATCTACCTATTAGCATCTCTGCTGAGAAAAAGGCTGCTACATGGCTTGACAAATTATGAGGAATCAGATTCCAAAAGAGGAGAATGGCACTGGAAACTGAGTTTTAATAACAGTAAGGGGTTTTGTTTTCTTTACAAATGAAAAACCAAGATGATACTGATGAGCAATTAAATAAAATAAAAATAAATAAATAAAATCCCAATGCCTGCTAAAATAGTCCCAACCTGACCATCACTTTTTTCAGCAACCAATCCTAAAGCCAGCAGCCACTCTGCTGCACCTCAGATAAAAATGCACACTTACTCAGTGAACCTAAAGGAACTGATCCTCTATGAAGAGTAACAGAACATGCAAAACATCGGCAGAAACTGATCACGACAACTTAAATGCCGTAAGTACTGAGAAAAAGAGCAGAGGAAACCAAGCTTTTCTACAATACTATGATGCATTAACAAGGATCAAGAGAGAACAGTTTTGGTTCTTTTTCCAGGACTGAAAAGTAACATCTGTGCCAACAGAAACAAGATTCATTAATGGGTTGCATTTCAGTAAAAGCCGTGTCAAACAGTACTGAAGTCTCTTAGATCCAGATGCATTTATGCAAGAAGTTGGAGAATATTGCTTTTCCTTCTTTTCCCACCTGAGGACATTTCAACACCTCCAGCTGTGCAACAATGCAAGTAAATTCCTAGACAGTAGTTTCAGTTCTTTGCTTCATGATTCCAAAAGCTGCAGAAATTTGAAGGTGACAAACATCAGGGAAAATCTACTTAACTAAGGTAATCTGCAATATAGAGCAAAAATAACACGGCAATTTGAGATGTACATGCAAGAACTACTAAAACCAAGAGTTCACCCAATACAATATCATGGCATACATTAAAGTGGGCACTGCCTTGTCCTGTGCATTCGGTCTTTTAGAGTGGTTATTTTCATTACATCTCTATATTCACCCCATCCCCCCAAATCATCAACACAATCTGAACATCAAACCTTGAAATCCCTACCAAAGATTGCAGTAACTTCAGCTAAAAAATAAACTTTAAGTTTTTACTATATATCAGGATTTTTGCTCTTCTGGTTTATTGCAATACATATGGAAGTCATGAAAGGCTAGAGGATGAAGACACCTGGGTGGTGTAAAGAAAAATCGTGCCTTCTCTACTCTGATCATTCTTAGCCTTCAGAGTAGAGTGTTCTAAAAGCAGAGAGTGTTCTAAAAGCATACTGCACACAATTATAGAGAAGTTCCTATTCTATATAATACTATAATTATAATTGCTTTAAAGGGATCCACTTCCGGGGGGGGGGGGGGAATAAATCGAAATTTCTGTTCTATCAGTCTGAAGAAATTGCTGTTGAACATATGAAGGTGATGAGATACAGATGATCAGTGGTTACACTGCCAGGCTTTAGCATATAAGAACCATCTCACTGTTCTGCCAACAACCTATTAAGCTCAGTATACTCCCTAGTTTGTACCACCTACATCAGAGGAAAAAAAAAACAAACCAAACCAACCATCCAACCAAAAAAACCAAAACCAACCAAACAAACAAACCAACCCCCCAAAAAAACCCCACAAAACCAAAAAAAACCACCTTATGTTTCCTCACAGAGAATTAGGGAGTGATAGAAAAACCCATCGCAAAGACTGTTTGACCTTCTATCTGGTGCCTGATCAACCAGATTATACCCTGAAGTAAAATTCCTGTCTGTAGTCTTAGCACTTCCTATAATGCTTGTCGTTCCTAAAGCATACAATTATTTTCAAAAATCTTCCTGAACTCTTGCTCACTTATATTCTACAGCTTATCTGAAGAGAAATCAAGCATTTCAACTGCAAGTTCTCCACATTCATTTTTTTAAATAGGTCCTTGCTCTTTGAAGAGGGATACACATTTTTGTATTTGGTTTTGCTAGTAATTTGCACTCAGTTACAGATCAGTGTACATTTACTCTGTTCATATTGAAAGTGAATATGAAGTGGAGATACTGAGACTACCATCTGCGCTAAAGCAACTCTGTGCAATCCATTAACTTTTCTGAAAAACAGGAAAAAGTACTTTACAAATTCCTGAAGTGCGAAATTAGAAACATCTATTTGGCTTCCCTCTGACAGTAACCAATGGATGACATATATGAAGAAGTATAATAGCAGAGCAAGCAGGAATACCTTCCACTGACCAGTCACTCACCATGGTGTTTGTGGAGTCTGAGAAGATCCTCCTGTGTTTGATAGACTGATGATTTTTCCTACAAATTAATTGTTTCAACTTCCTTGTAAACTTCTGGCATTCTCAACATGCTGCAACACCAGGTGTTTTAGTTACACATGGTGTAAAGGAGCATCTCCTTTGTTTTGAATGTCTGTTATCCCTCCACTGGTACCTCTTTCCCTGGATGAAAAGCACTAGTCAATTTTTGATCTCTTTTTCTTTTAGACTAGTATGACTCTTTTTAGAGGTAGAAAAGAAGGGAAAATATCCAAACGGTATTTAGTATTAACCATATGGCCTCAGAAAGGATTTATACTGTGACTTATTGATGCCACTTTCTTCTCATGCAATCATTAACTGCAGCATTAGTCAATTTTTGACTGCTGAGTACTGAGCTGCTGCTTTCACAGAACTGTATCACCAAGGTGCTTTCATGAACTGCAGTAGCTAATTCCAAATTCAGCACTTCTGAATAAACATGTATTTTGTTAATTTGGATTAATAAATAACAAAATAACAACCCAATGATTATACATGTAAAAGCATTTTCCAGCCTAGTAACACCTTCAAAGCTTATTTAACCACAACATATCTTGTACAGACAGACAATGGGAAAGACCCTCTTAAGGGAAGAATTTAGGAGAGTAATTATGGCATAATAGAAGGCAGTTTCCATTTGTATCTATATCAACCTGTTAAAACAAGCACTACCCAACCTACTGAACATACACATGCAGTTTGCACTTCAACAGAGCATCCAAAATGCCTTATTAAAAGTGTAAAACAGTGTAAACTGAGTGCAAAACTGTTTCGATTTTTCATTTTGTTTTGTTTCTCTGAATATGGTTATCACCCAGCCTACGCACTTTCACCATGTAACTCGAAGTTCTTCATCAAAAATACTCAAAACTGCTCATCTGAAGTGCCAATCATACTCCAGATTTTCAACAAAGTTAACTGAAATACTAAAAGTCTCACTTTTTTAAAACAATGATATCTGGTTAATGATAATACACAAAAAATAACTTTTTTTTTTTTTTCCAAATGTATCACAAACCATTTTGTATTCACTCGTGGTTTTTTAGATTACCTAATACAGCAACAAACTCCAGTGGAAAATCCTTCACCTTTGTAACCTTTTGTTTTTCAAGGTAAGGCCACACAGCGAAAGATCTGCCTTAATCACGCCGCCACTATGTTTTTTTCACTCCATGTACTTCCTTCATTTAAACTGGAAGAGGACGGAAAGGAAGCAAAGAGAAGAGCTACGAGTTTCCTACACCGCCTTTAACGTGAGCACAACAGAGTGGAAACTCTTTTACTACCATGCGCGGCTTTCCTCAGCCTACCACGACACGGCAGAAGGGCTCCAGAGCCCTCCGGAAGGCCAGGTGCCAGCCCCCTGAGCGCCCGCCTCGGCGTGGCTCCAGCGCGGTTGCCCGAGGGCGCGGAGCCAGAGGAGACAAAGCCGAGAGGGGCCAGAGCGCAGCCTCCGCCCCCGCCCCACACGCGAGGCCCAGGCCCTGCCGGCGACGGGGCCCGCGGGAAGTTGCCAAGGCCGAGCCCAGAGGCCGGTGCTGGCAGCCCCGGGACCCGCTGGGACAGGGACGGAGGCAGGACAGACCTAACCAGGCTCTGACGGAGGGAGGACGAGGAGGGAGCTACTGCTGCCATCCCAGCCCGCTAGGCAGCGGCACCGGGGCTGCGGGAGCGCCGACACCCGCGCTTGGCAGCCATGCAGCTCCCAGGGCGAAGGGCAGGCGAGCTCAGGGCGCCATCTCCTACCTGCTCGGACGGGACCCAGCCCGGTGCTTCCCCGCACTACAGGCCGCGTCTCATTGTGGTGCTGGTGGTGCTGCCGCCGCCGCCGCCGCCGCCATTTCCCAGCCGCCGCCGCCTCACTCCCCCCAACTGTCAGGTTCCTCCATTCACCTGGGCCCGGGACAGCCTCCTCCCCCTCCCTTCCCCTGCGCTGCCGGGTCTACGCAAACGGAGCACCTCCCCCACCCCTCCCACTCATACCAACGGAGGCCGCCCAGCGCCCGCAACGCAAGCCCTTTCCGAGAATTCCACCCTGCGCCGCTCACACGCTCCGCATCCCCACGCTATGAAAGAAACCAGACAATTGGTGGCGAAAGCCGGGTAAAAGGTGAAAGGTTCACAAAGCAGCCAATGGGATAGCGGGATACAGCCACGACCGGGGAGCCGCCGGGTGGTCCAGAGGCTCACGTGCGTACGCGCTCCCTTCCCCCCACCGGAGGACTGCCAGGCTCTCGGTCCGCGGCGCTGTCCTCGCGCACGCGCTGGGGCTGATCTCGCGAGCGCTGGAGCGGCTGGCGGCAGTGCTGGGGCGATGGCGGCTGTACCCGCCATCTTCGGGGGGGTGGAGGGTGGAGCTGCTGAGGCCGCCTCCAGGACAGCGCTCTTCCCACGGAGGCAAGAGAGGGTAGAGCTGGCCTACCATGGGGCTTCAGGCAAGCCCTAGGAGAAAGGCGATCCTTTTGACAGCGTGTGGGCAGAACCATGCCGGGTCATCGCTGTGTAACAAGATCCCACCTTCCCATACTTGCAGGCCGTCATTTCCATCAGGAATGGCCTTCCTGCCAAAGGCAAAGTGCTGCTTTTCCACCAGGGAGCTGGCGCGCTCAGCTCTTGCTGGTGCTAAGCCCAGAAGGTGGAAGAGAAGGCTGCGTGGAGACCTCATGGCACCCTTCCAGTATCTGAAGGGGGCCTATAAGGATGCTGGGGAGGGCCTCTTCATTAGGGACTGTAGTGATAGGACGAGAGTGTGAGGATGGAAGGCACGGAGTCAGAGGTAGAGTAGAAGCTGGATCATTTATTACAAGGATTACACGATATTTATATGCTTCCAAGCAATTAGCCAAGCACATCTGTGTCTGCCTTGCAGTTACATTTACGACTTCAGGCAAAAGGTCTACCTGATTTTTCTCATCAACATCCTCTATCCAGTTCTGACATCCTTATTCCTTGCCAGTTCCGACATCTTCCAAGCACCAGTCAGGGACGGGTCACTCTCAATTGCCTGCTGTAGTTCCTCCTTCCCATGGTCTCTGACAGTTTCGATGCATTCCAACCCCCACATAAGAGGTAACGGGTTCAAACTTAAACAGGGGAAGTTTAGATTGGGTATAGGGAAGAAATTCTTTACTGTGAGGAGGCACTGGAGTGGATTGCCCAGGGAAGTTGTGAATGCTCCATCCCTGGTGGTGTTCAAGGCGAGGCTGAACAGAGCCTTGGGTGGCATGGTTTAATGTGAGGTGTCCCTGCCCGTGGCAGGGGGGTTGGAACTAGATGATCTTAAGGTCCTTTCCAACCCTAACTATTCTATGATTCTATGAAGAAAGGACCACTGGAGGTCGCTGAGTTTGTGTACTCCCCAAGCAGCATCTGCTTTTGCTGTTGTTTAGGGCAGCTTTTTGACTAGCTGGACCTCACTCCAGTGAGGAGTCTTACTCCAGTTTCCTGTCAACACTCACCTGTTTGAGTGACATTCCTGGCTGCTACTATTTTTTTTTTTTTTAAGTGCATTTTAAACAGCTGAACACTTAAACCATTTTTTTTTTTTTTTTTTAAGTGCCCAGATTAAACAGCTGATGTAGGGTAACTTTTTTATGCTATCAAACCCGTCAGCCTCAGAACCGAAGGGAAACATGTGGTGCCAAAACAGGGCAGCATAATTCTCTTATGCCTCTAATGCTGCCATTTTCCAGCTTTCATTTCATTACAACTGACATAAAAGTCTGGAAGCTGTGTCTTTAGGAAACTGGAGAAATGTAAGACAATGAGAAGGCTCTTACAAGACTGCCGTGCACCACCTGATGTAGAAGGTTCAGGTGTAAGTGTGAATAACTGGTCACTAAGGTAGGACATAGGGCTGGAGTGGATCAATTTACAAGAACTAGCACATGTGGAGGTACCTTACAGGGTTTTTTTAATTCCAATCTCAGTTAATTCTAATTCCATCATTCCCACCTCCCATGGCATCACCTACCAACATCATTCTCTTTGTGACTGGTGAGAAGACTGAACCCTCCTCACAGAGATGTAGCTAATAACCAAACCTGCAGTCTTGCTTACTGCATGACTTAGATCCATAGCCACAGCCTGGAGCAGATAGATGCTGTGGGCAAGCAATGAAATGGGTAATTCTTGAAAATGTGGAGTTTGAAATCACATACTAAAGGTGAGACATTATCTGGACTTGTACAAGACAATGTCCCGCACAACGTTCTTGTCTCTAAGCTGGAGAGGCATGGAATTGATGAGTAGGCCACTTGGTGGATAAGGAATTGGCTTAATGGTCACATCTAGAGAATTGTGGACAATGACTCCATGCCCAAGTGAGACCAGTGACAAACAGTGTCAAGGTCCATACTGGGACTGGCCCTTTGTCGGCAATATG
The DNA here is from genome assembly GCF_963264785.1 of Psittacula echo. NCBI lineage: Eukaryota > Metazoa > Chordata > Aves > Psittaciformes > Psittacidae > Psittacula > Psittacula echo. Next base: position 62,317,681 of record NC_137739.1, read on the forward strand.
GGCAGTGGGATTGATTGTGTCTTTAGCAAGTCTGCTGATGACACCAAGCTGTGTGGTGTGGTCAACATGCTGGAGAAAAGGGATGCCATTCAGAGGGACCTTGACAGGCTTGAGAGGTGGGCCAGTGCCAACCTCATGGAGTTCAACAAGGCCAAGTGCAAGGTGCTACACCTGGGTTAGGACAATCCCAGGCACAGCTACAGGTTGGGCAGGGAAGAGATTCAGAGCAGTCATGTGGAGAAGGACTTGGGGGTGTTGGTCAATAAGAAACTGAACATGAGCTGGCAGTGTGTGCTTGCAGCCCGGAAAGCCAACCATATCCTGGGCTGCATCAAAAGGAGCGTGACCAGCAGGTCGAAGGAGGTGATCCTGCCCCTCTACTCTGCTCTTGTGAGACCCCACCTTCAATGCTGCATCCAGCTCTGGGCCCCCCAACGTAAGAAGGATGTGGACCTGTTGGAGCAAGTCCAGAGGAGTCCACAAATCAGTTGGCTGCAGCACCTCTCTTATGAAGACAGGCTGAGAGAACTGAGCTTGTTCAGTCTGGAGAAGAGAAGGCTCTGGGGAGACCTTAGAACAGCCTTCCAGTACCTGAAGGGGGCCTATAAGAAATCTGGGGACTTTTTACAAGGGCATGTAGTGATAGGACAAGGGGAATGGCTTTAAGCTGACAGAGGGAAGATTTAGATGTTAGAAAGAAAATCTTTACTATGAGGGTGGTGAGGCACTGGAACAGGTTGCCTGGAGAAGTTGTGAGTGTTCCCTCTTTGGAGGTGTTCAAGGCCAGGTTGGACAGGGCTTTTAGCAGCCTGACCTGGTGGGAGGTGTCCCTGCCCATGGCAGGAGGGTTGGAACTACATAATCTTTAAGGTCACTTCCAGCTCAAACCATTCTATGATTCTGTTACTCTATGAAAGTTCCTTGGCCTAGTGTAAGTCTTGATCGATCATCAGAGAGATGAAGGCAGTAATCACGTCCCCAAATAAATGGCAGTTTATGGAACCAGAGGGGAATCATTCACCTGAATATCTACCTGTCGGTTACAATAGTAATAGAGCACAAAATTGCTGCTTCATCCTGAAGAGCTGTATTTGGAAATGACCATGAAAAAACTGCATCTGATTGAAATCATGCTGTTCTTCAATAGATTGCACTCATCTTTTGCAATGTCAGTGAATGTTTGTCAGTGTCAGTGTTTGGATCTTCAGATTATCCTCTCTGTATGGAGAGGTCATACAAACTTGCACAGGGACTGGAGATCATCCTCGTTGCCCACTAAAGAGGAAGACTACGACCATAAATGCAATGCAAGGCCATTTCTGGCCAGCCACTCTCCTTTCAAGCTGTGCTGAAGGCAATGTGTATGCAACAGAAGGTCTGCCACTGTAGGTCTTGCCTCCCTCATTCCTCTGCGCCCTGTCAGGGACTTAGTGTCTTCCTTCATATAACTGTGCCTACAAAATCAGTATGAGATAAAACTAAGTGCAGCACTCTGAGATTCATTTAAACCAACCTTAGTAAAATTATTTCAGATTAAAAGTGATATAGAGGCCCATGGTTTATCAAATTAAGTGTTTTCTTGGCTCAAACTGCTATTGCTATTTAGAGCACGTCTTCTGTAATGCCCATGTTGTTAAATATTACTGCATTAGGTATTTTTATAGCATTGAAGGGGCATCCTTCTGGTTTTTATGGATGGAAGAATAATTATATACTGTGACAAAAGCTTAGGAAGAGGAGCAGCTGTTCAGTCTTATCCAGTGGGAGCTGTGAGAACATAAGAGTCTATTTTTCCAATTTTTGCTGAAGTACTGAAGGAAATTGGCATTCTTGATTTTTCTAACATAAAATAGAGCAGAGAGAAACCCTCCCTAATCCTCTGCAGGCCATGATTAAATAATGAATTTTATCCAATTCAGGTAGGTTCAAAGAGAAGGCAAGCAGAATACTTAAAACACAGAAAACAAAACACATGAATGCCAGGAGAATTCTGGAAGTTATTTTGATATATAAAAAAAAGGGTATATTTCTCCACAGTTACTTCCTCCCTGAGCCTGCCTGCTGACAGGAGTTTTTGATTTAAAAGCACATTAGGATAAAATTTGTGCTCTTCCTTATTATTCTATCACCACTATCCTCTCTCCATTATATGGAAGGGGTATGTCCTATGCTTGTGTAGTGACAGCTGAGTTTCAGAGTTTAAGCCCGAAGAAGAAAAATGACATTTATGTTGACTTCACAAATTTCTGACAAAGATTTTTAAAGTAAGATGAAGTCACCAATATGATATACAAAAAAATTGCATGTATTTCACAGTGCTTGGCATTCAGTGTTTGGTAAAAACCACAAACAGGCCGTTGGATGAAAAGAATAGAATAGCCCAACTAATTAAAATCCAGAACAGAATAAGTAATAATGTAACAAATTACAGTTTTCCCCATATCTTTAGTACTGGAAATACTGATTTTTGCTCTATGGGATAATTGTCATAAAGCAACAAGAAAACAGAGACATTTATCTCCCCTTAAAAAAAAAACCTATCGGTAAGAGATGGGCATGTGTGTGTGTGTGTGTGTGTGCGTTCTGGTTTTTGATTTGTTTTTGGTTTTGTTTTTTTTCCTGTTGGGTAAGAGTGAAAAAAAAATCCCTTTGGGTTAGAAAAGAGGAAAATTGCAACTAAAAGAAAATAAATCACTGTGTTACAAGTAGTTGTCTTTGTTCATGCCATAGAACTGTATAATCATGCCAGTGGAGACCAGGCTGTGTACTTTTTGGCTCTACACATCTCACAAGGTTCTAAAATGGACTCCGAAGAGATTCCTTCCCGTGAGACCATGGTGACCTCTGTTGTTCCCTCCTGTTGGTACCTGCCATGATGCTACTTTGTTATTGCATCACACACTATTTCAATAATGCACTGGGAAATGAGCTGGCAGTTACCAAAAATACACGGGCCAGAGTGTTGTGTTCAAGTTTCTGGCCAAGAAAGGATGTGTCTGCCCTGCACTCCGCTTGACAAAGTTTAACTTGAGACTCGTCTCAGACAGCCCCTTGGTCTGGCTACCAGATTTTCAGTTCATAGCTGTGAATCACTGCAGAAAAGAGCAGTTGCAAACATTTGAAACCACAGTGCTAATAATAACACCTGCAATGTATTATGAGAAAAGGCTGCCGGTATGATTTTAGAGGAGGAAGTTGGAAGAAGGAAAGAAAAAGTCTATTTTGCAAAGATTCCATTCTTAAAACTGGAGCTTAGTTTTTAAACAGGTGTTAGGTTGCACAAACATGTTTTTACCCCTACCTATTTTAAAGGGGTTTTGGTTGTGCTTTCACAGTTCAGTGACCCAGACTTTATAACTCCGAGTAAGGGTGTTTTCCCTGGTGCAAGAGGAACTTCAATATTTTCAACTGCTTTAGTGTTGGGGGGGAGAGGAGGAGGATGGGGTAGATGGAGGGTGGTGTTGTCCTCTTTAAACTTGGGGTTTACCTTTTAAAATCCGCATTAAAAACGGGATATCAACTCATTCACTCTTCCTATGCAAAGACACGGCATTGGTGACAAATGCCTAAAAAAAGTGTTGCTGTGCCTGAAGGTGGAAAGCCATTGCTCTGCAGAAGCATAACTGTGAATGTCTTTCCATCCACCACTGACTTAAGCAAGTCATGTAACTTCTGCATTTCACAAGCAGCTGCAATGACACAGTGCAAAAGATCTATCATACAATAATTAACAAACGTTCCTAATATCCTTGAAATATTTTTTTATGCTCCTTTTTTGCCTGAGAACTAAGAAATACCACTTTGCAATGTCTAGGTATACTTAGCTGTTGTATTTATCCTTATTCTTGCTAGCATGCAGAAAATACTATAAGCAAAGTGATAAATCAGTTCCCCAGATTACAGATCATCCATAAAAAAGTAATGCAAAAATAACCAGTTCAAAGTATTTAAAGCAGATGGAGCTATACATTTTGCTTTGATCATATGTTACATGTTACTCCAAGGTAAGGCATATGGTTTGGCAAGGATAGAGAACTGCCTGGGGTGCCATCTAACCAAGAAGTGGAGTTAGGCTCTAGAAGGCATTTCATAAATGTATTGTAATTAACTTCTGGAAATAACTGTTGTAACATCAATAGAAACAGCAGCTTAAGAAAAGATTATTGCTGTATATTGGCACCTTAATAGAAGTCACTGCTCAAGTCTAAGGCTTCATTATATCTGCCCAGTGATTTGAAGGAACTCCTGTCCCTGCTGGCTTTTGTTTATTGATCACGTAAAATAAGCCCTGAAAAGAGAACCAAGGTTTCAGTACATGCTACCAACCAGAATATATGTGCGATGTTCATGGGTCGTACTTGGAAGGTCTGGGCTCCTACACAACCAAAGTGTGCATACTGGGTACACACACTGGCATATGGTTCTTTATCTGAAATAAACACTATGCTTATTTTTACTGCTGCCATGATCCAGATGGGTATGTTTCCTATGCTGCATCTGCATCTTGTCTAAGCTACAAAACTTGTGTTTACACAGCAAGAGTAAGGGAGATTATTTTTGCAGTTTCTATCAGAATGACTTTTATCCCAGTGCTGTTAAATCAAGTCCAACAATTCCTATCTTACTGTATTTGAATTTGAACTGAAGTTTGGATCCCATACACTTGTAAAAGCTTACTCTACTCCTGTGTTCTGAACTGAACCATTTTGCATATTTGAACTTCACTCCCCGCAGTCCACGTGCAAATTCCTAACCACAGTATTAAAAAAACGCCTAACCAACCAACCAACCAAAACCCCAAAAAACCCCAACATTACAACCTTTTTATTCTCCGCTTCAGTATCTACTTAAGTATCACTTGTGACACCAGTAAAAGTAACTGGTCTGAAATTGTATCTAGAAACTTCAAAGATGCGGTAATGAAGAAATGGTAGATGTCCCGACCCTGGAAACATTCAAGGTCAGGTTGGACAGGGCTCTGAGCAACCTGATCTAATGGAAGGTGTCCCTGCTTACTGCCAGGGGGGTGGACAAGATGACCTTTGGTGGTCCTTTCCAACCCAAACCATTCCATGTTTCTATGACTCAGTAAGTCAGCACTGCTAACAGGACTGGACGCAAATATCCCAAATTCTTAACAGCATTATGAATATTCTCTTACCACCTACAAAGATTAGGTGTGGGAGAGGATGGTTCAACAGGCAGGCACCAGCTACTCCAGCTGTTGTAAGAAATACATTCAAAGCATGTGAGGTGGTTGATTTTGTAGAAGGAACAGAAGAATATTTACAATTCCTAAAGCGTGATGACCACCAAACTTTCAGAGAAGCAGCACTCCTCCTCCCTTCCCCATATACTATATATGCTCTATCCAGTTTAGATATATTTTTCATCATCATGGGGCTCATTCTGAACTGTATTGCATCTCTGTTGTACTTTATTTTCATTTTCTCATATACTGCAAAGCGAATTAAGGTGTAGGGGGAAGGATATAGTAAATATGAATCAGTACTGCACCTAGTAATCTGTTAATCCATGTCTAAGCATTTATATAGAAACACACCAGATAAACTGCATTGTAAGAACAGTCAGTAATTAAGCATAACTGGTTTTGTAAGCTTTCCCATGGTTTGTGTTTATAATGCCAATTTCTAGGCATCGGTAAATTAATAAATCTTCACCTTTATAAAAATTTAAAATTAATTCTGTTTGTTGTCTGGAATAAAAGTTTAGATTCTTGCCAAAATTAAAAGTCACTTTTTGGGTAAGTAGGAAAACAATGCACTTTATGAATTTGCTGTGTTTATGTACTAAAATCTTCTCAGCTAAAAAGTGAGAAATATTTCTGGGCATGAAAATGAATATATAATATAATATATAAAATAAGTACTATACATAATGCAAAACCAATTTATTATTATATTATTAATAATAATTTTTATTTTTTAAATAAGAACTAAATGGTGATCTCTCCTGAGCTGTTTGAAGATATTTTCTCATGAGGAAAAGGAAAAAAGCACAGATAACAGATTGTATACAGGAAGCCTGTCCATTTATTTCAAAATTGGAGATTTTATAAAATAAATTGGAACTATTCACTAGTAAATACTATTCTTATTATGGCATAACAGTTTCTAAAAACATTTTCTTTTCTAGTGTACCAGTTATACAGAAGACTATATTTCTCACGAAAATTAGCTTTGAGCAACAGAGTGCAAACACTCAATACATACCACTGACTGAAAGCATTCAGAAGGAATGTATTTGAAAGTACATTAAAATGCATCTCCTTCAGTGTATCTTTTGGTACCACTCAAATCCTCCCAGCATTTGTTCTCATTTAAATAACTATCATTCTCCATCACTTGCCAAAGAGAAACATTTATTTTAAATACCACATTCCTTCCTTATAAATTATTTCTCCAGGATAAGAAGTCCCTCATTAACTCTTTAGCAAACTAGCACTCCAGAGTACACTTTAAACTGGAGAACTCTTAACAAGAAGGGTAAAAATGTTTATTCAGCTTTTTATACAGCAGAATACAATAGCACAGTGGTATGCCTACTAAAATATGTTTAAGACAAGGAAGTCGAGTTTTTATTACAATAAAAATATACTTATTTGACCTGTGTAAGTTATTTGACATAAAAAGGTGATTGCATTATTTCTCTCAAAAAAAAATGAGCAGCATAGAATTTGAAAGTGACTTGATTTAAATCAGACCAGTCATTTCTAAGTAAACAGTAGTGATTTTCTCTTACAGTCTTAATAATGGCCATAGATCAGGATCCCCCTGTACAAATTGGTCCTCAGACACAGAGGAAATCTATTCCATGAATCAAGGAGATTCCAGGAAGGCCCAGTGAAAGTAATGAAACTACTTGGGGAATAAAATATTACCTGAACTAACACAGCAGTGAGGATGGATCCTTTTTTGGAATGGTAGGTTTTAGTATTTCTCGCCGAGGTAAAATTTTTTGTATTGTTCCTTCTAACCTTTTCATGACAAAAGAAGTATACTGATCACTTGAGGGCCCATTTTATGTTCAGAAACATTCCCCTCATGGTTAGAAAATACTACAGGTCTCATTTTCCAATATCAGCAGTAGCAGCTACCTGGAAAGGAGTCATCAAAAGTGCCACTGAGGTGGAAGGAAGTTTCCCATGTATAACATTTAGAGGAGAAAAGAAATATTTTGATGTTCCACAATTTTAGTTAACCCTGAAATGAACATGGCACTTGAAAATAAAAGGGTTAATTTTTCACCCTTTGTTAGCTCTGGAGTCATGTCAAGCAATGGACAGAATAAGCAAGCCATCCCATTCAGAATATGACTTTTCCAAATCATTTCCAAATCATACATCTACCTCCCATCCTCCTGCATGAATAATTTCATGATCTTGGGGTGGGAACAAGCCATACTGCAACTCCTGTTTAGATACAAACCTGTAACGTGAACAATCCTAAGTTGGGCAGCTGTAAATTAGTGTTATCACTGACATGTCAAGGGGAAGAATTTGATGTTATTTACCTGACAAAAAACTGCAGAGTGTGGAAATAACAAAACTTAAGGGTTTTTTACTTCTATTGAGGTCCACTACCTATGAGTTCAATGGAAAACAGCAAGCAAACTATTGTCAAGGTAAGAGCTTTCAGCTGTACAGGTTTGGGAACTTTAATGTCCACATCCCAGCCTATAACCTCACCGTCATCTTCCAGCCATTTGTTCCCTGCTGCTGTTCTCTTAATAGAAAATGGAAGTAGCTGTTAACTTCCTAAAAGAAAGAGAGGGTTGATCCTGCAGAATTTAGGCAAACAAATGTATTCGTATACTGGGGTTAACTGAAGTCAGTGGCACTGTGTGTGTACATTGGATTTGAGGGGATCCTGCGCTAAGGGCAATGCAGAGGCTACAGCTATTTCCTAGCCTGTGTTATCAACCCCAGTTTAAGTTCCCTCAAGGACAGATCCTGTAGTGTGTGCTTAGCAGAAAGATGGGTTGCATTGACTTCCACAGAAGTTGAGGAGCTGAACACATCACTAAATGCATTCAAGCTTGCACTTGGCAAGAAGGGACTCTAAGTACTTAAAGCTAGCATAAGTGATAATGCACTATTATAACTATTATCTTGTTAGACAGGTGAGTATGATCCCAAATACACTGGTCAAATTAATCTTCTAAAGCTCTCATTCTGGAAGGATTGATGCAGAAAACCCTAAAAAACAAAATCACTGGGTATTGCATGGTACCCCTGTAAATTCAGTGGAACACTGCTTGCATAAAGAAGTTACAGTCGGTCTAGTGGGCTGGAGTAAACTGAGAGTCTCCAGAAGATGTAGAAGATTTAACTGTATTTAGACACCAAATACCAACATGTAGAAATTTCAGCCTCAGAAAGTTTTAATGGAAGAAAGTAGCTTAATCACAGTATACTTTGCAACTGTAGCTGAAAGTTTAACATCACAAAATAATATATTGCTATGCAGCTTTAAGAATCACACAATCATATTCAATCATTTCCCACATTTTTCAAGTTACTGTTCATTACAAACTCTTCTACTATTTGTAGTTCCAGTTTTCAAATGGATGACACAATCGATGCATAGCTTAATGTTCATTCTCACGAGTTGTAATTAATAAATAATCATATCACATACATTGAATTTTATAGGTACTCTTAAAATGGTTTTACAGTACTATTAAATATATAGATAAAATAATCACTGCTATATAAAAAAATCATTTTTAAACAGCTGAACTCCCAAGCTTTGCATAAAATTCTGTAGACACATTCATGACAATCTAGAAACTCAATAAAAATACATTTTAGAGCTCAACCGTCAAAAATATTCATGGCATTGAAAAGTGATTGTCATTTTTTACTGTAATCTGTGCTTGCCCTATCTTTGCACTGACCATTTCCTACAATTTGGCAAAGGCTGTGTTCAATTTTTTGTAGATTATGTGACTGTTTAAATAATTTATTGAACTCTAAGACGTCTGTCCCATAAATTTTTAGTGGGGTTCTGTCTTCAATAGCGTATTTTCCTTGCACTTCCAATAAAATCACAATGAAACATTTTGCAGTTAAGTTACATGACTACAATAACATTGAACCATCCAGCATAGTTGTTTCTCAGTCTTTAATGGCACTTCTGTGAACACAATCCTTTATCCAGTGATCCTCAAGCACTTCCTGACACTTACACTTCACAATACTCTGCTACCCACACATTTCTTCAACAACAATGGATTTTAGAAACAGTCTTAACAGATCAGTGCCCTTGTGTATCTGAATTTGATGCTAAATCAAAATACCAAATGCAGTCAGTTCAAGTTTAGCATTTTTCAAAAACCCAGACAAATATTCAGGAAAAACTTCCTTATTCAGACATATGTTATGGAAAATGGATTGATGATGGATCATCCACCAGCCTTTAAAACCTCCACTACTTCAAGCCAGTGCTCTAGCCATCAAGTTAAAATAGGCTTTGCCATAATGAATGCTTCACAGTCAGGCTTTTAGACTGTTAGCTCAGAACAGGACACGAAGTTCGACAACAAGAAATGTTTTCAGAATAGGGCACTTACACAGGGCTTGGATCTTGCACTGTGGAAGAGATGCAGGCTTACAAGTCAACGTAAGTGGGAGAAGCTGCTTGTTTGTGCAGATGCCATTTTTGCAGTGCGAAGTAATGGCAAAACTCCTGAAGAGTACAGTCTCTTCTTATGCACAGTTGACCATACCAGTATAATCAATCTTAACTCTTTATCCTGGATATTCTTACCTATGGGACAGCTGAGTGAGGTCCACTGCCTCTGTTATAACAAAACCACAAACAACCCCAAATATGGAAAGCAACTTTCAGTCCAAATTGTGGACCAATTTAGTACTTTTTAAATCTATTTTGTATGGAAGAAACAATCTCCATTTCTTAATGGGATAGGCTGGAAAGCGTACATGAGTTTCAATATTGAGAGATGATGATCAAGACAATTGCTGGATGCTGTTTGACATTTAAACTGCTCATTTTGCTGTTTCAGTCACTGTTCATCAGTGGGAGGTAAGAAAGAAAACCTTGGTGTTTCTCCCTCTTGGAAGAAAATACTGTGTAATAAAATTACCAGCATCATTGCATTCCCATTAGCTTTTTCATTGTTTATGGATGACAGTTGTTCAGATGAGACAGCCAAAGACCTCTTCATTCTGATTCATTTTCATAGCAGGAAGAATACAGAAGGGAGCTTACTTGATTGAACTTTGATAGCTGTAAAGCTCCATGAAGAGTCTGTAATCTAACCCCAGATAATCTCTGCTGAAGACTAAGAAACATGGAAGAATCAGAGAGGCTCGGAAAGAAGAAAAAGGCTCAGAAAAAGTTGTCAGAAATGAAATGAGCCTTCGAAAAGTGGCAAATAATGAAGAGCTGTCAATGCTTTTGCTCTGAACTAACGTACATTGCTACTTGCTGCTATTAAATAGCTGCTGTACCTCAGCCTGGTGTTCACTGGTTTTCAGATTAAGGATATAAAGTTTCTTGTATTGTTTTATTCTCTCAGAGAAAAAGCAATGGCCCTTCAATGTTATATTTTAGCTTACTTCAAGAAAGCATCTTGAAAAATTCTAATAAGGTTTCCTTTTGGAAGAAAGTACCACTGTCTTCTTCAACAAGCACAAACAGGTTCATGCATTACAAAATCAGATGACTCAAAATAGTGAAAATTTTCTTCAGCAAAATGAAAAACTTTTTTTTTTACTTATGTTGATTTACACTGAATTAAGTTGGGAAGTTTGGATCTCTTTCTCAACAAGCACAAAAGATCTTATTTTTAATCTCTAGTCAACAGTGACAGGGCAAAATAGGAAAGATCTCAGTTTTATGTTGACTGAAAGAGGATCAGAATTTTATCTTCAGTGTTCAAGATCTCCTGCCATGCATTGCTGCTACTAAATTCTAACTTGGAAGAAAAATCCCAGGGAAACAAAAAGCTTATAAAGAACAATGAAGTGTGGTGGACAGTTAGGATTACCCCAGCAGGTAACATAACTACAAACAGGTTTAAAATACCTGCAAATAAATTGCTATATATCTGATGTGTCCCAATCCCAGGTACTTTAGCTGAAAACTAAGCCAGGGCAGAGATATACCTTATGCTAAAACAAAATATGTAAAACTTCTACTCATGTGTTGTAACTTTCTCACGGTGTAAATTATGAAGCCCCTCGTTTTATGAAGCACACTGCAACCAACCTAACAAATTTTCACGTGGAAGCAGCAACACGATGTAGTCTCATAAAGCATACTATGAAACTAAAAATGTGCTGATGCAAAACAGTGACTTCACTGTAAGTCACATGGAGAAAAGTTACTGCTACTAAACTGAATTTGAAAACTTCCCTTTTATCCTGTAATGCATCGGTACACCTTCTCTGCCAAAAATCCTAAATCAAATATCCTAAAGTGATCACTATGTGGACAAAAATTACAAGATGCAGAAGTGGCTCAACAGTGTTCATGGACAAGCCGCAGGAGTCTATTCAATTGCACTAGAAAGTCAATACCAGCTGTCAACATTTCTCCGTATTTAGTTTTACATATGTCTTTTTTTTTCCCCTATTGACTTGAGCACTTAAAGGATATTTCTAATCCTTTTACCATGCACTTGCACCTTAACAGTAGCCTCAGTAAATTAGGTTACCTATTATTTTTTGTATCTTCAAGAATGAGAAATCTTCACGTATCTGGTAAATAAAAGCAGCAGAGAAAAGGAAGCAGAAGCAGCCTCAGAAGCAGTGAGGTGCTTAAATAGAAAAGAACCCAAAACAAACAAAAGCAAAAAACCAAAACAACAAAAAAACCCCTAAAACCCATGGTATCTGTTCCTGATAAATTATTAAGCTTCTTGAACATCTTTCCAAAGATGGCCACTATCAGTAACATATAAAACATGTATTTCTTCAGGTATTCTCTACAGAAGTTTCTGGGCTAAGATTTCCCATATGATCCCTCCTACGAAGCAGCTAGCATGTATGTTCTTCACACTTCTCTACACCCAACTTATTCCTGAAAATTAAACATAACAGAAGATGCAGAATAAAAATTAATTTAAATCCTAAAAACCCAAACTCCCCTACCCAAATAAAACCCTTAACCTGATTTTGTTGCTCCACTGGATTGCCATTGGAATTGTAATCAATTCTTGGGGTGTGTTCCACCACCTGCAGCTCCGCTCTACCTCTAGCTCTCTTGAAGAATTCCATGGAAAACATGACGAAACATTTCTATTCAGGTGGGCTGATTCATGGGCAAGTCAACACTACCCCTCTCCCACAGCTGTCAGGCCCTACATAAGCAAATGAAGCCATAAAGTATAATTTTTGAAGACTAGAGCTCTGAATTGTTTATATTTCTACTGATAACTATCTGGTTTTATTTAGCATCTTATAAAGCAAGGCACAAATGTACAAAATTGCATCTACTAAATCAGGTAATTTTTATATATATTTACAAAATTATCATAATATAAAATGTGCCAAGACACTGTCATAGCACAACAGTAGAGGAGTTGAGGACAACCTGATAATAAAGACAAATACCAGGTCCTACATTTCTGTTTGTGCTTCACCTGAAGGAACATATTCATATGCAGATACACAAAGCAATCCGGCCACCATCCATTACTTTTCCACACATCATAGAGATCAAACTTTGTTGCTAAGAAGCTGTGGAAGGAGTAAAAGGCAGTAGGCCAGCACCCAGAAGAAAATGATGAAGTAGAATAGCTCTGGCTGCTCAACAATTGTAATTTCATGAGTTGGTGCTGGAGTCTCACTTGCTTCTAAGTCCTTTTTCTTCCTGAAAACAGGAGAGAATTTGGTAAAAGGCAGGGAAAAGAAGAAAACTCCCCTCACTGTTAATATTTAGTGTAAAGATCAAAGGCCGACTAAAAGACAACACTTTAATGAACCATTTCAGTATAGTCAGTTGGAGTCCAAGCTAGACTAGGAAGTGCATAATGGGCTTCAGCAGTGCGCTCCCTTAGGAGCCAATGTACATAGCCATTAATCCTCTGAAAACTCCAGACAAATTCTCAGGTACTTTAAACACATGCTGTTACAGTACAGTTGTTTGACCTAAGGCAATTTCTATCAGTTAAAAAGATGCCTTTTATATCCAGAACAGTAAACATAGCTATGGGCAACACATACCACACTTTCACAATTTTACTCATACACTATATCTGACTTGATACCTTTTCCTGAAGCCATCTACTTTCAGAGCTTCTCATGTCAGACACCAGAACATTAAAAAAAGTAAAATTAAGGCTTTGAGAAACCAACTAGCAGTTGGGGTTTTGCAGGACAACGCCAGAATTCCAGCTTTATGAAATTCCAGCTGCAGTTCATAAGGGCAAAGCCTGATGGAGTCTGTCAGCCCACTGAGCTCTCATAAAGAAAAGGACTTACTTAAAAAGGCACAAGATGGTACACTCATTTTATGATTTTGTAATACTATATGGATCACCCTCTAGTAGACTTTTTGTAAATGTACTTTTGAAGAAAACTGGTTTTTGGCCTGTTTTAATGAGTCCTTTTTTCTGGTTTGAGGCATCCTATTTGCTCAGATATTATACTGGATATATACCTGAGTATTGCACAAAACTTGCTCAATATCAGCAGTCTGCAAACAGGCATAACTGTGACACATATTCATGCTTGCTTTTTTTTAACAGAAGCATAAGTGAGACCGGGATGCTGGATCCCAACAATATTTTCTGTGTTTTCTGCATTTAATGCAACCATTATTTTAACTAGAAGTTCTGGGAGGTACTAACCAGTATCAGGTGGGAGGGGAAATCTAAATCAATCCTTGTTTCTCATAGATATGTAAGTCCTAATACCAAAGGGATACAAGTTCTGCATGCAGGATCCATCACCCTAAGTCTAAACTAAACACACATACAAATAATAAAAACTCCTGTGTGCTCTAACAGAGGCCAGAACTCCACTGAAGTATTGTATTTCCTTAGCACTGACCACACTAAACATTGTCTAGACAGTCTTCCGAACCAGGAATCACTGTCTGAAGACCTCACATTTGAAGTCACCCCACTCTTGTCTTTGTCTGAAATATCCACCATGTGGGGAAAGTGCTCACAATCTTGCTTAGACAGGTGAAGCTTTCCTCTCAAGTCAAGAGAAAGCATTTTAGTCAAGGGGGAGATCAAGCAGTAAAGAAGTTTTGTACATTATACCTACGGGAAATATGGACTCTGAACCATTACACAAGACATGACGTCATCTCTACCATTACAGGTAATTTCCTTTTGTAGCATTGTTAGAAGTACCTAGGAGTTATGGATTCCATGCAAAAGGCTTCTCTGAATAAGAATCACTCACCTGATGATCAATGGATCTTCACCCATATCTGTCATCTTCTGCTCGTTTACACCGTAGGTTTCCTTAAACAAAACAGGAATAGATTATATAAAAATAGAAATAAACCAGAATCTCACAAAGATGGTAATTGTGTGTGTGTTCTATGCACAGTAAGTCTAACTTTTGCTCAAATAAAATAAAAGTGTGCATATAAATTTATTCCCTGCCAGGACATCTACCACCGCAGTCTGGTACACACACAGAACGGGAAAAAGTGTGAAATAAGATATTTTTTTGCTTTCAAGTGCTTTCATTCATCTGAAAAAGCTTCCTCATTCATATATATGTCAGTAGCTCTGACAGCACTGCAAACCTAAAGCATCTATGTGAAATCTCCATTTCACTGAACATTGGGATGCTCAGTGTTTTATTTTGTGCCAAAAAGAGCCATATTCCTATCCTTGCTGAGCATGCCCGGATTAATGATGCTGTCCCTCCCTTCTGACTTAGAAAATAAAAATCCAGAGCTCAGTTGTATAGTGTGTTCTCAATAAACCAGTATGAATTGGTGTTGGTTGATGAAAAAATGAACATGAGCCGGCTTCAGTGTGCGCTCGCAGCCCAGAAAGCCAACTGTATCCTGGGCTGCATCAAAAGGAGCGTGAACAGCAGGTCGAAGGAGGTGATCCTGCCCCTCTACTCTGCTCTCGTGAGACCTCACTTGGAGTATTGTGTGCAGTTCTGGTGTCCTCAGCATAAAAAGGACATGGAACTGTTGGAACAAGTCCAGAGGAGGGCCACGAGGATGATCAGGGGACTGGAGCACCTCCTGTATGGAGACAGGCTGAGAAAGTTGGGGCTGGTCAGCCTGGAGAAGAGAAGGCTGTGTGGAGACCTCATAGCAGCCTTCCAGTATCTGAAGGGGGCCTACAAGGATGCTGGGGATGGACTATTCATCAGGAACTGTAGTGACAGGACAAGGGGTAACGGGTTCAAACTTGAACAGGGGAAGTTTAGATTGGATATAAGGAAGAAATTCTTTACTGTGAGGGTGGTGAGGCACTGGAATGGGTTGCCCAGGGAGGTTGTGAATGCTCCATCCTTGACGGTGTTCAAGGCCAGGTTGGACAGAGCCTTGGGTGGCATGGTTTAGTGTGGGGTGTCCCTGCCCATGGCAGGGGGGTTGGAACTAGATGATCTTAAGGTCCTTTCCAACCTTAACTATTCTATGATTCTATGATTCTATGAATTACATCTGCCATTGAGGATGCAGTTTCACATTACAACCAAAATTCTTCTAGGGTTAGCAGCTCCTATTGAGATAATACAGCACTACTATGAAGTAAAGGGAAAGAACCCAATTTTTCATTAAAAAGTACACTTCAAAAGACACTCAGCATTTTAGCAGGGCTGTGACCAGCACACCGTCAAACATGCAAAGAATGTACAAACAAAACAAAACTCGAGCAGCAAATCAAGGCAGCTTCAAAGAAGCAAAGTGGTTAGGACAAATTAAGCCTCAAAGTTACAATACATTTAATTGTAGTATTAGCTACTTCTTTGTGGGTTTGTTCAAGGTTCAATAAGGTTCAGTTCCATATATTTAGGAGAGTTCAATAAAGCTTTCCAGCTATGCCTGGTTTTGGCACTAGAATTATTAGAAGTCACACAGCTTTGTATTATTACAGAGCTTTCTATATAGAGTAGACTCTTCCAGTATGTGAATTTTTTTTGAGTTTAAGAGAAATAGAGAAACAGCGATAGGCAAATTTCACACACTTACCTCCTCAGAAGTATTAGGAGATCTTTTTCGGAGATAAATGTTGGAATCACCATCACTGGTTCTGAAATGTATGTAAAAGCAAAGTTTTTAAATTCATAAAGCTAAGTTTTGTTTTTACTTCAAAGACAGCCACTGCAACTGCACATGCTAGTTTCAAACTATGCAAACCCACGAATATGCACGGTAGCATGTATTAGAATATGGACTTGAATTTATCAGTAATATAAAAAATGGCTTTGGGAAATCTGACCCACAATAAAAAATCCATATGCTCAAATTACAATCTTTTCTGAAAAATGGTATCTGATGGTATCTTGCATCTTTGACATCACTGACATCTAAGTGAGAGTATACCCCAGGTTTTATGGATGTCTATAAATAAAGAATTGACAGACTTTGTAGGGAACAGAAAGCTTGAAGGAGACAGTGGGTTTTTCTAATTTTCTCAAATTCACTAGAGTGCCACAGTGATAAGCATCAACAAATTATAGTTCATGTCCCACTCAAATACATTACCTAAGAACTAAATTAGAATGTAAGAGGGAACAGAAGAATGGAATAAAATTAGCTTTACTGGGTCTGGCTGGGGTGCAGTTAACTTTCAATATAGCAGCCCCTGTAGCGCTAAGCCTTGTATTTATAGCTAGAACTGTGCTGCTAACACACCAATGCTTCAGCTTTTGCTGAGCACTGCTCGAACAGCACCTCAGCTGTCTCTCTAACCCCCTGCCTCAATGGCCAGCAGGCTTGGTCTGGGCAAGAGGCTGGGAGGTAACACGGCCGGGACAGCTGACCATGACTGACCAAAGGGATATTCCATACCATATGACGCTGTGCTTAGCAATTGAAACTAAGAGAAAGGAGTAAGCTGGCAGAGGGACACATACACGTTAGTATGGCATTTGTCCTCTGAAGCAACCACTATGCCTGTCAAGGTTCTACGTCCCAGGAAGTAGCTGGACACTGCCTGCTGACTGGAAGTAGATAATTTTTTTTTTCTTGTCTCCTTCCGCTTTGCTTCCACATGTGGCCTTTGCTTTTTTCATCAGGTAAGGAGGCAAACTGCTTTTACCTCAACACATCAGTTTTTCACCTTATTTTCTCCTCCTATCCTGCTGAGGGTGGGGAGAGAGAGAGTGGCCTGGTGCACACCTGGTGGCCAGGCAAGGTCAATCTACCACAAGGCTGTTGACTTGTTCACAGACTGAAAAAAAGTCTAACAAATATCTGTTGGAGTGAAGCAGTGTCACGCTTCTACATAGTGTCATAATGCACATAGATTATTTCATCTATGTTAGAAAAAACTCTTTCTGTTGGAAAAACAGTTGTAACACTGCCATGTTCAAAATGCATGGAGTTCCAGTTGGGTTTTGTGTAGCAAAGTTTGTATAGCAAAGTCAAATCAAGCCCCATTGGCAATAAATCATTCAACATGTTTAAGAGAAACAGAGGAAGAAGCCAATGAGTCCCAGTACACTGCTCCTAAGAGAAGTCTGCAAGAAACATCCAGCAGACAGGGAACGCTCCAAAAGACCAGGCATTCATACCAGTTAGGTGCATTTAAGACAAAGTTTATGTGAAATACCTGGTCAATTCCTGACAACCAGCAATTTCTTCCAGTTTATCTTGTGACAGAGTAGTTGTGGCAGCTTCTGAGATTTGCAAGTTGTCTTCTTCTATCATGTTTTCCTCTTCTTCCTCCCCACTACTACCTTCTTCTGATCTCTTTATGTCTATTGATAAATCCTCTACATGTTCTACTACATCCTGTTGGAATTAAGAAACATTTTGCATTAGACAACAACGCTGATTCCTCACTTTTCCAAGTATTTTACTGGTGCAGCCTACTCAGATGCTAAATTGCATGTAGTACGAGATTGAAAGTCTCACTAAAAAAAACAAAAAGCAATTCATTTCTTGAAAGTCATTTTGGATATATTCAGCTATAAGGCATCATCAGTTCAACATACATACAATTAGTTGTCAGTTCTTTTTATGTAGGGTTTTAGTTTAGTTTTTAGTTAGGTTTTTTAGTACACTAGTAAGTGTAAGGACCAAAACATGCCCAGCATGTCTAAGCAACATGCAGAGCAACATCAAATAGACACTCATTCCTGAATAATACTGTCTAAAATTACTGCACTGGAAAACATGTAAGTCAATTCACAGTAAATGTCTGCAAGAAGAGCTGCAGTAGCAAATTGCCTAAATCCAATATATTGAATAATTACAAAAAATCTCCCCTCCTCCTCCTTCAGTGTAGAAAAGCCTTCATTTTACCCATATAACTTATCCTACTCAAATTGGTTTAAGTTTTTGTAGGCAAATTTATTCAGATTCAGCCAAAAATTACCTTTGCCTGTATCCTTCTACATCAGCAATGATAGTTTCTGTTCATCTCATTGCATGTTATTAAAATACCCTCTGTGATAATTTTTATGTGTAACGATTATACAGGAGCCTCAAACTACTTTAAATATAATTAAAATTCATATGTTTTGCAGTACTCTTAATATTAGGAATTACTCTCTCTTTCAATGTCAGAACTTCTCAGGGATCTGCAATTCCATTCATTCCAGTAGAGGGCTGTGGCAAACAGTGTTACGGGACAAGAAACCAAGTATATGTTACATATTTCTACAAAACATGGCAAAATTAAAACAAATGAAAACCACTAAAGTCAGATGTGAATCCCCTATATACACACAAAGAAATGCTGGTAGTAACAAAAAATAAAATACCTCAGGATGCTGTAGAATAGTGGAATCTTGATGGTTGGTGACCTTTTTGCCATCTTCTTCGGTTTCTAACTCTTCTAGTAATGCCACTTCCTTTTCACTGGAAGAATTCACATGACTGTTAATATCTGTTGTTTCCTCCTTGCCATTCTCACTATCTGTTTTGGATGAAGGGACATCTGGCTTATTCCCTAAGTCTGGCTCTGGAGCATCTTCCTTGTGGTCCTGTTCTGGTAAGCCCTCCTCCTGTAAAACATCTGTCACTGTTGCAGAAGAAGCTTTATCATTTCCAGCATCATAATCTTCAATACAGGGCTCAAGGTAAGCGTTCAAAACTGCTGATATGGGAACATTATAATGTGGATAATAAAAGAGATCATGGGGTATTACAGATACTTTCGAAGAACTTGGCAGCACTTCAGCTGAAGACTCAACTTCATCACAGCTGTCCAGGTCCTCTGGACTTTTAGGTATATCTGAGAGAGAGTCATCAGGTGTTTCATGCTGTGTAGATAATTCTTGGCTTTTGAGATCAGAACCATTCAGTGAACAATGGTTAGTTTCCATCGTCTCAAAGGTAGGTGATTGCTCTGTATGCTCATTTTGTGGAATATTCAGTATTTCCTCATTTAGAAGATGAAGAACATACTTACGCGTATCTTCTTGTTTTGAGGTATCTTTTGGTAAAAGAACTGAAGTCTGGGGTTTGCTTTCTTCTACCTTATTTATAGATTCATCTGTAAGTATACCTGAAGTCCAAGATAATGGACTTAAAGAAGAAGTATTGGCTGAAAGGCTCTTAGTTTCATTGTCATATTCAGTAGAGGTTTCTTTAGTTAATTCTTCAGAGTAGTCTTCGAAAGAGTCAACAGAATTTTTCTGATCTGTCAGAACAGCTGGAGAAAGGTCATCATTCTGTTTCAGTGGATCATCAGACATGCCCCCTTCACCTGGTGTGAATTTGTCACTTAGAACCTCCCAAGAAGAACTGGATTCTAAACTGACAGATCCTGCAATTTTCAGTGAGGTAGGCCTCTGAGGCTCCTCTTCAAACGTTTCCTGTGAATCACCTGACATGTGATTCAATTTCCCATTGCATTTTTCAGAAACGGTTTCTGACAGGATTCTGTCAGGGGTGTCATGAATATGAACCTTTGGAGGAGCAGGATGACTCCTTTCGTGATTAACAGTATACATGTTTTCTTCGCTTTCACTTAAAATCAAGATTTTGCTTTCTTTTTCTGATGGTGTATCTTTGATATGAACATATGTGGACTCAATTGGAAGCTCCTTGTCAGGATCTGTAAAGTCCTCCTACAAGTGATGATACACCATTAAAAGACAATCATACCTCAGATACCATTTTACTTTTCCCAAACACTACAGGAAGAATAACTGCTTAGCTCATTACCTCACTACCCTGTGAATGGCCAATTCATGACTCACTTATTTTGAAAGTAGAGAAACCAATTTGGCAAGTCAAGAGGCTTGAACAAAGCTGAGCGTCAAGAAGCCACTTGTACAGAAAGATTAGAATGCAGACAAGGCTACTCCTCAGTTGTTAGTGTATTCATCTCTCCCTGCTGCACCTGTAGTGACAACTGACATGGCTTTTTGAAACAATCCCAAACCCTGGCAATAAAATAAATCTAACAAGCCCACTAAATTCACTGTGAAATACATTAATATAGTAGTTCATTCCATTCCAATAGACTGTATTTAAAAAAAAGTAGTCTTTTTCTTTGTCCATTAAAATGCCCACAAGACTTAATGCCAACAAATCTTACTGCTCATCTAATCTAAAAATAGTAATTAGATTATTATAATAATTTTAATTCCAGTGACTTTAGTAATGCCCATCAATTTTATAAACTACAAAATTCATACCAACTGGAACCTTCAGTCAAGAAAGGAGACGAAATGCCTTTCGTGCAGGAGCAATCATTTATGTGCATATACTCTAGCAACAAACTTACCCAGATACTAGAAGGACACTGAGTCCCTTAGGGATCCTTTCAAACCAAAAAGACTATGTTGAACTTGGTTTGTCTGGAACTACAAGTAGCCTCCAGAAGAGTTTTTCAACTTACGCAAATCTTTTCCCCAGTTCCTGGGACTTCCCATTTTAACTTGCATTTTCTGTCTCCTATCCCTTAATTCTTTTGTAAATTTACCCTCTGTTTCTCCAAAAGACCTTTGTCAATCCCTGACACTGTCAGCCCTTACTTACTCCTCAGTTCTTTGTTTTTGATAAAGTCTGCATTGAAGTCCTGGCCCTTTAAGCTGCAACGTATTTCATGCTTACAGTGAGGGCTTTTGACTGCTGCACTGACAAGATCCAGCCTTTGGTATCTTGTGTCTGATACTGGATAAATTCAGATTGATTGTGGTCCTCAAACTTGAGAAGATAGAAGTCTAAATGAAATTTAAAGTCCAATGATTCATCATAGATGAAGCGATAAAATTCAGCCTTATTTAAGCCTAATACACTAGCAGAACCCTACGTAACCAGGTCTAATTTCTGAAAGTTATAACTGCATGTAAATGTTTAAAAGCACAATTCTACATAAAGCATTTTAGCAATCACCAATGAAAGTCCATTTGACTGGATTTAACAAAATTGTGAAAAATTAAACCTGAGTTTGTGGTTTATTTTAAATAGAAACCTAGAAGATAAATACAGCAATGTCTGACTTTATTAAGTACACCAAAGCAAATTAAAAAAAAAAAAAAAATGACACGATGTAGGACTAAACACATACCGCTTCCAGCTCCGGGAAGTGTTCCAGAAACTGTGCCACATACGTCACAATTGACTGTTCATCGGGTGATTCCACCATGATATCTATGGAGACAGACACAAGGTGCTTGCAGAGGAACAGATCATCAAACATTTATCCTGCCTTCATGATGAAAGAAATAGCAGCTACAAACACTTTTCTGACAGATAAAAGAAGTACTTTTCACTGTTGATGGTACTCGAAAGAATTCTCAATCTCTTATCAATTTTTTCCTACTTCCAAACACATACCGAACCCTGATCAGGGTCCCTTTTCATCCACCTTCATACTGTCATTTATGTTGTTGTCACTAGACAGTGATCTTGTTGAGTGACAGCACAGAGGTTTATTTTTAGCAGGATGGCCCAATCACCTTACAGGTGACCCATGAAAGCAAACATAACCAATCTGTGCTTTCAGTCATATAAGCAAGGCCTAATACCTGTCTAGTACAGTTCAGTAAAAAACACTGCAAGAAGCTTAATTTATATACATATATTTATATGCACACATGTATACTTATGTTTACATATATAAATATATATACGTGTAGATATGCATTGTAAGGGAAAAACCGGGAGATGAAAACACATCTGAATAGGTATTTTCCTGGTATGGCAGACTGATACACTTCATCCTGGAGTGACGTTTAGTGTCTGCAGAATGTAGGTCTTACAAAACGGTGCTCATGTATTGAGAAACCTCTCAGCACAACAGGGTGGTGATTAATGCCCACTAGTAATGCAGATGTCACATAGCATCTAAACATTAACCAAGACCACCATATGCAACTAAAACGGTAGTAAAATCTCTGCCCTCAAGTAGTTTACAAACATGACTGGAAGCATACAACTACAAGCCAGTGACCAATTCTTTTTTATTTTTCTTATCAATCAGCCTAACACACTGATCATGTCAATAGCTTAATCACTGGGAGGTTTTTGGTAGGTATCACAATGCAATATTCATGAATTCATTATAATTTGAATGTTACCCAACAAGGTTGATGTAGGCGTTTTACCTTCTGGTTCTAGGAGCCGAGGAACACTCAGCTTGTTTTGTGCTATGCTGAAAGCATCCTCCAGGTTTTCTCGAGCTGATTTCTCCAGTGCTTGCTTCATGTCTACCAAAGTACAGTCTATTGCTTTTATGACAGCTAAGAAAGCAAGACCACTCCTCCAACTGCTTGTAAAGTCCTGAACTGCAACACCGTACCTAAACAGAATTACACACAGTTCACATGGATGGTTGTGTTACAAAATCCAAAGAAATAGCATCATCATTTTCAAAGCCTCCTGAAGGTTAGAAGTAAGGTTGCTGAAGTTGCACTAGTCACATCTGAGATCTTTTTGGATTTTGAAACACACAAAATACATCCATAAAACACATGGATTCACAAACTGGATCAACGTGGCCAACAGCTGACATCAACCTGCCTGTAGGAAGCAGTTAGTAAAAACAAAGCCCTCGAGAACTCAGCAACCACATTTAA
The DNA here is from genome assembly GCF_963264785.1 of Psittacula echo. Taxonomy (NCBI): domain Eukaryota; kingdom Metazoa; phylum Chordata; class Aves; order Psittaciformes; family Psittacidae; genus Psittacula; species Psittacula echo. Next base: position 62,340,857 of record NC_137739.1, read on the forward strand.
CATTCACAAAACCAAATGTCTGTGTGATTCCTGTTTCTGTTGCTCTCCAGCATTTTAATGCCATAGCTTGGGAAGACTGCCAACACTTAAATACTTAAAAACATAAGCATGAATGATTCACATTCTTGTGTACTTGGCCTTCTACAGCAGCAAACTCTGCTTTGCTAAATGCAAATGGTGCCAGTATATGTAGAAACCACGAGTGTGTTAGATGCTCAAAGTTTTGGAGGAAAAAACAACTGTCAAACTTGCAATGAAGTACAGCCCCAGAACAGAAACTTCTGCACAGATCACTGCATAACAGGATTATAATGATGCTATTATGCTTCTAATAGTGAAGTTGCAAGAACAATTTTCTCCTATGTTTTCAATTTGTACTCTTTGTCTGAACTGAAAAGCCTACGGCCTTTACTTATCTCGTCCTCACTCTCCTTGTACCACCTCCTTGTTAATGACAGTATCAGCATTATTTTGGGACTAAACCTGTGGTTTCTTTATGGTCTGCACTGGCAGCAGTGAACTACAGATCTTGATGGGACAGGTTTATTTGCAGAACAAGCACCGTTAGCTTCACTGAAGATAACCAAGGGATGATGTGACCTGCAGGACCAAGTATTTAAGATATAGATTTGTATTTTCAATACTAGACACAGAACATTTGTGTTCATAGACAGATTTGGACATAAAAATCCATCAACAAACAGAAATGCCAACTATTCAGCTATCCAACTTACAAGTAAGTTTGACCCATGCCCTCTTTAATACTCTCTGGCAGTCATCACCTCAGGTAACAATACATATAAAATACATTCTAGGCATTTACACGTGCACTAGACGTCTTACATTAAAGTTTTTTAACCTAATTCTGCCAGGCTAAAGCATTACTCTACAAAATGCTTTGGTGAAAGAACTGCCTTTTTATTATAGAGAGATGTGTTGAGTGATGGAAATGCATCCAAACATTACATGTTCATGAGAAGCGACTTAAGATTCACCCCTTCCCCTCTCTAATTCTGAGGAAAGAGCCACTTTAATAGGGGCTCTGTCCTTCAAGGCACTCTGCAGCACATGAGAAGCTGCCTCAGGGCTGCCGCTTAATTTAAAAGGCTGTTGCTGAAGTCTTTCAATATACTTGTGTTTTCAGTTCACCCCTTGTTTATGCCTACCCTTTACTTAGTGAAAGATATCAAACAGACTGCAGGAAAGCCAGGGGGCAGGAGGAGGAGGGAACTATCCTGTTTTAGACAGTGCCAAGCAGATTAGTGCAAGTTAACATTTAACACTCAAATCATTAAGCCAGCAGCATACACAGCTTCAAGGTCAGATGGCTGCTGTAGACACATGGTAATAGCAGTAATACCCCCCTGCAGAGACCCTGCGCCTCCAAACTTAGAAAGCAGAAGGAGCCACCATGAACAGTAACACACACACAGGGCAAAGAGGAAGAGAAAGGAAAGAGAAGGAAGTTTCAGCTTCAAGAGGGCAGGTGGCAAAACACGATTTTGTACACGGGTTTATTAGCTTACTTTCTGGTTTTCCTTTGTACCCAGATTAAAAGGGCTCTGATGGCTTTCCGCTGATCCTTCACTGTAATGGACATGTTTCTCTCCACGCTAGGAGTGCTGGGGTGGGATGTGTCTGACTCTGGACCACTGGGCCCGGAGGACAGGCTGGAGGAGGAGGAGTTCCTGTTGAGGTTGCCTGTCAGCTCCTTAATCTGCAATAAAAGGCAAAACACACAGTGCTCTTGTTTAACACTGGCTGCATAGAGAACTCGGTACTTGTTCTCATGAAAACTTTAAAGATAACAGTGGCATAACTGAATTTTAAGAGGCAGTTACAGACCTGCCCATTATAATTCTCAACTTGCATTGCACAGGCATGACAGCCAGCAGCAGCCCAGCTGCCAACCCTGGGAAACAGAAAGGGCAAGGTACCAGTGCAGGCTGAACTGAGCAAACTTGTATTAAAAAAGCACAGAAACATGTCCTTGACAAAAATGTTTAACTGAAATTGTTCTCTTCACAGGTCTTGCTTGAGTGAAATATTTTTAGTCAGGAAACGGTGACCTGCAGCAGCACTCCTGTCCTTGGTCAGCATTGACATTTGATTCTAAATTATCAACTCTGCTGCTCTTAGGTCTCTCGTGCCCTCTGCTGCTGACACAGCAGATTCTGGTTGCAGCATCCCTGCCTGTGACTCCATCTGGCCAAACTGGTGATGTGCAGCATTGTTCAGCCTGAGGAGCTTAGCCAGGGAGAGAAACCCCAGTGCAACTTTGAGATGAATTTTTAAACCTATCGTCATCTTTTAAATGAAAGAGAAGGAAAAGCCTCACTGTCTTACAAGAGTTGCAGAACCCTTCTGCCATCTCTCTCTGTTCATTACAATTTGGTATTGTCTAGAAGGTAATTTTCAAAATACATGTAGATTATAGACCAGTTTTAATCTAAGCCTGGGGTTAAATCAATTTTCAAGCTCGAATCAGTTTTATCAATTCCAGGCCCTTCAAGATCTTTCATTTGGTCTTCTACATCAGTTGCAAATTTTTGCCATGTTGAGTAAGCCTCTGGAGATCAGTGATTCTACATGGAATTTCCCACCACATTGTACCAAATCCAGAAAAGGTTATTGAAAATAAACTGTGACCTGGAACCAAACCCAAGACATTGGTTCAGATCCAGGGAATCTGGAACAGAACCCTGACAAGGCACAGGAGAGAAGGGAAAGTGGTAATCTGAAGCTCTAACTCTCGTCCAAGTCAAACGAAGGCTTAAATTGTTTCCTATTTACACCAAAATAGCTCAAACGAAGTAAAATGAAACAGCTGCAGGTATAAAATCAGGAGGCAAAAGCTCAGGTTTGACATGTTTAATTATGTTCTTTAGGATGAAAAATAAATTTGAAAAGCAGTGTTCAGCTGGAATAGATTGATATCAGGAAGATTGTTCACTTATGATTAAAGTATTCAAGTTGTATTACCTGAAAAAATAAGATTATATTCCATATTAGTCCAAGAACCAGAGAGGAATTTCCATCTGCTATTTCTGCTGCATCGATGCTAACAAGCTTTACCTGTAGAAGAGATCATAAATTCAGAGCCAAATTCAAAGAAGCAAGGTAAATGCAAAAAATGCACCCAGACTTCCGGGCATGTCCAGAACACTTCTGCCACTGACTGAGCACGCAAAAAGCAATTCTGAAACCTTACGTTATTGGTAATTTGCCCTGATCACAAATGCCCTGCTCATGGAACTCCTATCTCAAGCCCCCAGCATAGTCTGCAGAACAGAAATGAGCCCAATTCTGCATCCTGAGGACCACAAATGCATTTCCTCCTTATAAAAATTGAACAAGACGGTGCCGCCTCCAAGGGATCCTATTCTTAAAAAGTAGAGTCGTTTCTCATACAAAAATAAAATCCTAGTAAGTTCTGCTTACTTCTGTTTTGCTACGCATCTCCCTTCTCCTTGCTTATCTCACCTCACATAGCTTGTCACAGAGTTCTGGTTAAATCAGTTAGCAAAGGATAGGGTTGCCTAATCCAAGCAAACTTTCCCACACTGTGGTTTGTTCCACCTGATAACACCAGGATGTTATTCTCTTCGACGACACAGACTTGGTTTTGGCAAAGGTCGTGGAGAAGGGAGGAAGCAAGGAAGCTGTCTGTACTACACATGGCACCCAGACAGAGTTAAAGCCCAGCATACAGCTCATTTATCACTAAGAAATCCTGTGCATGAAGAATCACTTAGCAGCGCTTTACCCTGCTGCCCTGGTTCTACAGAAGCGTTCACTGATGAGTTCTATCCACTGTGGTTTAATATCTAACCCTGAAGCTCTTGGCAACCAAGGCATTTTGCCAACACTTTCATTACCACCCTTCACTAACCAGTTTGGTTAAACTGAAAAAAGGAAAGCAAAATAACTTTTATCTAGTGGTTTGCACAACAGTTTTCAATCTTAGCAAGAAGACACCTCTAGCTGTCGTATTTCAAGGCTCAGATTTCTTGCTAGCTCCAAGGTATTTGGCATAGGAAGACCTTTAAGACCTAGTATGTCTGAATAGCAGTTTCTTCAAAATGGTGAGTGGCATTTATCATTAAACTGCTCTCAGTGTCAGCTCTGTTCTCGCACTGCTGCTTATGTTTGTCACCCAGCTCAGCAGAGATACCTGGCTACAAGATACTGGATGCTTACCCTTAAGGAAACAAGAAATCCATAGAAAAGTAGGTGTTTCAGCAGTACTAATTAAAAGGCTGCCTGTGTCTAAGGCTCCTCCTGGAGCAAGGCCTGGCCTTGCTCATTTTGGTTCTAGGTTGTCCTGTAGTGAGTTCCTGACAACTAGACATGCTCCAGCTGCAGCTCTGTAATATCAACCAAGAGAAAAATACATCATTTGCCAGTGGGACTGAGCTGCATTTGGGTAGAAAGCATCAACTGGGAAACTGTTAAGAAATACGTGAACATATGAAATATTTCTCAGCAGTTCTATAGGAGGACACATAGACATACACTTTGAGGGCCAGATTAGCCCCTACTGATGGAGTTTCAAAAAGGAGACTGGAATACCTCGAAGTTACTGGACAACTTCTTAACCTTTCACATCATCTCCGGGGGAAAAAGGCAAAGGAGGTTAAACCTCCCACATCCATGAGGTTGTAAGAGATCCACTAAGAACCTCACATCATGTTCATTCCCGCAGAGGGTTCTCAGTGACTCTCCTGCATGACTAGCATGGCGCCACAATATCCGGAGCAAGAGCTAAGCTCATTGTAGGGAAGCAGCAAAGTGACATCAGTTGCTGTTGTGGCATTCCATGCAAGGCAGGGTTTTGCCCATAAGCACACACTGGATCTTTCCTCACCCATAAAATTTAAACCCTACTGCAGTTCTTTGTAGAACATAGTCTCATAATTGTTTTCTCCTTCTGAAAGATCTAGGTATACCATATATATGAGTTGTTACATGGCTGGGATTTCTCTTGACCCCATTGCTTCTTGCATTTTTCAAGAACAGCAATTTTTCAAAACACAAGCCACATCCACAGGGCTTTGAAAAAAAGCCCTAATGGGAGAAATAATAAATAAATAAATAAGAATGAATAATTTCAAGCTACAGGCTTTCATCTTGCTTTGTCACTTACAATAGAAAGTGATGTTGCAGTAATACCACACTGACTACGAAGGAAGTTATATCCTTATAAGGTTTTGATTCCTGGAATTATACTTTTATGTCATGTTCTCAGATTTATTTTTTTCCTGCCTTTGATTCACCATCAGCTGCTGCAGGAGTTTGCCAGACAAATAAATGATTTGTAATACTATAAGTATTAATGACAAAAGAAAATCATCTACCTTCAGCAGAACTGAAGCAATGCCACTAAGACCCAGTTCATAAGAATTACTTGCATTTCTTTTTACTTCCTTTTAATACCGGATTCCTGATCCTTTAATCCTGTTGAACATTTACATTATAAAATGAAGAAATAATCCTTGTTTTAGACTCTGTAGGTGTTCTCGCTGCGGATTTTTATGTGCTTTTCAGCCTTGCTGCTAAGGTAAGTCATAATGCCTTTAAGTGGTATATTCCTCTTACTTACACGCAGCACATCAGACTAATTACAATTTCAATAACAATTTGCAACATACGTGGAGAGAAAACATTAAGACCTTTGGAAATACTCACATTACTGTCCTCCAAGAACTTCAGTGCTTTGGCTATGTTGTTCAAACGAAAAATGCGATGGCTTGATGATTTGTATTCGTGCATCTAGAAAAAATAAAAGCCACACTGTTTGTAAACATGTCATATGAAGCTTAAAAACTATTGACACAGAGGCAAAATAAGGCTAAGGTAACCTACCTATGTAAAATTACTGTCATCTTTGCTGATCAATAAAGTGCTTCAACTACATGATCTGCCCTTGCTGTAGCAAAACAGGGTTAGCAACTAGCTTTCCTGCTTTCCAGATGTTATCACTCTCTTCAACCTGCCACATTGATTATTTATGTAATCATGCCCCAATCATGTTCAGTCACAGGATCAAATTTACCTGAAAATTCATAATAGTGGATTTATCTTTTTTCTCAAATTGAACTGAATTGTATGATCCTAATTAGGAAGTGTGAGCAGCTTTCATTGCAGGCACAGGCAGGTGGGAGGCAGATAACTTCACTTTGGCAGAAATGAAACAGATTTGTTGCATGCCTGTCTCCTGCAGTTCCACTTTAGCTCACAGTTTCCATCACACGTGTGCAGGAACACCTAACTGCCAGTGCAACAAGTCCAGCCAGCTGACCTTACCTCCTTCCTTGCTCTCCTCCCTGACCTGCTGGGCACAGCCTCAGTTTTACCATGAGGTGTCACCCCCTTCAATTCCTTTCCAGCCTGGCTTTCAATGCAATTTCTGTGAATGCACACACAGTGATGCTTCTGCTACAGCTCCCCAAAACCGCAAGAGTATTACAAAACAAGCAGTTGTGAATGTGTGACCGCAGAGGCCATTCGTGCTGCAGTATGCAGATGGCTCAGTCACTGTAGAGCATCATCGGCTGAGTGCATCTGCAGTGGTGAGACAGCTGCAGAACAGGTTTCCTCTTATCCAAGTGTGATATCCACACAGAAGAGAGTACTTGCTGACAGGACTGAGGAGAAAGAAAACATTAAGTTAACTCTAGCTGGTCATTTATATTTGTACTGGGTGTTTCCATTTCTGGTATGTACAACTTTCCACAGCTCTTACAAAGAAAGGAGGAGGGAAAAAGATTCTGGTAAGTGAAGCTTTGCTCTTCTGATTTATACCCTATAAGTAAGACTAATGAAGTCTTAGCCAGGATACCAGAACTAAACGCACAACTACATCGAGCATCAGCAGACCTATTAAGCGTATATCAGACAACATAGAAACAGAATTCATTAATAAAAAAAATACAGCAAATATACCCTTTCTTGGTAGCATGACTTGGGTGATCTCCAAATGGAATATGTGAGCATTAACGTATACATACCAGCTTTTGTCCTGACAGGACTTCCAGTAGTGCCATCAAGATTTTGCCATCTTGTATATCAACAAACAAATCTTTCACCTTCAGAGGAGGCTTGCGCTGTGTAGAAAATAAAAAAACCCAGGCAGCTTTTAAAGCAGTACTGCTTGATAAGTCACTATGATTTCAGAGAGTAAGAAGGAGAATTTTACAAGACTGAGATACTAGAAGTAAAACTTAGCCTGCAGGAAGAAAGGGCTGACTACAGAACCACAGAATGGTTAAGACTGGAAAGGACCATAAGATCATCTACTTCCAACCCCTAGGCCATAGGCAGGGACACCTCACACTACACCATGTTGCCCAAGGCTCTGTCCAACCTGGTCTTGAACACTGCCAGGGATGGAGCATTCACCGTGCAACCTGTTCCAGTGCCTCACCACCCTTACGGTAAAGAACTTCTTCCTTATATCCAATCTAAACTTCCCCTGTTTAAATTTAAACCCATTACCCCTTGTCCTATCACTACAGTCCCTAATGAAGAGTCTCCCTCTGGTATCCTTGTAGGCCCCCTTCAGATATTGGAAGGCTGCTATGAGGTCTCCACGTAGCCTTCTCTTCTCCAGGCTGAACAGCCCCAACTTTCTCAGCCTATCTTCATACGGGAGGTGCTCTATTCTTCATATCAGTGGCAATTCTGGCCTAGGAATGTCAGAGCTAGAACTGAGGTACAGTATTCATGTAATTGAGATCAGACATGGACTTATTCCAGATTTCCCATAACAGAGTCTCACCCTAAACAGTCTGCCTAGGAAGTAACCACCCAAGGGTTGGGTGCTGATCCCTCAAACTACGACAAGTCCAGAAGAAACAAATCCCACTTTATGTTGAAATAAGCCTGCAATCCACAATGTCTCCTCTATAAGGTTTCTGGTGGCGTCATTCTGTTTCCCAGTATTTTCATTTCCATTGCTGCCCATTTCTTTTCCTACTTTAAATAGCAGCTTCTTCTATTGTGTCTCTCTCTTCTCAGCAGATTTCTCCAAAGGGAACCATCTCCTCACTTCACCGAAGTGTCTCATGATGTGTGTGCTATGAGGCACACAGCCAAGTCAGCTCAGCCCTTAGGAGTAGTCCCAGCTGCAGCAATTATGCTCTTTTCAGGTGTCACTCACTTACATATCCCTAAAGAGCACAATCTTTTCATCTCTGGTTGGGCAATGCACTACTGTTCGATTAAGCACTGCTTCTGGCAAACTGGGACCATGTGTTTTTGTTACTAGCCTTTAATCTAGCCAAGAGTACTAAACAATGCTCCATACTGAAAGAAAGCAAAGTATCCTTCATTTAAAAATCAAATAACCTATCTGAAAGCCTCAAACCCAAACCTTTTTTTTTTTCCTTTCATTACTTAAGAGCAACCAGAACTTGGAAGATGCAGTCTACTCCTAATTATCCCATGACCAGCAGAGCCAGTTCCTCTCAAAAGATGACCCAAATGGGATTGTCTGCCCCAAAAGAGGACACAGCACACCGTAAGTTTCCTGAAGAAGTACAAGAAGACTTCACTGCTGTTTTTAAAATAAACAAGCCACTCTGCAAGAAGTGCTCCTTTGAGGATAAAGGTCACCTTCCTCAGTGGGTGTCCTCAGAGAATCACCTGTAACTAGAGAGAGCTTTAGCAAAGCTTTGGTTATTTACACAGGTACATTTACTACGCCACTTCCAGGAAAAACATTTAATGTAGGGGCAGACTTTTGCCCTTTCTTCAGAGAAGCACTTTTCTTGGTTGAATCCAGAGAAAACAGTCCACCTGCCCACTCAGATTCTAAGACTTCACATGTTTGGCAAGGCAGAATTAACAGCATCCTATAGCCTTTTAATGATCTAATTTCTTCTGTAAATCAAAGACCTTCTCCACATTCACATATTTGACAACCTTTTCATTCAACTTCCAAAATTACTGCTAGTATAAAGCCCTAGATCCCAATTCACAAAGGCATCATGTAACACTGCCTTTGTTCTGAGAGACCTTTGGGAGCACCTGCTAGTCAAAACATTTCCTACTAGCCTTATTCTGACTTTCCAGTGAGGATCCCCTTATTTCTTCAGCAAGACTCAGTGCAGAATAGAGGACTTAAGCAACTATGTATGTGATGGCTTTCTTCTAGAACTCCTTTACTTTACTATGTCTGAAATGCAATCACTTCCCAAGAACTACAGGAACTATACTGAGAGTCAGCTTGTAGCCCAAACTTGTTCCCAGTCTGTGCTTTATGAAATTCAGACACAGATACTAAAAGCACTGTGAATTTCAAACTCCAGTCCAAGTTACGACTTTTTCTAGATTAGGAAGCTGGTCTCATTCCTTGATCCTGCACTAAGCATTGCTTCTGTGTCAGGAATATTAGAATGTTTTCTTTTCTCTTTCCATCCTCAACAGCAGGAAAATCATTCTCCAAGTGGCAGACTACTCAGGAGAGTTATCACTACTATCAATAAGAAAAGTAAATTAGGTTTAATAGCCATATTAGGGTGTGATTAAGAAACAATCACATCTTAAAAATATGATGGCCAAAAATTAGTTCTCTAGTGGAAGGGGATACATAAAGATCCCATCATACAGCCCTCCTGCCCTCATGACTGACAAGTAATGAACGGTTCCCATATGCAACTGTGGGATGAAGCCGGGTTCTGAAGAACATAGGCCATGATGCCTCCAATGTTTGAACTTCCAGTCCAGGGAAGAACACAATCACCTCAGAGCAGTCTCAGCCATACTTGACTTTATACGAGTATGTTCTATGGGAAAATTCTAGCCTCATGACAACATTAAACTCGGGCTTAAATGCACCTGAGGTGAACTAAAGCCAGTCAAGCATTTGTTGTGCCTGAAAAGCATTGTTTTTTTAACCAGAAATACGCTTTCAGCTTCCCCTCATTCTCCTCCAAACATCCCCATATGCACGGAAGTCAACTTTGTTTCCAAATTTAAACTGCTTTAAAAGACATTGGCTGCAATACATCTATGGTTTGGTCCTTGTATCCCAATATCTAGGCTGTTTGTCAGTCTTACCTTTCCCAAATGTAGGTTTATCCATCTGGTAAAGGTCCTCTTCTGTACATTTTCCCGTTCCACTAGAAATACCAGAAACAAAAAAAACAGCACTTAATTTTCCAGAAGAGGAAAATCTTGTAGGAAATTTCAAAAACTGATGCACAAAGAAGTCAGAATTCATGAGAGCCCTGTGAATAAAACAAATATATTCCAAATCAGGAAATATAAGGTTGAGCTATGGTGTTTTATACAATTTCTTTGCCCAGACATGAGCTGTGCACTTGTAGATGCATTCTAAAGGATGTAGGAAGAAATCTAGAAATCTCTCTTCAGTTTCGCAATCTTCACTGCAGCTTTTGGGAGGTGAATATTTACGTGTCGTGCACAGCTCCCCAGTGATGCCTCTGAGCAGGCAGCTTGACCCTTCTATGTCCATTTATAGGATTATTGCTTTGATGCCTCATGCAAATTGGGCTGCCGTGGATTCCAATGTACTTACTTGTATGCACAAGGAACAGGACCACATTAGCCACACAACAATTTTGTCTTCATTCTTATGAATGGAAAAACCTCATCAAATCTCATCTTCCCAGTCTCCTAACTAGTGCACTTAAAACCAAAATTCCAAGTCCCTACATTGAAGAATCATTTTACAGTAAGATTACTCATTGCAGTAAGAGGAGGAGTGCTTGCTCCCTGCCAGAAGTGCTACAGGCTAGGTGCTGTACAAACAGCTCTTGAAGAGTTTTTAATCACATCTGCCATTTCCTGAATCCATTTCCATAGTGAACTACAGCAAAAGTGTAAGGGGAATCATATTACTGACCAACATTCATTTACTTTCTAATATAAAAAAGTAAACCATATATCTAATATAAATGAAGTAGACTGACAAAGTAATATTTCATTGTGGAGACAATTATTCTCAAGTGGTTCTCAAATTTCACTTGAATTAAGGAAATCTGGCAATTTATGAACAAAACCCATTAAAACTAGTTATATGCTGTATTTCAATTTACTCACAGAGCGTATCAAATACATTTTAGAACCATTTTGTGTTTCTTCAGCCCTACAAAAATAGCTAACCTACCTACAGGGAAATCACTTTCTGTAAAAGTCTGGTTTGTTTTTATTGGTCAGACTAATTGTAGACTAAGTAGTAGCTTATGTAAATCAGATTTTAATATTGTTCCTTTTGATCATTTTAACTTAAAGGTCAGCAGTCTCTAATCACATGTATAATTGTTTTCCTTATTTTGATGCCTTGGAAGAGAGCTTTCAGCATGAATCACATCTTTCACTGATGGCTGTTCAGGCCTTTTAAGTCCTCTTACTCCTGTAAAACCTGATTTTATGCGAGATTGGTTAAAAAAGTCATTACCCTTTAAATGCTTTAGAAAACATGGAAAATGCCAAGCTAATTATTGCTGCTGGCTTTTCTTTTAAGATATCTTAGAAAAATATGCACAGATTTGAAACAGCTCTCTACAAATGAAACTGTAAGTTATATTAGAGTTCCAGAATATCTATAAAAAACCCACAGCATTTACCACCTACAAATCTCAAAGTACAATAAACTAAGAGATGTGTCATCTTTCCTGGGCTTCCCTTCCTTCAACACCTTGACCTCAGAATTGGCTTTCCAAGCACTCACTCATCCACAGCTATGTGTCACCTAGGGTGCAATTTTCACAACTGATCTGTTAAAATTAACTTTTGAGGGTGGGTGGAGGTTAATGTTAAGCCAAATCTGTTCCCAGATATACTTTTATTCAAATGCATGTGTTGGTGCAAAGGGGAAGACAGAACAGGCGCAGCAGTGGCAGGCAACAGGGCCGCCTCTTAAGCATGTCTGAAAATGCTCAGGAATTCTCAGGTGGGCAGCACCATGTTTCAGGGAGGACAGGGGAGCTTATCAAATGGGATGGATATACAGAATTCCACTGTTCACCAGAATCAAAGAGGAAACACAGAAGGTACACATAAGCAAAATTCATGTTTTCTGATTTCATCAGAGCCTTGGCTTTTTGGTTTTCAGTCCAATTTTTCACCAGTCACTTTGGCAACCTTCATTTTCATGGTAAATAAGGATGAAAAAGAGAGCTGTGTTTATTTACAGATCATCCATGAAACTGAGCACACACTGGCTCCTAATTTTGCTGCAGAAATTCTACCATGGAAGCAAATTAGAGCTGCACATATGCCTCAAAGGATGGGTGAGCCAAACTGGTATTACTGCTTCAGGGAGCTCACACACCAAAAAAAAAAAAAATCCCAAAAAGGCTCATTCAGGAAAGCACTTGCACGTATACCCAGGTTTCTGACGCCAATCAGTGATCCTTCCTACAGCAAGCAGCCTCTTTCAAGTAAGAATGATGACTCCAGAACAGACACTATTTGATTCTATAATAGTCTAAAGCAATAGTAACTGGATGGGCAAAAGGAAAGAGGAGGAAATGTGTTTATAAAACCCGTAAAGCAGACAAACCTCTAATGCAGGCCATATGCTCAATGATAGAGCTAGTGGGAAAAGTTCAGCACAGGTATTTACTGACATGCCTGTCCTGGGTTCAGCCTTTAACTGTTATTCTTCTCCAGCTTTGTGGACCTCCCAGTTTCAGTACAGCCTCTCTTCTCCACAACCTTTTCATTTGAGACGATTGTAGAGACTATATAAACTTTATATAGTTCCTATAAATTAAATGTAATCTTTTTTTCTCCTTCACACCTACTATTGTATAAAAATGAAGAAAATCATTCAAGTCTAAAGTTCCTATGCCTATGTATATAGTTTACTGAAACTGCACTGTGTTTACTGGGCAGCTAGAGAGCAATAACACCATTATAAAATAATAATTACACAAACCATATGGCTGGCCTGCACACAAACCCTATGCTGGAAAAGAAGGATGTCTGCTGTGAGGGCTGGATTCAAAGATGTAAAGCTGGAAGGTAGTAAACAGTTAGGAATTGCCATTTTGGTTGAGCTCAACTCAGACCTTGACAAAAGAGAAAAATTACAAAGAGAAATTTTGACCACCACACAGAAGCTGGGTCTTCCATACTCTTCCAATAAGCTCAGCTGCAATATGCTTTTACAGTAGGGTCTTAGATATTGTAAAGGAACAGCTTTATATCAACGTACACAGTTAAGGCACTGACAGGCATTTGCTGCATTAATTTAGAAGGGAAGAAACCCCTAGAGAAGCAAAAGGTGTACTGGTAGGATGATGAGCTTATCGTATAACCCACACAGTTCTCTGCCCACAACTGTGACCTAAAATCTTACAGTAAAGGCAACTCATTTGTCATACAGTAAAGCTAAGCTAGTTCAAAAACCACTTGGGTAAATTCAAGGTTAAGTTATTAATGGACAACAGAGTTCGGCTGCTTTTCTCAGCGGCACTATTTCCTTCTCCACCAGCCTAGAAATTCCTCAGCCATTTACTGATAATACCATTTCCTCCTTCTTCAAGTCTCCTGAAAGGTCACTACCGTTGCAATACCTAAAAGAAGCCAATCCCCTAACAGCATCTACATTCAACAGCAAATTAGATGGCAAATATTGATTTACTTTTAAATACTATTTATTCTGTTGTTGCAGAACCAGTTATGAATACTCCTCTGAGACACATCACCATGGGGCTGGGCACATCAAGTAACTATTAAATGTGGAAGCTGATGTGAGTGGAATACTTGTCAGCATGTAATTACGTAGCTTCAGAAAACTGCTAGATTTCCATGTATGTATATTACAGAAGTTCACTTGAATTCGTTTCCAAAGCTCTTAGCATTTCATCCAGGATATCATCATCATATGACATTAAAACCTTCACAACAGGCCAAGCTGGCTTTTAGACCCACCTGCAACTTACCTGGAAGGTATCTTACTAACTACTGGTTTTATAACACACACAAAAGCCAGCTTCCTTGTTTCCACTGCAAGTTATAACCTCTATAGATGCAAGATATACCTGTTATTAACATTGAGCAAGTTTTCATGACAGGAATGGTGGTGTTGGCCACCTAACTGTGAAATAGGATGTTTTGACTGCCCTTGGCTTCAGAGGCAGTAACTTCCCAGGAGAATCATCATATATTCACTTTATCAGTAATCAACGGCTACCATAGGACCAGCTTATAATGTGTATGGCTCCAGAGGTATCCAAGCTTCTGCCGAAGTCTTAGATCAGAAGAAAATGGCACTTCCTATTACACAAAAAAAATATATGGGAAACTGTGCGATATTAAAATACTAGAACCTAACTCCAAAATGAAACGTGGTTCAGACACTTGTCTTGGAAAATGCAAATCCCTCTCCTTTCACCTTCCTCACCCCAAAACTGTGGTTCACACAGCCAAGCAATGGATCAGTCTCTAAAGAACACACATTGAACAGTCTATTTTTGAACAACTCAAACTCAGGCCACTAAATAAAATGAGAACTGGATTTTAAACTGGGCTTCATGCTGTTCCTACACTGTGACTCAGCCCAAGTATTTCTGATTACTACTCATCATACTATCAACTCTGAATAGTGTTTTCTCTGAAAACTTTATGTTCATGAAGGAAGACAGAGTGACGTCTTTGAAAATGGTTTTACCTAAAATTGCTCATTTGCTGCCTGCAATGTTCCAAGCTTGTGCTACTGTGTCTCAAACACTGAAGAGTGTGTTTCCAGACATGGTTTTACAGATCATGACAAGGCTCTCCCAGCAATACCATTAGATAAAGAGAACAGTTTTTATTTATTTTTTTTTAATTAATGCATTTTTACATAGACTCAGACCTATGGCATTGAGTAGCCAGGCTGAATTTTGGTGTCAAAAAAGAGGCTGGTATTGGACTATGATCTGCCTCACTGAGCTTCTGTATACAGTACAGCTGAGACACATGAATCCTAGCATCTTCTACCTTTTTTGTGTGTATATAGATGAAAGTAATTGTATACGCAACAGGCCATGCCATTACTTACAACAGTCAGGCATTAGGTACAGGAGGGTGATAATAGGCACAGGATACTGACAGCTGTAAGGAAGCATAGATCCTTGTCTACGCGACCTTTCACTGTTCAAGCACAACACATGGGACAAAGTTCAGATACAAAGACAAAAGACAGGGCACATGAAAGCAACACATCTGACATGGGAAGTGTGATTAGAGATGAGCAAAAAAAATAGGGGTGGTAAGAAAGGGAGACTGGGGAGTGGGGTAGCAACTGACAGCAAAATAAATGGAGAGTTTAAGATGAAATGTGCAAAGTAGGCAGTGCTTCATCCCAATACAGACTTACATTAAGTAAATTGAACTATGAACCCTCAGAAACTTAATCTCTATTACGTAGTTTCTCAAGAGGCTGAAAAGATAGCTCACAACATAAGGTAACGTAAGAAAAGACTTCCTCTCAAGTGTATATGGTGCAGTCCAGCTACACTGCTCAGTACCTACAAGAAAATCTCCATATTTGTAGGAGTGTGAATTTTAAAGGCACAATCAAAGTATAGGGAATATTTTTTTCCAGATTGCCCACAAAATTCATTTTATAAGCTTCTGAATTCCTGGGAATTGTGTATTTTCCTTGTGCTTAAGAAACTCTCAAACAGCTAAGAAGATTAATACAAATTTTCTTTTTCATCTATACAGGGGTTGAAGGCTTTGTTGTGTACCATATGCCAATTTTATGTAATTTGGAGCACATGAAATATTAAATCTTAAAAACTCTGGTTTTCTAAAGGAAACATTAACTGCACTATATAACATGAGACTGCTCTCAAGTTACCTCCCATGAAATGGGGCCTCTAAGCCTTCCAGATGAAGTTGTTAAGTTAATTGTTTGTTGAAACCAACCCATTTATTAGGGTCCTTATTAAACTTCTATGGCAGGTGTTGAAAGCTTGAAGCTTTTTCATTCCATCAAAGTTGCAGAGGCTGAATCTTACTGGCTGAAAGTTCTTCAAAACTCAGGTTGGTGCTGCAGAACACAAACATTGCAGGATCACGAGTATTACATTTTCATTAGCTGCAGTTAAACAGGTTTCCTTTGGATGTCAGGGTCTGGTTACAGCGAAATATTTACTGCTGCAATCGGTATATTAGGATTATATACACCAAACAAATATTGCAGGATGAACATGAGGTTTCGGAAAAACTCTTCATGCTTTAATCCTCACAATGTCTGAGGCAGATGTTCCTCTTACCAGCGTATCAGAAAGATGAATTTACTTGTAAATTCTACAGAGCTCTGGAAGAGAAATCCTACATAAAATTTTACTATTAGAGATGATCAAAATAGCTTCCAATGAGAGGGATTTATTTTTCCCCCTTGAAAACTAATTTGGTAGTGGCAGATGGTAGATTTCCCCCCTGTACCCTTCAATCACAAAGCAAACATATTTGTTCTCATTACTTTTTATACACATGGAAAATGTTATTGAACAGATTAACAAAATTTCTCATTTACATACCAGGAATGTTCTTATGAAACTAAATTTGATAATGTTAAAAAAGAGAAATACAATTTTGTTCTGAATACTTTGAATGAAACAAACATCAGTGTCTACTGGAAAGGCTACTGGATCCAACAAAGCATTAATTAGGGTAAATTAAATGGGTTTGGAATTCATCTAACGAGTGATTTCAGTGTTGACCCAGAAAGGGATTTTCAGACTGTGCACACTACCTCTTGTGGTATATTCCATGCTGTACAAGGAAAATAATGCCTCCTTCCATACATGAAAATAAACAGGTTTTCCTATTACCAGCAATGGCCATTAGGAGCAATGCACATCAACAACGTCTTAGTTTTTTGTTGCTCCTAGCCCAGGGTTCACTATGTTCCAGTGCTGTTTGCTGCTCCTACCGATGGTTCGCCTCCTGGGACTGCTGATGTTTCTTGGGGGCATTTAGGCCCCCAGTTCTGCGCTGGGCAAAATGTCCAACCCTTGCCATTGCTGGACTCTGCTTCAAATGCTTTAGTTTAATTTCAACCTCCCCTTGCACCTTTTCTATCAACTTGACTTTATTCTTTTCACTTGCTTAAAAATAAAATCAGGAGTGCCCTTCTAAACCTAACAAATTTATAGCCACTGCATTTCACCAGGTGCCAATTGGCCTCATCTTCCTGTTAGTTAGAGGAATGGCTCTTGAATCAAGTTCACATCAGCATGGTTATACTAGCATTAGCACAGCCCTTTCCCTCCCAAATGGAGAATGCATCATACCTATACCAATATCTGCACCAGTATCTACGTATCACTCCTAACTGAAGATCTCAATGCTCAAATAAGAAGAAAAGAACAACATCTTCCAGAAGCCATCCTACCTCAACCAAGTAAAGGCAAGTAACAAAGTCCAGCATTTCCACTGCTCGGCATTTACCCTTATTTGTTGTGGCAAACCTAGATGGCCTAGACTGTGGAATGTGAAACATTCCTTATTGTTTGTGGCTTTTTCCTGCCAAAGAGCAAAAAAAAAGTCCTTTTGGCTGGTTAATTTTGCTAAGACATCAAAAGCTGAAATTCAGTAGGATATTATGCTTTACATCAGTTCTGACAACAGTGCTAAAGCCTGAATAATCTGAGATGAGCAAAGAAGCCCAACAAAACCCACACTATGTGTCAGGGTTATTTCTTGACATGCAGAGTCAGATGAGAACTAGCATGTGCACAGAGTCCCACTGCTTGCTATATTCGGCAGTTAATGCTAATAGGGTGGTGGTTAACTGCACTTTTATGCATGTGAAACCATTGCAACTGAATCTGTGAGTGGAAGGAAGAAAACACAGGTGCAGGAGAGCAGCAACACATCCACTTCCAACAAAAGTCATGGGCAACTTCATGAGCATCTTTACAGGAGTCAGTCTTTAACACAAAATTTGAACTCTCGCAATTAGTAGCCAGGACCTTCAAAGAACTATAGGGTGGTACAGAAGGGCTGAGGAGACAACTGCCAGAGACATATAGTTTTCTTTACCTGTGGGAAACTTGTACTCATAAGACAGTAGTTTTGTTTTCTACAATCAAGTAAGGAAAGGCAACCACAAATGTGTAACACAGAATTACCTTGCAGAAGCCATGAAATCACAAAGAATTGCCTGTTGGGGTGTCTGTGGCTTCTGCATTTCTCTTTTCTACTTCCCCTATTATCCCCAAACAACTTGGGGACACTACCCGGTCAGTACATTATCCAAACCAAGAAATGCTTCTGAACAGTACCAGCCAGCACTAGAAGATGTTAAGAAGTAAAACTTAATTATATGTGTGCAGTACTTCAAAAACAGAATTAAAACACAAAAAGAGTAACCCACTGCATGGACCACCAAAACCTTCTGGTTTGTTTAAGAAAGGGAGCCACCTCAGATGGGTCTCCCTAGTGAAAAATCACCGTGTTCTGCCTCTCTCCTACTTATATATCCCTTTGGTGTCTTCTTATAAAAGCCATTAGGCAGCACAGAAGAAATTGAGTGAGGAGCGTGGTAGTCGGATGAATATTAGAAACTTGCAGAAATACCTGCAGCTCTAAGAGCAAAAGATTGAAGAGATTTTTTGAGATTAATATTAACTCGCACAAATCCTGTAGCTTTGGAGGAATAAGCTTTGTCTATTGTGAGACAGAGACGTGATCTGAGGTAGAGAGTATGAGACCGTTCTTGGAGGGATGGAGAGGAAAATAAAACCAAAACCACAACCTAAGAGACTGGAGCTGCACTGTAAGGTGCTGTGCCACAGAGCAAGGCAACTGCCATTTAAAAACAGATGAAGGCAGAGTGTCAGCTGCCTAAACTAGACTAAAATGGCTAAAAAGCAGAAACTACAGTAGGAGTCCTTTTTAAGATGCAAGAACCTAGCGGTGACCAGTAGATATCCCTGCGGAGTTGCCATTAAATGATCTTCTAGTAGGTATGCTTCAAGAAAGGCACACCTATGTTTCTAAGAAAAGGGTAGCTGCCACAGAATAGTACAGGCAGATAGTACAGGCAGATCAAGGATGGCAAGCTTTTTAGTGCTCAGCTAAGTCAGTCAGGTAGCTTCCCCCATGAGCCTCTGACCCTAACTCTGCTCCCCAGTAACCCTAACACAGTCTTTGTGGGCAGCACAGCAGAAAGCCTGGTCCCCTCTGCATGTTGGTGAGCACTGCTTCAGGTAGCACAGGGAACCGTAAGTCTTGGACCAGGCTTGGATTGAGGCCTGCTGTAAGACTCAGGATCCCAGTTCTTTCTAAGAAGCTCCCAGAATGTGGCAATGCAGCCCTCAAAGTGACTGACCGAAGGTCTTGATGCAGCTCCACATTTTTATCTGTATGCCTGAAGGCATATTTCAGCTAATCTGCCAGGATGAAAACCCAAAGAAACATGTAGACAGGTTCTCTGGTTCAGAGACATTTCAGAACATTTTATGGCATTAAACCAATGCCATGAAAAGACCAGAGCACAAAAACCTGTAGACACCGTATGCATCTTCAACACTGACACTCTCGTGCCTCTTCACTCTGTCCTTAAATAGTTCACCTGTAACCTCCAGCACAACAACCACCTTTCTGCTACTCTATTTTTTGCAACTCTCTTCCAAAATTCAAACAAGAACATGACAGGAACCATGAAAACTCACCCTTCCTCCTTCATGGCCCACACTGAATATCCACCCAGAAGAAAAAGCAAACATGAAAAAATTTGGACTAAAGTGCAAAGTAAGTATTTGTGTTATTTACGGACATTTCCAAAAACAAAATTTAGCAGAGGCATTCCTCATGTACATTGCTCATAACACAACAAACTTCTTTCACGCAAAAGCCCATTGCTACATAGCTATAGTCTGTGTTTGCACTGTACCTTCAATCCGATGAGCTCTGTGATCCTTATTATCAGACTTTCACATCCTTGGGAACAAGACATAGCACTGTCTCCTATTACAAAGGAAAAAACAGGAGCACCAAGAACTTCAACGACTAATTATAATGCAAGCAACAGGCCCTTCTTTTAATACACTCAATGGTGTATTAAGATGGCATCTCATCTTTCCAAAAGACAAGGGTTTCCTTAAAGAAAAAATCCCTTATGGAAAGAACAGGTATTTTGTTGCTTTGAACTGTGCTCAACACACATAACGATCCCTCCTGAGATGGATTTAAGTGATATACTTCAAACTGGGATGTAAGCCATTTTATTTGCAATGTTAGCTCGTATTCAGAAGAACAGTAATCAGACATTGCAGAGAAAGGCGGACCTTCAAACGCCATAGTCCATAGCACAAAAGGAATAAAGGCACTTTGGAAAGAGAAGGAGCTTTTGTCAGAGGTTCTGCTTTCTACAGCCTTTGAAACAGTTCCCTACTTTTATTTTTCTTTTAATGGCAATTAAAATGATTTTTTCCAAGCTTCCTGGTGCTTTTGGCTGCTCCCCAAGACTATTAGGGAGATGAAGACAAGGAACCGTTCAGTCACTGCAGCCTGCTTGGTGGTACTTCAAAGCTGTACCATGCAGAAGCATGCTTTCACATACCCTTTAACATAGTACAGCTTCACACTGGCACTAAGAACCTTAGCAAACACTTTGCCAGCACAAGAGAAGGCATCAAACAGCGCTTCGGCAGCGGAGCTGGCCGAGAGTGTGCATCAGCCCTTGGCCTGAGAGTACTTATAACTGTAAACACCATCACGTTAGCTCACTCTCCCCCCTGCATTGCTCTTGCATTGCCTCGCATCTCTCACCTCAAGCCTGAACGACAGGATTCTGATTAGTGTGTGTTCCTTGCATTTTTTTTTAATTTCCCACATCAAATCATGAATGTTATGCAATGAGAATAACGCAGAGCATGAGGACTGACAGCATTCCTACTGCCGTAGGAGTCAGAAGAGGCCTTATCAGTCAGCTCCTGTTCTGCCTCTTTTTCTCCCTCTGACAGGCACACCTGCCAGTTTCAGCACAGAGGACTGCTGCTATGTGCTGGATATGGTTAACAGGTGAGATAACCACCTTCTTTAGGCCTGCAAGTACCTACGGACCTGGAATCTGCATGCTCTCTAACAAAAAAAAATCACTATTTGACCTCCATTTTTCTTCATCTGTATGATGTGAGATGGATGAGCAATGAACAGGACAGTGAGGACACCACTGCTTTGGGACTACACACTCCAATTCCCTACAGCAACTCAGCTAACAATCCAGTAAAATAGGAAAAGACACTGAAAGCATCAGGAAAGCTGCATGCAACACACCCTTTGATGTCAGCAACACCTTAGCAACAACACTGAGATCAGCTGAGCCAGTACAAGCATGGATATTGAATTTTGGGAGACAGAAGATGACAAGATGTTCTCTTTACTAGCGCCACGTTTATGCTTAGACCTACACAAAGCTGATTTAGTACTATTTGGATAAAATGTGTATAAGATTCTTATTAAAACCCCATGTGTCTCACAGAGCTGTATTAGAGCCATGCCAGAGCCATTCTGTCTTCTCATTGTGCTTTAAGCTGAGAAGCTTTTGCAGATGGTCAAGGTCGTATGCAGTGATCAGTGCCTTGCTCACACCATTCAGCACCTGCTTAGAGAGCCTGGTTTTAAGGTGAGAAGTTTAACTCTTCTGAACAGTTTCTACCCTTTACAGGTGTATGAAATTACCTAAGGCAAACCAAACACTTCAGAAATATGAGACCTGACTCATATGTTTTGAGAGCCTGAGTCCAAGTATACCCAATGTCTGTCATTTCGGGGTCATGGAAAGACATTATTAAGTATCCCAAGGACTCTGTGGCAGTGTCTGAAGTGTAGCCTCATCACAGCACTCACAGCACACTGGATACAAGCAAAGTCAGACCAAAGAATTGAGTAATCATGACTAAAACATGATCACATGGTCAGTTCCCCTCAGGATTAGAAACACAATGAATTCTCCATAGAGAGAGAAAAAAAGGAACGCAATTACCTGATTGCAGCCTCTTGCATGGTAGCAGGGAAACAATAAGTCTTTAAGCAAAAGATGCTACTTTGAAACTGAGGTATCATTAAAAAAACATAAAAGGACTCTCAAAGACAAACAGCATTTAGATCTGGCTACAACATACTGCTAGGAAGGTATGACCTCTATTAAAAAGTACTATGTAGAAGATGGTGAGGAGAAGGCTCCAAGTCTTAGATGTCTAGAGGAATCCCTTTCATACCTTAGGCAAATTTCCATGATCTCTGTGCTTCTCATCTTTAAGAGTGGAATCATTCATGCTTTGAAAGGATCTTGAAATTAACCTACAAATACTGACTGCATAGGCAGATACTTTGGTGACAACTACACAGCCAGGCCCTAATGTTTAGAAAATAAGCAATTCATGACATGATTTTTCTGATGCATCTAACAATATCACAATTCCTGATGAACAACATAGAATAATAGAATCACAGAATGGTTAGGGCTGGAAAGGAGTTTAAGATCATCTAGTTCCAACCCCCCTGCCATGGGCAGGGACACCTCACACTAAACCATGTCACCCAATGCTCTGTCCAACCTGGCCTTGAACACTGCCAGGGATGGAGCATTTACCATATCTTTGTGCAATCCATTCCAGTGCCTCACCACTCTCACAGTAAAGAACGTCTTCCTTATATCAAACCTAAACTTCCCCTGTTGAAGTTTTAACCCACTGCCCCTTGTCCTATCACTACAGTCCCTGATGAATAGTCCCTCTCTGGCACCCTTGTAGGCCCCCTTCAGATACTGGAAGGCTGCTATGAGGCCACACAGCCTTCTCTTCTCCAGGCTGAATAAACCCAACTTTCTCAGCCTGTCTTTATATGGGAGGTGCTCTACACAGTAAAGAAAGGAATGCCAACAAGAATGCCACACAACAGTGTGCCACTCTTATGCTAGTTTTGTTTGCACTTGTATTAAGCCTAACCCCAGGGCAGTAAAGTTGTAAAGACAGAAGCACCTTTTACCTACTAACCCTATCATACTGAAGGTGACCAAAGAGAAAAAGTTACAAGTGAACTTCATCAGCAGACCATTCTTCCCTTGCTCACCAACATTACATTCATAAGCAAGTCATCAGGAAAGTAAGGGTGGGAATTCTGTTTGGTGTAACTTCACTTGGAAGAAGAGAGTGAAACTTTTCATTATTATTATCTTTTAGTTTATTTCTCCATTAATAATAATAATGACTGCAATTTAGCTGTAAAAATGGCTTTGAAAATATATCTTCTCCATTTCAATTTATTTCTACAGCTGCAGAATTACATTGTTTAACTTTTCTTTCTTAAGTGGATTTCCTTTGGCTTTGGCTCCCATTTAATAAAGTGACGAGTTTACTGAAAACAGCCTTTGCAGTTTCAGTGGATTAGTACAGTAAAGCCAAACTTGATTGAAAAATAACTTTACTCCATGCTGCTTTATTGCCAGTCAGCTCACACGATTGACAACAGCTGCATCTGGCAGCCAGACCAGTTATTTCACTTGTTTGTTTTCAAATGGTCAGCAATAGCAATGCCGATAACATGCACACACTTCATTTTCACGTTCTGTGGTGTGTGCAGAGTAGTTGGGGACCATCTGAGTAGAGACACGTCATTAGAAGAGGTCTTTTCCTGCTTTGCTGGAGATCAGCAGGTGATAAATGCAGAGAAAGCAAGTATGGACCAAAGTCAGCAATATAATTACTTACAATTCTATCCCAGATAAAATATGTGGGTGGCAATTAAGTAGGAAAAGCTTGTCAGAAATCTCTAAGCACATAACTCAATCAGGATTTGATGCCATGACACCACAACAAGCTGCATACCTCTTCAAGGTCTGGAGAGCCTCCATCCCCCACTCATCTCACATCTTGCAGCACTCTGGGAGCAGCTGTGTCCCACAAAGGCTCTTCCTTGACAGCACCCACAGCTAAAGATAGGCATCACGATTTAGCTTTTATTTGTCTGCTGAAACAAACAGATTTAATCTGTAGTTCATTTTATTATGACATAAGCAATAGCTACTCTGTTCTTACAACATTGAAAAGGTTTAATTTTATAGCTGTTTCACAGAGGGTCACATTAAACTTCACACGTGTAAGCAAACAAAGGCTCTTTGACATTAACAGATGGGAAGCAAGGACCATGGGCTTTTCAAACTCCCAAGAACAAACTTTATCTGCCCTCTCCTACCTTGGCCTAAAAATGGAGATAAATGCTGACTTTTACAAATGCCAGTAGTGGCTCGTATGTCTCTGCTGGCAAAGTATTACCCAATTGATTTACTTCTGTGTCCACTGAACATAGGATTTTAAAGCTTAGTTATGTAATTCCTTCCACTTACATACTTCCAGACCACTGTCTCCAATAAAAACCATATATATATAACCAAAGATACAACCAGGTATAGAAGTATTATTACATAGTAAAGGGCACATTTTTACAACAACATGCTGGCAAGAAAAAGCTTTGACTTTTGCAATTTCAACAGAAGTCTCCTTGGTATAAAGAACATAAACTTTGCGCACTGAGTGACAGCCAACAGACTTCTAGAGAACTTGCCCAGCAAGGAAGCTGCCAAGGGGATAAGGAATGAAACTGTCTGGTTTCAGGAGGATGAGCTAGTCAAAGAGAAAGCTCTGGGCCAGTATGAACTGGCCCTTTTTCTCTGGATTTCTAGAAGCTCAGTAAATTCATCTTTGCAATTTTAGGGACAAAGAAATTATCACTATACCAATTCTACAAACAAGTTACAGTTACTTGACCTATCAATTGTCATACAAGAAGCCAAGTTAAATCTTGAGCCTTTCTCTTTAAGTCACACATTGCATGGTGTGCAAGGGTTGCTTAGAAAGTGCTGATTTCAGTTGCAATGCAAGCAATGGATCTTTAAACTGCAGCTTGTGTGGGCCCTTTTCTTAATGAAAGTCACCAAGATATCGGACTCTGCAGTTAAAATAGATTTTACCATACAGATCTGAAGCAAATAAATCTGGAGCAGAATGTACTCACTATAAAAAGTAGGGAGGGGAAGAAAAAAATAGAAAAAATAGTCTTCAAACTTACATTTGTCCCAAGAGTCACATAAAATTTCATGTCTCAGGGTTGTCTTCCAGAGAAACTAATGTTTCCTTGGAAACATGTTTCTAAATACAGTTGCTCCACTCATATCTTGTACTAACAGTTTGTTCTTCAAGTACAGAGATGGGCTAATCAGTGCTGAGTCAGTATCCCTGAAACTTGCCTGCTCTAGTCAAGTCTTGTAATTTCTCAGGATCCATCTATTTTTAACAACTGAGAGTGCAACAACAGTAGCCTGTGGTCCAAGTTACTTACAAAAGTCAATGGATGCAAGTCCTCATGCATTTTTGACCTCTGGCTTAAAAACAGAGATGCACTACTGCTAAATGCTCTTCAAATCTGAGACAGCTGGCACTTGAACAGGCACCACAGGCATTCCAGAACAAGGACTGTACCCTGACTTTGTACCATGCCTGGCGCACTGGAGCAACAATCACTTGTAAAAGAAGGATCTGGAGCTGCCCCAGCTAAGCTATGATGAAATACACATTTCTGAGTTGCTGCTGGGAACCAGTGGAGGAAATCTGTGAAGTCATCATGGTGCTTGGTTTCAGGAGATGAGTTTTCTCCCTGCCCAGGCACTAATGTATGCATTAGTCTTAGCTTTTTCAAGCATAAAGCATAAGTGGTGGTGAATACTTCACTGTTAAGAGTGCAAGATGAAGAAAGAGCTGCATATTTCCAGCATCTCTTCTGGTTACCCTGCATTGAAGTTCTTGCCAATATCCACCTACAACTAGGAGGCAGCGCTGGTCCTGGCAAGTTTCCTAACAATATCTTCAAGTTGCAGTGGGTTTGGCAGAGTGCTTGCTGTTTTGTGCCTCTGCCTACGAAGAGCTGGCTCTGAAAAAAAGTGGGTGGGTAATACCAGCCTTTACCCTGCCTTCTTTATGCTTTACCAGAACAGAGGTGCTGGAAGACATCACGCTAATCTCTTGTGACTAGCTACTTGGCAGATGGATTTTTTCAGTGACAAACAAGTCTCTTACCTTGTGATACAAGGAAGGTGTCATGAGTAAGATTATTTGATCTGGAGAAAGGGAGACTTGACAGGGTTTCTTTCTCTCTGTGTGAGGTCTCTCATAAATGGCACTGAGGGAGACTAATTTGTTGTGTCTCTCCCAGCAAAAGAACTAGGGAATGTCAAACGAAAACACCAGGCCACGGGTTTAAAAACAAAATTAAGGGAATTGTTTCTTCACACACAACATAGATGCATTCTGGAAGGGCACACTGCCAAATGCTGTGGATTCAACACATTTAGTGAGGGCTTAAGTGGAGGCACATTCACAGAAGTGAAATCGACCCATGTTTACTAACTACAATGAACTCCCTTCTGGCTCTAGAAGTGCTTGGTTTACAAGTGGTGGCAAAGTAGATGAGGAAATTGTAAAAACTACTTATACTAGGCACCTGCTTTTGGCTACTGTCAGATAGAGACACTTGGCTAGACAGATCTTTGGTGTGACTGCATGGCCTCCAGTATGTTCTTCTATCAGGTATTACAGTGGATGAGTCTCAGCTGTGGGACACAACAGAGAGAACTTGGGCTGAAGGCACTCTGTCATAGCCATAGGCTGAAGCAAAGGATCATTTTGGGTAAAAGGTCCTGTGAGTTAGGGATGAAGTGAGAAACCTGTGTAGTTTTATGCTTGTATAGCAATCTGTGTGCTCATGGGAAGGTAAGAGGTCTGCATTTGGTTTTCTTTTTTACTATTGCCCACTCTGCCCACTCTACAGTAGGGCTTCCACCACTGCAGGTAAGAATATGACTTAAATATGAAATTTAACATCAATTCCAGACAGACATCAATTTACAGTCTTTTTTAAGTGATTCTGGATGGTCCCAGCCTTAGACAGACAAAAACATTAAAACAAAAAAGCGGTGATGTGGAAGAACCTAGGTAAGACAACCCTTTTGGTTTCTTGCTCCAAGAGGTTTTCACTCACTTTTACTCGGTATAGTCAACTGCTTTAACAAATGACTTTATTAATTCAAAATGTATTACCTATTTATAAAACAGCTGGCCTTGTTAAACCGGCTGTCTGTTAATAAAACAGCCATGAAAAATTTCTGCAGTGTATGTCTTACAGGGTGTAGCTATCACTAAGCCCATGGGTGGGAAGGAAGTACTGGCATCCAAAGTTGAACACACACAGGAAAACCCCTACAGTAAGCATAAGAACCAAAGTAAATAAATAGGTCTCCTATCACACTCTGAAGGTTGCCACCACCCAGAGCTTGCCAAGGAAAGCACATTCCAGATATGGGGCCCTTCCTGGCCAAGACAGGACTGCCACAGTTACTCCCAGAAACAGGTCTAATCCATCAGACTCCAGATCTCTATGGGAAATCAAATACCAGAAATAAAGTCAGGAAAGCGCTACAAAATTATTCTCAGACAGGTCACCACAGATAATATCTTTAGGACAGAAACAGCCTGCTTGAGATGTGGACTAGAATGCAAAGGCAGTTACTTTCTCTTACCCTCATTGTGAGCACTATTCCACTGATGCCAGCATCCTCCGGAGATTTATTTCTCCATTCCTTTGCAGGTCTGCTTAGTTCAGCCTGCCTCCTAATTGCATCTCAGAGATCAGAAAATGCTACTTTGCCTTGGGCCGACTAGGCTATATGAACACCCTTCTTCCCCTTTCTTCATAAGGAGCGATCCTTGTGCTTAAAGTGTAGGTTTGCTGAACAGCTAGGGATATGGAAAATGCTGCTATTAAAGGTTTCGCTAATAATGTAGTTGCTTCACAGACAAGGTCACCATGGTATTTGCTTGCTTCAAAAAGGAAGCATTACAATATCAACTGAGTGTTTTTTAAAGAAAACTGCAGCTACCAGGAGTGCCGGCACCTACTGACCAATGTACTTGCCTTCGACCTGTAAGAGCATCCTGGAACTTTGGAATAAGCTCTGGGCAGAGAAGTTATCAGTCAATTACCAAGCTAAGAATTTCACCCTGATAAACTCTGCCAGCATGGTGCTACATGAGAATGCTCTTTCAATTCAAAGCAACTCATTGCTGCCTCTATTCTCTGAGGCAGGGGCGGAGAGAGGGGAAAGTATTTCTTAACTGGTATTTTTTCAGGAATAGCATCTGAAGCAAAAGAGAAGAACCCCACAGCTGTCAAAATGGACTCTGTGTTCTTATTAGGGAAGCAATTCAGTCCCCAAGCGCTGCAACTACCTGTCTCATGACATACACATAAGGTGCACATCCAAGCACTTTTTCCACAAAGCCACCTGTGCTGTACTCCCAAGGACATGTCCCCTTCACAGGATCTGCCACCACGTGCAGTTTTTGAGCAGGAACTTCTCACTCTGTAGTCCTTAAACCTCAAACGACCTGTACTGGTCTGGACACTCTCATCAGCAGTTTCTTACAGCTTTGAGACTCCGTATCTGCATCAGACATGGAGGTGAAAGGGTGGAATTGTTTCACAATGAGGAATGCTGTCAGCAATCCACATATTTTGGAGAATACATTTTTTTTAACAGCTTACAGTTTCTCAGGTTGTAACATGGATGAATGAGGGGTCAGTGGCCAATATAGCACACCTGAATTTCCACTTTCAGTTTGGAAGCACCAACCCATGTTTTTTCCGTCAGATCCCCTTCTACTTCTTGCTTCAAATTGTACCTGAACATGATTCTCCTCACTTCTTCCATCTTCCGGTGATGATGTGGGACTGAATGGGAAAATTCAGTCTGTAAATGATTGGCTACGAGACTGGTGCTTTAGGCAGGGCTTTGGGTTCTTTGATAACAGCTGGTTTTATAAGGCTCCAGTCCGGATGATGGCACGTGGGAAAGGTTTAACTCACAGAGGCAAAAGGATGCTGGGGCATGAATTAGCAGGGCTCATTTGGAGAGCTTTAAACTAGATTCGAAGGGGGATGGGGTTGTAACTGGGCTTGCCCCAGTGGGGCAGCACTCTAGGATTGATGAAGACTGGGAGGCCTCCTATAATCCTAGGGTGAAATTGGTGAGCTCAGCTCCCTCCTTGAAATGCCTGTACACCAATGCGTGCAGCATGGGAAATAAGCAGGAGGAGTTGGAGACCTGTGTTAAGTCAGGAGATTATGATCTGGTGGCAATTACAGAGACGTGGTGGGACAGCTCGCATGACTGGAATATAGTCATGGAGGGCTATGTCCTTTTCAGGAAAGACAGGCCAGCCAGGCGGGGTGGTGGGGTTGCTCTTTATGTGCGAGAGCAGCTGCAATGTACTGAGCTCTGTCCAGGGACAGGGGACGAGCGAGTTGAGAGTCTGTGGGTGAGAATTAAGGGGCAGGCTGGCAGGGGCGATACTGTTGTGGGTGTCTGTTACAGGCCACCAGATCAGGGTGAGGAAGTTGACGAGGCCTTCTACAGGCAGCTGAGAGCGGCCTCACAGTCACAGGCCGTGGTCGTCGTGGGGGATTTTAACTTCCCTGATGTTTGCTGGAAGGACTACTCAGCAACCCAGCCACAGTCCAGGAGGTTCCTCCAGTGTATGGATGATAACTTCCTCATCCAAATGGTGGATCAGCCAACCAGGAGAGGAGCGCTGCTGGATCTCATCCTCACTAACAAGGAGGGTCTGGTCGAAGCAGTAAAGGTTGAGGGCTGCCTTGGTTGCAGCGACCACGAGATGGTGGAATTCAGGATCTTGTGTGGTAGGACCAGTACAATAGCAAGTAGAATTGCAACCTTGGACTTTAGCAGGGCAAACTTTGGCCTTTTCAAGCAATTGCTAGGGGAAATCCCATGGGCAAGGCTGCTTGAAGGTAAAGGGGCCCAAGATAGTTGGTTGGCATTCAAGGATTGCTTATTCCAAGCTCAAGAGCTGAGCATCCCGACATGTAGGAAGTCAAGGAAGAGGGCCAGGAGACCTGCGTGGCTGAATAAGGAACTGCTGGGTATGCTCAAGTGGAAGAGCAGAGTTTATAGGTCATGGAAGGAGGGGCTGGCCACTCGGGAGGAATATAAGGCTGCTGCTAGAGGATGTAGGAAGGCAGCTAGGATGGCTAAGGCCTCCTTAGAATTAAATCTGGCCAGAGGGGTCAAGGACAACAGAAAGAGCTTTTTCAAATACATAGCTGATAAAACTAACACCAGAGGCAAGGTTGGCCCACTGGTGAATGGGATGGGTGCCCTGGTGACAGAAGATACTAAGATGGCAGAGTTATTGAATGCCGCCTTTGTCTCAGTCTACTCTGCCGGAGGCAGTCCTGAAGAGCACTGTACTCCTGAGACCTCAGATGAAGTCAGGTCACTGGAGCGGTTTGCCTTAGTCCATGAGGAATGGGTTAGGGACCAGTTGAGCAATCTGGACATCCATAAATCCATGGGTCCAGATGGGATGCACCCGCGGGTGCTGAGGGAACTGGCGGAAGTCATTGCTAGACCACTCTCCATCATCTTTACCAAGTCTTGGGAAACGGGAGAGGTGCCTGAGGACTGGAGGAAAGCAAATGTCACTCCAGTCTTCAAAAAGGGCAAGAAGGAGGACCCGGGTAACTATAGACCGGTCAGCCTCACCTCCATCCCTGGGAAAGTGATGGAACACCTTATCCTTGATGCCATCTTAAGGCATGTCAAGGATAAGAGGGTTATGAGGGGCAGTCAACATGGCTTTACCAAGGGGAAGTCATGCTTGACCAACCTCCTAGCCTTTTATGAGGAAATAACATTGTGGATGGATGATGGCAGAGCGGTGGATGTGGTCTACCTTGACTTCTGCAAAGCATTTGACACAGTCTCCCACAGCATCCTCATAGCTAAATTGAGGAAGTGTGGTCTGGATGATCAGGTAGTGAGGTGGACTGCAAACTGGCTGAAGGACAGAAGCCAGAGAGTTGTAGTCTATGGGGCGGAGTCCAGTTGGAGGCCTGTATCTATTGGAGTGCCTCAAGGGTCAGTACTGGGACCAGTATTATTTAATATATTCATCAATGATTTAGATGAGGGAATTGAGTGTACTGTCAGCAAGTTTGCTGATGACACTAAGCTGGGAGGAGTGGCTGACACGCCAGAAGGCTGTGCTGCCATCCAGCGGGACCTGGACAGGCTGGAGAGTTGGGCAGGGAGAAACTTGATGAAATATAACAAGGGAAAGTGCAGAGTCCTGCATCTGGGCAGGAACAACCCCAGGTTCCAGTATAGGTTGGGGAACGACCTGTTAGAGAGCAGTGTAGGGGAGAGGGACCTGGGGGTCCTAGTGGATGGCAGGATGACCATGAGCCAACACTGTGCCCTTGTGGCCAAGAAGGCCAATGGCATCCTGGGGTGTATTAGAAGGGGGGTGGTCAGTAGGTCGAGAGAGGTCCTCCTTCCCCTCTACTCTGCCCTGGTGAGACCGCATCTGGAATATTGTGTCCAGTTCTGGGCCCCTCAGTTCAAGAAGGACAGGGAACTGCTGGAGAGAGTCCAGCGCAGGGCGACAAAGATGATTAAGGGAGTGGAGCATCTCCCTTATGAGGAAAGGCTGAGGGAGCTGGGTCTCTATAGTTTGGAGAAGAGGAGACTGCGGGGGGACCTTATTAGTGTATATAAATATATAAAGGGGGAGTGTCATGAGGATGGAGCCAGGCTCTTCTCAATGGCTAACAATGATAAGACAAGGGGTAATGGGTATAAACTGGAACACAAGAGGTTCCACTTAAACTTGAGAAGAAACTTCTTCTCAGTGAGGGTGACAGAACACTGGAACAGGCTGCCCAGGGAGGTTGTGGAGTCTCCTTCTCTGGAGACATTCAGAACCCGCCTGGACACATTCCTGTGTAACCTTATCTAGGTGTTCCTGCTCTGGCAGGGGGATTGGACTAGATGATCTTTTGAGGTCCCTTCCAATCTCTAACATACTGTGATACTGTGATACTGTGATTCATCAACAAAGTTAATGTCTGCAGTTGTCTGTATTGACAAGTTTGTGATAGCAGGTGTTTCAGCTAGCTTTGCAAACCAGTATACTCATTCCTAGTTTAAAACAGTGAAACCCTTTGCCCTGCCTGGAGCTAGTAGTATGGGCAGTGCCAGGCATATCAGTCCTTGGAAATGGGTAACTTCTGCCCTCTACTCTGTTGCTTTAGACAGAGACAGAAGTTTTTTAACTTGTTATGAAGCTACAGACCAAATGAGGCCTAATTCAACAATCCGCATGTCCTCTGGGCGCCAGTTTGTAGATGCATGCCCTTGTGCTCCACATCAGTACTGTCAGTGTCCCAGATCATTGTCCCAGATTTGTACCCTCCTGCCAATTCTTCTCAAAAAACTGCAGAGAAACTCACTGCTAACCCAGTTCTGTCAGAATGATCCCTGTTTGCTAAACCACCTGAGCCATGAGAGGAGATCCCAGAACACAGCAGGGCAGACCCCAGGAGCATCAATGTCATGGTTGGAGCACTGTGCCTGCCCAGATCCAGGTTTCCCCAGACTCTGCAGCCACCCAGTACTGCCCTGCAGAGATTTCTGCCATCCTGGGACACGTATGGTGCTGTCCTTACTCCCTCCCTTGCCCCAGCTTGCAATAAGGAGTTTTACTTCGTACTTTGAGTGCCACCGTCTAAAGTACACACAGTGGATGAGATGCTACTTTATCTTTGTTAATCTCTTTGCGCTCCTTTAATTGCAGCCTGGAAGCTTTTTCCACTCTAGTGGCTGGTATTATTTTATCCCTTCCCTGAAGAGTTCACCTGCCTTTGCTATTTACAGGCATTTCTCTAGGGTTGATTCTCAGTGTTTTCTAGGATATAGAGTTACACGTTCCACAAGTTATCCCACCATCCATCCCTCTTCTGCTTCTTGAATCAAGTCACAAAAGAAAAAACAACATGCATACTTCTCTCTCTCCCTCCCAAAAAAAAAATTCCACCCCACTAAAAACTGATGCAACATATACTTTGAACAGGCAAAATTCACCAGCTTGTAATCTGCTTCACCATTCTACCACCAGAAAACAAGATTAAGGTGTTTTGTTGGTTTTTTTTCTCCCTGTGGTCCTCTCTTGACTCAGGCTCTGCTCTTGCTTCCTCATGTACACATGCATTTTCTGCCAAGAAGCCCTTTTTTTCAGGTAGTTTCTGCTGGATGCATAATCTTACTAGTTAGTGTTACTTTGCTTTCTCTTTCTATTCTTTATTTGCTAAATTGACAAGTTCAACTCTATTACATATACCAAGTACCAGAAAACGTAACGTTTCAGAAGAGATCAGAAAAGGCTGGTTTCAGAAAGACTTGGGACACTCCCAAGACCAGCTCGTGGAAACACTGCAAGGTTAGACAGTATCTCACTAGGCACACAGATTTGGTGCTCTCCAAATTCCTGCTTTCTGTAATCTGTATTTCTTTCTTGATGTTGAAAGCAAATTGCTCCATCTTGCTTTTTAGCAGTTCTTGTGGTTTCTTGTTCACTACTTCTCTGGCTCTTTCTCCAGGTTTGATAATTTGATGTCCAGTAGGAATGTCCCCTTACACTACTGTGACACAAAATTGTCTTCTTTTATTCAAGGGCAAGGGGAAAATGTGGATGCAAACCACAAGCATTTTATATTTCATTTTTTCTGCATACATACAAAAAGTAGATAGAAAAGCAAAACAGCAAACCAACACTGTAAATAATTCAGGGGCATGAAAGGTTCTCTAAAGCAGCATCCACAGAAGCATCACTGTTTTCAGTTCAAATGTTCAGTTTCAGTTCAAAACAATCAGGAAACAGCTATGCCTGACACTTCCTTTTAAAAGCATCACTCTCATCAGTAAGTACACGATTCCTCAGCTGACTAAATGCTATTTGTTAAGATTTCCAAAAGAACAACTGACTCCTGTTGTAGAATTTGGGAACAACTCCTTAGTAAGAGAGCTTGTGGAAAGTGTGCAAGTGTGACACATCAAAAAGAGCCATGTAATTGCAAAATGATGGAAAATAACACTTTGCATGCAAAAAGGATTCTGAGTGAAAGGAAGAAAGAGAGAAAAGGAAGTATTCATGCACATTATTAAGTATATATCAGTCTCTAGATTTTGTCTTCACATCAGTGTTAGCATCTCAGATGTTTTTGTAGCTCCAAAGAAAGATTATCCAATACAACTGCAATTTACTGAAGCATTAATTTTGTAAGTTTTGGTTAGTGCTATCTATCTTGTGTTGACAATAGTTTGGGGTTTTTTAAATGCAAAGTGTACTGAGTTATATTCAATCATAAGGAATAAAAAGTTCCTCTTGGAAGGAAGTTCTTAATTACAAAACCCCAAACGTAATCCTGCTAGTTGAAAAATATCTTCAAACTGTGAGTAGGCCATAAGCCCTGCAGCCATGTTTCCAGAGATATTCCTTAGACTACTCTGTTGGCACAAAAGCAGGAAAAGAATGAGCTAAGAAGGTGCCACAGGAAGACTGGTAGTGTTCATGGGAAAGGACAGGCATCCTGGTGCAGCTCGAGAGCTGAAAGTATTATTTGGAGATTTCAGGTCACTTACATGTTAGGAGCCCAAACAATGTACCTGTTGTTTAACAAACTGTTGAAATGATTCACTGGGTATTTCTTTAGTAAGTTGCCAGTGTTTTCTGGACACATTTGGTGGGGTTTTTTTTTAACTGGATTACTTCCATCATCTTTTATTCCCTTGCCAGCTTAGTTTTTATGCTGCATTCTGAAACAGCTGAAGTATTTGCTTAATGGTTTCAGAAAAATGCACCCTCACCCTTACAAAAATGTCTTTTTTTTTTTTAACATTTATTGATATTCCAAGACACATGACAAGAAAAACAATTAAGAGACATTTTTCCCCATACGCATTCAATTTCTTCATTTCATACAGTAATTTGGGTCCCAAATGTAGGTTTTAGTAATTTTTCCAATATCATTCACCAAGATACTGGGTCGAAGCTGGTTTCCCTAGCCGACAATTTGCCTCCTAAAAGCTTTGTGAGGTAAAGTCAATTTTGAATTAATTTTCATTATCTTCAGAAATAAATACAGTAAATAGCATATGCAGCAAAGGAAACTTGCTGCTTGTTCAACAGTACAGTAAATACATCCTAAAGCTTGTAGAACCAGATTAAAACCCACATCATACAAAATGCTGAATTAACATAAACTTAACCTAGCAGCTTTATTATTTAAAACAAGTTGCAAGTTAACTCTGCCTTAACAAGTTTTAGACCACATCAGTTAGTATCTGGTCTCCTGCAGCTGGCATGTAAGTGTAGAGCTGCCAAACTCTTTGTTGCACCTTCTGGCGACTTCAGCAGAGAAGTAACTGCGAGCCCATGTGTGATCTCCATCACCTCTGTGTTGTTTTATCATACAATAATAACCTACATTCAATATTAACAGCTAATGGGCTAGGCAGTGTTAAAATAACCCCTGGTTTTAATGAGCTGGGGCATTAGGAAATACTTCCCTCATGAGTTAGGCTGTCACACATTAGCCTGTGCACCACATCCTAGTATCAAACAGAAGGAGCGGAAAATTTAACATCAAGTCTGTTCTTGGTTCATCTCGGATTTTAGCCCAGCCAGTTGCAATCCAACCAAGGACCAGCTTCAGACTTCCTTTTATACCAACTGATGGTATCTGAATACAGAGCAAGAAGAGCAGATTTTGTCTGTTCCACTTCAGCTCCTGGCCAGTGAAGGTCTAGAAGCAACCTAAAGCCCTTATATCTGTAAATATACTGGCTGGCAAAAGCCTGGATCAGAGCTTATTCACAAGGGAAGGGATACCCTCACAGAAGGTATGGAGAGACATCTTTAAAAGCAAACAAGTGTTATCTATTACTTTAATATGAATATCATATTTGAATAGGTTTATAACTCAATCACATCATTCATTATTACCTGGTCTTGGAAACAGTGGTTGTAACTAAAACATTAAACTACCTCTCTAACTGCTACATGACTAAACCCAGTGCTTAATGATGTATGTTTTTCCCTACCTTTATCACAGATTCACAGCTTACATACCCAATGAGGGCACCCCTGTGCAAAGATTTGCTTACTGTTGTCCAGCAATTCCCAAACCCAAATGCTCTGTGCAAAGTGGGAGATAGGAAAGAGCAGTCTAGATGCTTCTGTGATTCTGTGGCAAACCAGATGCAGGATTTGATGCCAGCTAAAGTTAACCTGGTGGACAAAAGGGTTTATTTTAACTTGGTCACTCGATCCAATTCACCATCCAGTCACACAAACACTTGTATGAGCCAAGGGGGAAAGGGTGTGTTATAGCTCTGCCTGTCTTGGCAGCAGCACTGGCTTATTTCTATTTAAACTGTATGTAAAAATATGCCTTAATAGCCCTTGAGCCATTTTGTTTAGTCTCCTGAGTCACACACACATCACACAGAGTTTTTGCTGCTGTCCAGACTGGAGACACTTCATAAACAAAGCATGAGTCCTCACATGGGATGGAAAATTATGATATGTCCAATCAAACATTCAGTGATCCAACAGCTGTATATAATGGCTGTATTTTCAGAAATATTCGCAATCCGGTATTTAGAACAGAGGATGGCTGAGATATGCCACCAACATGAGAGAAGCAAACAAATAGATCTGTCTGTGCCTCAGTGTTACCGCCTTTCACAAGCACTTTGTAAGGTCTCAGGATGAGAGCTCATCTTTTGATTGTGTCTATGAAAAAAACCAACAAAAAAACATGACAACAACTTAAGAATTTTAAAAGCATTTAAAAACATAACATAGAGCTGTGATATAAACCGAATAAGTGTGATGTATGTTAACAGGGTGGCTGTCCATTCTTTCCTGTGGATCTGCAGGGCTGCTCCAAGAGAGCATGCCTGTACTACAAGAGAAGCCCTCATCTTAAGAGTTCATTCATTTTCTCTCTCCCTTCTGTCCTTACCTCTACTTACCCTTTGATAAGACACAGAATAAAGTATGCATATTGTTGATCTAGAACAGTTAATTTACACATTTTATTAGCTGCTCATCCTAATCGTACTCCGAAAGATGTACAGAGGAACTTGTTTTGCACAAGTGGCTGAAGATGTAAGTACCTTCCTCCTTTTCTTCTTTGCATTTATCATTCTTATCCCCCTGTTTTGCTGGTGGTGATTTCCCCATTCAGTCTTTGATCTCGTCTGTAATCTTGGTACACAGTTATCTGTTCCTCTTCCGTTCTGTTTTTTCTTTCAGTCTCATAGCAGATAAAGTGGCTCAGATCTACAGAGGTAGTTCCCCTCCTTATCAGACAACCAGAACAATGCATAACCCATTTCTGATCCTGCTCTGAGATAGCTGTGGTTAGACGAGGTTAGTCACTCCAGCTATAACATTTCAGGTCAGGACAAAATGAACAAAATGCCCCTCGGGCATCTACGCATTAGGCTGCCCAAAGGCAGCAGCTGATGCACCATCTAAGGAGGCCCAATAGGAGAAATCAGTCCCTGCTCACGCATGAAATATCAAAATCACAAGGGGCTGCTACCTTTTAAATAGAGCTAACCATAAAAGGATCCTTTATATTGGTTATTTCATGTCTGAAGGAATGAATAATTAAAAGGCAGTAGGTATTCTGTAGAAACTAATTCTTTAGTTAGGAACAGAACAACATCTAGCAGAACAAGACTTTCGTAAGTAAGAAAAAGCTTAGAAGAGTCAAAGATCACTCACTCAGACACACACAGAGCAGGTTGACATGTGAAACGCACACAAACTGGTCCTGAATCACTGTGGCTCTCACTGGGTGAAGTGTTCACAGCACAGGCACATCCCTGCCTTGCACAGGACTCGCACAACTGCCCTGTTTTCCCCATGCTGGTGGCACGTTACAGGCAGATGAAGGTTCTCTCTTTTTTAGTTCAGCTTTATAAGCTGCTTCAGGATGAAACGTGCCACATGGTTAAACAGGAGCTGTGCTCAGAGCGTGGGATTTGACTTGCATTAGCTGCAAGATTCCACACTGGTGGAAATGAAACAATAAACTTATCTTGTTCCAATGACTTCATGCTGCACAAACAGAAGCCAGCTAAATATAGACCATGCCTGCAAAATCACTTTCCATAGGTGAAGCCTACTAAAATCCCTGCTCTCACTGAAGCTGCAAAGCCTGCTGCTATCCTTGGCAGCCCCTCCACGGCGGCTCAGTGGTGTAGCTCCAGCAGGCTCTCTCACTGAGACTGGCTGGGCACACACAGCACGGTGCACACCAACCCAGGCAGAGCGAGAGCTAGAACTTCTAGTAGAGAGCTTCTCTACTTCAGAAACCTCTGTGTTACAGCGCAGCAGAGAAGGCTAGCTGTCCTACCCACAGACACGTGCAAGGTCTGCAGTAGAGCTGGCAGCTGCGCTTTCCTCCACACCAGCCTGGCAGCTTTTAAGTGCCATTGGCGTAGCCAGAAGTGCTCTTATCTTCATTAGTGGGAGCAAAAAGTACTATGGATATACCTCAGGCTAAAAGGTGGATTTATCATTTGAGACAAGGATGTGAAAACAAGGAAAATAATCTCAGAAGTGCTTTTGAAGACAAAGTTCCTCCAAATACGTAACTTAGTAAACTGGGGGAAACGCTGGAAAACAGATCATGGAAGAGTCTGCTGCCTACCTCCACTTATGAGTGAGTTCTCACTACTACAGGATAAAATGTTGCAGCATCAGTCACAACCAATATTCTCTGAGGAGCAATCATGCTGCAGTTGGCATTTCCTGGTCGTGGGAACAGAAGCCTGAAGGCAGAGTGCAGAGTGGGCACTGAGCTCAGGCGCAGGTCTTGTTCTCTGGATCTCTGGAAAGACATTCCTAGGTGCTTGTAACACTGCATTTGGTTCTGGGCAGGTGGTTCTGTAACATTGCTAAAATTAGGTGGCATAGAAAACACTTGGATTTCCTCCTTCAGGTGTTTGGTTTTGGTTTTGTTGTTTGTTTTGTTTGTTTTGTTTTTTTAAACTGGGCTGTTTCAGACAGAGAAAAGCAATTGTTTTAATGATTGGTAATTACTCATTGGCTTTTTGTCTGCCTTAGCATATTAATATTTTTTCAGGTCTCCTTTAGAATTGCCAACAGGCAAAATTCAAGAACAGCACGAAAATACAGACTATGCAAATGCACATCGGGTCACTCCTCATGCAGTCACAGGCATGCTGGATAGAAGAGACCTCTGGAAGCCTGTATCATAGAATGGTTTTGGTTGGAATGGACCTTAAAGATTACCTAGTTCCAACCCCCTGCCATGGGCAGGGGCACCTTGTACTAAACTAGGTTGCCCAAAACCCCATCCAGCCTTGTCTTGAGCACTGCCAGGGATGGGACAGCCATAAATTCATTGGGCAGCCTTTGCCAGTGTCCCACCATCATCATAGTGAAGAATTTCCTCCTAATATATAACCTAAATCTACCTTCTTTCAGTTTAAAGTCATTACCCCTTGTCCTGTCACTACAGGCTCTTGTAAAAAGTCCCTCTCCAGATTTCTTGTAGGTACTGGAAGGCTGTTCTAAGGTCTCCCTGGAGCCTTCTCTTCTCCAGGCTGAACAAGCTCAGCTCTCAGCCTGTCTTCATAGGAGAGGTGCTCCAACTCCTTGATCATCTTCATGTCCCTCCTCTGGGCTCACTCCAACAAGTCCACATCCCTCTTTGTGCTGGGGGTCCCAGAGCTGAACACAGTACTGCAGGCGGAGTTTCACCAGAGCAGAGTGGAGGGGGAGAATCCACTCCCTTGACCTGCTGGTCACGCTCCTTTTGACACAGCCCAGGATACGGTTGGCTTTCTGGGCTGCAAGCGCATACTGCTGGCTCATGTTCAGTTTCTCGTCGACCAACATCCCCAAGTCCTTCTCCTCAGGACTGCTCTCAATCCATTCTCTGTCCAGCCTGCAATATATTTTCCCACGACATGCTCTAGTCATCTTATCATCTTTGTAGTCCCCCACTGGACACTCCCCACAGCCCCCTTAACCTGGGGTGGGGGATAAAGCTGGAAACAGCACTCCAACTGTGGCCTTCCCAGTAACCAAGTAGAAGCTCATGATAACTTCCCACAGTCTGGTGGCAGTGACCTTCTCAATGTAGTCTAGTAGAAGGTTTGCCTTATTCACAATCAGGGTGGACTGTTGGATAGTTCACAACTTTCACATCTACTGGCATCTTCGGGCATCCATGGCAATACCCACATCCAGATCAGATGGGCTGCAAGTCATAGTCACCTCCCAGCCTTTACCAGTGCAAGCAACTGTTCTGGCCAAGGTACAGACTGCTTTACTTTTTCTTACCAAACTCCATGAGCTTCATGTTGGCCTAGTCCCCAGGTTTATCCCTCTGGATTTAGGTTCTCCCATTTGCCATGTCAGTTTCTCCCCCTAATTTAGTGCCACATTGATGTGCTGACATTTGGGGAAGGCATACTCTGTCTTCACCAGTCTGCTGATGAAAA
Organism: Psittacula echo; assembly: GCF_963264785.1. Lineage (NCBI taxonomy): Eukaryota > Metazoa > Chordata > Aves > Psittaciformes > Psittacidae > Psittacula > Psittacula echo. The sequence goes on from NC_137739.1 coordinate 62,381,298, forward strand.
TGTCAAGCAATGTGACTCCAGCACTGAGCCCTGGGTACTCTGTTCACTACTTGGTGCCAGTTGGATGAAAGCCCTTTGATTCTCTGGAGTCCAGCCAAAGGTGGTCCCGTCAGTTTTCAACCCACCTAACAATCTGTTCCACAAGACTGTGCCTGCAGTATCAGAAATGCCATTTCCCACTGGCAGAATTTGGCAACTTTGAGTCTTTCCTACACTGTCAAGGATAAAAATATGCAAATGGAAGGAGAAGCCATGGTATCTCTGAATTAAATTTTTAAAGTTCAAAACAGTCTGAGACTTCAGGCTGCAGAGGTCAGGGCTGAACTATACCATGAATTTATCTGCATAAGAACAGCAGTCTGCGTGGCCTTTAGTGTGCTGAAAAAGGATGATGGTGTTCACAGATGAAATTGAGATCCAATAGAAATTCAGGTTGATTTTAGTCACAAATTGCAGGAATTGAGTAATTCCCAATGTCAACGACTGCAATTTAAGCTTTACTTCCAAAACCAAAGAACATCTTCTCTTTACTGAGGCCTCTCTAACAGTTAATGAGATCATGCTTTCAAGAAGATCACAGCACTTGTAAGAAGATATTTTGTAGCTTTCAGAGAAACCACTAAAAAGACCAAGTATCATGCAATCCAAGACTGAAGTAAAAAACAGTAGCAACAACACATCAACTGACTCCAGAGAGAACTGGGGCTTGAGATGAAGAGATTCCACTTTTGGGTGTACATACACAAATTAGCAATTCGGGGTAATTGCTTTCAGCTGCATTTTGCTGTTTAAAAAATAAATAATAAGTTCTAATTATCACTAATTTAAGGACAGATGAAAGCCCATGCTAGTGCTGAGAGGAGACACACCTGACAGAAAACAGCTACCTCGAATACAGCTCCAGTGGTGTCAGCTAGAATGCTTCTGCCATGTTCCCAAACCAAAATTACAACAGCTTTAATCTCTCTTTTCTTCTCAGGCACTTCCTGCCCATTAATATTTCCCTTTGCCCATGGTCAGCAAAGCTACAAAGAGGAAGAAACTCATTGTGCTTCCTACTGCTCTGCACATGCTGCTAGATTATCAGCCAGACACTACTCCTTGGTTATCTACCCATAGCCTCACGTAATGGTACAGGACCTGCCACGCTGATGTTAGCTGCACAACTGAAACTGGAGTGGAAGGCTGTGAACCACACAGCCCTCTGATACATGCTCTCCTATGGCTGCATGAAAAGAGATAAAACATATCCAGACCTAAGATTAAAATGAGTTCACTGGAAGATTTCCTGGCCGTTTCATGTAATCTGCCCTGACAGCATTTCCTGCCTTGAAATAAAAACTGTCCCCCTCTGGGCAGCCCCGGTTGTGTTCCTCCATGCATTGTCATGTGCAGGCTGCATGATGGGCAGGACAGCCACTCCTGTCTAGTTGTATCTATCTGTGTTACAAGTAGGCAAACCAGTCAAGTGCCAGGCCAATGCTGGGAAGAAGCTACGTGGCCATTACAGAAGTGCAGCTCTAATGGTTCTCCTGGGGTCAGTGAAGAGGTACATAGCCAAGGCAAGTTCATCTCATGAGTACCCTTCCCATAAATTACAACTCAGAATCCAATACCCTTTGAGGCAATATTGTCAAAAGTTTACGTACTCCAATACTCCACACTGTAAAAGTGCATGCCTGTTACAGGCTTAAATAAATTCTAAAGAAATGTGTTCCCAGCATCTGTTTAACCAAGCTGTAAAGCCCTCATGCAGGGTGGTTTAGCATGCATTTTCTGGACAGCAATAAGGCTGGATCAGACCTAAATACCAATCTGATCCAGAATCTCATATGCTATTGGCCACTGTTGCAGATATTTGTCAACATACAGGACAACCAGGACTGGTCCTCTGTTGAGTTTCAGATTACCAAACACCAGGCAAGTCAAAAAGCCAAAACACTAAGGCAATGATGCACCTGTCCAACATGGCCAAGGTACACCTCTTTCTCTTAACCATATTCCCTCCTGTTGACTACCATAGTATTCCTTGGTTTTTCCACTCAGTCTCACCAGCATTTATATTTGGTCAAATGGGCAGCCTTCAGGAGGCAGCCTACATCCCTGGACCCATGGGAGCATTTCTGAAGTTCCCCAGCCCTGCTTCACTGAACAGGTGCTGAGGTTCCCTGCTGGGGCTGGGACTCAGGTTAATTGCCCAGTTTCCTTCAGCATTCCTGCACACCTCCGGCCTCACTACATGTCACCTTCACTGGTGGAGCTGAGCAGACTTAGGTCCCTGCAGTATAACTGCTTTGTACTGTTCATGTGGCTTCCTTAAAAAAAGGTCTAATAATTATTATTCTGAAGCCTCAACCAGGCATCCATATTCTTCAGACAGCAGGCAAGCTCAGAGATCTCATTTGATCTGTATTTCCTCTAACTCCTATTTCTACAGTATCAAGTTCAGAAATCTTTTATTAATAAAAGGCTAATCCCTTACAAATCATTCCAAGGGGCTCAGAACAGAATTCAGTCATTTTTATCACCAAAACTCCACAGCAAACAGGTTTCACTGTAAACAGGATTTTCAACACATTATTCAGACATTGTGATGCTTTTGGGGGCGGAGGAAGCCCCCACTTGTGACTATAACTTTCAGTTCAGCTCCAAGTAAAACATTTAAACTTTTTTCACTCCCTCTAGTCTACTGATTTTGCAATGAACTCACCCTTACCTGTCACAGACCATTAACAAAGCTCCCTTTTTGTGCTTCCTTGCCCTCCCCCACGACATTTGGAGAAATCCTGAGAAGATGTAACCATCCTCAGACACCACTGCCTCAGGTCCTCATGTCCCAGGAGCTGGAGAAGGCAGAGAGGAAGGTGTCCTTCACCGCAGCTGAACAGGGGTGCGGGAAAACAGGAATTTCCTTTTAGGGATCAGCTGCAGAGAATTACCTGGTTGCTTAGAAACACAAGATTAACTACAGCTCAGTTTTCTCCTTACTTCACACATGCACTGAAGGAGAGGCCATAAGTTGGCTACTTGGGGGACTCAGGATGCAGAGCAAGATGTGGGGTCACCACACTGGGTCAGGCAGCAGGCACAGCGGGAAGATGAGTATTCTGCTCCCCTTCCCCCTTCTGGACTGTGTGAGCTCTCTCTGGTTTGCAATGAAAAGTTTGTCCTTGCTTAGTTTTCAGCCGCCAGAACGTGGGTCAATGTCAATCACAAATCAACTGTGCCAGGATTTCAGCTCTGATGACAATCAGCTGAGGGAACACAGCTAGGGCAAAGAAAATAAAACATCCGACCAGCAAGAGCAGCTGATATTTAAAGCAGATGATATTTTAAGCAAAAACTACATTAATTTCTGTGCCTCTTAGTAATGTTTTCTACGTGAGCTGCCAAAGCATTAGTGACTGGCAGCAATAAACACATTTACTGCCTGTTTGCATCTTCCATACCTCAAGCAGCTGGAGAAAAAGTGTGATTAGAAACAGAGAAACCCAGCTACTGTTTTGCTTAACCACCCTCACATAACATGGAAGAAGAAAAAAATGATCTAGATAAAACAGATGTGGACTTAACCTCACACAGTTTACAGTCAAACCAGTTTGACATGAAAAAGCACCATCACTAACGCAAACACAGGAGCACAGCCCACAGTGTGTGCTCAAGAGCTTTCAGGAAGTCTCTGCAAGAAGAATGATCCCCAAGCCTGACATAACAGGTCAAAGGATAGGTGAACTGACATCTGCCTGTAAAGTAACAGAATTCGGAAAAAGACACTAGGAAGTGTCCTTAATTTAGACTTACATTCATTCACATTCAGAGACGTCAGCTCTCAGACACAGAGTGGGAGGGATATGCTGTGTAGCACGTACCTAATAACCTTCTGGACAAGAGCCAGCAGTGTGGTTATCATTATGGTGGATAGTTACTAGAAGCTGAGGGTTAATTATTAGCAGAGCTTAAAATCAAAGAGAGTTTGATCCAGACTGCATAGCTATACACACACACACACTGAGCCACTACCCTGAAGCACTTCAGGTCTCTTTCCAGACAAGCTCAACATAGTTTAGCCACGTACAAGGCGACACACTATGCTAAGGCAGAAGTGACAGAGAGACCATAGCTAGGCGGCTCTTGAAAACAGTTAGCACCTATGTGAGTGGGTATTGTGGGTGCTTTCCACTGTTTTTTTGGCAATACCAGTTCAGTAGTTGTTTAAAAACAGTTAGCATCATTAGAACAAAGTTACGTTCTGAGTATTATTCAAGTTCTACACACAAAAATTCTCTTCGACGTGGGAGGAAGGACTAGAATTGCCTTCTGCTCCACACTTGCATGCTTTGCTATGACAAGCAACGAGGTCTGCAAGGACAGGTTTGCAACTACCAGAGCTCCGACTTTGTCGGAAGTTATTTAATGATATTTAATGATACCTTATGATTACAGGCTGGTGGGATGGGGAAGAAAGGCCAAGTGCACAAAGTATCAACATGGGAAAAATGCCAAAACCTGAAATCACCTGGCAAGTGTTTTCTTCGATTAACAGAAACTCAGAATTGGTAGAGTTGCTTATTCTTTTCCATAGCAAAATGCTCTTTGGGCCTACTGGAAACATGATGGATCTTTGCCAAGTAAGTCAGTAACTCTGCCTTGCTCCAGAGATGAACATCCCAAACATACCCAGGATTTTTTTTTCACTTAGTTGCCCCATTAATTCAGTATTAACCCGATTAACTCAATTTTAACAAGTGCAGTTTTACATGTCCATAAGCACTTGATATTTACACTGCATTAGGAAAGAAAACAAGGAACGTGGGTAAGCAGATAAGACTGAATTTGGAATACACAGTGGCAAGGGGAAATCAACTCACCCGTAACATTACGGATGGTGCACATGTGCAAACCTGGAGGTTCCTAAGGCAGACACAGCAAGCAAGGACCACATACAATTAATAGATGGATCACACTCTTGTATAAACAGAAAAAGGAAAGGAGCTTATGCCAGCAAAATATAATCAAAATGACCAGCCAAGCTGCCTAAACAAGGCAGAGGTTACGTACGATGGCAGAGAGGAGGTGTCAGCTGAGAGCACTCTGCTCTTTTATTTGTTCTCCTACCATGTGTGGTGCCTAAACACAGGCTGACATGACCAGGAGATCCCTGCGAGCAAGTAGGGTAACTTCCCCTTGGCGGAGAAGGATTAGTGTTTGCTGACTCTGTCAAAAGGAAATCGGGGACCTCTGCCTCCCCCCTGCCGCTTCTGCCATCCCAGTAGCAGCAGGGTTTGCACTGCAATTCGTCGTGTTTACATTGCTGGCCCCAGATCTTTTTCTGTGTCTGTGGTGTTACAGCAGAGGCAAGAAATGGAGCCTAATTCTCTCACAGCAAATGAAAGTCCTTTCCCAGCCCAACATTTATGATTTCATATTCCCACATACTGCAAACAACCATCAAAACCAGGGAAAAATAACAGCTCCAGAGGAAGTCTACATGACCAGCTAAGGAAGTCCAACTTCCAGACCACTAGGGCTTAAGAGAGAGAAATGCCACCCATTAAGCCCAAATTGTAAAGGCAGTGTCAGGGGTCTTAGGAGACAGGACAGCTCAGTTCAGGAATCACATCCAGCCACTGCAAAATGCCATGACTCAAGGTGCTTGCCATTAAGTCACAGCTATGAGAAACACACAGCTTTAATGAATGCTAAGTCAACACAAGGGACCTTCCAGGTATGTAATACCGGCAGTTACAGTGAATGCTGATACAAGTAGACTGTATTTTCATCAAGGAAACGTTTGCCAAAATAGTTTTGAAGTGAGCAGTCCAAACAACCTCCCTGCTGTTTAGACTGAAGCTCTCCCAAATGTGTTTTTTTTGTTAGTAAATTCAATCTTTCTTTAGTAAATTAAAGTACATTTCCACTCTGTTTTGCTAGCCATCACAAGAACAGAAAAGGTGAATTCAATGCTAACGCTGCTCCTCAGAGCGTCTGATCCTGGAGCAACGTCAACAGCCTGGTGAGGGCTTGGGAAACACCCAGGCATCTCCCAGCCTTCCTTCATGCCCCCTTGCTGGAGTACTCCTCAAGTACTTTCCATGCATACATCAACAAAGATAGGATGAACTTCAAATAGACCTCACCCTACACAGTCAAATAAGCTAGGAAAAATGTATGTATGATTTGTAATATTTACATTTCAAGCACGGAAACTTCTTGTTTTGATACATTATACATGCTGGAACTACTAACAAGCCTGCAAACTGCATAGGTTCATTTTATGCATTGCTTTTTACCATGGAACATTGCTGGGTGAATTCGTTCAGGGACTAGGCAGACCTCAGAGAACTCATGTTATGGCAGCTTGGCTAAATAATGTTCTCCTATTTACAGTTTTAGTTTAATCCATCCATTTGCTACTTATCAAGGCAAAAAAAATCATATTTTGCAACTGCAGTCAGGCTAAGCACTGGCTGTGCTTTGTGGTTACTTGCCATTCTCAGTCAGTCAGTGCTGTAATCTTACTTATTTGTAGTCATGTTAATGAAGCAATGACATATTTTCAAGGGATTACTCTATATAAATGAAAGAACATAATTTTTTTCTCAAAGGTCACAAATTGGACAACAAAAGCAACATAAACAAGGCAATAAATAAGCTGGATTTATATAAATTAACATTGAACTTGTTTGTTTCATAGTTTGCAGTCTGGAAACATGACCACTTACACTAGGCTGACTTCAGTGATTTCTATTACTCAGCTAAGCATGTCACCAAAAAAAGTCTGAGGTGAGGCAGGAGCTTTTATTAGGCCAAACAGGAGTTGGAAAAACAACAAAGCAACTTATCAGCCAGCCTAATAAAAGACATTACCTCTCCCTACGAACCTTGCCTTGCTTATGTCACGGCAGCAACTTCACTGCCCAAATACTTCTCATCCTAACCATTAAATTTTACATTTAGTAGAACTCCAAGAGCTGCCTCGGTTTATCATTGATTTTTGTAGCTAAACAAGATTTTCAGTGCAGAAAGGCAACAAAGGGATGGTAACACCGGTACTGAAAAGAAAGATTGTGCAATTTTATCAGCACAAGCATTGGATCTGTGAGTTCCTCCACCCCCACATGCTGCAATCCCAGCATCCACAAAGAATCCACAGCAGCAAACGATGGGCCTTGGGACCAAATTACCTCCCAGCTGACACTGCCTGGAATTACCATCGCTGACGTGAGTGGGACTGTATCCTAAATAACTGATGCGAGAAACGAGCTGGCTCCCTCGCAGCCATTCAGGATTCCTCCGGGACTCCTGAGAAGCAACAGCAAGCTCCTGAAGTGGCTGAAAGCCATTTTTCATTCCGTATTCACTGTCACAGCACTGAATTAAGGGAGCATTTTCTGTGAGGCTGGAGGAATAATTGTATGCCCTGGACCAGCAGATGAACAGGTAATGTACAGCTATGGGGTAGTGTAGGGCTACCCAGGAGAGTTTAGGGAAGCAGAATTTTCCCTGGAGCATCCTAAAGAAGGGAGAGGATTAATGAAGTGTTTCCAGGAACCAAGCACATTAAGGTATATAGCCCTGCTTTGTCAGCTGTACAGTAAGCATAGACACACAAACAGACATGTGTCCCTTTTTCAGCACCCTTGTTATTAAGAAGAGCTCAGGCATCCTCAGTGAGCTTCTTGGTGAGACACAAACTTCTTTCCTAGCCTATTTTTGTTTAGAGTAGCCACACAGCTCCTCCTCACTGCCTCAAGGCGGCAACAAATGCAAAAGCCAGAATTACCCACAAATTAGCCTTAGCCCTGCCGCTCCGGCAGGGCTCTGTGTTCAGCCTTTCCAGCTAAACTGCTTCTCTGCCTGCCCCTCCCAGCACAGCCTCCAGTGCCAGCAACTGTGCCTGAGAGCAGCTCCATATGTATTGATCCTGGTACAAAGCACATGCTTGGCCTGAGAGCCTGAACTCGGAGGTCAGGGTCCTCTCTTCTGCCACCCTCCTGACTGCTCTGCATCCAGCTCCACTGTCAGGAGTTCAATCAACTTCAAACAGGCAGCAATAGACCTGTGCTTGTCTCCAGTAAACTGCTAGCATAGGAAAAAAGCATCCCTAGTTCAGTTTACATTTAACTATAAGCACCTGAGGTAGAGTCACCTGTGTTCTGCAGAGAAACCATCATACCAGCATCCAAAGTGGCTTAATCAATCAACCTTTGGGGAAGTTAATTTGGATTAACTTTTGAGTGTATTCATGTCAACACACTCTACATTATTTCTTAGCTGCTCCGTATCAGAGTAGCAGTGGCCAGGTTCATTGCTCTCTGGTACCGTAAATAAACACTAAATCTGTGTTGCAGTGGTATCAGGCAGGCAGCAGCTGTTGCTGCTGAATGCCCAGCAGATTGCTCTTGCTCTCAGGACTCATATGGGAAGGTACTGAATAGCCTGAAGATATTATTGTCTGGCAACAAGCATTTTCTTTCACAAATGCCACCTGAAAAAAAGAATAAAAAAGAGAAAGAAGTGAAGAGAAGGCTTTCCTGTGCCCTGGATCTGGGCACTAAGCTGTCACAGTTTTATGTGAGGGGAAAATAAGACATTACACAATCTTCTGAAAGATCCTGTTAGAGAAATGGAAGGCAGGACATAGAATTTAATGCATAATTCATGGCTTGTGAGAGCCTTGAGGCAAGACCTTTCGGACTCGCTAATTGCTTTGCTGAGAAGTAAGCCAGAAGCCACAATCATGACTCCTACACTCAGGAAAATACACACATAAAGCTGTTGTAACATTCACCTAGGGGCTTCCCCATCGCCCCTCTTGCACAGATGTGCTGCTGGCCCATCTGACAACATGCCAACCAAGGACAAGTGCATGGGATATCAGGCTGATCCAAGGATCTGTATCCAATTCTTGTATGTATTTCTACATATTCAGGTTTTTAGGCTGCAGGCAGATATATTTATATAAATATAGATGCTGTAGCCCTTGGAGGACCCTCACTGCATACTCAGCCTTAGCATGCAGAATTGTGCACATGAGACAGGCAGAGCTGAGCAGCTCCTCTGCTGCAGTAGCCAGATTTAGCCCCTCTGAGCTCAATAGCAAAAAATTCAGTGGGTGCAAAATCAGATCCTAGTTGCAGTCAAAGATATTGATATGACAAGTAGGCAAGTGTAACAGCTTACAGTTACAAAGGTTTGCACATGTGCACAATTTGGTGGATCTAAGTCATGAACAAAGCATAAAAATATCTTTTTGCTTCCTATGCCATAACCACCTCCTCCTCCATGTCCCCAGTGAACATCCTTGGATCTTCTCATCCCAGCAGGCAAAATCATAGGCTTTCATCTACCTACATGTTCAAATCTCCTATGCACATTCTCCCATTTCAGAAAATGCTATTCCAACCAATTCTCTGATCATGTCCTGCTGACCACTGCCAGCCACTGCTGCTTCTACTACTCTTTGCTAGACAGGACCGGAAGTTAGCCTCAAGGACCTAAGAAAGGCCTCACTATTGCTGTTCCTAATTCGTTACTGAATCCAGTTACAAGTCATTCACTGCATCTGAAGAGAGATGAGACTTGCCTCTAAAGCATGGGGATCAATTGTCTTTCTGCTCTGCCAGCTTGTCCGACTCCAGCCCCTACAGAGCAGTCTTCTTCTGGCTATCTTGTTGTAACTGTCTTCTACTGCAGCATTCTCAGAGAAGTCTAGCCCTGTATCCCTTTCACAACACATCAGAAAGAATCTCTTTTTAAGCCCTTTCTTCCCCCTTTGGTAGTATTTACTGATGTATCAAAATTATCTTAAAAACTCTTTAATAAAATGCAAATCAGTACCTTCCATAAAGCAGAATGTTGTAGAAGTAAAACTACTGAAAGTGCAAGAAAACAGAATCTGTCCCTTAATCGTACTGTGCAAAGTCATACTACATTGATGAATTTACTGAAACAGATTACATTTTTATTGCTAATATGCTTGTTTACTGACTTAAAGATGTCCAGTCTGTTTCTCAGCATCAAGAATACGAAAAAGCAGAAGAATTTGCAAGAGATGAAGACAAAATAAGATGATTAAAGATCACTGGGTTTGATGGGAAAGCATCAGTACTTGTGAGTATGAATGAAGCTACCGATTATATGATAATGCAATAAAGTTTCTGAGCAAGTAAAACATCTTTTTCGTGATACTTCAAATCGCAAGACGGTGAAGAGACAAGACTGCCCTGGAACACCTTCTATGTAAGAATCGTAACTATAAATCTTTAAATCTAAAAGGCCACACAACGAAGGCAGAAGAATTTAAAGAGCAGTTCAAATGTCAGTGGAGAAGTACAATGAAGCTGAGGATCCCCAGACTTAGAGCAGACTCGGACCAGACTCAAAATGCCAGTGCCCAACTCTGAAGGTAAATAACCTCTATGCCACTTTATAATTGAGGTGAAACACAACTCAAACCAAGCTGCAAGCCATTCAATGGGCAACTCTCACCTATACTATTTTAAATCTACCTATACCATTTAAACTCTACAAATGTTATTATACTTTACACAGTCTCCAATTTAGGTTTTGATACCTACAAGGAATACACAAGGAATTCGCAGTTTCCCCAAGACCAGGGGTTTACAAGCCAAATAAACAAATTAAAGCCAAAGCATGGGAAAGGCAAAGTGAGAACAACAACAAAATGTCACTTTATCTTGTGAGGTCCACCTTTAATAAATTTTGATAGCTCTCACGTTGGAAGTAAGGTAAATAAACATTAGCAGGAAGTACTGCTTGGTGTAGTTTCATTTTTTCTGTGACTGGCAGAGAAGTTAGTAAAAGCAGAATGGATCCACTGCAATTGCAACACAAAGGGCAGTCTTTCATTTCATACAAAGAATACTAGCACAGATGGTGAATCAACATTCTGCAGGAAAATCCATGTGTTTCCACATTAATGAGACACGGGTTAGAAGAACACAGTATTATACACTGTCGTCATTATGGCAGAAGAGATTTGCTGTCCAAGCTTAGGTATCCAGATGGTACCAAAAATATTCCAAACTTTCTATAAGGGCAAAGCTTTCACTATAATTAAAAAATGGTTTCAGAAAAAAATACTTGTTTCTCTGAGTATTCCTAGTTCATGTTAAACTGCTGAGCATGCCCTGTATCTTGTTCACAGTGCTTTAACAAGGAGGATGTATATATGCACTAGCAAACCTCAAAAGCCAGAGCTGGAGAGTGATATCACAGGGGAGGGAAGCTGTGCAGAACCACATTCCCAAATTGCAGAGAAGGAACTGGTAAGCCAAGAGCTATATGGTGCTTCCCTGGTGGATACGCTAGCAAGGTCTTCAAAAAAGAAAATGGTTTCTGGTCACGCAGGATGGCAGTCAAGCAATACCAAAGAACTACGTGATTTGTGTTAATATATGTGAAAAAAGCTCCAAGTTGGAGCAGTGGCTTCTTCTGATTCTGACCAGGTTTAACACCCTTTCCCTGTAATGGGGAGAGAAGCCAAAGCAATTGCCCTTTATAACTAAGTTCCATTATTAACATGCTTTCATTTCTGATAGGGGCCTAAAAACTCTTCATAAAAGCTCACAGTGAAATAATTGCTTTCTATTCTGTATTTTCACTTCATCCGAGCAGACTCCCACAGGTTTGACTGTATTTTTTCTCTTAGAAGGAAATTGTACAGGCTCTCTTAAAAGGCTTACCTTTAAAAAAGCAGCCTAGAAAATACCAGGCTAAATTTGACATGTTTTTCCCTATGTTTCAAAGCCAGGGAAGGGTTCTTCTGGAAGAAGATGACACCTTTTCTACTCAAATATACTGAAAATCTGCTTCAGAAAAATATGGCAGGGGGTAAGAAAGAAAGAAGAAAGGAAGGAATACATTTCTGTGAGAGTATGTGGGTGTCAGGATCCAGTCTTTAATCTGACAGGTATATGTCAGCACTTCTCCACAAACATACCTATAAGTGATGTACCTGTTTTCCTCTTTGCATTGCTATAGGTTTGTACTGTTTTCTAATGATAGCCTGTATTTTTAGGTTAGCTTCCTACCAGTCTCTTTGCCTGATGTCCAAAAACCTATGAGGTTAACAAAGCATGAAAAATACCTTTCTTCATCAATGCATTTGCCCTTCTAATTTTCTCAAGCAAATTTGCCTTAAAATTAAAAATTATATTGTCAACCATGCAACTGACAACATGGTCCAGGTTGGCAACTAGGGAGCAGGCAGAGGAGGTGGCTGCTCAGCTGATGGATATAAATAGCAAAATCCCAGTCAATAGGATATTATTGTTCTTTGAGGTTCCCAAAGAAGCCTTAAGCAATGGATCAGCTTCTACGCACATGCTGATCGCAAGATAGCGCCCATGTGCAGTGGTAAGGCCCTGCTAAGGGAAGACTCAAGGCTATCTGAAGAGTTACCAGGTCTCAGCACTTCCCATGCTCTGGTGGCAGGAAAGACTGAGAAAGTGGGGGGAAAGGGCTCAGCAAAGCACCTGTCATCTATTCATTCTTTTACATATTAGTAACTCATCTCTAAGAATTATGAGACTAAATAGCACACTTCCCTCTGCTCATGCTATGAAGCCAAGCCTAGATGGAGATCAGCAGGCAAATACCAAAGAGCTTGGGAAACTGGGGAAAGAAAACAAAGAAGGAAAGGAGTTTCCCAGGAGCAGGTCAGAATGGCTCTAACTCCACAAAACACCGGCTCCAACTGGCTTCAAGTCAAGGCAGCTTACACACTCAGGTATCACAGAGCTTCCATTTATAAACCACATTTCAAGGTGAGGCAATTAACTGCCTCATTCCTCTATGACCTTTGCAGTAAAGAAAAACAGAATCCAATTGCTCTCCTATTTCTAATTTGTTTCTGTTAACTTCCTAACTTCCTCCTCTTGCAGAACATAAAATCACCCAGGCAGTCATCTTTAGGTAGATGCAAAATAAATATGCCTCATCCATGCCCTAAGCAAGCTCTCCCTTGATCTTCCTCTCTACCCCACCAAGATCTTTCAGACCCCTGCACAAGGAAGACAGGGTTTCAGGACAGTGGATATAGCACTGCTCTCTGTTAAAATAACATTTGGATGATTCAGAGAACTGAAGAGCATGATTTGACAGCAAGTTCAGGCTGGGATAAAATTTAATCTGATTCAGTTATGCATGCAAACGAAAAGCTTTTATTAGTATACATTCCTCAAAGAAAACAAATTATAGTTCCTGGAGATGTTAATCATGAATTAATCTCTTCCAGCTTACAGCAGCAAGTTTTCTTCCTTCCCCAGCTCCACTTTATCTCCTTTATAGCAACACATACTAAAACCAAAGCAAACAAAACTCCTGGAACAAACTCACTGAACTGAAAGCATAGGAAAAAGAGGCAGAGCATGCACAGCTGATTTAGATCTTGACTGAGGTAATTCCAAAGCACTTAGGGAGGAAAAAAAGGTTTTACCTGAAGATGATAAATGGTAACTCATAAAGACGATCAACATGAGACTTCAAAAAATACATCTTCAAAACAGAGAGAAGTAGAAGCAAGCAGATTGATTCCATCCCACAAACATTTTGTTCTTGCATTTAAAAAAAAAAAAAAAACAAACCCTAAGCCAAGCCAAAATGAAATCTGATTGCACTCAGTCAGCCTTCACACCAACTGGTGTGTGCTGGGGAGAACACCAACATGCATGAGCAAACCCAGAAGGAAACACCACTGAACATGAGAATACCACATGCTGAGACAAAAGATGGGTTTGTAGCTTCATGTGAATCATCAAGTTGTAGAAGTTTACGATAGAGAGGGCAGCATACACGTATTACAGTTCATGTGAATTGTTGGATGATATTGTTAGCTTTTACTGATCATGCTAGATGATGAAGGAGAGATCAATAAGTTGTGAAGAATTTGGCCAGGTAGTTACAATGGTCAGCTTGAAAAGAGAATACCAAGGTTCAAGTCCTGCTCCACCAAAACTTTCAATGTTCACACACAGAAAAATATGTAATTAGGTTGTCTGGATAACTTTGAAAAAAATCCTCTGGCTTTCATGTGCCTTTGATCCCCAACCCTAACACAAGGGTGTCATCTAGAGAAATACATCAAAACCATGAGACACTAAAAAAAGAGAAATAAAACCCTGCTAGAATGTAGTAATAACACATTTCAATTTATTTGAGTCAAATGCAAAACAGTTGCAAGAAAGCCCATATTATCAGTGGGAATCATATTATATGGGCATCAACACTATCCAAGTACCAGAACTCAAGCTTGGCCCCTCTGTGTAAAACCCACAGTTATTAAATGCTACTTCCACAACTGTAACAGCCTCATCCTCCTGTGAAGATGCAACATGTGAGAACACACATGTGTAGCAGGACCAGCAAGCCAAAATGAAGTGGGTAGCCCATGTCAATCTTTCTGTCATGTGGACATCACGTTAGCACATTAAGCTGTGTTTTCCACGCACTTCCTGCATTTAGCCTCTAAATCTGATCATTAGTGTGACAAATGAAACAAGCAGAAAGTTTGGCTCGAAGAACCCAAACTGCAGGATCTCTGTGGTCAGTCACTCTTCCTAAGTTTTGGCTCATTAGTGAAATGGGAATATAAGAGTTCAAGTGAACATTCAGTTCATAATTAAGTGCCTGAATGACAAAGCTGTCTACCGGCTTGAATGACGCAACATAGGGGTCTCATCTGAGCTTGTTGTAGGCATCCAGACCATCTCTACAACTGGTTTTTGTAATCAGTCCCAAATTAAAAGTGAAGGACTGAATACGCATGAAAAAGTTGTGATCCTACATTAAAGAAAATCACCTTCCCCAAAAATTAAAGGAAGGCAAGGACTTGAAAGGTACCCAAGATCTGACTGGTTGAAACAAAACTGAATATAACTTGCTTCATCGATTTAGTTTCCAAACAGCCTTGGGAGACAGATGTGTATTAGCTTTCCAGGCCCCCCCCAGCTACATCGGGATCTCTCAGCACCTGAAGATAGCTCCTCCCAGTGATATCTGGGACTGGACAGGAAGCATCTGCTGTCCTTCTCCTGCAGACACGGGCTACCATCCACAGGGTCACAGCCACTTCCCAACTTCAGAGTAGTCACACTGGTACGACTCCAGGTTCCTACATTAAAATAAACTCATGATGAGTGATACGGTCAGCTGCAGCATTACAGATGAAGGACTTTATTCTGTCCCTTAGCTGTATGAACAATGAAAACATGGTGCTTCCTCTCTATACACACAGTTTTTTGAGACAATTATATATAGTATCTTCTTTGATCCTTCTGATAAACACACAATGTTTTAAAGTTTTTAAAGGCCAGCACTGAATACATCAAAAAGACCCTCTACCTTCAAAAGAAGAAATGCAGCTTAACCAGCAAAAATCCATATTCTGTCTTCTTTCAGTCAAGGTCAATAATCATATTAACTTCTGTAAGAAGCTTGAGCACAAGTCCTTTTTAACTAACATTAGGTCCCTTAGCAACTTTTTTGTTTATAATGGGCAGAAATGGAAAAACTCACACAAGAGTCCCTGTAACTTCAAACCACTCCTTGCCCTGTACCCAGGGAAATCTTTAAAAGAAAACAAAAAGAGATACAAGCCCTGGGAGTAACAGGAACTAAATGTTGTTCAGGTGCATTAATCACCAAGGCCAGGAAGTCCCCTACCTGGCATGGAACTCAGAACAAGGACAGGGACCAAATGCTTCCCAGCTACTCTGAACAGTAACTGCTGGTTTTTGTATCAGAAATAGGACTACTGAGTCCCTTGTCAAAAAGGGAAAATAAGCTTGAATTTTGACTCTGAAAGATCATCTTCTAATCTCGGCAGGATTTTTTATGATTAACCAATTTTAAGTATCACATGAAGGTCTGGCCATAGTCCCTCCTGCACCATCATGAGGTTTCTGATAATTTTCTCTCTTCCCTATTTGACTACTTCTGTTTGCTTTGTTACTCTCCCTGAGTAAAGAACCCAGACAGATTTATGTTTCTTTCCTTACACACATCACAGACAGTAAGTCTGAAGTGGACATTTCATACTATGTTATTTATAAATACTATATCTTTATTAAGTTATAAATGCAGTTCTTGTTTATCATGCACATCAGTAAGAACCAGACAGTTTTAATTACATACATGTCCAGATGCAGTCATATAAAGGATCAGTTTTTAACAAAGTTATCTTCGTTGGCATTGCTTTCATTTGTCATAATGCCAGGATTCTCTTGCCCTTCCCATTTTTCACTGAGCCACGAGAAGCATAACCAGCTCTTAGATGTGAACTACACTGACTGCATGTGCAAAACACCTACTGGTATACATTAGGGGGTTCTTTGCAAAGACTAAACCAAAATGGCAAAGTACTGTCTGACCAATAGTGCACAACAGAAAGACAACCCATGCACATAACCAGTCCCAGGTGCTTTGGTTGTAATTCAGAGCTTCAGCTGGAGTCCCATGCAACGGACAGTTCAGGCTGTGATATGACTCCAAAAGCATATGAATAGCACATGGCTGCCTGACCACTGAGGCTGTTATTGTACTGTTATTTGGGTTGCTTGAAGAAAACACAGGAAAAACAGCTGGAAGAATAAAATGTAAGCTTACTGTAAGCACTGGAGAGCTAAGAGACAATTGCATGATTAGTGCACATCTGAGGCATTTCACAGATTTCAGAAGTGCTAACAAGTGAATTATCCTTGACAGCAACTGTAAACTGGGCAGTGGTGGTGGGAGATGCATGTAGGCAATGTATGTGAGGTTTATTTGAAGTTAATTTTCTCCCTTATCTTCTTCCTGGTGCAACATCAAAATACTTTTTTCTAAGGGCTCTTTGTTAACCTGGAGACTGCAACTGCTGAGCCAGTGAACAACAGCCACCTGGGAGAGCTGTTCCTCAGGTGCAGCACCTAAATGTGAGCTTCCATGTAAATCTGGCTAAAACATGGAGCACCAACCCTGGGGTCCCAGTATAAGAAAAGGAGCGCCATGACAACCACTGTGATGGTGGTTAATTAGACATTTGAAACTCATTTCACAACCAACTACAAGTCTCTAACCCAACTCAAAAGCGAAAAGGAAAACTGAGAAGTCCACTTGTCCAAAAAGCCACAAACCCACCAGTAACTTTTAAGATGCTACAGCATAAAATATGTTTTAATACACATCTGGAATAGTGGAAAATAATTAATAGAATCCCTCAAAGTATTACACTATTTCAACAAATATTTCTTGAATGATGGCATCAAATTAAGTAATGGGCATAGATACTTGAGTTGTCTTTTAAGTATTTTTGATAACATCTTTTCAGATCAAGTTAGATTTCTCATTTTGCAAAAAAAAAAATAAAAAAAAAAAAATAAAAATCCTCTCTGTTTGGAACTTACATGCCCACAGGCATTCTCTCTCTAGATACCCAGGCTGTTGCTACTACGAGCCTCCTTAGAAGATGCCAACTTAAGCTTGCGTTCATGGCTATAAAGCCTCAAACTACAGCTAAAACAGAGCTCAGCTGTTTGCACAGAAATACGCAATTATAATGAAGTAAAATTCATCCTGCAATCCTCCACCTACAGTCCCCGTATTTAACTAGTGTGCAAACATAAAAATAGAATAGCAGGTAAAGAGACATGTAGAAAAATACCCTTATTTCTTAAAAGGTGCTGTGAAGGACTTCACCACCCCAGCAGTGACACAAATATGACTGCTTATCTTGTAATTTCTTCTCCTGAGTACATAACATTAAGAATCTTTCTTACTTCTAGATGGCAAGACAGGTAATATTTCACTCTTTCCCTTTAGACATATGCCCTGAACAATTACCCTATAATAACAGTGAGTTTAAACAGCACAGGACATAAACAAATAATGTTTAAATGAACACTGACAAGCTAAAATATCCAAGGTTGCTTTTTCTAGTCCAATAGAAATGTCTTCAAAGTGGAGAAAGGAAATCAAGTCACCCTTTTGTAGTATTTTCAAAGTAAATGCTACGCATACTTCAGGATTTAAGTGACACAACCTTGAAGTTCTCTTTTGGAGAAATAAAATGGTTTAAATTTCTGTCCAAGGTGAGTGGAAAAAAAAACAAAAAGCAAGAAGAAACTATGATAAGTATATCATATTTTTAAATCAGTGCTAGTTTTAGCACAGTGTTTTTAAACTCGTTTTTAAACTAATGCCATCCAACCTCAGGCAAGTAGTACGGTCTGAGATGTCACCAGCTATCCAAACACTGAGGCTGGTCAATGCTTGAACAACAGCTCACCAAGGAAAGACAGAGAAGGTGATGTTGGCAACTGACAGCAGACCAACCCCATGCCTCAATCCAGGTCCATGCTTGGATGCCAAACACAGTCTCTCATACGATGAAGCGTTAATACGTGGGTGTAAGAGTTCACTTGACTGCAGAGCTACCAGGCATGATTTGAATTTGGTGTAATATCACCCATGCAATGGGACAGAGAGCCCAGACTTCTAATTTGTCAGAGAAATCAGCCACTGACCTTATTACAATTGCATGCTGAAACATGCAATCTGTACTTTGCCTTACCTCTCGCTGCTTCTTTATTTCACTGCCAGGTTTTCCTATTTCAGGAGCAGGTGAGTCTTCCTTCCATTCCTGACAAACACTGTCAGGTATGACAGTGCACTCACAAAGACCATCCCCACCACAAGATTTATGTTTCCAGCATTATGTTTGGCTCTTTATAACCAGATTTGAATCTTTATTTGGGGGGTTGCATCTGTAACTTTCAGGCCTATTTATCTCCACTTTTATATTGAATAGGATCACTCAGTGGTTCTCCAGGCAATTTAGTCTTTCCAAATATCACCCTAATCTACAAAGAGCTCCACTGAAATGAACACATCTACAGACAGAATGAAATCCTGCTGAATATGGCAACAAGTTATGGAGGAGTTAAAGTAATGAACAGTTACAGCACCTTACTTTTGTCAGAAGGAATGGATACATTAACAAAGGTGTCCTATTTGCCAAATTTCCATGTGTTTGAAAGTCATGTCAGACTATAGCAAACAGCTGAATGCTGCTGTAATTTAAGAAAAATACTACTCTCTGTAGTTAAATACAAAAGTCTTAAGAATTATGCTTCATACATAAATGGATAAACAAAAATACAGACAGAAACAAGACTGACTATAGCACCTGCCTTTGGTTGCCCATCAGAGATGCCTAAGCCCCTAAAAGTAAAGATATCTAGATACTTTCACACCCAGAGTTAACTTTTATGAGTTAAGCATATGTATTACCTCTTAAGACAAAGGCTTCGGGACCTGACACAAACCTCAGCTTCCTTTGAGCTATCGGTGACAAGTAGAGTTACTACTGTCCAAAGCTTATAAAATCTAGATCTTAACAATCCAAACAGGAAGACAGGCAAAATCAGAGAGTCCTGGGAGATTATGACTGATTCACCCAAAAGTACAAACTTAGGCAAGGACGGGGAACCAGTGGGGCTGGTACTGGTCCATTTATTTCTTCCAGCCTGTCACTGTTTTGGGGAGGCATTATTTCTAACACAATATATTCCCATGCAGCCCTCCAAATACGCTTGAAGGCCATGCAACCCTCATCAGAGGAAGCCTGAGGCTCAGAAAAGTATTTAAACCTACTGAAATCAAGGAATAAATATCAATGTATTTCTGTGGTTTCTGGATCAAACTCTGAGTCGCAAAATGACAAGGAGCAGGACTCTGGGCTCTTTGTCTAGTCCTCTGATAGAAGAATAGTAGAGTTCTACACACCCAGCCCATGTATTCTATTGTAATATGCAAAACGAACATTCAAACCATAATTACTTTCAATGGTGGTAACAGCACTTGTTTGCCAGAGATGGACAAAACATCTGACTGCACAAGTATTCATCTCCACATATTTCTTTCCCAGGAAAGCAAGCAAAGATACGTACTATAAACATACATTCAGACTATTGCAAAGCACAGGACCAAAATATCTGAAAGAGAATGATTCCTGCTGAGGATGTTGCCTCCTCCTAGTAAGCGCAATCCATCACATAAAGGAGTGTATTTTTCATGATCCTAAATCAAGCTTCCAGTAGGGAAGGTTTTAAAATATTCTTGCGTTGTAACAAAATGTTCCCACTGGTGGTGTAATGAAAGAAAGAGAAAAAAACCCATCTCCTGACAGGAAATTAATTATTGAGCATTCCAATGCTTGATGATGTGCTCCTACATTGGGCAGAGGCTTTCCATTTTTCTCTTTCGGTATGTGGAGAAATTCACTAGGGAGAATATACAAGCAGAAAAAAAAGAGCACAAGAATATCAGTTTATTAAATGCATTTAGAAACCAAACAGACCTGGAGTGAGCAACTTGGTCTGTGCATGACCATAATTTCTGTTCATTCCCTCTTTACACTCCCCTCTCCTCCATCAGATTGCCACTTTTTGTTCTGCTCTCTGAAATTACCTCTGTCAAGAACTGAAGCAGTGTGCCTGGCTTTTAGCATCACTTACCTGCAACAGCTTTGAACTATCACTTCCTCCATCGGAAAAATAAAGTGGAAAATCTTAGACCTTGATGGAAAGGGAAAATAAAAGCCCCATCATCATATGCCTATGCCTAAATACCAAAACGTAATTCCATTTTTTAAACCATCCCTTTTTTTCTCCCCCCCTAAGTCTAATCCATTTGGCAAATTTCACCCCTGGCTGTCAGTTCTAGTCTCCCTGTGAAAAAGCAGAAAACCCCACACATGCCATAATTTCTCTCATCATTTACACGACAGAATATACAGCTCCTGAGGCTACTTCTACACCGAGCACATGTACCTAGAACATCTCAATTTGGTGGGATCATACCACTGCAAAACCATTCCCATGAGAGCAGATACTTCCCAGTAACTGGAATCCTGGATCCTTCCTGGATGTGGAACTACCAAACGAGAGAGGGAATATGCAACAGACTGAAACAGCATATGCCATCTTCAAATAGTATTTTACATCAGCAGTGCTATACAGCTTAGCTAAGGCATAATGAAGAATTTTTTAAGATAAATGAATAATTTTAGCTTTTAAAAAAGAAAGCGGAAAGGGTATGGAAAACTGCTGCAGCAGATGGCTGCATGATGCCTGCAGAAACTTTCATACCAGCTAGGCTGCTGAGGTGCTACTGGTACAGTTTCTTATGGTCATTACCAGTTGGACTCATCTCCTTGGGCTCTTCCATCAGCTGCTGGGCAGGACAGCTCAGATGCAGCATGAATGTAATGATTCTGCTTTCCAGACCTGAAAGACCTTATATTTGACTGGTTCCGAGTATCAGCAGAAGTCTCCATCTCTGCACAAAGACATGCCAGTGTTTTCATGCATTACTCATATCCACAAATATTTAACTGCTGCCTCCTGTCCTCTCCTTACAACATACTCCCTCCTAGGTCTATATTTGCATCATGGGGTTCCCAGAGACAAGGAACCACATTCACATGTGAAAAATGTCCCATTGCAAGGGAGTGTTCTGGAATAAGACAAACCATACCCTAAATACAGCTGGCCTTTACGGAGCACTGAAGGAGCAGGAGACACTGCAGCTGACAGGGACCCTCCCTACCCAAGGTCTTTTGTGTGGCCCTGAGCAGCAGGGCCCTGCAGCAGCTCTGACAGTGCTGCTGGAGCCTCTGCCTAATCCTCAGCTAGTTTTTCATCCTAGAATCGTGACTTTCTAGCACAACAAACCTGTTATTCACTCTACAGCTGATAGACTATGATACTAGCAGTGATCCAGATCTCATTGTTTTGAGAGAATGAATTTTGAATTATAAAGCAGGAAAAGTTTAATTACTACATATGAGCATAGAGCATATGCTGCCATTTTGCAAGAAAGTATCCTGATGAGAAGCACCATGCTTTGCCACTGAGCTCCTGAGTAACAAAAATCACACTCTTCGGGTATCAGACTCACCATCTGTAAAATGTTTTTCATCTCTAAAAGATAATGTGTTACAAATCATGTACACTGTAAGTGACAGATATTATCATTTGCTTTGGAGCAGCATCTCAGAAGACCTTTTCTCCCTTATAAGCGCCCACATGGGACATAAAACTTCTTTTAACCCTATTTAGTAGTGACAACTAAACTCTCATATAGTAAGAGAGGAACAGGAGTGTTTTTTCATGAACATGTTATTCAAAGGAATTTGCTCTGTAGGATGACATTCTCCTACAGAACTATAGGAATTTTAGATAAGGCTGTGTGCATCTGTACAAATTCATTTTAAGTTCCAGAAAGGGAAATGAGTTTAACTCCTTCTTACACAAATGTCCGAGAGTCAAAGCCAAAACCATACTACTTTTTCTAAGAACAGATTTCTTCTCTATTCCTTCTCAAAAAGTGCCCATGAATTAAGGATTAAACCAGGTTCAATTGGTACAGCTTGGAGCACCAAGAAGACAGAGAAAGACCATCCGCGCTACCACAGAGAACCAAAAAAGACAGAGCCAGCAGTCAGAAATGTAGAATTACACTGTAATGAGAGACTGACAAAATCCAAGGGGAGTTCAACCTGGAATCAGCAGCCCTGGCAGTACTCAAAATCTGAATTTCAATGGTTATGGTGATACAGGTCAAAATACTGTGGAGTGCACCCATCAGCAGCTACAGCATTGATACAACATCAGAGATGACAGAATGGCTAATTGGAGTCTCTTTTCTGATAAATTATACATCTGCTATAATCAAGCCAAACCAAAACTAATTTCCAGCAACTACACTGCCTCTGCCAGTAGACAGTGCCTTAATATCATTATGCATAAACAGGAAGAGATAATGACCTGTAATTCAAGTCTATTATTTTATGGAACATGAAGATACATTGCAGTATAGTGTGAGCTGTTGATTGAGATTGGTATGTTACATTAAACCAACCATTCTCCCATAAACCACTGCTGCTGTTTCTTCTTTCATCGATTCTTGCTGTCCTTGCCAATCACGAAGAGTCAGCTCCTGAGGGGCAAACATAACTTTGGAGGAACTACCACACTGATATCAAACTACATTCAAACCTAGGTATTTGCATCCTTTCCACTACCACAGCCTGTGGCACAATACGGAAGCATTTCGTAGATGATTTATCTATAAACTCTGCCCATGTTTATCCAACAGTAGCTTACGGGAGGTACATTAAATTAAGTACGCAGATAGCCGTCGGCTTCGCTTCAGACTGTGCCGATACGGACCAAGACCCGCATCCTGACTGCGGCCGAGTGCCTCCACATCTCCCGGGCGAAGTGGGCTCTGCCCCCGGCTCCGGAGCGCCTTTTTGCCAGGCTCCAGGAGGAAGAACGGGCAGAGGGAGGGCGACCCCCGGCACCGCTCGATTCGCTCCGCATCCCTCAGCCGGCGCGGTCCCTCCGAGAGGGAGCGAGGTGAGAGGAGCCTACACCCCCCGACAGCCCTCAGCAGGCAGCGGTGTGTGGCGGTGGGTGGCCCCGGGGCGGGGACACGGGCTGTGCCGTACCGCATCCCCAGCGCCCGCGGAGCCCCCGCGCCCCATCCCTCCGGCGGGTCCCGGTGCCGCTTGCCCCAGCGCCGGGGCTCTCCGCTGGCTGTGCGGGCCCGGCGCCGCCCACGGGGGAAACTTTGGCCCCGCCGTCCTCCTCCCCCAGCCCCGCACCGCCCACGTCGTGGGGGGCCGGGGGCCCGGGACAGCCCCGCGGCAGAGCACGGGGGGAGACGCGGAAGGGAGGCCGGGGAGATGGAGAGGAAGGGGCGCGGGGCGGAGGGAGGGGTTTCTCCGGGAGTGTCGGTTTACCTTGGAGGTTCTGCACGCGGATGTCGCTGATGTGCCCGATGAGCTCCTCGCGCTGGAACCAGTCCCACTCCTGCCCGGCCATGGGGACGCAAGGCCGGGCTGAAGCGGGGCGGCGGGAGCCAGCGGCGCCGGCACCGCCGCCTTCACCGGCACCGACGGCGGGCACGGAGCGGGCGGTGGGGGGGGGGGGCTGCTCCTCTCCGCTCCACACCGCCCCGCCCCGAGGCCCTCCCCTTCTGCCCGCCTTCCTCCCGCTTTCCCTCCCTCCCTCCGCCCGCCCGCCCGGGGGCGAAGGAGCGCTGGGGCGGAGCGGAGCGGCGGGGGTTTGGCCGTGCCTCACACCAGGGGTAGCTGCGCACCGACCACCTCTTTGCCCCCCCAGCCAGCGTTGCCGAGGCTCCCACACCGCCTCCCCCATCAGCGCCCTCCGCACCGGCCACCCCCCCGCGAGCGCAGGCGTGTCCGGGCCCGGCCTTGCTGTAGCCCCCCACGCCCGCCGGCCTCTCGCCCCGTCCCGCCCGGGAACGGCCTGTTGGCACTCTGGATAAATACGTTTTTCTTGCTGAAGCAGCAGGGGGCTGCGAGCAGTGCTCAGGTTCTGCCCGCTTTTGCTTGCGCGCTTGGACGGGGAGAAGTGCCATCCTCCGGAATAAATGTCATGCATCCACGGCAGAAATGAAAAAAGAAAGTATGAACGGCAAAGGGGTTTTCCTCGTGGAGATTAAATAAGCACTACTATTCATTAAAAGGGCTAATATGCTGCTTGCATGCTCATTTAGCCTGCTCTTGCTAGTCGGTTTAGGCTGTCACATTTCCTTTATGGTGAATTTTCACGTTGAATATCTTCATTTACACAGTTTGTCATCAAAATTGGACAGTAATTGTTATCAAGGCTCTTCAGTATCACTAACATCTGTGCTCTACAAACTTGGTGAACAGCATGAGCATTTTCATTACATGCAAGGCATTTCATTATAGTGTACCACTATTTGTACTTTTGTGCCTGTTTTCTTTTCAAACCATGAAGACTGTATAATGTAAACAGCAAATTTTGACACAATCCAGTCAGACTAGTATAGCATCATTAGTTAGACTAGCAAAACATACAAGCCAAGATCTACAAAGTTGCATATAAACAAAGTGGGATCTAGAAATTGAGGCTCTTTCAAGTTGGAAATGTTTATGTGATCCCAAGTAAACACACAACTAGTTGTTTCACCCAGCTCAGGAACTCTTCCCACAGCCCACACTGGTGAATCTCTATTACATCTCAGAATCAAATGGAGTCATCCATAAAGCATCTCATAGGTGAACTATTTGTCAGCACTATAACAGGCACCAGTCACCTATCCTAAAATTTTATCACCAAGAGCTGGGGTGGGAGATATATCTTCAAGCTGTTTACATATCAAAGCTCAAAAGTTTTGCACAAAGGTAAGGACACCATGTAAACCTAAGAATACCATGCTGGAGAGTTTATAAACCTGAATGCAAAAAGGAGAAGCAGAAGCTTATGAAAAGGAAAAAGAACTTCTAAACTCAGGCAGCATTGGCACAAATCACAGTGCTGTGCTTTGACTTTATTTTGCACTGGGAGAACCTGTTATCCAAGTGGGATGAATGCATCAGTACTGTGTTTAGAGGTGAAAGTGGAAACTGAGCCGGTGTGGCTGTGGGAAAAGCACGTGAAAGACTTCTCAGCATCAGTGAAATACTGTCCGCAAGGGGTGGCTGAAGGTCCCTAGTTCACGCTGCTGCTGCCAGTGCTAGATGGGGAAAGCTGAGGCTTTATCCCAACATATGTGGGCATCCTCCACCACCCGGGGTTGCATGAGGTCTCTAGATAGCCTGTTCCAGTCTGCAGTGTCCTGCTCCTGCTCCTGAGACCTCCCAGTGGCTGCTAACTATGGTCAGTATGCCAGCTGGAGAAAGGGAGTTGGTATGAGACGAAAGTGAATGAACAAGGAGAAGTGGAACAGACTGCAACCTTCAGCAGCAGAATCACAGAATTGTGTAGGTTGGAAAAGACCTTTAAGATCATCAAATCCAACTGTAAACCCAGCAGTGCCAAGTCCACCACTAAATTATGTCCCTAAGTGCTACATCTACACGTCTTTTAAATACCTCCAGGGATGGTGACTCAACCACTTCCCTGGGCAGCCTGTTCCAACGCTCAATAACCCTTTCAGTGAAGAAACTTTTCCTAATATGCAAGCTAAACCTCCCCTGGTGCTACTTGAAGCTGTTTGCTCTCCTCCTGTCACTTGTTGCTTAGGAGAAGAGACCAACACCCACCTCACTACAACCTCCTTTCAGGTAGTTACAGAGAGCAGTAAGATCTCCTCTGAGCCTCCTTTTCTCCAGGCTAAATAACCCCAGTTCTCTCAGCTGTTCCTCATGAGAATTGTGCTCCAGACCCTTCACCAGCTTCATTGCCCTTTTCTGAACGCTCCAGCACCTCAATGTCTCTCTTGTAGTGAGGGGCGCAAAACTAAACACAGTGTTCAAGGTGCGGCCCCACTAGTGCTGAGTACAGGGGGATGATCACTTCCTTAGTCCTGCTGGCCGCACTATTGCTGATGGAGAAGGTGGAAACTGAGGTGCAGCAGAAGGAGCAAAGGTCAGAGGAAGCAATCCAGTAGCTCCCCACTGCCAGCCCCACCTGATGTGTGATGTCACAGTTGTGATTCAGTGCTCTCTCGTATTTTCCTGGGGCTAATTACTGCCTTCACTCTGTCCCTGCCCCTGTGTGAGAGCTGCGCAGCTCCGCTGCCATGTGGCAGAGTGTGCCTCTGACATCTCCAGGCCTGCCAGGTATAGCTGAATTTGACCTGCACAGTCTGGGTCTCAAAGTGAGGTTGGGTTTAAGATGTAAATTATTAACAATGTGGGCACAGGGAAGTTAAAACTTCTGCTTAGGGAGAGGAGAAAGGCATTAAAACTTTCTTACTTGGAAGAGCATCTGCTCTGGGCAGCCTCATCCTCTGAAGGCAGAATGGCTCTGGCTAGCGTGGCCAAGCAGGCAGCACAGGCTGGGACTGCCTACTCTTCCTGTGCAGATGGGAGGCCGAAGCAACAGGGCAGCTTGCCCTTCTCCTGTGAGTGAATCAGGACCTCAGCCTTGGCCAGGAGTCCAGGCCTACCTGGCAAGTTCAGCCACTCCAGTTTCTTGCCCCGCACATCAATAAAAGCTGCACTGATCTCATCTTACATTAATACACTGGTCCATGAGCTACTGTGAATGAAAACTCTGGTCCAGTTTCACTTAGTAGATGTGCAGCTCTGTCCAGGGAGGCAGCAGCCGTGTAACCTGCATGTCCATCTAAGACTTCCAGGTAGGTCTTCAGCACCTTCCCCAAAACAACTTTGCAGTTAGCAGAAGCCCTCATAGGTAGAACCTCCTCTGAGCTGATCATAAAAAAATTGCAATATATGCATAACTAAGTGCTCCCAAATGAAAAGCTAAGACTCTAAAACTGTAAGGACACTAAAAAAAATTGTAAGATCAAAAGGGGCATCCTTTATAAAACATTTTTGTTTAAGTTTTTACGTTCTTCCCTGCAACCGTGTGGTCTATGAATCAGCTCAAGAAGAAAGTATGAAATCTGAGATTCTCACATAAAGCCAGAACTCCAAACGTTATGTTACTTGGCATAAAATCTGTAAATGGTTGTGGGAAACTACCTGTGAAAATACTATATGCCTTCTAAGAAGTAACTGATTGATACAGTGAGGACTAAAGAACTTCCCTTAAACCAAAAGTGATTTCAGATTTTATTACTGAAGTCCACTTGCCTTTTGATGTTTAAGGACAATTCCGTAACTGAAAAAGCAGGTTACACTTAATTAAGTCCCTTGGCTCAGTCAGACTTGTTACTTAGGGCAACACTGTAAACACTTGGCAGAGACTCTGAACTATAATAACAGGTTTATTAGAAAAAGATTTTACTCACATAGGAGAAGGAGGGAGTCTAATAGAAAGTTCATGGGGAACTTACCACTGTTCTACATCTCCTTCATCTCTTTCCTTTATAGTGTATGTAGGATAAAGATATTAAAAAGCTTTTAGTTTACCGTCCGTTGCATATCTTACCTGTGAGTGATTTAATGAGTTGAATTCTCATTTTGAGAAGAAAACGTATACTTAAAGATTGCCTGATAGTAGCAAAAAACCCCTCAACTCCTATATCTAGACTTTGTGCCTGTCCAGATGGACAATACCATGCGGCTCCTGCTTAAAATGGCAAGGGAGGATGTCTAACACAAAGGAAGCTATTAATGGAATTAAGGAATATATTTATGCCATTGTGGCTAAATTGCTTTGGCTTTATAAGCAGAGTTTCCCATATGAACAGTCATTCCAGGAGTGGATTATTTTCTGGCTTTGTTTAAATCAGTTCCAGACTAATGGTAACCAGAAAAAGACATCCATCTTGCAATAGGTATGCCTATATGAGCACATTGTGTATATTCAACCCAAACCAGTGTTTTCTGCAAACACTATTTAGGTGGTGGGCATTTGGGTCCTGCCCCTACACTACTGACATAGCCCTGGAGTCTCTTGTGGCTCATTGAAGGGGCTACAGAGAAAGTGAATCTCACTCGATTTTTAATCTGTTTAGATTTTCTCAAGTCTTCCTGGAAGACAACTGAAAACAAAGGCTTTCTTACCCTATAGCTGAATGAGGTAAGGGAGGAAAGTTGAAGTCTGTAACACAGGAAAGTAATCCAAGTTCATATTTAACTCATATTTTATAGGTACAGATACAGCCTGACCTGAATGGTGACTCCATTTCAAGGCAATAATCATGCCACCATAGGTCTCATCAACTCTTCATTTCCCTTGTTTAGACCATATCTGAACCATGAAGGAGTGCCAACTGTGAGAAAAGACTCATTAGCTGTGCCAGATGAATAGCTACATGAAAGTTTTGTTTCTGTTACCCTGTCTGACAGCAGTCACCCCTTAGTCTGGCTTGTCTGCCCACACACATGTAAACAATGGGAGGGGTACTGTGTAAAACAGACTTTCAAAGCGAAGCACCAGAAAAGTCAGGAGGAAAAAGACAGTCTCATTCAACCTAGTAAACAAGAGACACTCGGGAAAAGGTGCAAAAGCAGTGACAGAGATTGTAATAGTAGGATTAAGTGGAAGAAGTGAGGTCATGTGCAAAAAAAACCTCAGATAAGCTATGAAATAAGATTTTCATGACTTCTTTAAAGGCAATGGAAGGTACACTAAGATGTGTGTTCTACTTCTCCAACCAAAGGTTAATAATAAGCAATGACTTAATTTATAAGAGTGAAATAGTCAATAAAATAGAAGCCAACTTAGAAACAGGAGAAACCTCACTAAACCAGTCCTCCCCTTGGTCCCTTTCATATGCTAGCAGAGGAAGAGGTGTGGTGACAGTTGTCCCTACCTCAATGTGCTGCTGAGCACACGTACAAACTCTGGATGCTGACCAGCTTCTCTTCTTTTACTCTGTTGTGTCTGTCTCCTCCTTCCTTGACGCCCAGAAGTCCACCACATAGGACACACTGATGAACCACACTGATTCATGAAACTGTTGCCACATAATGGCAATAATTAGTCTATGGGACTTGCTAAAAGGTCTCTATGTGCTGTAAATAAGTTTCATCACACACATCTCTGAATAATGCCAGGAGTTATGGTGACTTCTCCCTTGGGCAAGATCAGCTGGATTTGTTTTATTTGCTTGCTACCAAGGTGAAGTTTATGTGTACCAACTTAGTAGCAAAACGCGCTTTCCAGTCAGCAGTGGTATTTTGAAGACTGTGTCTTTTGGGGTGATCGTTTCACATCAGGAACAGCTTCCACGTGCAAGAGCTGTGCAGGTCAGGTCCTTCTGATTCTTCACTGGGGCAGCTGGTGTGGTGGGAGCAGGGTTGTGTGGGTCACTCCGAGACCTTCCTCTGTTGTTGTTTTTTCGTTTGCTTTGGTGAGCATGGTTTATTTTAAGGTGTGATTTATTGACAACATGCATGACAGAGGCAATGACGAAAGTCCTTCCTTGGCCTGCAGGCTGGTTTTCTTACATTCAGTTTGTTTTTCTGATGTACCGTCATGAAGTCTGAAGTTGGTAAAAAGAGAAATGTAAAGCTCATTTGAATATCATGTACTTGTGGAGCTGTTTTGTTTCTGTTGCCATGGGCCTTTCATTCAAAATCTCTCCCTTTACTAGGGGAAAACACTTCCTTGATTCACAGAGGACTTCACACAGTAAACACTTATCTCATTTTTGAAAACTTGTTCTTCCCTTTTTCCTCTTTCCTATTTTTCCTCATTTCTGATGGATTCAGGATGGAGTTGGCCTCATCTCTGTGAAAGTACTGTGTAATTCTGTGCCTTTCAGCCTGACTTGCTCTCTGTCACCAGCTGAATTCAGGACCTTCAGATTCCCTTCTGTACGCTTCAATATGCTATGAAGATTTGTTGCTTCAGTAGATACTGAACAAAGGTTGCAATGTGTAGCAGTAAGGGGATCATTTTTCCAGCTATTGTTGTTGTATAGCACCCTAAAGACCAGGAAAAAGACTCATGAAGTAAGGCTTTCATCTTGAGAGCATTTGAATGTCTCCTGGGAGTTTCCAACTCTTCACAACCCACTCCCATAACACGAGTTTCATCATTTCATCCTGTCTGATTTCCGTGAAAAGCTGGAGATGCCAGCTGGGTACAAGCAGCAGCTTGAACAATGACCCAAGAAATGGAGGAGCCTATGCTGTGTAGGGGCTTACTTCATGGAAAGAGAGGGACAGTGGAGCAATGATTTGGTATGGTGGATATTTCTGTAGATGATGATGCCTGAGGGCAAGATCCTGTTGAGCTTTATAAGTTGCTGAAGCTGCGCAAGAAGGAGCAATCCATCCATTGCTGAGGGCTATTCACTCTGCTGCACAATGTTCTGCTTCAGGTGACCCTAGCTATTCAGGTTACCTTCTTCTGCCTGAATTATCTTGATTAGAGAAACTTGGGGTACTTTTGCTATATACACAGTAGTTACAGGTCAAGGCCTCTGAAACAGTATTCACTGGCAAAGACTATTTCTGGACATAGCTATAAATATTTAGCACAGTATAAATTATGAATCAGCTGTCTCCAACACCAATCTGAAGTAAATGCTTTAGATAGAAAAAGGAGATTGCATGGCCTCGTTTTTACCCCATGAATACTAGGATTGGAAGCAGAGAAACAGGTAGTTATTAGTGTTTACACACTGCAGTTGCAGATGCTGTAAAGTAATGATAACATTGCTGGCTCTTATACACAGCTTTCCATCTGCTGATCTCAAATCTCTTGTACATTGCAATTTTCTGTAATTTCCTGGCTTAACCTGCCTGAAACAAAATCTACAAGCCCTGAAGTAATATTTTATATTATAGAAAACAACCTGAATACTTTTGCAATAAAATGTTTGTGGAAGAATGAATTACGTGTGATCTATTCTGCGTACTTCATCGTAATAACAAAATGAGTTTCTTAGAAGCAAGCAAGCAAGAAGTCTCCTTTTAAACTGCCTGACCTCTTTCACAGCACTTGAGATGTCAAGTATTTTCCAAATGCAACATTCGGCTAAAGCGCTTGTCAATGCAGTTCCCTTCAGAAGTAATTCAACCCTTCTCCTATTTGTTTATATTTGAAGAAGTAGTTTCAATTTTACATCCAATGTCAAGCAATCTTGATTGGAAAAAGGATGTGAGAAGAGATTCCTTTCCCGGCGTTCTCAAATAGCAGTAGCTTTGCAAGTGACATGTTTCAAATGGAGGGGCAGTTCCCCGTAGCTGATAAATAAGCTGATCTTTTTTTGAGGTAAGAAGTGGATGACTGATGCATAACCAGCCAGGAAGAGATTTTTGCAGTACGAGATGTACTAATGGTTCCAAGCTCTTTCAAAGCAGGCATTTTCAAGCCTTTCTTGTATTTCACTGAATATTTAATGTCACAGTTCTGCCAGAAGCCTCTGAAAATAGGGAGAATTAAAACCCATCAGTCATTCCTTAGCAGAAGGAGATTGATGAATTTGAAGGTTTCTCTTTACCATGTTTTAATGCGTGACCTTGAGGAGCACAACCGATGTCAGACATGTCCTTGTGGTTGCTGTAGATGGCAGTTCAGGCATCATGGTTGGTGGTACTTCACCTGACCACTGTTAACTGCGAGATCTATCAGATGCTTCATCAGGGAGACTCTATATCAGGGACTGTAGTGATAGGACCAGGGGTAATGTGTTCAAACTTAAACAGGTGAAGTTTAGGTTAGATATAAGGAAGAAATTCTTTACTGTGATGGTGGTGAGGCACTGGATTGGGTTGCCCAAGGAACTTGTGAATGAATCCATGGCAGTGTTCAAGGCCAGGTTGGATGAGGCCTTGGGTGACATGGTTTAGTGTGAGGTGTCCCTGCCCATGGCAGGGTGGTTGGAACTAGATGATCTTAAGGTCCTTTCCAACCCTAACTATTCTATGACTCTATGATTCTATGACTCTATGATTCTGTGATTCTATGATCAGGGTTTATCAACCTCTAACCACTATCATTAAGGACTAATCACTTCAAAAGTCATGTTAGAGAATACACAGTCAAACTTTTGCTTAAGCAAATTTTGACCTCCCTGCTTTGCTGAGGTCAGCAAGGCCCTTGGTGTTGAGTTGGAGAGCAGCACCCCAGCAAGGACATGTTTCTAGAGAGGAGTGGTTGCCTGCTTCCTATCACTGTGTGTTTCATAAAAGGGACAAGAACAGATAAGAATCAAGCTCTGGCT
Source organism: Psittacula echo (assembly GCF_963264785.1). Lineage (NCBI taxonomy): Eukaryota > Metazoa > Chordata > Aves > Psittaciformes > Psittacidae > Psittacula > Psittacula echo. Next base: position 62,413,896 of record NC_137739.1, read on the forward strand.
TTCAAACACGTCCTGTAAACAGAAGAATCTGGAAAAAAAACGAAGAGGCATCTGTGAGGAGTGTGGCACCAGAAGGAACTTCATGTGCTCAGTTTGTAGGTATTTTGTGTGTGCGTGAGCAGAGAAATGCAGAGTGAAGTGATTCAGCATGGGGATTTCATAAAGTTGCCTCTTCCCCTGTCCAACCTCCCCCTTTATTTCCCAGTCAATCCTGAATTGCAGAGACGAGTGCTGAGGGGCTAAGAAATGGATGGATTTTTGTGCATTTATGCATTGGTTTCCCTGGCTTAATAACTTCTTTGCAAAAATGAATAGCAGTTAAGGAGGAAGACAAGAGTATGAGGCATCGTCACTGGTAAATATTCTTAAGTCAGCTTTGACAGAAATGTCTGTACTTCACTTCTGAGAAAGGCTCAGGAACACATCCAGTTATGCTGTAGCTCCCTTGACTTGGATTGGCAGATAGTATCAGTACAAAATTCAGCTGGTGTAATTTGCAAATAAAGTTTGGGGATGGAAAACACTCTTAGAAGAGCTGGTAAGAAAAGACAAGACATTTGGTGCAGTCTCTTACCAGCCAAAACTAACACAGTAGCAAGTGATGGGTTTGAATGGAAGTCCCAACAGCAGTATCTATTTCCAGAATTGTAGAACTGCTGATGTAAAAAACTATCAAATCTCCTAGCTTTGATAAGAGCTGGTAAGGCTGCCCAATTGCCAGGGGCTTGAACAGTCAAGGATTTTCTTTGTTACACCTCATGTGTTTTTATACAAGTCAATGGCTTATCCTATTTGATTTTAGCAAACTTTTATGGGAACTCTTCGAGATTCCAGGATGAGGTGAAAGTGTGGCCACATGTAATCATGTTAGAGGGTTCTGTCTTTCATGTTCAGCAATTTTTACCTGCTTTTACACATCTTGTTGCATCTTCTTGCGCAACTGATTAAAAAAAAATAAAAATAATAAAGTATCTGTCCAGGAGCTCTTCCTTATGACTGGTGAAATATCACTGAAGCGTTTCATGAAGAAGCAAAATGTCCAGGGCTCTTCACAGATAGTTAGTTTTCTTCTTACGAAGAAAACAGGCATCAACGGTTTTTCAAATGCCCTAGGGACAAGGAAGACAAAAACTAGTGGCCAGAAGCTGAAGCCAAGATGAATCTGAATGAGAAGATTTTAATAGTGAGCCAGTCGTCTAGAAAAATGACAGTTTGGTAACTCTTAATGTCGTCAGAGGCAGAGCATGCCTTTCTAGAAGATGTGGCATACTCAAACACAGTGCAGTTTATTCAAAAGTAGGTTGATCATGCGAAGTGTAATGGCTTGTAACATAAAAGCCATACCAGAGGATCTGCCTTAATGGACCTTTGCCTTTAGTTTTGTGAGTAAGATTTATCTTAAAAAGGTATTGTTGTTTTTTTTTTTTTCACTTCCCAGGTCTTACACAGACTAGGTCAAAAGAGTTTTAATTCCATTCCTTACAGATTTCTACCTTGGAAAATGGAGCTATTGAGTAATGCAAAAGTAGTAACAGCAACAGGGAAGTTGTAAGAGTTTTCTGTTAGTGCTCAGCCAGTGGGAACTAATTTAGTCATTCACAAACCTACAAAGCTGCCGTCAGATGGCTTTTTTTTTTTTCCTCGCTATCAAACAGATTGCAATTACATCCATTGACAAAGGTGAATGGTTTGACTGATAGTCATAATTTGATCCTCTGCTATCGGTTCAGCAAGACAGTCACTAAAACGCATAGTCCATTTTTTGTAAGGTTATCCTGCAGTTATAGACAAAACCATTGCCACAAGATTGGAAACTACATGATGTTAGATGTTTGTTATAGCACAGTTCATACCAGAATATGTATATAGCCTGTATGGCCTTTCTGTCATTGGTGTGTATAAAATCGTCTATGCACGTACATTCATACACATATATATGGAATTAATGAATATGGGAGAAAACAGAAGAATGCTGTTGGTGAAATATGAACATGTGAACATGTTTTCTCTCATTCAGCACCATTCTACCAGTCGTACACATCTGTGCACAAGGAACCTCATGCTCCTCTCCTGCTACTTCACAAAGACTCAGAATATTCACGTGGTATCTGCAGAGAGAGGCTCAGATACTCAGTGGGTGTCCTGCTACTGGATGACAGTTTCAAGAGCTCCTTTTCCTTGTTGAAATATGTTCTGAGAGTTAAAGCATAAATAGCTACACACCCACAGGGAGTTATCATCATCATTCACTGAATTCAGAGCACCTGAATTTAGAGAATCTAGACATTAGTTTGGCTTTGGCTCTACTTTAGAGCATACATGTTTATATGTAAGTAGCTTAACTTTGCTGGATTCTTATTATCTTATTTACAGGACTGGATGTTATTTGCTTATCATGCCCTACTTCTCCCAGCTTTTGTGAGCTGCTACACTTGCATGTCTTCACGTGGAGAAATTTTCAGGAAAGCTGTGTGGTTTCATTATCATCTGTGTAATCATAAAGCAATGGCTGTATTTTGACTGGTAAAATGAAGCAACACTGGACAGAGATTTTACTAATGCAGATGTTAAGGTAGGGATTCAGGTACACCTATGTTCAACTCCTTTTACATTCTCCTTCAGAACAACCCCAGTTGGTGCTGCACATGCTTAACCCCTCTACCCTTCTGAACTCCTCTGAGCTGATTTCAATGATCTTTGAGCAGTGCAAGTGCAGCTATGCTCTGCATTTCCTGCATGGCTAACAGTTTAAATCAGTTCTCATTTGATAGGGGAAGGATTGCAATCTGTTTAAGAGTGTGTTTACCACAGACAAGTAGAACATAATTTCTGAAGCAAAAATACTGGGTAGGCAGCAAATTTCCTGAGGATGAAGGACACAGGCCTGCAGGCATCAGTTATATTTGGGAGCACCATGTTGTGTGAGCAGATTACCCCCTACAGCCATGGCCTTAAGTGCACAACCACAACCACAACCACTGTCAGGTCACACCTAATGCATTTTATGTATTGTAAAAGCCACAGCTTTATTCCCACCCTGGTCCTTGACTTCTGACAGCTCTGTCTTTCTCAGAGCTGGAGTAGCAGCACACAATGCACAATATAACAGTCTCTTGCTGTTTCTTCCCACAAACCAGCCATTGAGCATTGGTGAGGAGCCATTAGCACCCAGTTTGAACACAATGTAAATTCTATGAGAACTCATTGTTTTTATGAAGATCACATGCAATTTGTTGCCAAGCAGCCTACACAAATATTTAAAGCCTGCCTTTTTCTCCACACAATTTAAAAAAAAAAAAAAAACAACACAAAAAACCCCCAACAAACCAACAAAACAAAAATAACAAAAGCTTTTACTTTGTGCCATGAAGGCTCAGAGGGAATTAACCTCTTCCTGCACAGGTCCCAGGCATTGGGATGATGGAATTATTGCAATGTGCCTGTGTTTTGTGGGGATGATCCTGGAGAGGACTTGACTTGGAGACTGGCTGTGTATTTATTGGCTTGGATTTAGATCATTATACATTTAGACAATGCCATGTGCATCTTCCTGATTCCTTCTCCTTTTGAGAGGTAACATTTTCTGGTTAACAGTGATGTAATCACCTGTTTTATAATGACCACCTCTCTAGACCAAGATACCTCCAGGCTCCAGGCCCACCTAGGAAGAACTGCTACCTTTGATCATGTTTTTCTCCCTCCCTCCATCCCTGCCGTCATTCATATCTCAGGACACCTAGCTGCTTTGCTGAACTGTCAGACACGAGCAGTGTCCAGTCTGTTAAAACATGACAAGCGTTGCCAGCTCTAGATTTTTTGTAGAAACTTGGAAGTAGACACGTTTTTAAAAATACTTGTAATTATTTTTACTCCTACCAGACTTCAGTGTCGCCAATATGAGTTATCAGGCTAGGGTTTTCTGCCTGTGGAAAAGGTCTCCAGGCACGGAGCTGTCTAGTCACCCAAGAATTATCACCAGTATCCCACAGGATAGACCTCTTATGAAAAAACAGACCAAGTATAAATATAAGCAATGGCTTGAATCCCAGCCGCATTTTTCCGTAGGAACAGGCCTTCATACAGTGTGTGCCTTTGTGTGTGTGTAACTGCAGTACTCAGAAGGAGTAATTTTTCTGCCAAATGAAGGCTTGATGTCCTGGATAAGTGTCTCCAGGGTCTGATTACAAGGAGACATCTATGATCTGTGAGGAGGCAGGGTTATGAAGGTAATGAGGATAGCCCTACGAACTCCATGGAAAGTTCACCATTCATTTCCCATACATACCTATAGTATAGGAGAAAGACTGTTCTCAGGACATTTCCTGTCTACCTCTCTCTCACATTTGACTTCCTAGTTTCAGGTATTATTCTGCTTTTTGAAACAACAATTTCATGCTCAGAGTGGAATCACACAAATATGATCTGAGTTCCCTAAGGTTGTAATTTATATGATACATCCCATACAAGTTTTAAATGTATTCCTCCAAACTGATTTCAGAATTGCCTGGAAGCATATTGCAAATGCCATGTAGGGTGGCCTGACCTATTTTTTTGCCAGACAAATTTTAAAACTGGTAGGAAAGTACCCCCATTTTAGCAATGACCTTGTTATTTATAATCAGGTCTTGATCGTATAATATCTATTAATTACCATAATTTTCCTCAAAATGTCACTTACCCACATGGTCATAAGGATGTAATATCCTGCAATAACTGAGGTAGCACCGAAAGATTTTATCATGGCTTCTGTTTCTATAAAAATGCAAATACCTACAGCAAATGTGCCATACTGGGGTTATCATAGTGGTAAAATTAATTAGATGCATAACTGTTTTCTGCATCAAGATATTAGTGTGTAAAAGCATAAACAATTTTGGACATTTATCTTTTAACTTTATTTAGCAGCTGTGATTTTCTGTATTTCCTTCAGTAAGTACAAGAAGCAGATATTAATAGGCAGGTTGTTTTTATTTTGTTTCCAGTTTGTTTCTCTTGTGGTTCTCTTTCATGGCCAATGAGATCTGTAGTACACCCAAATGAAAAGGATCATTTGAATGCCCTTGGTGAAGACATACTGGCTGTCTCAAATCACCTCCCTCTCATTCACATGCCTTAGTGCAGCTTCTAGGGGGATCTGTTCCATGATCTTCCCAGGCACAGAGGTGAGGCTGACAGGTGGTCGTTCCCGTGGTACTCTACCCTTTTAACAAATGGGTGCAAAGTTTCCCTTATTCCAGTCACCAGGGACTTCACCTGACTGCCATGAGTTATCAAATATCATGGAGAGTGGCTTGGCAACCACATCTCCTATTTCCCTAAGGAATCTCATCAGGTTCTGTAGACTTATCTGTGTTTAAGTTCTTCAGATGGTCACGAACCTGATCCTCTCTCACAGTATGAGGAACTTTGCTTCTCCAGTCTCTTGCGGTCTATCCACTCGAGAGGTGTGGGAAGAGAGATTACCAGTGAAGACTGAAGCAAAAAAGTTGTTGAATACCTTAGCCTTCTCCTCATCAGTTGTTACCAGTCTGCCAGTGCAAGAAAACATACCTAGCAGCTCTTATTCACCATGGAAAATGGGAGCACAGGGTTGGTCAGCTGGGATCTGCCAGAAGGGGCATCTTGTCCTACCTTGTCTTCTGGAATTGTTACTAGCACTGGCAGAATCAAAAACTGCAAGCAAGAACCTCTTACTAAGCAGGCATATGAATTGGTCTGCTCTGTGCTGGAAGCCTTCCTGGTTCCTTAAACAGAGAGTGGTATAAAAGCTGACACGCTATGTTTAACATTGCTTCTGATTTCCTTTGTTTAGAGCTAAGGAACGCGTTTTTAGGTATTAGCTGCCTATGGACAGACCTGATATCAGGTTCCGGGGGCAGCAGCTCGGGGGAGCCGCCGCCACCTCCCAGGCCCGGGCACCGCTGCCCTCTCCTGGCGCCTGCCTGCATCTCGGCTTGCTTCGGGGGGCCCGAGCTGCCTGCGGCGTGGGGCGCTCGGCGCTGCGGGTGTTAGAACTGTCCCGGTTTCGGCTGGAATGGAGTTAATTTTCTTCCTAGTAGCTGTTGCAGTGCTGTGTTTTGGCTTTAGTCTGAGAACAATGCTGATAACACACCAACGTTTTCGTTGTTGCTAAGTAGTGCTTACCCTGATCATGGACTTCTCAGTCCCTCATGCTCTGACAGTGAGGAGAGCCATGGGAAGCCGGGAGGAAGCAGAGACAGGACACCTCACCCAAACTAGCCAGAGGGTATTCCATACCACAGCACATCATGCCCAGTATATAAACTGGGGGAAACTGGCTGGAAGCCACCCATCACTGCTCCAGTCGGGCTGGGTATCAGTCAGTGGGTGGTGAGCAATTGTACTGTGCATCACTGCTGTTTGGTTTTGGTTTTGTTTGTTTGTTTGTTTTAAATCTCTCTTTGTTATTTTCTTTTGCACTATTAGCATTAGATTATGCCCTATTTTAATTATTAAACTGTTCTTATCTCAACCCATGGGTTTACCATTTTTTCTGACTCTCCTCCTCATCCCACTGGGGAAGTGAGGGGAGTGGCTGTGTGATATTTAATTGCTGTCTGGGTTTAAACCACAACAAAAGTACCCTATAGGGATACATCAGGTGCAATGCAGAAAAAATTGAGGTTTCCTGGTTAGAACCCAACTTACTCATCTTCTGATCACTAAAGGAGCTGTGTGTTAAAGACAAAGATTCTGGTAATTCTCAGAAAGAAGCTTTTCAGTGTTTCCCTGCATTAGGGGGACCAGGCCCACCTATGCTCCCCTCCCCATCTTCCTGCCTTCCCCACCAGGGCAGCTGGGTGGGATGTGCTGTGGTCCCTGGATCCTGCTGCCCAACAGAACAGCAGTTAGTGGGTGAGCTTTTTCATTTGTCAGGACCCCTAATTTGGGGATTGTGTAAAGCATTTTCCCATTCCTGTAGTTAACCCGAACCCCCCAACCCATGCACTGCCAGTCTTGGGGGAAAACGAATCATGCGCTGGGTGTTGCAACGCTCCACTGAGACCCTGGAGGGGAGGATTTGTCAGTCCAGGTCCATAGAGATATATAGGGCCATCTTCTTACTTCAACCCTGAGTAGTCATTTGTGACATTGTCAAGACAGGATAAAGCTCTGCTGCCCATGGTTTCCACAAACTTTGAATGAGCGCCTTTGCCTGTACAAGATGCAGGGAACTTGTTAGCAGAGCACTGTGGGTCAGTCCCCTCTGCTCATCTTCTGAAGAACAGGACTTTGATTTTAACCACATCTCTCCCTTTTCTCATTTCTGGGGAACTCCTCAGGATACAAGAATGCTGCTGCAGATCTGCAAGACACCCATGATGACTTCTCTCCAAACAAGCCCATCTTCAAGGTTCCTGCCTTGCCTGGGGCACCTTTCCCTTGCAATGCAGGAAATAAAACAGAGAGAGGAAAGTCCTTCATGACTGGCTCCAGCCAGGGTTGGGACCACAAGAACAGGAGCAGCCATTGCAGTCAGGGAAGATCAGAGAAGAGGGGGAGAAAAGTCCCAAGCAGGATACACACTCTCAAGAGCATCTTACAGCCCTAACCTGCTGAGTGGTAAAAGGAATGTTCTCCTATTCCCTCTATTTTTATTTTCCTTCTCAAGGAACTTCACATAGTGGAGGAGGAAAAGAAAAATATCCTTCCTAGATACTATTTCAGTGCTTTAATTTCTGTTTCAAAATATCCGATTTATTAAGCAGCAGTACCTGAGATTACACTCACCAAGCAAATTCTCAAAGGAAGCCTCACCATCTAGGTGTACTTTTCATTACACAGTAAACTCTGAACTCCACCAAAGGTGTTTTCTCATAATGTTAAACTCAGTGCCTGACAATTATTGTCCAGCTCCATTTGGTGCCAGAAGTGCATTTAGTGGAGAAGTAATAAATCCTTTCATGCTGTTTAATAAAACAAGAAAATGTGTTCCTCACACTTGGATGCTAGACTTTATTACACAAACACAGCTAAAAAAATAAATGGAGTATTTCCTGTTTAGAAGTGCCTACATGTCACATGATGTTGATTTTCTCCAGGTGTTGCAATTCTAAATGAAATTTTCACTTAAATTGTTCTTAAAGAAGTGAGTTATTTCAGAATGCAATAATCAACATGTTGTTAAAGGTGCAAAAACCATTGTAAAAAACCCAAAAACATTCAACATGCTGTAATGAAATTAGATGTGGAACATGGTGGCTGCCAGATTATACAAGGTACTCGTGAGACACTTTGCCATCCACTTGAGTGCTTTTCTGAGTCTCCACTGGGAAAGAAAAAAAGCAAAAAAAAATCCTATGAGGCCTGAGAAACCCTTTCAAGTTGCCAGTTGATTTTGTCTCTTTGTAGGGAGCTGGGTTATTCTCTTCTCTGGTGGCCTGGTCTTGGTTAGAGGTGCCACCACTATTGTAAAATAAATGCTTGATAAAAACAGATGTCATAGTGAGGTGCTCTGCACTAAGTGGAAACAGGTCCTTAAGCAGGATTGTCTGTTCCTTCATTTTCACTAGCTTACGTGAAGGCAAAAGTCAGCTACATATTGTTTTTTAATAGATAAATCCTATGGTTTTGTATCTGTTCTGCACTGCTTATACTCACATGGCCCAAGTTAACCTCATCCAGGGATGCCTTGAAGAACATGCTGAATATCTGTCATAGAATTATAGAATCATAGAATCATAGAATAGTTAGGGTTGGAAATACATGCGTCATTCTTCCCCTCACCTGCTCTCCATTTACAGGCTTGTGTGGGCTGGTCTCTTCCCTCTGGGGACTAAATCGGACATTTAGAGGTGCCCAATAGTCTGTGTTTCTGTGGGAGATGCCAAAGTTGAAAAGTGCCCCTAACGTTTGGAGCAAGAACACTGAGTATAAGGATGGGTGCTAGCATCCTGCTTGATTTCTCCCATAGCTTCTGGACAACCACCAGAGTGAGACTTCTGCCCAGGGCAGCTCTACCCACACTGTAAAACCTCTGTGTACATCTGGTAAAGATGGATCTCACCCCAAAACTTCAGAGACATCTAGGCAATTCTGAGCCGCAACCGTCTGTTATCTCCATCTATGATAATTTTTAGATAAGCCACTGCAGGAACTTAGCGTTGCCTCTTTTGTATTTAATAGCTGAAGTTGTACCTTTCTTCTATTAACCTCTTGTTCAGATCATAGAATCATAGAATAGTTAGGGTTGGAAAGGACCTTAAGATCATCTAGTTCCAACCCAACTGCCATGGACAGGGACACCTCACACTAAACCATGTCGCCCAAGGCCCTGTCCAGCCTGGCCTTGGACACTGCCAGCGATCTTTCTCAGTTTACAATGGCTGAGCACAATTATGCCACCAGGGTTAATGACTCCTGTTCATGTTTCTTTTAGAAGAAAGTAGATACCATTGAGTGGCTCACACCTTTTCTGCAGAGACCACTGAGGCACAGGAGGCACTGAAGCTGCACCTTTGTGAATCTAAAAGAACAGCATCTCCTTAGATATCCTCCAAAAAGCTCCTCTACCTGGAAGAATGACTCAAAGAGCCGCAATGTCACAAGCAACAGAACAGATTAGAAGTGGCTGCGGAGACTTCCCAAGTTATATGAACTTTGTAACAGGCCCTCAGAACACAAAAGGTTTCCTTATCCTTATTTCCTGACCTTCTGAAGACTCTGCAGCCACCCAAAGGGGTGAGATCATCCCATCCCCAGCACCTGCAATCGCATGGCCATGCAGTTAGATGAATCAGAGCACACACCCATCTGAAAATGGCTGGAGGTTTTGTAGGATTGCTTTTTGTCCAGATCCGTTTGCTGATGCTGTTGGCCAAACAACCTGTTGGTTGCTGTACTGGGGAAGCATGGCAGGGAAAAGAGGCAGGACATGCCTTTTTAATAACAGTGCAGTCACTGGATGGCTGAAAATGCTTGTGAAACTGTCCCATAGGGTTTTGGAAGCCTAGCGCAGTGTGCATCTCCCCAAGTCCTTTCCTCCCAGAGGCCTCAGTTCAACATTGCATTTAAATGACTGAATGTCAAGCTCATGAGTAATTCCTAAGTCGTTTGATATTTAATTTCAATTTAATTATATTCTTAACTTAAATTTAATGATAAGCTTAGATTTATTTGCATGTGCAGTTAGGTTCTTGCATTCATGTTCTTCGCTGAAATAGGAGTATTTCTCAGGAGGAATATCACAATTGTGTGTATAGAAAGGAATTGATTTTTCCTAAAGGGTAATTCAAGTTATGAATTTATTTGTCTCATTAGTTGAGAGCTGATTTATTCACTCCTTCTCTTTACTGACAGTAACAGGTTTCCTTCCACCTGGGTAGAACTCCAGGACTCAGAACTTTGAGTTAACTCCATCTGCAGATTTAGTCAAATGTTCCCTTATCAGAGTCAGTCTTACGAGAGGGTTTTCATTGTTTAAAATTTTCCAAACTCAGGGGGCTGAAATATAAGTTTTTAAATCTGCATTTGAGCTCCTCAAGTCACTTTGATGGCTGTGAGCTTCCACATCATTTCAAATGAGAGGGGAAAAAAGAAAGTCTCCAATTCTCTCTCTGTGGCTGTGGGGACCAGAAAGGCCATTTCTGAGCACACCTTCCTCTCCATCGGGGAGCAGGGTCATGGCACAACACAGAGAACACCTCCATACCCCTGCAGGGTCAGATAAGAACAAGTGAGGAGAGGAGCAGTGATGGTAATAGAAAAAGAAAGGTGAAAATACTTGGGGTTTAAGAGGAATTTCAAAGACACTCCAGGAATACTAAATATTGGGTATTACACAATTAAATGAGACCTTCTGGTGGTATAAAATGTATTTAAAAACAAATCATCCTGCCTGAGTTGAAGTGTGATGCCATGCTGCTTGCATTATATATGAATAGTAATTGAAAACAGGACATCTGCAGAAATTAACTATTAACTGTTGAGCACTAGAATCTTTAATTGAGTTTGTAAGCCCTTAATGGCATAGTTAACCTTAAACACAGCTTGGTGCACGCACTACCTGGTTAACACTGGTTAATAACTCTAACAGCTGATAATATTTCACACCCATGAGAGCACCAGATTAGCAAGAGACTTGGTGGAATGAGCTCAGGTTGTCACTCTTTTGGACCACAGACGTAACAGCTTAACCTTTCTGCTGTAAGTGATGTTTTTGGGTTTTCTTCCTTCCAGCCCTGCATGTGATGAGAGCACCCCTGCACGTATAGCTTTGTGAACTGCAGACACTGCTGTGTCCTCAGGGCAATTTGTGGTGTAGCAGCAGATGGAAACTACTTGGGTAATGATGGATAAATCCATGTCAGGAGAACTGACAACTGGAAGGAGTGGCTATAACCTGAAGTAACCCAAGGAGGGCAAAACTTACCCCAAGGTGTCAATGGGAGCTGGAGAGATCTAGGCCGTGAGGAACACCCTCTAGCTGCTCAGCTAAAGAGTTGTTCAGAAATCTGAAAGATACCATCCTATACTATTAAACCATGTGTCTAGTAAGCCCCAGGGCCACTGCAGCCCAGTTCAGGAAGTACAACTGCAGGAATACAAGTTGTTGAGAGGGATTGGTGCAAGGAACAGAGCTGACAGACAGATGAAAGAACAACTGTTGGAAAAGTACATACTTCTTTGGCAGCAAGTAGAACCTGACAAGTGGATTCATGGGTCTAACCTAGCACTGTCAGTGTTAGGTTTCCTGGTTCAGAGGCTTGTAAACAAAACTATACTTTGTTACTGCCAACTTTTAGTGCATTTCTAAACAAATTAACTCTGCTGTTGTTCCAGGAGAAGTATGTGTATTTAACAACAAAAAAAAAGAAAATCAAAGTCTCTGGGCATGAAACTCAGAAATCCCAGATGCAGAGCTGTGTTATCCATAGCATGAGTATGTGCCACAGCTCCTCCAAGGCTGGCATTTATCTGGAGAAAATCACCTGACATCTGCACCTTGGGTTGTCCTGAGGGCATCCTCACCCAAACCCAAGCAGAACTGATGATAAAACAAGGGCCAGCGATGAGGAACATCTGGGGCAGACCTACCTGTAATGAAACATCTCTCTGCAGTGAGGCACGCTGAATTGCCATCAGGCAGGAGGATGTGCTGCTGACATGCCAGCATAGACCTGTTCTGTCTACACACACTTTCCATTCACAGGGCAGGGGTCCAGGCAGCAGCAGAGCTTGAGAATGCTGGTTCTTGCCTTGCGACAGGCAACTGCACTTTTATGGCCATGACCTGCAGTGTGCGACTGAAGCCAGGAAATGAAAATCACCCTCTTTCTCAATTTACACATTTGCCTTAATAAAAAATCTTGCTTATTCCTACAAACCTGTATTTTATGCCATTTTTGTTAACAGCACCTAGCATGACACTGACTTTGCCGATAAGTGCCCATTTTTCTGAGTGCTTTTATGGTACATGAAAAGTCATAATAAGCAGGTACAGATTGAACCCTTTGAGCCAACAGATATCTCTAAAAACATTTTTTTCCTGTGCACTTATAACATAAGTTCTCCAGCATCTTTTTGTACCTACTGAAATATTTTGCTGACCAAAATTAATAACACAAGAGCCGCAGCTCTGTGCAATGCAGGCATTTGCATTTAATGTAAAGCTGTCTCCACAGCAGAGATTTAGCCTCTCTGAGGCCGCTGTTTTGTCACCTTTTACAGCTTTGTCTCCTAGGCACCCTCAGAGTTTACTGCAGCTGACATGGCTTCCTGTGGACTTTCGCCTATGCACTGCATTTAGGTACCTGCAGGAGTTGATCACTTTGCAGCCATTATTCTTTTCCTATTTTCCCATGTGTTTTTATGGCAACTCGTGGTGATTTTCTAGACTAGCTGGGGTATCTGGGGCTTCTTTGTGCCGTTGTTAGATGTTTTGTTTTCCTTTCTTTTTCCCCAATGGCAGTTATTTTATTACATCTCAGCCTGTGTCTCCAGGCCTTGTGCTCTGGGATTCTTGTTTGGTTTTCTCATGGAGGAGCCCTTTTCCCGTACCATTTCCCTCATGCCTTGTATTGCATTTTTATTACAGCAGAGGCTGTGTCTACAGGTCCTTCAGGCTATTTGTTCTGAGACTTTTATTGGATTCTCAATAAATATGTTTGCCATTGGGGGTCCTTAGCTGGTTTCCTTACCTATTTTATTGAAGCTGTGCTTCCAGACAAAAATGTTAACCAGCTATTTCAACAGCAATCTGGTTTCTCTTCTGAACCCTTGCTGTTTCGTACATGTTTGTATTGGCTGAGCTACACCTCCTGTTTTTTCTTTTTTTTTTAAGTTTTCCTCACATTTAGGGCCTTTTGTGGGGGCAGTCTGGGTGCTTTTCTGCAGCCACCTCTGTTTTGCATTGCAGCACAAATACAGCTTTGTGGCAGGCAGCAGGTGGAATGCAAAGAGTTCTCTACAAAACCAAGAAATCCTGGGCTTTTGATAGACAAAGCAAAGCAGGTTGAATGTCTGTAAAAAGCTACTCTTTGATAAACTGACCCAATGGCTTTTGCTTGGATAAGCCATGCCCCACTTGGGTGCATAAGGGTATGTCATCTTCATTTAGAGAGATGGACTTGGTGTCTTATGGGTTAGTGGGTTTGTTGTCCTGGGGAAGGTCCTAGGGGTAAAGAGTGGTGTACCATCATAGGCACATCAGCTGGATGCTCCCAGCCCCCACAGGGCCATGCTGTGAGGATTTCAATTCAGATTTCAACAGAAAATCTCATCTGAGCCTTGGCTTAATCCCTCTTCTATGGCTATTTGTGATGTCCAAATATGTAAGCTGGGGGGACTGTGGCATTCCCTGGAGGGGCTTGTGCAGAAGGGATGATCTGGCAGCCTAGCTGTACAGGGTAGGACCAGCAGCTTTTCCTCCCCAAAAGTGACAATTGCATTCATGTACTAACATCATGTAATGAGGCTGAGGTACAATTGCACAGTGTTCACACCACAGAAACTACTGCTGGGCCAGTGGATTGCCCTGCACCTCACAGGCAGACAGAAAAATGCTGATGGTTAATACAGGAGATGAAAAAAAGTCTGCCTCCAGCCTAAGCTTCATCTTTTCAAGTAATTTTGGGGTATTTCATTGGTTTTCTATTTTTAGCTTGGATAAAAGGGCTTATGTGATCACACTCCGCATGTGTGTGTGCTTGTGCTTCTCTATCTGCCCTTCCCATAATAACTTCTGAATTTATGGACCAGTTTCAACCAGATGTGACCAAGAAGAAGTCGTCACAAATATAAGATGCTCCTGCAATTTCTATGTTAAATAAGTAGCCAGGTAGAGGAGAGAGACATCAGAGAACCCACACAGGAAAGAGACACTCTAAATACTGTAACTGCAGGCAAAGTTTAGATCACAGTTAATGCTTTGTTAGACATAAAAATCCACCCATCATTTAAGTTGTCTTTCCCAGATGAAGAACATATCCTGTGTGTAATAAATGGTAACACTGATTGAGCTTTTTCCGGTGCTAAGGGCATTCATAAAGTCCTCTCTCCCCTCACAAACACACGCTGCAGCTTTAGCCTGACCCAGATTAAAAACCAAAAATCCACTACAAGATGCAAATTCACCTGAAAGCAGAATCTGCTGCTTCTGATGCTGATAGATGTGGATGTTAGTTTAGAGCTAGTTATAAAGCTATTCTATGTCATTTATTTTATTAGTAGTCTCAAAAATATCAATAGATTTTTTGGGATACTATCAATAGGGAAAAGGCTGGTTTAAAAAACAAATATTATCTGCCTAATTTGCAAACAAGAAGAAAAAATTTAACTGATCAATAGAAATGAAAACAGAAGCTGTAAATACTTACTTTTTATTCATTCTGTTCAAACCAACATGGAGAGCTTTGTGACGAGCTGTTAGGGACTGCTTGGTCCAATACATGCGTGGTTCTTGTATATTTTGCCAGAAGCCCCGTTCCTGCAAAATCAGTGGGGGTTGTTGATTGATTCCTTCAAGCAAACCATAAACCAGGTTCATTTTGCCCATGGCTGGGTCACATGCCGACTGTGGTACAGCATGTGGGGGGATTGAGCAGTTAGGTGCCATCCCAGGCATCTCTCTCCCTTGAGCAGCATTGCACAGTTCACTGGGGTGACATTGGCTCAAGAAAGGTGCTCGGCTCAAGAAAAGCTCCCCACCCCCAAAACTGGGCTTCTTATGAAGGACCTGTCACACCAGCCTTGTCATCCTGAAGCCCTTGTGCTGCCGGGAAACCCTGTGTTATCTCCTATGTAACATAGTAGGTAACATAGGTAGCATCCTATGTTACCTCCCTGTACCTCTGTAAGTGGGGACAGTGGCAATAATCTTGAAGGGGATCTTCTTTCAAGTATTTGTTATTATTTCCACAACATAATGAGCTAGGTACTGGTCATTCCAAATCCTGCAGAAAAACTTTCTGGCCCCATCTGCAATGAGAAATAAAGAGTAACCTTAATAATGCCAAAACCAAAGTATTTGCCGCTGAAGTGGACTATTTATCCACATCAAGCTTCATTTATGTAGCCTGTTGAGCAACGACTTGGACTTCTACTAAACCATGCTCAGATGTTGCCCTTTTCCCATGTGTCAAGAGAATGGGTGGGAGGCGAGACTGGAAGCGGGAAGAGCTATGAATCTCAGCCTTGTGATGACACTGGACTTCTTAGGCCAATAAAAGCCAGAAATATCTAATGCAGAACAGAGAAAGACCATCTTTCTCTGTGTCAAAATTCAGGGAAACCACAAAACAGCAGAGATACCATGCCTTCCTCTGGGTGCACAGAGCACATGAGACAGCCATTAATGACCCTGGTGTGAATGGGGACACTCAGTATTTCAGCAAGCTGGGGAGGCTGTCATAACTGACAGATCCTAACAAGAAACATCTTAAAAAAAAACAGAACATTTTTCTGCATTTCTGGGACGCTTTTGCTGCTAGCCCTTCTTTCTTCTCTTCTTTTGTTGCAAACCTGCCGATAGACAATGCATCGCACATGAACGGTTGGTGTTTCATCCCCCCGTGGGACTCAAATGCCTGAATATTTTACAGTAACAATAAAAATTCAAGTACCATTATCACTGAATAAAATGTGGGACACAATAAAAATAGCAATTTTAATTTTTCTTAAATTAAAGCAATTAGCTATATTCTTAAGGGCATAAATCCCATTTAGGAGTTGCTTTGAGCAAACAAAATGCTTCCTCTGTAAGCCAGAAATAGTGAATAAGCCACAAATAGTGAATATTTTTTTCACTTAACAAAGCCATAATCTCTAATTATTTTGGCATTTAATGTATCACGAAGCAAAGTACTCAAACGCAGGTTCTGGCATCAGAGGCCAACATATTTACCTCAACATGGGAATCTAAAATACGTTTATAGTACTTCTTTTCTCAGTGACCATTTCCACTCTTTGGTCGTCTACGATGTGGTTAATCTGTTGGGATAGCCCATGGTGTGGTTGCAGCTGATGCTAACTAGCACAGTCCTGAGCTGCTGCTGAGAACAGCTCAGGAGGGAGGGCTGGTCATGACTGTCACCTGAAGGCACTGGGGTGCAGTTGCACCATTTCAGATTGCTTCTAGTACTGAGGGTTTTACTGTTTATCAAGAATTACTCTGTTTTCTGATCACATAGAATCACAGAATGTCATTCTAAAGTTATTTCCTACCAGAGACCCTGGTTTCATGATATGCAAGTTGTGTAGCCGTACAGCCAGCCAGGATGATTTGAACTCTGCAGTAAATTAGAATTGCTTTCTAACTTTCTGAAGTGCTGCTCCCAAATGCTGATTTTGCTGCTGGTTTCTTGCAAAAAGACATTTCAGATGGTGTGAATTAGCATAGCTCCAGAGAGATTTGGTCTTGAGAAGTATTGTTTTGTGCCTTTGTGGCCTCCACGAAATCAATAGCAAACCTCAAATATGTTTTAGTGAGAGAAGGCGCAAGCCCAACACCTCCCTCACTGGGGAACAGGCAAGCAATTCTCAAAGAACTCTAAGTTTTGCTTAGAAAAGTAAATTTGACAGGAACTACTGAATAAGCAGAGTCCCATGACTAAAGGCATCCTGAAATGTGATAAGGGAGTCAGAAGAGAACTTGCTGCTTTTTGAAAGAGCACACTGGAACTACACAAGCAGAAAATGTATTACTTGATAATGGATAAGCTTTTTGGCAGGAATATCTAGTGAGTCTACAAGGTCATTTATGTTCTGCAATAGTTGCTTTATAATGAAGGGAGGGAAAGAGTAATTAGATCCCCAGCTTCAGGAAGGCAACAGATCCCTCTTTACTGGCAGATTTCAGATTCTTTTATCCTCTAGTGAGTGTCTAAAATCCTCACATTTCTTTTATATTAAGATTCTTCTCATCCCTTCCTCCCTTTTTCTTGTAGGAAAACACATACAGAACTTTAATCTGCTTTTGTCTGAGCTGAGCAACTTGATTTCATTTTTTGTGGTACTGACAGCTGTGCGTGACGCTCAGTGGTTTCAGAGTGCATGGAAAATGAGGGCTCCATCCCACAGATTATCTGTGACACTCTCAAGAATTAAAGTAAACACTGTTTTGCTTTGCTGTTTCAAACAAAAGAAGAAATAGCAGCTGGTTTTGGCCAGTTGAAACAGAGGTTTTACGTGATGTGACAGAATTTAAACACAAATGTTTCAGGCCATGGTATGAAAGGAGTAGAGGAAATGGAGCCTGCCACCTTCCCTTGAGAAGCATGCACAGCTTCATGTGTGCATGCACGCTCATGTGCCCTCAGAACAGCTTCTCATAGCAGCAGTGCAAATTGGAGATATAAACTGGGAACGTAAGTGCATCCAAAGTCAGCACATGGGCTCTCCAAGAAGGGTCCTATCAGCCGTGTCCTCCAAAAAAACCCACAAGCCATTAAAAAATCAGAAAATTTCTCATTCTGCAGATCATGGTCCTGTCCCAGCCCCTCTCATGTGTCACTTTTCTATTGAATGAATGCCCAGCACTATGGCAATATGCCTGTTTGTGAAGACCCTGGATATGGAGCAGTTCAGGTAAGAGACTAACATGAATGGATTTAACAATAGAAGTGATCCTATTTGTGCCAGCTGCTGACACTTCTACCAGTGCTCATCCGAGCAGAGAGTGAGCAGCATGGCATGCACACGTGAGTGTGATTTTTGTTAGATACTTGTTAGGTGCCAGTAGAAATCTTCTGGCTTTTGTCTCTCTCCAGTGTCAACAGATTTGCACAAGCAAGAACTGCCTGTGCCCTGATACACCTAGTGTCAGTTTTTATTGAACCCAAGTTTTGCCCCAAGTATAGGCAAAGATGTCCAGAGCAATGTGACATCCAGCTCCAGACAATGACAGCATGAAACCCGTGTTCACAGTAGCATCTGCTACCTTGGATTACCGGCTTGGTCCAACACAGCTCTCCAGGATGCTGACTTCCATTTTCAGAGGCTGGGAAGAAAGTGGCACCGAAGAATATGCTTATATTTCTCCTCCTCCTTAACACAAGTCTTCTTCTCTTGAACCTGTTTTCTGTCATAAGAAATTAAACACCCTTTTGCTGTCATGGAGGAATCACCCAGCAATGCATGTATTGGCCATCCCCACCTGTGTGACCCTTGCCAGCTCACAGGGTAGCACACTCAACTGCATCAGGGGAGGTAGGGGACAGGGCTGCAAAATACACCATGAAATATTGTGGCTCTGCACCACTTTTATCTAATTGCTGCATTTAGCTATTCCCACAGCAAAACCAAGGTGGATGGCTAGTGCCTAAAATAAATAGTGTAAAAATTACTCAGACAAGGCCAGGCTTCTATCAAGGACAAATACAAGCCATTCATCACTGCAAGAAAGGGCACTGTGTACAAGAGCTCTTCTCAAAACTTGGCCCCAGGAAGGCAAGAGAGCCCAAGCTTGCTCATCCTGGGATGAAAGCTCATGTTCTGGTATTGCTCTGAACCGAAAGGAGATACCCAGACTCATTGGCCACCATTCCCCAGGCTGGCACTAGCAAGGGTTGACTGCGCTCATGCAGGAATTTAACCTTACTCTCCAACACACTTTCCCCTCTAGCTTTCCTCAGAATTTGCTGGGTGCCCTCTGGAGAGGACTGTGCTGCTGGCATGCAGCCATGCTGCCCCTCACCAGCACCCCATGGCAGGGGCTGAAAGAAGGGCTGGGACTGTCCAAGGCAGATGGAGATAGCCCAGGAAGCACAGACACAGCATGTGGATGCTGTGTGGCAAGAGGCATGGACAGAAGCTGATTTCTGTTGGCCTCAGCCTTGCAGGACAACACTGTTGAGCTAGTTTTGGAGGGAAACTGGAGCCATTAAATCACTGCTGGTTATAAGGATCCTGAGTTAGTTCTGCTAAATGTCTGCTGGACACCAGCCCCGAGGTTCCCTGCCTGGCAGGCTGGAGCAGCTGTGCAGCCTCTGGCTCTTCCATGGGGGAAGGGGATCCCCCTGTGCCAGGAGCACTCTTTCCCCGGCTAGCTGCCAAAAGAGGACTGGAGAGCCAGACACAGCAAGACAGCGACAACATGGAAGATCAGTTTGGAATTCCTCCCACAAGGGGTGTGATTCCTGACAGGAGATGTTGTTAAAAAGTATCTCTAGACATGACTGTTAGCAGAAGGCATTTTGTTTTCCTGCTCATCTCCGAGGAAACAGGCTGATCCACAGCGTGGGTGTGCTTCTCCACACTGATGGCTATTCCCACGCTGGAGCCTGACTGCCCAAGATGCTACTCTGCTGCCTCCTCTCCCCTTGGGAAACCCAGAACTGCTTCAGGGCATGTATCAGGGACCTCAATTTCATCAGACCCATAGGAAGCACTGTGGAGCCCTGTTTATCCCTTTTTTCCAGATCAGCTCCTGGAGGTCTCACTGCACCTTGGCTATCCAGGGTGGAAGGGAGGTGGCACTGGCATCCCCTGGAAGCAGCAGAATAGGGTTCCCATACCCAGCAGGGTACATCATTGTGCCTGAGACTGTGCCTTCGCTCCAACCCTGAGTCCTGCCTCTCGTGGGTCTCCTGCAGGTCAGGTACCCATAGCTGGCCATGGAAAACATTGAGCCACCCCCCGCTCCTCTTCACTTTTATGAGCCAGATTCCTAAAGTGTGAAATCGCCATTGCACTGCAACACCAATGAAAGCCAAGGGCAGTTTTTGCAGTGATTTCCTGGAGACAGCAGGATTTGACCCTGGTTTCCCCAGAGACCAGAGGACACCCGTGACCCAGCCACAGGCAGAGCAGAGATCTCAGCCCCATCCCGTGCCTTCACAAAAGTCCCGTTGTGGCATTAAGCTGTCACCCTTGTGTCACCCTCCTGCTGGGCCAACCCTGCACTTGACATCATGGGTAGCCCTCTCCTTCCTGCCCATTCCGTGCTGGGTTGTTCCTCTTCTCTCAGGTGCGGCATTTCTCTCTGCAGCTCACCTCACTTTCCTCTTCCCTTTGTTAGAAAGCTGTCACTTCCTTTGACATTTACCCATTTTATTTTCCATATATAAATGCTATTATTCTGTTACATTTTTAAACCTTGCCGCTGCATCTTTCCTTTATTTTTATTTCCTTGGCTTTGCCTTGGACGTTTTGGGAGTTGAATGATTTTTTTGTTTTCTTTGAATGTGATTTTACTTTTCTGGGGCCAAGATGCCACCCTGGGTCAATTAAGCAATAATGCCAAAGTGGCCACATTTCTCATCATCTTCCCGTATTTTGAGAGGAACAAGCAGAGCTGAGACAGAGAGGAGCTTAAACTGCTTTTACTTACCAACATCTTGCCTAGTGTCTGCATTCACTAAGACGAGCCTGACACTACAAATATTGCTGATCAGGAGTGTCATGGTATAGATATATAGGCATGTAAAAAAAGCCTGTTGCATGACATAGTTGTACCAGTAAAAGCATATTGCTGCCAATATGTCTTAGTACTCCACTGGAAAAAAAAAATAATGTTGTTAAAAACACACAGTTTTGCTGGTGTAAACCATGTCTTGTCACTTACTGTTTTGCCAGTATTGTAATGTTCCAGTCAAAAAGCCACACTCAGCAATATGGATTCTGTGAAGAATTTTATCTGCTATACATGTGAAGGCGTGAGCAAGAAAGAAATACAATCTCCAGCTATTTCATCCTTAATGGGCTGCAATGGCCATGCTGAAAGCAGTAATGTAGCAGTATTAACAGTTAGGCTACACTCAGCCCTCCAGGCAAGCTCGCTTGGCCTGCTTTGCGCAACTGAAGAGGTGTGGGTCCTTCTCCAGAGCCTGGAAGCTGGGCTGTTAACACTCGGACCTGAGCCCCTTCTCAGCCTGTGCCCCACAGCACCCGTGTCAGCCAGGCGGGATGAGCACTTCTGCAGTCCTGTGAAGAGGAGGAGGACAAACCAAGCGGCTGTGTATGTCTTCTTCACTTCTGAACCAGCACAGAAAAAGGTACTTCAAAGGCTGATGTGGCAGGAGGAAAAGTTGATGCTGGTGCTTGCAAGTGCCAGGGGCTGCAGGCACTCCATTGTTTTCAGACTGATAGCAAGCTAAATTGCTCTTCCTGGATGTCGCTCCTTCACTTGCCTTCTTTCCACCCCTCTCTGCTGTGACACAGCCTCTTAATTACTGCATGGAAATGAACGTTCTCCTCCTTCAGCCATAACTCTTGGGTAAATGTCTACAGAAAACAGTTTTTAGAAGTTTTCAGTTTCCCTCTTCCGTGTGGTATCACTCGATGAAGAAACACAGGACCTGGCAGAACATGCAACCCTTCAGCTGGTACCAACATGACACACGGTATAAACGCTAACCCTGCCAGCCACTGTGGTCTGGATTCATTCCTGACGTACCTTTGGTGCATTCTTGGAATTACTCCTTGAGGAAATCCGATGCTTACAGCCACATTAGCAATTGGCTGCTCATGAGGGTGTGTTACTAATTACAATTACTGAATGTTAACAGCAGTAGTACTGAAGTATTGAGAGCAACTTACGTACAAAAATATTTTTGTAGCAGCTAAGGTCATAAGTGAACATACTAATTTCAATCTGAAAGCAGAAGCCAAGGGTCTGTAAGTTTGCCGAGGGGCCTCTTGTGGTCTAACGCTAATCAGGTAGGGGCTGCTGGCACCTGGAAAATAACAGATGAAGAAGAAAGGTAATTGCTAGTCCTGACCTGTCAGAGCTGCTCCTTTGGGCACCAAGTCCAACTTCCCCTTACACTTCCAAGTTATCTGCAGCAAAATTTCTTCCAAGCTAAACAAAATCAGAGGCTTTTAGGAACTTAGAAATGTCTGCTTAATTTCAGTATCAATAAGCCCTTGCTCCAACTCATTCTTAATATATCAAAATTAAATGTTTTAAACATATTTATCTAGTTGCTATGGCTTCACCTGGTGCGTTAGACACTTTATCCATCAAATATGACAATTGAATAATATTTTTATTTGCAGATATGGATCACAGATCCTTCTCATTGTACTATTCCCTTCCCCCTTTTCCTGAGTTTTGAACTTGCTCGAAAATCTGTTCCATAATATGGTGGGTAAATGAATTACAGTCACAGATGGCCTCTGGAGATTTCATACACGCTGCAATTCATTTGCTCAGGAATGAAAAAAGAAAAAAAGAGAGAGACCCTTGTCTTGCAAGGGTATTATCAGAGACAGCAGATCAGACACTGTAATGCTGCTTTGCTTTCTGGATTCGACCCATTTCCTAAGCTTTTATGACTTGGCATTTACTATTCCTGGATTTGAATTTTTTTTAAGTGGAACATCAAAATCCACAATGAAAATGGTTGAATGCAAGGAACTCTGGCAGTTACAAGTTACAATTTATTTTTACAATCCTGAGTGAAACTATCATGTGCTATTGCAGAGAGATGCTCAAGAGCTGCAACCTTCCACTCTGGCAATAGTATTTCAGCTGTAATTAGCAAAACCATCTTCATTCACAGATGACTGTTGAGAATTAGTTAAACCTTGCAGTAGGCCCTGAGTTCCTCAGGAGGAAATGCTAGAAAAATAAGAAACATAATATGGAAAGCAGTATATCATTTTACTGCTTGGGTGTCTTGCTCAGCGTAAGTCATAAAGCCTGTTTGCAAGCAAGCATGAGGGTCAGTCCCCAAGACTCACTTTTGCCTTTGAATTCAGGGCAGCGATCGTGGGAGGAAGGGATGCGATGACTGATGTGTCATCCATCGGGGAAAAGTCATCCTGCAATAGGTGCAGGGAATTTGTCTCAAGAGTGAATTGGGCAAACTTGATTCTGTTTATGTAATGATATAAAAAATATTGCTAATGGTCAAATGTAGTACTGTGATTTAATGATACATACCGACACACCATCACCCTGTGAATGGCCAAGCTGCAACAGGCTGAGTGAATATTTATCTTTGCTCAATATTGAGCCCTCTCTGAGTGACATTTCATGCCTTTCATTCCACCCAGCAATTGGCCCTCACCGCTAAGACAGGCCAATGGTTACCCTGCTGAAGATGCTGGCTGAGAGGCCCCGCTCTGTGCCAGGGCTTTCTTTGGATTGGAAGTAAACTGCCCAAAGCCTTCAGTGGGCATTTCCCCAGGTGGATGCCTGAGGGCAGACTGCGCATCCCGTGGAGGCTCCTGATATCCTGCAATCTCTGCCCTGTGGATGGAAGTCCCTGTGCGGATGTGGGTCACCCACATCCCATGGGGACAGAGGTGGCAGCCACTGCTGGGGACATCCAGTGCTGGTGGGAGTGCCTTTGCTCATCCACCTGGGATGGCAGGAGGTCAGGGAACCGGGAAGTTAATATACTGGCTGAATCCTCCCGGGGCTGCAGTTCCCCTCCCCGTAAAGCAGCAGTGATTAAACAGACTCCTTGCTCTGTGATTTAATGGATGGCTCTTGCTGCAGTGCTTGGGGACCCTCTGACAGGGCGCTGTGAAAGGGCAAAGGGGTACTAATAGCCGCTGTGTTTTCCAGCAGCCCCAGCCAGAGATAGTTCTGTATATAGCTGACAAGCAGTCAACGTCTGCTCCTTGTCTCTGTTTGCACTTCATCGAGTTATCTCCTCTCAAGCAAAGAAATCCCAGCTGATTGAACAGCACATTCATCATCTGGATTTTGCCTGTATCTTTTCCTGTATCAATGGTGCCATAAAAAGCCCACCAGAAAAGTCGACAGAAATCTGCTCTATCTTCCACTAAAAGCTTTTGCAGAGCCACACTAAGATCTGAAGGGGGGGGGGGAAAATCAAAACAAACCCAAAACTTCTTTTCCTGGCTGAACTGCCAATCAAAGAACATTAAACAAAAAAGAACATTAAACAAAAAGATTAGTTCTGCTCTTATTTGTTTATAAAACAAAAAGCATGAAATATTTAGCAGTATTGTAATGCAAACCAGATGGGAATAATGCCAGCTTTCAAGGCCGCTGGTAACTACCTCCCTTTCATGCTGCTGGAGCAGTGGGACAAGGCAGGCAGCCCATTAGGACAATTTATGAACTGGACTTCCACAGAGGGAGTTCTAGCAAGAGGTCCACGGCTCATACAGAGCAACCCTGATAACATCTGTTAGGGTTATTCATTGAAGAGGATTATATTACAATCCCTCTTAATACCACGAGTGCTACAGTAAAACCGGATGAGCCTTCAGTTTCATTTGCTCCAGCAGTATATGTTTATCTTTTGCTGCAGTTGGAAACCAAGGCTGCATTCATGGTATGTCACAGAATGAAATTAGAAAGCTTGAAATATTAATGCAGAAAAAACCTCAGTACCCCTTTTAATCTCTTATGGCTGTAGCGCTCAGCTTCTACATGCAGCATCAACACACCATCAGCCTTTTTCCACAGAAAACCACTCCCCATTAATTCTCCAGGGCTGAGATGGATTTTATTTACATAGTTCTCACTCGCTAACCTTGCTCCATCCTTTATTTAAGACTTTGCTAATGACATTTTTTTTTCCCCTTAATTTACCTAAGCGCATAATGAACGTTCACATCCGAAATGACCTCATTATACTGGCAAGGACTTTTGTGTGGATGCAATTTAGTGCACAGGCATAAGGCAGAGGAGAACTCACTAAGTGGAGAGGTTTTAAGTATTCTGTAAATTCCCTGTTGACTATAAGCCATATTCTTACTGCTGCAAATTGACTCAGTTCCAACAGCTCCAATGAACCTACACTGATTTACTCCACTTGAGGGTCTTACCTTATTATTTTTATTTATTGAACTTGCCACCTTTTGCTGCTACAACCTAAACAGATACTTCCATCCTCTAGCAGCAGGGTTGCTATCTAAATCAGGTGTTTTCCCAGTAATATATGACTTAAGAGATTTATAACTGCCTGGAGTATTTCATTGTTCTCTAAAAGTGTTCATAGTAATTCTCGTGACTGTCTCAACTCCCGCCAATCAGCTCTAGTTGTTTGCAGCCTGAACCCAGTTAACAAATATTCATTCACCATACAAGCATGAGCTGTTTTAGCTATTCTTAGGCACTTTTTGCCCCTGCTGGACAACAGTCTTTCCTGGTCTATGTACCATGTCTGGGACAAAATCAAGTTCCAGTTTTCTTTGCTGGTTCCAGAAAAGCAGGCCTGATATGCACAGAGAAGCCTACTTTCTGGCTCCAAAAAAACCAAACTGCAAGATGAAAAAAATGCATTGCAAAGGAGAAAAAAAACCAAACAACAAGCAAATCCAACAGAAATTTCTTTTGTGCACTCATTGTATCCCTTATGGGAATGTAACTGTCCCACCATGACAGTCTGTTGTTCCTACAGCCCTGGAATTTTACTCTGTTCTCTTCTGGGAGGGATTTGAGCTGCTGCTCTGATCTTGACTCAGTTATAATCAGCTGGAGTATTTGCATTAGTACATTTGGGGGCTTAGCAGAAGACAGCTCACAGGAAGGCACAGGAGCACATGGTTCAAATACCTGAGAGAAGTCAAAGCCTTGGATAATGCTCAGCATGTTCATAAAAGCAACAGGGAACCTAGGCTTCTAGTTCACCAAAACTTGTAGTGGTTTTCCACTCCTCCAGAAGTAACTGCCTGTGGAGCCCTTTGATGTCAGAGATCCTGGCAGACTCTAACTCATAAAGATTCAGGAAAGAAACCAGCAATTACCTGGATACTAATGAGAGTTATGCATCCGCACATACATGCTGCAGTGATTACTTTCCAGAGAAATCAGCAGTGGTTAAACTCATACACTGCTTGTTCGCCATATGCGATTGGCTTTAACTTCAAATCTGAGGTTCTCAAAAAATTTCCCTTTGTCTTGGGGAACCCCACAGAGAGCATCAGAGGCCAGCACCAGAAAGAAATCATACTGAATTGCAATGTGAGTCAGCAAATTAATTTTGTGGGGGCAATTCTATTCAAACAACTGCACAGTCTTATAGAAAACCTGGTATTTTTGATTAAATGGCTAGAATGAAGTAGGTACATTCAGCACAATCTTCTTTCAGTAGTACATGGGCAGACAAGACAGGCAGCAGCAAATTTTATCCTTGCTTCACTTGTTCTGGGTATTTCTAGGTCAGCCCAAATACTCAGATGGTAAGAAATAAGCACAGCAAAAATGTGAAACCACCCCCCCAGAATAATTTAAAAATCCTTAAAAAGAAATACATACGTGTTTATTTACTGCATTATAACTGCAACATCAGATATAACTATATTTCATTACAAAAAAGACACATGCAATAAAATACTCTGATTTTATAATCTGATTCAACATAGTTCATTGGTAACAGTGGAGCATCACAGAACATTCACAAGGCTAGGGCTTGGGGTAATGAATTTCCAGTCTCTTTGTCCTACTTGCAAACAGAAAAGCCACATCTTTTTTTTTTTTTTTTCCATTGAGGGATAAAATTTTGGAATAATGCGGCCTGATTGCAGGTCCCAGGTGCCCTTTAACTCCTCAATGTGTCTTACAGAATCAGATTTTTTTACTTGAGAAAATATTACGCTTCCAACAAGGTTGAGGAACAGACAGTATTTCCCAGGCAGAGAGCAGAAATCCCTCCATGTTACACCACAGCCAAGGTACAAAGCAAGGGCCTCTGCTTCACAGGTGCACAGAAGCCAAGGCTGTGAGTTACTTTAACTATTGTTCTGAAGAATGAGATCAGGCCATTTTCTGCAACATTTCACTGCAGCTTTCTATTAAGTTCATCTGTGCATGAGGCTTCCATGGATTTAATCTGGCATTTCAGCTATGGAATAAATCCAGAATACACAGCAGGAGTCCACAGTGCAGAAAAGAACACAAGAAGTTGTCCTGAAGTACTCAAAATACAGCCTTTTAACTGGTTAAAAGGACTCATTCTTCATTAGGAAAGACCTTTATTCTATCACTGCTATTCACAAATCATAGGCTCTTATTTTTTAATATTTCCCATGAAATTTCATGGGAGTCATTTTGAAATAAGGGCCTAAACAGTGTGAATAAACTGTAGAATCATGCCCTGAAATGGCAGCATTTCTAGGGTAAATTCTCCCACCTTTCAGTCAAGGCATTTTAGGAAGTGTCATGTAACACTGTCCAGCATTTTGAAACAATGACCTGATTTCTTCCAGTACATCTTGCATGGTGCAACACTAAGTATAACAGCTCTAACAATTTAAGTAAAAAATAAAGTCAGTCTTTTTATGCAGCTACATTTTTACACATTTTCATAGATCAGTGCACAGAAGCTTACATCTTTTTGAGATAAATTCAGCAAACAGGAGAATATATAGGAAAACAGTTTCAAAACTACATGGAAATCTGTAGAATAAAATATATATCTATACATAATTTCCCAACACAAGCAATTGGCAGTTTAGAAAAATACGATTGTTACAGTCTTTCTGAATCAATAATTGTAAAAAGAAAAGATTTAAAAAATAAGTTCAGCTTTTCAAAACGCCGTATTTAAAATAAGAAAATACACTGGTCCGCATTTCCCTGAATAAGCCAGAAAGGTTAAGGAAAGGTCCAAGCAAGACAAGGAGTCTGACATGGATTTGATATCAGCTGTGATAACATGCACATGTACAGAGAGCTGCTTGGCTCCAGTATTATTTACCTTAGAAAAGAGCCTAATTTATCACAAATGTATTTAAAAATCATAAATAACATGACAAAAGTGGAACTGGTCCCTGCAAAGCAAATAATTATATTCATACAAGCAAAAAGTGACATCAATCCAGTTACTTTCTTGTGACAGTTAAAAGGTATTTTGTACCCAACTGTTATATTGAACAGCACATGTATAAATACAGATTATTATTACAGACTCTGCTATCAGCTACTATACATAAACAAGAAGAGATGTGCATGCTGTAATTGCGTCTAACATTTTTTGTTCTACTTGAATATTAACATTTACATGAAGCTGAGGTGAAGACCTGAATTCAAGCCAGGGACTTCACACATAAAATGCACAGAGTTCACGGGAAGGTTTCTGATCCTTCCCATTAGCAACATTTGCAAGTAGACAGGAGATCTGAAGGACTTCAAAACCATTCACAATAGGAGTTTCTCTTGTGTACAACCTTACATTTCCTCTCTGCCCAGAGGTGGGTGATCTAACATGGGACATTCTGGCGAAATTTCCATCTGCTTCAGTAAAACTCCCATTCAGGAGGATTCACAGCTCAGTTTCAGGTCACTTCTACGAGAAGGTGGCAAAATGTACCTCAGTATTTGTTGATTTTTAAATGAAAAACAGAGAACAGTTTGACTGGAAACTTCACTCCAGGCTGTTCTTAATAAGTTTTTAATATGTTCAATGTAACTACTTATTAATTCTGTACAGGATGGAGTAAGTCCCCTCATTTTGTTGTAATTTTTTGTGAAATAAATGGGATATTTACTCACCCTATATGGGAGTCTTAGCACATTTCTTTAAATTTTCTTCTAGCTTGAAACTAAGCAAAAGCACAAAAACTGATGGAAGCAAGATTGATGGAGTGTTGGTGAAGGGATCCAAGATTGTTTATAATCTGGTCTTGTGAATTAAATTGGGCTCAAGACAGCCAGCTGCTTTGAGGAGTGAGGACAGGTCCCCTGTAGAAGCACGGTACATTGGTTATATTGCTAGCAAACAGCAATGCAGCTTCTGAGTCTCATACCCCTTTTCAGTGTCAGTGGTGAGTTATGTCTTACAAAAGGCAATGACAGGAAAATGCAACACCCATGTTATTGCTTGTGTAATTGCTTCACAGTGGTCCAGTATACCCAAGTAAACAAATGAGAAGATGGCATGCTGCTGGAAAGGAAGCTCTGAGGCTGGGCAGGTGGAGTGTGCCCTCCTGGGATCACCCAATCAACTCAATTAGCACAAATCAAAAGAAAAAAGAAGACCATCAGGGTCTTGGAGCAAGACAAAGTTGTGTCTTTAGCCTTCCGGTCAAGTACATGTACTGAATAAAGACTGGTGTCTGGGAACAGACACTCAGTACCATGCAGCATCCAAATACCCTGAAGAACAACCAGTGCTCAAGCAGTGACTCCCAGGTTAAACTCTTAAAGGGTCTGATCTGGGAGAGTGATGGGAAAATCATCTTGGGTTCTTTTTGTCTTAGAAACTGCAGCCCTAACTCCAAGCTTATTAAAGCTCATTAAAGCTTATTAAAACACATACCTTTAAACTCTTCCAGCTTCCCTTAAAGTCAAGGTTTCCCTTAAAAGCTGCACTTGAAAGTTACATGGAAGTGGAATGTCACCTTTAAGTAGAGCAATAATTACACTCCCCATTACATATATATGCACATATATATACACATATATATATACACATATATTTCATGGCAATGGAAAGTACTGTACAGAGGCATTCATTCATATCTGTAGCGAAACAAAGTCTGTGGTGTTCCATGTTTATTGGACTTGACAAAAGAAATAATTTGAGTTTGAAAGCAGAGTCACTTCAGGAAAAAATAACAGCTCCTACCCCCGAACTGTGGCTGGAGGCCTCCCGGGAAAGTGCCAGTGAGGGCGGGTGGCACTGCAGCCTGCCTTCAGTTCCCAGCCTCTCAAAATTCACCTCTCCCTTTTAACACACAGCTTTTGCAGCTTTTGATGGAGCAAAAAGGAGCTAAAATAAATGGTTTGCTATAGGGCTTGACAAATGAGTTGTGAAATCAGTTTTTTAAAAGTGACCAAAGTGACCATTTTCTTTTTCTTTCCTTTCTTCCCCCCCCCCCCCCCCCCTTTTCCCCAGCTCAGAAGTTAAAAAATGGTCCTGGCTTATTAGGGTGCACAACAGCATATTCAAACACCCCTGGCTGCTCAAGGGTACACATCTTGGAGCCCCAGGCCCAGCAATATCACAGTATCACTGTATGCTAGAGATTGGAAGGGACCTCAAAAGATCATCTAGTCCAATCCCCCTGCCGGAGCAGGAACACCTAGATAAGGTCACACAGGAATGTGTCCAGGCGGGTTTTGAATGTCTCCAGAGAAGGAGACTCCACAACCCCCCTGGGCAGCCTGTTCCAGTGTTCCATCACCCTCACTGAGAAGAAGTTTCTTCTCAAGTTTAAGTGGAACCTCTTGTGTTCCAGTTTATACCCATTACCCCTTGTCTTATCATTGTTTGCCATGGGAGCGCTTTCACAGGCAGTGACAATGCAAGGATAATAGAGCGGAAACCGAAACATCAGCCCTCCTCGCTGATAAAGGGGCATTTTTCTGCATGCAGTAATGGGCTTACACATCAAAATCTGCTTAGAGAAGAAAAGGGTCTGGGCAGGTTAAGAACAATGCTAATGGCAAGGCTTTCATTATTAATAATTGTTTGTCAAGCAACACCTTTGCACTCCCATCTGCAGATGTGAATATTAAGGCCGGTCCCTGAGCCAACACAGAAAGCAAATGAGGACAGGACAGGGCCAGGAGACATGGAAGAGATGGGTGGCCAGGAACAGAGTCCCCTCAGATAGCAATGAGGGCTGTTTTGACACAAGGGGCAGCAGAAACAGGCAGGGAACCTGCAGGAGGAGCCTCGACGGGAGAAAAATGTATAGAATTTCAATTTACTGAAACAGCACCAGACTTTTTTCTGTACATATGGAGGAAGAACTGGCACCAGAGACAGTTAAGAGAAAGGTGACAGGAACGATCAAGGATGTGGAAGAACTGTAATATGAAAAGAAGCAGAAAAGACTGAGATCATTTACTTCAGGAAGGAGACCAAGCCAAATCTCCTCTGCTCTGATAAAAGAACGAAAGACAAAGCATGGTCTGGACAGGGTAGCATTGGTCTTTCTGCCTCCTTGAATTCAACATGCAGAGGCCAAAGAGGGAAAAACAAACAGCCCCCACTGCTAAACAAAAGCTTTCTGATTCAAAACCAATTCAGGGGAATACCTTTTCACACAACTCATAGGAAGGATGTAGAACTCACTGCCATAGAATCATAGAATCATAGAATAGTTAGGGCTCTGAAGCCAGAAAGCCACTAGCATTCAGTAAGGCACTGAACAGGCTTGTCCTCAAAATCCAGAAAACTAAAGGCAACACCTGGCATTTACTTGCAAAGGAACAGAAAACCTCCCACTTGAGTTCTACAATGAATCTCTAATTTCTAAGGATTGAACAGAAGCCTTCATGACTATCATTCTATGCATTTCCTGCATCTTCTCCTGGAGCATCAGCACCCGCTACTTACCATTAATCTGTCACTGAGGGGTTTGATTTAACAGTTTCTCCTGCATTTAATGAAAAGAACACTCCCAAGGCTCAAATCTCACCTAGAGTGTACCACCCTCAGGGGAGCCTCCTTCCACAGTAAGGGATGTGAAACTGGACAGTGAGGACAATATCAAAATTTTGTCTGGTAGAGGAGGACAACTAACCCTTGATCCTATGTCACTAGTCCTGGGTCGCTCTCATTATGCTGAATCTACATGTTCAACTCTTGCATCAAGATGTCAGATTGCCTTTTGAAGACCTAATACCTCTTGCTGTGTCCACTGGGATGCTGTACCTTAACCTGTGCAGTTTCACCTCACCCATGCTTTACTAGGAGGAAACTGGCTAGCTCACAGGTACAATGAGCTGAAATCTGGCAATTGCTGAACTAGGTTTGGTAACACAGGCACCATATAGGCTGCTGCTTGAATTGGTATATTCCTGATATACATTCCGTTCCTTTCCAGATCTACTGATATTCATATAGAATTGATATTCATCAATATCAAATGTAGACATATTCATATTCTAAATTGGATAGACAAGAGATAATAACAAAAATAAACTGCATGACAGGTTATTCCATCCTGATTTTTTTAAAATGCTACATTCAAGAACTTTTGGTCTGTTTTGTTTTACCACTGTGCAAGTGCAAAATGGACCGACAATTCTCAGCGTGTGCAAGTCAAAAAAGTCACTTGTGCCTAAAACATACCACTCAGTTACCCATCACCTACAACTAATCTGTTTATAATCCAGCATGACCAATACATAATTATGTTTAAATATGGCACAATTAATAAGATTGGTTTCTGACTGAATCATGATGTCTCTATCAACAATATTATCATTAGTATTTTAATAAACTGGCTTCTGAGAGTTGCCAACTGCTGACAGATAGATTAATGCAATAAACTTGTACTGGCCCAGAGCAGGTCAACGATCTGAGTACTAAGAATAACCTCAACAGTCCTCAGCAACTCTGAAAGAAGCCGATACCGTTCATTAAGCAAACGTGTTTTCAGCTGCAGACTAGCAACTGATACTGTCCAATAAAGTCTCCAAAAGCAGTTCTTACAGCCAGATGGTACATAACCTATGACCTGAAAGACATGTATGCCTGGCAAAGATATTTCTATTGGGGTATTTATACCAGCAGTTCTTGAAAGGCAAAACTATTTATCCAGTCTAGCAGGGTGGATAATTTAATTTCAGTGTGTAATCTTCAGTTATTCCTAAAGGTTTTATTTGCTCTGGGAATCTCTACCATATAGCAGTTTGATTTTTTCTGGAGAAAAGAAGACAACGTACTCATTTGCTGACACAGGTTACAAGAACTCCTGTATATGAACTCACTCTTCATATATCTTTAGTGCTAATGAGATGTGTATGCACACACATCAAAATAAAACAATTCTTATTTAATGCTGAAGAGGAGATAAGACAGAGCAAACTCCTGAGCTCCTAGAGCAGCTAAAGAGCACATACTATTTCTTCTGACATGCAGAGATTACCATCTGCTTATCAAGTGATGGATATTTTTTGAAACATTTCTTCTCTTTGAGGTCTTCAACTACCTCAAGTGAAAAGGATTAAGGAGAATCAGAAAGCCATTCTAAAATCTCTCCAGTTTATTCAGTGATCATTAAGTGGTTTTATTAGTTACGCTCATAGCTTGCTTTTCAGGCCCAAATTCTTGAAATTATTAAGTATCTCAATCAGGGCAAAAAAGCAAAAAAAGCTAGTACTTGGCAGAAATCATGACTGCTCTGGGGATTCTGTGCTAAAAGGAAGGAGAATACTTTTTTAATGTGTGTGCACAACAGAATTGAACATGATTTTCATATAGAGGTTTCTGACATGGCATATATAAATAACATTTAATACAACCTAAAGTGCTAGCTGGAATTAGAGAAAGGGCTATTAATAGACATGTGGCACAATAGCAATTTTCTACCTACTGTATTGTAGTCATGGAAAATTCTGTTGAAAGCATCTGGATACAAAATCAATTAGAGTTATAAATCAGAAGGGCAACGAATCTGGTGCAGGGCCTGGAGCACAAGTCTTATGAGGAATGGCTGAGGGAACTGGGGTTGTTTAATGTGAGGAAGAGAAGGCTTAGGAGGGACCTTACTGCTCTCTACAACTACCCGAAAGGAGGATGGAGAGGAGGTGGCTGGTCTCTTCTCCCAAGTAACAAGTGATAGGACAAGACATAATGGCCTCAAGCTGCACCAGGGGAGGATTAGGCTGGATATTAGGAAAAATTTCATTACAAAAAGGGTTGTCAAGTATTGGAACAGGCTGCCCAGGAAAGTGGTGGAATGACTGTCCCTGGAGGTGTTCAAAAGCCATGTAGATGAGGCCTTCAGTGACATGGTTTAGTGCCTGGGGTAAAGGTTGGACTTGATGATCTTAAAGGTCTCTTCCAACCTAGCTGATTCTATGATCCTATGATTAGGCTTGCTTTCATTCCAAAGACTGTGCTTTAGGTGTACCTCTGGGGCTGTGCAGAATTCTTACGCATGGGCACTGGAGTGCAGGGTTTTGCCTTCAATGCTGAAGGGTCATTAACGCAGTTGATCAAATACCGGGTCCAACAATGCAGGCAAAAAGAGCTTGGAGAGACACCCAAGAGCTCTGCTTTGTGGATATCACCATCCTGCATAGGCTATGCGGCCTGAGCTATATGCACAAACAGTTTACAAGCTCAGAATAAACTAAATGGAAACCCAGCAGCAAAAGCGTGTTTCTAATTTAGGTTTTGAGGTTTTGGTTTTTGGGTTTTTTGGTTGGTTTCAGGGCTTTTTTATTGTTGTTATTTTGGGGATTTTTTTAAACCTGCCACAACACTGAAACATCAAGGTAACAATGCAGTTGTTCTGTTATGGACCTCTCTGTAGAAATTTTATCCTTCAGTTCCATACTTTTGTGGTGTCAAATGCATTTGTGAACTCATAGAAATCATTCAGGTCAGACTGAGCAAAAAGAACTCTGATGTGAAATTTTGTGCTTTTATAGAAAGAAAAACTTGTCTCTCTCCCTACTGATTTTCACTTTCAGCTATATTATTTCTTGTTATCTTTACTTTCCCAGTGGCATTTTGCTTTCATAACTTGGAACAGCTCACCAAAAACCAGAGAAGTGCAATGTTAGGTATGTCACAGAAAAGTGTGCACAAGTAAAAATATCCACAACCACATACAGGAAGTTTTGTTACTGCCCTTCTTCCCCCACACTTCTTACTACTGGTGCATTTAATTTGAAATGGAGATGTGTGTGATGATTAGCTCCTTGCTGTCCAGCCACAGGGGTTCATTCCCTCAGGGCTGGCAGCAATTTTTAGAGGAACGCTGTGGGAATCTTCATGGCTCTTGCACAGCTAATCAGAGGAGAGGAGGTATGTCCTCTGTCGCCAGAAAGAACCGTTGCAAAGAAGGAATTCGTCTGCCCCATTTTCAGACAAATTATAGCTCCTCTCCATCTGGCTCCTTCATGAAAGAAATCACAGATCTTCCTTTGCTTCCCATTTAGATGTGAATGTCTGATTGCTCAGTGTACATTCTCTCTCCTCACATTTCTGCTTCCAGCCTTGCTTTGCCTGCTCTCTAGAGCTCTTCTGCTACCTCCTGACATTCAGGTTTTAACTAGCATCATTTCAGCTCCTCCTCACGCTCCCTGTGCACTCTACCTGAATACCTTCACCATGCCTGCTCTCGCCCCTCTAATTTACTCTCCACTTTATCAGAATTTTTATCCAACTCTAGCAAACCTAGTGTAGTTGGAAGCATTATTAGGAACACAGTGACAGAGTCTTAGTGGTGGAAGAGTCTCTTCAGAACACTGGTAGAGTCCCTGTTACTTGCCCCATTTTAAACCTTACTGAAGAAAAACTGTTTAATATGCAGCAGTACCAATACTGTAGCAGAGAGAGGGAACCAAAAAGATTCACATTTTTCCTCCGTAGAGCCTGAACTGTAGTTCTCTGTGTTCACCATGACTCCATTTATTAGGCTTTATAAATTGTTGGACACCTCTCATCTCTTAGCTTTAGTTAGTTCTCTTTCACATCTGCCTGCTCTCCCTCATATGTGCTCATAATGAGCTCCTTGCTGCTATGCCTCCCTGTTCTACCCATGTTTGCTCCTTTAGCAAACTTTCATGGTTTTGTTAAAGTGTGACTTCCTCCTTCAGTCTCTCAGCTACTACATAATTTACCTGTACCACAAATTTAATACTATTTTGGAACTTATTTGGAAAACAATACTGAATACATCATACTGATACCCTGAAGACAAGTTCCTCTGCAACACTGCCAAATTGGGAAAGTAACTGTTTCTTCTGTTAATACATTTTTTTCCATGATTACTACTGTGGCTAAAAACATGAGGTGCCAAGGGATAGCTCTCAGAAATGGCACAAAATTGTAGAAATTACCTTTTCTCTCATGAGTCAATTGGGTAAAAACACTACTAAGAATGGCTGCATCACAGTAGAGTGAGAATTGCTTTTAAATTAAAGGCAATGTTAAAACGTACATGCAAAAATTTGATAGATCAGGCATACACTTAGGTAAATAAATGTCAAGTTGTCATCATCTTAGACTATATAGAAATCAGTGCTTGACTGTCTTTGATACAATCAGTTTATATCAGTTTAACAAACCATTAATACTAAAAAACATCCTAAGAAGGAATCTTGTTTACAGGGTGGTATTATTAAAGTACTTCCAACTTTTGCTCTGCTGACACTGAGCCAGGCTGCATCCCACTGTTCAGGCTTTATGATCCATTACGAAATGCCTCTTTACAACGTAAAACAGTCCCAACAAACCAAACCACAAAATCCCACAAACAAAAAAAAAACCCAACCCCACTGCTTTTTATAAAGATCACTGACACAAGGTTTTGTTCAGTGCTCACAAATTTGTTCAGAAAATTATGACCTGATTTTAAAAGTTCTCCTGCTACAGAGATGCTAAAAATATACATAGTTTTTTTCCTTGTTTTCTTTCTACTGTATTTTACCTCTGCTGATTCAGGTGGGCTGGAGAACACAGCAATCAGAAAAGAAATCTGGTAAAAAATGAGAACAAGAGGAGGCCCACCCCCACTCCTCCTGAAGTCAGTAGAAACATTTCCATTGCCTCCTGCAATGCCTGCATCCTGATACTGAAAAAAAAAACCCAAATCAACCTCAGCCCAAGATTTCAAATAGAATAGTTCCAATTTTCCTTGGGCTGAATGTCAACCACTGTATTCAAACATTATTCTACTGTGCCTGCTCTCCAGGTTGCGCTCTGGTGCATGTCCACATCTTCTCATACCTGCTCTGACTTCAGTTGTAAAGAAGAATCTGACTTTTAAAATCACCCCAAAGCTCCCACAACAAAACCATCTTTCAGTATTCCTTGCTGAAAGATGGTAGAAACAGAAACATTGCAGGATTATCCTTGAACAGTGGATGAGTGGATGGTGGATGTTAGTTTGACCACAGATATGCATTTTGTTATACATATAGATATGTACATACTTACACAATCTCTATATACACATTATGAATATAATAATAAAATATTGCAAAAATATTAATTTTGCTCATATACCTGATTAAAGTGGACTAATGTTGCATTTATATGACCTATCCAGTTGATACGATGGTCTTGTCAGAAGCCTTGAAATTGCAACACTTGCAATTGTTGAAAAGTCTGTATTTCTGACAGTCACCTTGTGCCATGCCAAGAAGTTAGGTTGGAGGTGGGCCTTTGTGTCTCAGCATCAGGTGGAAGGACCGAGCAAAGTTGTTGGCCAGAGAGCAGCTGTGGGTCTCCTCTGCCAGGGGCAGGAGGAAGGCCAGGAGCAGGAGGAGCAAGAGGAGCAGTTGCAATGGTAGTGCTGCCCAGCACACTCGATGCAGGAATGAGCACACACCTCCAGAGCGCTTCTGAAAGACACAAACCAAAGAGCAACTCAGAAAAATAAAAGACCTGGGGAAGTGCATTTCAAATACATCCAACTGCCAGGCTACAGTCACATTGTCCTTCTCCTAGGACCCAGCCTGGGTGCTTGTTACGTGGCAGCTGACTGAAGATGGTGCTTAAACGATGTCTTTAGAAGAATATTTCACTCTCAAGAATTCAGTGCTGCAAACTGTTGTCTTCTAGAAGGAAAACACTGCTGACTTCCTAGCAGAAGAAAACAGTTGCCTCCAACTCCATTCTCCAATTACAAAGTGGTGGTTACAAATGCTGACACCAAAGCAGCATTTGTACTCCCAGTGTACGGAACAGAAGGTCTGTATTAGTAACTCTCCAGCCAGTAAAATGCTAGTGATGATGTCTGGAAGAGAGGAGCCAGCCTTCTGCTCTCTGTCAGAAGAAAGGAGCTTCATTTGCAGCTCACCCAGCTCACAGCCATCTCTCCAAGAGCAACATGTTCTTTGGATTCTGACACTGAGGTCCACGAGGCTGGAGGTCAGAAAAATGGCCCTACAGTTCAAGTTATACCTTACCAGGCCTGTCTTAAACTCTTATGTGGTGCCAAGAGAATGAGAGAAAACACAACAGTGTGTGACAGCAAAGACAACATTAAAGTCACATTTACTGCTGAGCAGCCACAGAAGGGACACACAAAGAAGTCTCATTACACTTTATGCTGTTGCAAATCTGGAGAAGCTCAGTCAAGATCGTGAATTTAATCTGGATTAGCATGAACATGAGAGAACACATTTGGGGCTATAGAATTCAGAAAGTGAGGTTTCCACTGGCAAGACTCCTGGATATCTCCTGCCTATGAGCTGAACTATGTGTGTTTCACAAAAAAAAGGCCAACTCGTCTGTAAGGAAGTCCTGAAGAAGGCTCAACAGTCCATTTATTTCATCAAGCATGGATTTATAATCAGAACATAGAAATAATGTGGCTACAACATTATTGACCAACCTATGTCACGAATATCAACACAGAACGTTCACTGAAGTGGGACCCACGCTTTCCACAAGAGAAAGCTAATTTGTTGTGTTCAAGCCAGTGGTGATTTTGCTGCAGCAAAATTAGGGCTTCTGGCCTCTACTAGATGCTTGACCTAACAGGCAAGTACTCTGTCCCAGTACAGCACCACCATCAATACTCCGTGTGAAACATCAGCAGAAAAGGTAAGGAACAGAATGACGGTGAAGTAATTACACCCTTTCCTACTTTTTAAGGATCTCTTTCTTCCACTGCTTTCTAAATTTCTCAGTCTCAGAATTTATTATGAAGGCAAATAAATAGCTGCAGTTACAGATCATGAGACAGCTGTGCTGTGAAATCCTTCTTCTGTTGTAGTTGGTTTGCTTCCATTATATCTAAAGGCTGCTGAGATTTAATCATTGTGCAAAGCAGATGTAGAGGCAGCAGCACAACAGCTACTTGCAGTGTCATTTCTGGCCTGCAGTATCTGAGTTGTAACTTGCTCACTCAGCAAGGTCAGCAAGCAACTCGGGTCCCCGAACAGTGGAACTGTCAGTAGTTAGTGGGCAATGAGTACCTGTCAGGGTGTAAGTGGGACTCTGACTTTAAGCACCATTGGGCAACTTCCTGGGTACAACTAGCATTTACCCACAAAATCAAATCTTCAACAACCTGGCTGCACCACAGGAGTCATCTCCTCCTACTGTGACCTATTCTCAAACACTCACCAAAGTACCAGGTGTAAACAGCTGTATTAATGGGACCTTCCCTTCTTTAGCCCTGGAGTCCAGACCTAACATCCTTCATCTCCCATAGAT
The DNA here is from genome assembly GCF_963264785.1 of Psittacula echo. NCBI lineage: Eukaryota > Metazoa > Chordata > Aves > Psittaciformes > Psittacidae > Psittacula > Psittacula echo. The sequence continues at coordinate 62,453,357 of NC_137739.1, forward strand.
TTCAGCAGCCTATGGGCTGAAGAAAACCTGCAGGGCTTCTGTGTTTATAGTCAGTGCTACAACTGTTACGCATAAAGGCAGTAGCCACAACTGATCAGGATCAGAGCTTTCTGGGCTTATCTCTGTGATGCCATGAAACAGCCACTCCTTGGTGCAATCAATATAAACCAATGGACGGACATCTTCTGTTTTCATTGACTATTTCTCACTCTTAATTCTTCATTGCATTCATAATATGCAGCAATATGTCACATTTATTATAGTGTCCCATCTATAAGGAAAAAAGCCCCTTCCAGGTTCCAGAAGCCATGAACAAGTTTGCATGTATTAACAGGTGTAGTTCTGTTGGTGGAAGATCAGAATTACCTCTGCCTTGGGACAATTCAAACCATGTTCTTTTTTCTGCCACTAAGGCATAATAAGACTTAACACTGATGTTGTTAAAGGGTAGGATCCTGTGACTGACTGTTCAATGGTTCATTGAACTTCATGGCTGGAAATCTCAAAAAATGTTCTCACAGACTCAAACTGAGAATTAAGAAGCTGCCTCTCACTGACACAGTTGTAAGAAGGTCTGCCAGTCTTCCCAGCAGCACCTAAAGCTTTTGCTTTACAGCTGTCAATACTTCAGCATTGGATTTGAAAGCTACTGCAATCTGAAACTATTCTTTCATTGCAGACCAGCTGCAAGACCCATCTTCCCATTTAATGCCTTTTGCCTCTGAACTGGTGGGAAACAGTGGCTTTTCCACTTGTGCCTCAACTATGTTCCTGCCATGGCCCAGGGACCAGGTGTCTTACTGTCATACCAGTTTGTCGCTGGCTTCCTGTGATGACCACACTGCCAATTAGCCATCCATGTTATTCCTACCCCAATTCTTTTACCGATCCAGCATTTGATTCAGAGCGGGTCACTGGCTCTGCCCTGATCTGTAAAGCAAAGGTTATTAATGCAAATTTCAGAAATGGGATGAGACGGAAATGTTATTAAGTGTCTTGTTTTCAGATCTATTGAAAAGAGCTGTAAAATAGCATTACTTTTCAAAGCTCATCTTCCAGGAGAAATTAATGTGAAATGGCTTTATTAACAACTGATCTTTTTCTCTCTTTGGAGCTTTCTGCAGGGTAAGATACTGAGGCTAATCACAGCAGATCCTAGCATTAGAAAAATCTGTGGAGAGACAGGTGTACAACTTCAGAGAAGGAGAAATATTTTGCCTTTATCTGCTGCTTCTCTCGCATCTGCTTGCTGGGTTTATAGGCATTTGTATTCGATGAACTTTTGTCTTTGCTGCCCAGCTTCTTTGTTTTGTTTGATCACGCAGCAAGGTTAGAATCTTGTATTTCTCACTCCATTTGTTGCCATGGGAATGACTCTGCTATGACAAACACGGTATTACAATGTCTCTGCAGGACTGAAGATGACGCACACAGGAGCTGTGAGAGTTTGGTGCTTTCAGCAAATTTGCGATGATAAGCCCTTAATACATGACGGCCCCAACCTCCACACACTGAAATCCATGGGAGATTTACCATTAACTTCAGCGTCTGCAGCGGGATTCGGAACTAATTATTCATGGAATTCAGCAGATACCCTTACAAATGGCTTCATTATTTATATGCCCAGGTTCTTGTGCACATGAAACCTACATTAGTCCTGTTGTTTTGTGCTTGCTGGAACAATTGGTGGTATTATTTTTTGGGCTTTTTTCGGCGGTAGTGCTAGAGGTGTTATAGTTAAAGAATAGAAAATTGTGAAGGAGATGCAGTGATAACAGGAGAGATGATACAGTTGGAAGAAGCAAGGAAGGTTTTTTCCTCCAAGTGTGGAAAAACCCCAGCACTTCAATTTTACTAAGACTAAATCAAAGTGGGTTTCTAGGTCTGTGCTGTGAGAGAGAGATGCCTTCAGGCTGTGGTGACCTGAGACTATGGTACAAACATGGAATTCAGGGGGCCAAGGTTCAAACCTCTGCTTTGCTGGGCTCAGAGTCATGAGGGCTCTAGAATCTACTTGGAGTCAGTCAGGACAATACTCCCAACTCTTCAGCATATCATTCTGGGTTAGAAAAGGACATTCTGAAACAGTTCCACCTTTGCAAAACACAGTTCGAACATTTCATTTCCATATGAGATCACAGGTGCCCACAGTGCTACACAGTGGAATTCCTCTTTCCTGATCACTGGCTAATGGCATCAGTACAGCGGCTACCCAGCACCCGCAGTGCTTACAGTGCATGTGTCAGATCTAGGCTCCACAAAATATTCTGAAATCAAATCTTCCTCTGAGGAAAACTGGCAAAGCTCCAGTGAAGTCAACACAACTTTAATTTCCACCATCTTAGAAAAACAGCTGGAATACCTGGGTATTGAGCCAAAGTGTCAGAGACATTTTAGAAACACATGTAAAAAGAATAGGTTGACATTTACAAAGAAAACATAAAGTTCACCATCAAAGATAAATGTCCTCCTCCTTCTCCCTCAAAATACCAGGACAAGCAAGGACTATCAAGGGGTAGACGGTTGTGTTTTGTGTAATGCTAAATACATGCTTGTTACCAAATGAACTGCACTGGCTGTGAACATTCACATTTGTACTTGATTCATGTTGGGGCATTTGAATGACAAGCATCAGTTTAGATCTAGGGAGTCCTCAACACTTAAATCTGTTTGCAGTTAATAACTCCTTACCAAATGCACCGTGAAAAATCACTTTGATGGGAAACAGCAGAAAAGCACTTTAGAACTTGCTACATAATATTCCTGTGTAAGTTGCTGAAGTGTTTTACTAAAAATCAGTGCGTTCCTGGTTTGCTATTGACCACATTCCAGGATATATGAAAACACACTGTTAATCTAGCTATTTGAGGGAGCAGAGAAATATAGCATCTTAAACCATGCTCATTAGTGGGTATTTGCTGCTGCTTGTATGTCACCAGCATGCGTGATAAAAATCATACCTGCACCACTGAATCAGTGATCCAGTAGAGAAAACAGATTTAGTCTGGATTTATTCTTCTTAGAGCATTTCATGAGAGACTGCCCTGGGAAATGCACTGCTGCCTGAAAACTCCTACTCTATCCATGGATAAAGGTACTAATGCCCTAGTGTCCTACAGACACTATACAGACAAAGAAACCAACAGCCATGTTGCTTCATGCCAGTGCTGTACACAGTCCAAGTACCTATTTTCTACAGCAATCAGCACAGATGCTCCTCCAGCTCAGGCAGTTTCCTCAGCCTTATGTAGATTGCCCATCTAGTTATCAATTAGTGAATTTTTTTTCCAGATACTTGTCCAGTTTCCCCATGAGCTTATAAAAACTGTACAAAGTCCTCAATATCCTTTAGCAAGGTGTTCCATAGGCCAAGCAACTGGCATGAACAAATCCCTTGTGTTAGCTTTGAATCTGGCTCCTAGCTCTTTCCTGTGCAAGAGATGGGGAGTCAACCCCTATCCACATTCTCTGCACCATTCATGATTTTGTAAACCCCCAAGTTAAATGCTTAGACATGATGAATTCAAGCCTACCTCCACAGTGAGAAGGTCACAACATAACGGGCTTCAACTATAGCAATAGGGACAGAAGAAGTACATCTTCAGAGGAATACATAGGCCTTCGGAAGGATCACCTACATAGGTATGAATTCTATCACTTCATTATTCCTCTGAAAATGAGCAGAGCTGCCAGGAAGGCTGAAACAGCAGCTTACCATGTCCCTTTCATTCTGAATATTAGCATGCCATCACCAAGCATCATCCCTTTTTTTGGTAAAGCAGTTGCTTTATCAGTGATATTTTGCCTCTGAGAGGCCCTGGGTTTCTGCCACTTGAGATCCCACTAGGTGCTAATTCAGTTGCCACTTACAGAGACAGGTTATTGACAACAAAAAAGTGATCAGTTCCAGGGGGAGCATAGGCTGCTCTCTCAAACCAAAACAAACTGGATTTGAAATAGTTTGGAAGTGAGCCCCTCATCAGTTCTCAACTTAGAGCCATCAGCATCCCTCTCTAAGATAAGCAACATATTGCAAATCACAGCTGGCCTTTTCAAGAGGGAAATAATCTGGGAGAGTTAGATACTACTGTCACCATAGAACACATCCAACATGCTCTTGGGCAAAGCTGTGGCTCATTCCCATACACCATAGCAGGAACTAAGAGTTGGATACTGTCAATCAGAGGTTATGTGGCTTCTGTAAAAGGACCAGCAAGCCACTGGGTTCAGAACTGTACTTTTGTAAATGCAAACACTGCCCAGGTTAGGCAACCAGCAGTGAGGAAAGAATAAGGATGCCTGGTATGCCTTTGAGTCCTGTGCTTATCATTCTCTACTTCATAAAGAGGTACCAAAATGACTGTGCTGAAGGGAGGTTAACTGAGGTCACACAAGCAATTTTAGCTCCGATATTTTCTATCTTCAGATTGCTTGACTTTGCAACCTTGGTGTTATTTCCAATTGTGAAGATCATAAGTGTATGTGTGTAAATAAGTATACAGACAAATTATAGGCTTTATTTTCTCCCTTAGGGTAGATTCTGGAGTATCTCAACATGGCTGGATGATAAGCTAGAATCTTTGATGAAGGCTTCATAAAAAAGAAACAGAAAACCAGAAAATACCAGCAGTTTCTATCTGAGGTTTCAGCAGATATTTGGCTGATATTTCAGAATTTCTGCTGCAGAGTTGCTTAGAACTAAGTACTGTGCCATATGCTATTGTGACACAAAGATTTATAAAGGTTAGCTCCTGTGTGCATATACAACATGACAAGCTTTTAGGAGAAGCATGCCACAGGACAAGAGCTACAGCCTGATCTGCTCAAGTAGCACTGATTTTTATAATTCTCCAGGCCTAAGCAAGAAGAAGTCCTGCTTTGGTCTGATCTTCAGAACATATCAGTGGAAACTACTTTCTTTTCATCTGGAAAGTGTTTGACATGTGCTAAAAGTTAAGAAGCACTGTGGAAGACTAGTAAAGTGGTAGGTAGGATGGGTTGCTAAAAATGTCAGCTCTACATTATAAGAATATGGAAGGTCAAACTTCCAGTAAGGCAATTTTGAAGCACGTTTTCATATCCAACAGCAGGCAATGAGTTACACTTAGTTTCTTGCATTTGCAAAAGGTTCGGAACAGGGTAAGATGTTTTTAAACCAATTATACTAGTGTTGGCCAGAATAGAGCTAGCTTTCTTCAGAGCAGCTTGTATGTGGCTATACTTTGGATTTGTGACTAAAACAGTGCACATAACACACCCTGCGTTCTTGCTGAGCAGTGTGCACACAGCATCATAGACCTTTTTTGCTTCTCACACTGCTGCCAGTGAGTAGGCTGTGGGTGAACAGGAAGCTAGGAGTGGACACAGCTGGGACAGCTGACCCCAACTGCCCAGAGGGATATTTCCTACCATATGACAACAGACTCAGCAACAAAAAGTTGGTGGAGGAGAGTTTTACCATGAAGTCCATTTCTTGGGAACTGGTTTGGCCATCATTTTGCTGGTGGTGAGATACTGGGGGTTTTTGTATCACTTGTTTTTCTTGGTTTTGCTTTTCCGTTTTCTTCTTTTACTTATTAAACTGCTTTTATCTCAAGCCACAGATTTTCTCACTTTTACTCTTCAAGTTCTCCCCCATCTCACTGCAGGGGCAGATGGAGTGAGTGAGCAGCCGTGAGGGGCTCATTGAAATTAACTTGGTTCTATTAAAAACATAAGAGTACTCCACCAGATTTAATACACTGATAAGCAATACAACTTATCCCAATAAATGTATTCTGTATTTAAAGGCAACGCTGTACTACTTTTAGAAGGAGAGTTAGCAGCAGTTAACTAGCTGGATGACATTTCAGTGTATCTGAAATTTAGCAGAAGACATCAGCGTTCTACATTTATTCAGGAAGGCAGGGAAGTAAAACAACTTCTCCCAGTTTCCAAATTCCACTCAGCCTTGCAATTTGAAATGAACTAATTAAATTTGGCATAGAAGGAATAAAAACTGAAATAAAGACAACCTGTTCTGGAACCTGTAGAAGAAGCTACTGATATCAAAAGCTGGTTCATCACATCAGCAATGTATGTTTCCAGCTGCTTTACCAGCAATTCCTCTCGAGCCAAGGTTAAACTTTCCTTACTCACTATACATAATTGGAGTATTATTTACATTTTGTTTAAATAATTTTAAAAGTAAGCCATCACATTTTTAAAGACTAATACATATACAATCTGGGCTATTGACTACAAGACTTTTTCCTACCATGCTTTTTACAGTAGTGTTAAAAACATTTTTCAAGTATATACCGGAAATTGGTTTCATTCTGCTGTTGGTCAGCAAGTACCTCTCATTACCTTTCAGTTAGGAGGCAGGATTGTATCTGCTGAGAAAATAATTCTAAGGTATCTCCTTGGTGAAAATCTGCAAATACTTCACAGCATGGTAGGCTACTGAAGGACACATCTTTTCAACAAAGAAAGCAGGGACTATCAACCACATTACCTAGCTAATACCACATTAACAGAAAGTAAGAACCAGGCATCCTGGGAAGCAAGAGGTCGTCTTCATCTGGTACCAACACTACTGTAGAGGAAGAGCATTGCCAAAGTGCAGAAGTGGCAGAACCAGATAAAAGACAAAGAAAGAGTCCCTGTTTTCTACCATTTGGGAAATCTGTAATGTGGATTGGTAAATAACATGAAACCTACAGAAATAACAGCAGACAGGCAGCAGGCAGTCTCACAGGTGCAGCAACATGAAAGGAAGTTCATGGGCCAGCTGGAAAAAGAAGGGCAAAATACTGTCTGGCACATGACCAGTCAGAGTTAGGAAGAGGCAGTCAGGCTATTTCAGTTTTTTATTTTTTTCCCCAAGTTTTCTTTCTGCTGAGGGCAAATAAGTCTATTTGCTCATACTTAATGGCAAGATGCCCTTCTTTCTGCGTTTGGGCCATGGCATAATTCCTCAAGCACGTAGGCACAGGCTTATAGGCACAATGATGAAAAGCGTATGGAGAAATACTCTGTCTACAAATGAGATATTGAAAACTGGGGAAACAATACTTTTTAATGAGTCTTTTTCATTTTACTGAGAAGATTGCAAGTGGCTAACACCCAGCAGGACTTCAGAAAAACAAATGGGCCACATACTTTTAATAGAGAAGCACCACTAACACAGGCATGTACACACGACGCTGTGCATTTCTGTAATGTGAATTTCTGCCATGAAGAATTCCTGTCACATCTGTACTTGGGCAGACCAGAACACATTATTGTTTTCTTCCTGGCAAGCTGTGGTAGCTCTTGCTTTGCAGTTTCCTGAATGACTGCATTAATTTGATAGACTCCAGATCAATGGTGTCTCTAAGTAAGATTAAATTACACGTTCCTTCTGTCTGTGTGTTATATGAGATTACTCTTAGCAGAATCTCAAATGAAGTAATTAGCTGACCATTGATGTAATGAATCCTAATTATTTTGTTTGTACAAACAATAAAGCCAGAATCATTTGTTTAGCAAGGAAGTGTAATTACTCTGAGCACTCAAGAAAATAAATCAAACAGTGCTACCTAGACCTGTAAATAATGAGCCTTTGACTTCCTATTTATACTAAGAATGCTCATGGAATATTTTCAGGCAGCTGGGAGCCAACCTTTGAAAGTAACATTTATCACAGTTATTATTTTGTTGATTATGTTCTTGGGTGTGCTAGGTGCCCTGAATAAATATCCATCTACACTGCCCTGTCACTGGCACCTGCTAAAAATTCACTGCAGCCTGTGCAATTTCCTGCAACTGTTTTTTGTTAATCAACAAGAAGTTGCTCACATCACAATCATTAGCCTGTACTGCTGCTAAGAGCACCAGTGGCTAGGGGCATGTCCTCAGCAAAGGATGAACGATCAGAAAAAAAGCACTTTACTATACACGGAGCAGGCTCTCCTCTGCCCAACATTTAGCCATGCAGGCTAGAAATGGAATAAAACCGGAAGGCAACTGACTGAGACTGGCCACAGCTGGGTCTTTCCCTTCTCCATGTTGATCTGCTGCTGCTGCAAAATGTTCACAGCGGTAACAGGAAACAATCAAGAGTCACTGGGGACCTTGTGCTGCAGAAAGCTGAGATCAGTCCAAAATTACGTGTGATTCTGCAACCTCTGCTAAATTTGCGTGACCCAAAAGCATGAGGGAGCTGACAAAGTAAGAGATCCCATTGCATGTGAACTGACTGCATGTTGCAACTACAGTGATGCAGCCCCCAACCATGTGTACTTTCTGCAGGTATTAACTCCTGATATCCGCCATTCTCTCAGGGTAGGTGGTTTCCTTCACCATGGTTTTGAAAGGAGATTCAAAACATACAAAAAATATTTTGCCTAATCTTTCTTTCATTTCTGGCTGCACTTCAGGTGTTAAATCTAAATTTAAAATGAACTTGCAAAGCCACAAATTCTGCAGCTGATTTGCTTTTCCTCTTCTCTCAGCCTGAACAGTGAACATTATTTTCTAGTTAAGTGGTGATCTATGATCTTATGGCAATACACGCTCACATCCTGATAAACCCCTTAGCCTGAATGAAAAAAAAGACACCTCTGCTTATAGCACTTGGAATCTCATTGTCATGACACTTAAAATACAGAATGAATGCTTCAAGCAAAATCACCCTGAAGCGAGCAAGGTGTAAGTTACTGTAATGTGTACTGGCTGAAGGGAAACTGAAAATCACTTGCTGGTGCAATAGGATCTGTTTCCATCATGCTTACAAGGTATTTCAGTTCATTCCCACCCCAAGCTGTTTCTCTTTGTTTATGTTCAGTAGCTATTAAAAACTCATAGAATGCTTTTTTTTGGTGTGCTTTTGCTGTATGCCTAATTGTCAAGCAGTTGCCGCTTGCCATTATGTTATTCCAGTATCCTCGAAAATTAATGGAAGACTTTAGTCTCTTTCAGAGAAGTTAAGAACGAATAAATACCACCTGCCCAAGGCAGTAGGACAGATGAATTAAAAAATGGTATCTAAATGTGCAGTGGAGGTGTGCTTCTGCCTTAAGCTTCTCTATTATTTTCCCTACAAACAACCTGACCCAACCAAATCATATGAAAGCAGAGAATTCCTTGGTCAGTCTTCTGGACTATCCTTCTTCTAGGGAAAAGCAGCACTACTAAATGTTTGGCTGCCTCTACACCAATTACTAAATGTCATATTGTTTTTCCAGCCTGAAAAATTCTGGTGACCTTACTGGATGACCACCAGTGGTACCAAACAATTAATGCTGAGCCAGACAAGCAAGAATAAAAACTCTCTGGGTGTTTTCAGGAAGGCTGAACTGCTGCCGAAACAATTCAGTGCGTGTGAAAACTACCTGAAATTGGTCAGTATTTCATGGGGAAAAATATTGGAGATGCTATTCCACATTTGAGTACCAGAGGAATATCTCATTGAAATAAGGGAAGTCTGATCTCTGGCCATACTACAAGTACACTGTACTGCACCCTTTAAATATTGGTCTCTTCTAAAGAGATTTGCAACAGGAGAAATCAAGGGTTTGATTTAGCTTAAGATGATTAAGTGATTATATTCCTGCAACACATTATTCACTCAATCTACTTTGTGTTGGGTAAATAATGCTTTATTCTATTCCTCCTGAAAACAAATGGAAAGTGAGATGACAGTACAAAGTAGAAGCTAACAGTATCTATAAACAAAAGAAATTGTGACAGAAAGAAAAGACTCAGTTCAACACTGCTCAGGTCAACAGTAAACTTGCTAACATTATGAAAAGGGAATCAGAAAAGCTGCTTGGGTTTAATAAGAAACTGGCAGCATTTTGTTTTCTTTAAACTTCTCTTTATCATCTCCTGTATTGCATCTGTTTCTTATGTCATCACTTCCAAAAGAAAATCCTTCACAGGAGGAATTCTGCTGCTTATAAGTATTTAGTCTAATAACATTAGACGAATCTTTTGACTTTTTCTGGTTTTCTGCATTAGAAGGTGGGCTGAATGATCCAACACAATTTTTTCAGAAGTGTCTGAAGAATCAGAAGTCCCGTCTTCAAAATTATTTTAGGCACTTGACCCCTAAATCCTCTAGAGGCAGACTTGGGCTGTTCCTTAGTCTCTTCTGACAAATTAATTAAGTTCATATAGCATATAGATGTATAAAAACTGAGTTCCTCTACTCTCGAAGGAGATGGATATTTAACTTCTAGAGCTACAGTACGCATAGCTCAAGAATTAAAACGGTGTAATATGTTTCCATCTAAAATATGGAGAAAATAAATTCCTTCTTTAACAGAGGCACTTAGCAAGCAAATTAATCTCAAGAAACTTTAGAAAAGTTTAAGTTAAACTAATTATCTGCAAGATGCCTGATGAAACATTTTAGCTTAACGATAGGAAACTGTCATACCTTTCTGAATCTGTCTGGTTCTTCAGAAGTTCCAGGACTCTGTTTAAAAAAAGAGAAAGAAAGAGAAAAACAAAAGCAGCATGAACTTAAGATCCCTGTGGAGCCTATAAATGAGCATTCACCTCACACAGGATGTTTCTTTAAAATTCATGGTCATCTGGATAGGGTGAACCAGCAGGAGAGTTTTTTTGGTTTTTTGGGTTTTTTGCCTTTTTTTTTTTAACGAGATGTTTAACACACATAAGGCAAAAAGCTGATGTTTTCAGGTTCGTAGCCATTTGAATCACATGAGCAGTTCTACCAGCGATAGCTTTGCCTTTACTGACACCTATTGACAATATTTATGCTTACACAAGGTTTTGGTCAACAAAGCAAAATGCATTACAATCAATTGCAACAGTTCTTCAATATGCTCCTTATTAACAGAGATCATGCTTATCTTCCCATACACTTTCAAGGATTTGTATCCTAAATAAGCTTTGGATTTGAAGACAAGGTTTCCCAAAGCAGAAAATTTTCAGGTATGTCGAATTTTAGGTGCTTGAGTTCTGATACCTTCCAAAGCATTTGCATACTGAAAGTACCAGATGTGTACCTGTAAAGTCTAATTCCCAAGATTACGGTATCTTGAAGTTTAACATGTATGCAAGTACTTAATTATGTATGTTTACACTAAGAACAAGGAAATTATCTTTAGCATACCCTGGAATATCTTATATATGGGGATGAATTCTGCCACACTTAGCATGTCTTGTATACAACTCAGTAACTTCTTTTAATAATTTGGTTCTTTCATTAAAATACCTCGTCTTTATTTCATCAAATCCTTGGCCCATAAAGACAGTTTCAAAAAGGACTAGGTCCTTCTGCGCATAGTTACTTTCTGAGTCAGTTCAGTCAGTGGCTATTCTGATCACTCTGTCTTCCAGCAGGTGACAAAGGTAATGAACAGTGAATATATTAGAATCATAGAATAGTTAGGGTTGGAAAGGACCTTAAGATCATCTACTTCCAACCCCCCTGCCATGGGCAGGGACACCTCACACTAAACTATGCCACACAAGGATGCGTCCATCCTGGCCTTGAACACCGCCAGGGATGGAGCATTCACAACCTCCCTGGGCAACCCATTCCAGTGCCTCACCACCCTAACAGTAAAGAATTTCTTCCTTATATCCAATCTAAACTTCCCCTGTTGAAGTTTTAATCCGTTACCCCTTGTCCTGTCACTACAGTCCCTGACGAATAGTCCATACCCAGCATCACTAGAGCCCCCCTTCAGATACTGGAAGGCTGCTATGAGGTCTCCACACAGCCTTCTCTTCTCCAGGCTGAGTAGCCCCAACTTTCTCAGCCTGTCTTCATGCAGGAGGTGCTCCAGTCCCCTGATCATCCTCGTGGCCCTCCTCTGGAGGTGTTCCAACAGTTCCATGTCCTTTTTATGTTGAGGACACCAGAACTGCACACAATACTCCAAGTGAGGTCTTACAAGAGCAGAGCAGAGGGGCAGGATCACCTCCTTAGACCTGCTGGTCAGGCTCCTTTTGATGCAGCCCAGGATACAGTTGGCTTTCTGGGCTGTGAGCGCACACTGAAGCCGGCTCATGTTCATTTTCTCATCGACCAACACCCCCAAGTCCTTCTCTGCAGGGCTGCTCTGAATCTCTTCTTTGCCCAACCTGCAGCCGTGCCTGGGATTGCTTCGACCCAGGTGTAGAACCTTGCACTTGGCATGGTTCAACTTCATAAGGTTGGCATCAGCCCACTTCACAAGCGTGTCGAGGTCCCTCTGGATGGCATTCCTTCCCTCCGGCGTATCAACCGAACCACACAGCTTGGTGTCATCAGCAAACTTGCTGAGGGCGCACTCAGTCCCACTGTCCATGTCACCGACAAAGATGTTGAAGAAGACTGGTCTCAACACCGATCCCTGAGGGACACCACTGGTCTCCAGTCAGACATTGAGCCATTGCCCACAACTCTTTGTATGCAGCCATCCAGCCAGTTCTTTATCCACCGAGTGGTCCACCCATCAAATTGATGTCTCTCCAATTTAGAGACAAGGATGTCGTGTGGGACAGTGTCAAACGCTTTGCACAAGTCCAGGTAGATTATGTCAACTGCTCTGCCCCTGTCCATCAGTTCCATAGCCCCATCATAGAAGGCCACCAAATTGGTCAGGCAGGATTTCCCCTTAGTGAAGCCATGCTGGCTGTCATCAAGCACCTTGTTGTTTTTCATGTGCCTTAGCATGCCTTCCAGGAGAATCTGCCCCAAGATTTTGCCAGGCACAGAGGTGAGACTGACTGGTCTGGAATTCCCCGAGTCAGGGGAATTACATATATATTCTTACTGCAGGAACCATTAAATAAAAATTATAATTTGGTGGAGAACACTATGGCTATATTTGTTCTGTCTTTGATGGTATTTACTGAAAGGGGTTTTAATTATGCAGACACAGACACACATACTCTTAAATTATGACTAGCAGCATGAAGCAACCTAAAAGGGCAATGGCAGAGATCAGCAACTGTGAACTGAGTGCTGTAGCCTACCAGTGTACTCGTAGACTCTTTCAGTATAGATTTGTAGAGCATCCACTGGTAACGGAGGTCCTCCAGATCTTCAGAATATTCAGTGAAGGGCTGACTATGAAGAAGGTCCTCAAAGAGACGCTGACCATCAGGCACATGAGACTGCAGCTCCTGCAGGCAAAGACAAGATCAGCAGAAACTCAGAATTCAAGAAGGCCCCACTTTTAAAATCTGATGTTCAAAAGAACAGTGGTACTAAATCAAACAACTGAGTACTCTGGAATAGTGCATTTATTTTTGTTATTAATTTTTTGGCCTGAAATGATATCAAAAGCTCCACTCCCCTGCAGGAAGTGCATTTGTGTTTAATTTCTTACAGCATCCATTATCATTGCATCTGGCTACATTCAGCAAAAAGAGAACACATGAGGCCAAATGACACCAAGCTGTGTGGTTTGGTTGATACGCCGGAGGGAAGGGATGCCATCCAGAGGGACCTCGACACGCTTGTGAAGTGGGCTGATGCCAACCTTATGAAGTTGAACCATGCCAAGTGCAAGGTCCTACACCCGGGTCGGAACAATCCCAGGCACGGCTGCAGGTTGGGCAAAGAAGAGATTCAGAGCAGCCCTGCAGAGAAGGACTTGGGGGGTGTTGGTCGATGAGAAAATGAACATGAGCCGGCTTCAGTGTGCGCTCACAGCCCAGAAAGCCAACTGTATCCTGGGCTGCATCAAAAGGAGCCTGACCAGCAGGTCTAAGGAGGTGATCCTGCCCCTCTGCTCTGCTCTTGTAAGACCTCACTTGGAGTATTGTGTGCAGTTCTGGTGTCCTCAACATAAAAAGGACATGGAACTGTTGGAACATGTCCAGAGGAGGGCCACGAGGATGATCAGGGGACTGGAGCACCTCCCGTATGAAAACAGCCTGAGAAAGTTGGGGCTGTTCAGCCTGGAGAAGAGAAGGCTGCGTGGAGACCTCATAGCAGCCTTCCAGTATCTGAAGGGGGGCTCTAGTGATGCTGGGTATGGACTATTCATCAGGGACTGTAGTGACAGGACAAGGGGTAACGGGTTAAAACTTCAACAGGGGAAGTTTAGATTGGATGTAAGGAAGAAATTCTTTACTGTTAGGGTGGTGAGGCACTGGAATGGGTTGCCCAGGGAGGTTGTGAATGCTCCATCCCTGGCGGTGTTCAAGGCCAGGATGGACGCATCCTTGTGTGGCATAGTTTAGTGTGAGGTGTCCCTGCCCATGGCAGGGGGGTTGGAAGTAGATGATCTTAAGGTCCTTTCCAACCCTAACTATTCTATGATTCTATGATTCTATAAATACCAGGCATCGATTTTGATCAGATTGTTTTAACCAACCCCTTTTGCCATATCATGCTGGAAATGTCCAGTCCAACAGCTAGATGTCAGGCTGCTCCCTTCCTACCACTCCAGCTCTAACAGATCTTTCTTACTAGAAGGGGTGAAATACTTGTCCTAATTTCCTGGGCTTCATCTACTCTAAAGTATCCTAAACCAAAAAGTGTAGTGTTTGACTTTTGTTTGGTCTTTTGTCTGGTTTGGAGGTTTTTTTGCTGGTGGTTGTTTTTTTTTGTCCTCCTTGTTTTGGAGGGGGAAGGGGAGTTCATTGGGTTTTCTTTGTTGGTTTATTGGTGGGATGTGTGATTTTTGGTTTTGTTTTAATTCTGAAAGAACTGTCTCCATCTTTGTCTCCATTTTAATTCCCTGAAAACTAACCTCCAGTTTGCTCTTGCGTGTTTTAATTTCCTCTGTGGAAGATGGAGCCACATCAAGAATTTTGGTCAGTTTCTTTTTCTCTCCTTGTAACCACTCTTCAAATTTGTGTAGAAGCTTCAAGTGGCTGCTTGTATGTTGCCCTTCTTCTATCCTCTCCTAGGTTACAGAAAAAAACAGGAACAGAAAAGGCCTTACTGTTATGTCAGATGTTTCCTCTGAAGGCCTGATTGCGAGATCTTAACCTCCAACACTGTAACCCATAGTATCACATGAAGCCAATAAAATTGTTCTTGTGAGACTGATATGAAGTCAGATATAGAGTCCCCTCTCACCTGCTTATGGTTGGGATCTATATCTGAATGATGGAACACAGGTCCAGACATCCACCTGCTGTCTGCAAATTCTGTTTTCTTCTTATTATCAACCACTGGTTTACTTAACTGCCACTTCTTGGGAAGACTTGAAAATACAAAACGGGAGACACCAATGCAGTTAAACATAATGATGAGACATCACATTTTGACTGGGTCTATGGGGGACACTTCAGGTGAAATAGCACTATTATTATTATTAATAGCACTATAACTATTAAAGTTATTTCCAATGTATTTTTAACAAAGCAAGATCAAGGCAGGAGTGTCTCAAAGTAGCACCAGTCTCCTTGTTCTGATATTTCCAAATGTTTTGTTTTCTTTCATTCAGTGGAGTGAGGGAGCAGAAAAAATACAACCTTAACAATGTATCTTCACATCTGGTAACAACAGGCAGTACAATGAAGCCTTCCTCCATTTAGTCACTCCATTTTTATGCCTATTCTGACACTATGGATGAATATAATTACACATGTAGCACAGTATTAAATTTTAATACAGTAGCAGTTTGGCATTACACAGTGAGGTCAAAATAAATTAAGCTCAATAAATATATTAAATTTTATATAAAAATATAATGTATTATATAAATATATAGAATCACAGAATCTATAACTATATAAATCCAAATCTAAATATATTTATTGTAAGAAATTTGCCAGGTAAGAGAGGATTTGAGCTCTGTTTATCCTCCTGCAGGTTTGAAAAGAGCACAAATCATAGTGCAGATACAGCCTCCTTGGACATATCTCCAGATCAGACAGTTAGGAGAACAGGAAGGTGAGACAGAACAGCAGAAGTCAACCGTCTATGTCCTAATTCCTCTGACACAAACTGGTAGTACCAGGGTTAGCCAGGTCTCAAGGCGGCACTGCCTATACCAAGCATGAAGTAAAGGCAGCTTCATAGACTGCTCTGCTCCCTGGATTCTTTAAAATGGTTTTCTTAAGAGTAATGACTTCCAGTTTACAAAAATATTAAATAAAATTTCATCTTGCTCCTAACATTCTAACATGGCTGCTGACTTTCACAGCACACAGCATAAAGCATCAACTATGCCTGGTCATGTAGCAGCATACATATCTTATCAACATATCGCCCTCATATCCCTTGAAGGGACATGAGGAAATGTCACATGAACACTTACCAAGTTTCCATCTCCTTCAGCAGTCTCCATGATTCCTCCAGCTGATCCAGCTCTGCCTGGACATGGGCAGCCTCCTCTGAGGAAGAATTCTCCATGACCAGTTTTCCATAAGCTTTCACAAGGCACAGCTGGATCTCCTTATCTGGTAACTCAGCTAGCCATCTCTGAAACGTACAGCCCTTACAGTTACTTCTAGGTATCCTGGGTAAAGCAGAGGCTATGTCAGACTGAAAGCCATGTTCAGTCCAGGACTATGCTGGTTCTGTCGGCACTAGCTAGAACATACCTAGCAGGGAAAAAACATACGCTGTGGATTCTTGCAAAGAGCCAACATAGGTCAAAGAGCTGATGGCAAAACTTAAAGGGTGCAAACTGTCAATGCACCCCTTCAGTAGCCTTCCCATGAAGTATCTTGTGTGTCCCTTGTGAAGGAAAAAGCTGCCAGCTGAAGTAACCCATCAGAGTGAATTGAGCATGCAAAATAGCTTTTTGCTGTGTGGCAGTATCAGCTGTGCAATAGCTCAGTTCAATACAGTATAATGTTAGCTAACAGGGTAATAACGTTCAAGGTATCGATGAGTGCATACAGGCCAAGGTAGGTATTCTCCCGAGAGATCACCCTGGCAGAAGAGCTCCCTTTAAAACCACCTATCCTTTGATAACACTCTATCCATCTCAACAGTTCTCAGCCATTTCTCACTGTTCCTGTTTTTACCTAGCTCCACATCCCACAACACAGGGTGAGGGATGTGGAGCTAGGCAAAGCAGGAAGGTGGCAGTAAAAAAGTCACTGCAGGAGGAACAAGCCATCATTACTCTCCTCAGCCAGGAAACCCTCACCAGAAAAACCCTGCCCTTAATGTCTAAATGCTGCAAGGTGAATAATTAACATCTTACACCAAGATGTTTTTCTCACCTTAAGGTCTGCCACCTGGCCCTCAGTGTACTGGTCTCCTTCAGCACCCTGGTAGAGCTCAATCATCTCCGTGGTTACTTTGATCCACTGCTTAAGGTCAGAGAGTTTGTCTTTATATGCATAGTGCTTCTGAATGCACTCTTCACTCTGTTGTATCATCATCTACAAACAGTAAAAATTTGTCAGTAACTGAACAGACAAAAAAAACCCCAATTTCATTACTGGATCTAATATGTAACTACTGACAGAGAATCTCATGAGCAAGAAGGGAAAAAGAAAAACAAATCCATCTGTTAATGAGACACAGAAAACTTTGTCCTTTAGCATCAGTGGCATAGAAAACACCTAGAACAGCCTGCAGGCCTGAATTCAGCCACAAGGGGGGGGGGGGGGGGGGGGGCATTAAGCACTAAAATTGCTCCCTTTTCAGCTGGAACAGAAAACAGATTATGTGTGGGGTTTATAATACTCCAGTCCATATTAAATATATCTTATACTTCCAGAATCAGAAATTTCCTGAATCAGAAGTTACTATACAGAATTTTTTTGCAAAAGTCCAGTTCAGCAATAACGAGGGTTACTGAGATTGAAACTAGAATTTCACAGTGCGTATTAGGGTAACACTTTATCACACGTATTTCCGCAGTGACCTGCACAACTAAGGTAATTTTATAAGCTGTTCTTCTGAGACTGCTTTGGAATGTCCTTTTATAGCTATGTCTATAAACTACAAAAATCTTCAGTTTAAAACTAGTACTTGCACAACTGCAACACTGTTATTAATTTTTAGGTCACGAAACTATAAAAACCAAACAGTTTGGTACAAAACCACTCTCCAGGAATCTGTGAATAAGCCAAGCACCTCCATGATAATATAACTATAAGGTCTTTAGATCAGAAATCCCAGGCCCACTCCAGATATGATTTATATAGATATAAGAACTGTGTGGATGATAACCTGTCCCAAAGGCAATCACATTACAGATATTCAGAGAATCCTGGAAGAGTTAGCAATGTCTTGAATTCAGTACCTTCTTCTCTTAAATGAAAATATCTGTCACTCAAAGGATATAATCTCATATGCTTACAGATTTTTAAATATTTTTAAATAGTGGCAACTGACAACTCCTCAGGCCATGAAAACCTCTTCCTTATGTTACCTTCAGTGCTATCTTCAGGGCCTGAGAGTCAGATGAAAGTTGGTTCATTTCATGCTTGTGGGTGGTATTTAACTGACCAAGCTTCTCTACCTCCTCCATTTGCGCCACAAGCTCTGCCAAGTCATCTTGGATCATCTGCAGAGGAAAAGACAGATTCCGTATGGGTAATATGCTAGGCATGGCATGGACTTTCACAAAATGTATAATAAAACATAGTTTCACTTGACAGTATGAAAACAAAAAAACAGGAATAATCACTGTCATTAAGAAAACTTAGTATTTTGATGACAAGGAGTAAATGTTTCCAAAAGAAATAGTTGAACGTCCTTCCACGTTACCAGTTGATAACAAAGAAGGTAAGTTGCTGGAAAGCCACCAGAGGAGACAGAGTATAATCAGCTGAGTACTACTAAGAGCTATGGTGATAACGCCTCTGTGGTCACCACGGGTGAAGTAGCACCACATAGCTGAATCACCATAGCTCACAGGCCAAAAGGGAAGAGTCACATCCCTTCTCTCTTCCTCTCCTGTTCTTCTCTCGCCTCTCCCAGCTATGTAGTCGTACTGCATGCTTTGAATAGGCTCTATTGCAAGTTGGACCCTTTGCTGAACCAGTTCAAAACACTAACCAAGCAGAAAATTATAGTATTTTTTTTTTCTTATCTTGGCCAGCTCAATCAGCCTGTGGAGTAAACCCAGCAGATGTCAAAGCTGTGATGAAGTAAAGAGCAGGAAGGGGGGGGGGGAATGCAGAAGGAGGTAGGACAATGGGAACTCCCTGCTTTAGAAGGAAATTAGATTGGTTCAGGTTATCTTTGCAATTTCCCTCCAGTGGGAAGTATCAGGATACAATTTATTTTAGCAATCAAACTAATCCAGAAAGGTGTGGGACCAACAGCTTCCAGCTGCTTGTTCCTTCCCGCAAGCCCAATTTGCCAATTCTTCAGCTGCAATGCTTCAATTTCATTTACTCCATGCTATGAAATAGATCAAATGAAATAGAGGAGACAAGATATGAATTCCTAATGCTAATAAAATATGAACAAACAGGACCACAATTAACTGACAATATCACAGTCAAACATTACTGTAATGTACCTGAAGTCTCTGGAGTTGTGTCTTTTTACCCAGGAGGTCAGGTTTCAGTTCCTTCTCTAGATCCAGTTTAGCTCTAATGGCAGATAATTTCTTCTGCAGAGGTGCGAAACCAGCATCAAAGTGCTTATGTTGAGATAGAAAATTGTAGATGGAGAAAGAAGAAAAAAGATACAGCATTCAACATATATCCTTTGGCATTATCTTTTGTCAATGTCCATTTCATACTCAGAACAAACACCAAGCTACGCTATTAACAGACCACAAAATTATTTGAATATTTGATCGACCTAGAAAAAGGGACTCAGCACAGCTGGTTAGTACTAAATTTATATTGATGCAACTGGCTGAGTAAAAGATTGATCATTGTCACAAGAGAAGACTATATATGAGCTTTAAAGCTCACCTGGATTGTTCTCTTGCTCTGCATCAAACTTTCATGTATAATTTCTCTCTTCTTTGAAGCTTCAGCTACTTCTTGCAGGAAAGTCTTTGCTTTTTCCTCACCAAGGACATTGTTTAGCAAATCCTTCTTCAGCTGTAATGTCATGAACTTCTCTTTGAAGCGGGAGCTTTCAGCTAGAGCAGCCTAAAGGAGAAAGATTCTTCCAGTGAAATCATACCAAAAACATTAAAAAACATACAACCATATTATTCTCACACAAGTCACACAACCGAAGTAGTACGACACAGTTGGGTAAAAACAGCATGCTGGGCCAACAAGGGGTAACGGAAGGTACCTGGACAGTGCCCAGTTAAAGGAAAAGTCTTCCTGATAATGTTAGAAGCACCAGGGCTGCATCCATTTTGTGAACAGAAATAGAGGAAAGCTGTACTATGGAAAGAGTTGTCTGTGCAGAGGAGAGGCCTAAACAACCAACAGAAAGGACAGCTTGAATGCTTATCCCAAGGATAAACTCCATCCCTGTTCACAGACACATTTATTCTGGAGATCACAGGGATGACAAAGTAACAAAAGCACCTTGCTAGGCACATGCAGAAATCATGCATTATAATCGCACGACCGTATTACTACACGGTTCTTAACAGAGGCCACAGATTTCCTTTCCAGGGAGATCTGGGCTAACGCTAAACAATATTATCATCATTGTTAAAGTATCTAGCACTTTAATTCAGCCTATTCAGTTGACAACGCCAGTTAACTAAAGGGAAGAAAGTAAGGCATTCTGCTACAGCTAGAGCTAAGTATTGACCTTCCATACTTTTGGGGCTCCTGCCATACCGGAAAGGCCCTTCCAGCTGCTTTCTGTCCAGCAGCTGTATGCAGGCAGCTGCTTGCAGAGCTTGGGCAAACACAAGCTAAGAATCAGTTTCTGAACTTAGTAACAGGTTTGCTACCTCAATGTGAGCCAGTGCTGGCTCTGGAGTCTCCAGGAGCATCTGGACTGATGGCTTCCACCGTTCAAAATCTAGCAGGGGATTTTGGAAGAGTCTTCTCAGTTCAGTTTCTGTATCAGTGCTCATTTTAGATGTCTTGCCTCTAACACTGCAAGCGGAAAGTGACAGCCGAGAGAAGGATTACAGAGAAATCCAAGTCCAAACATCCTATTCATCAAGGCATGAATTAACACAATGCTCATGTGTAAACTGTATCTGATGCAAAAGCCTCAGTCTTTTTTATTGTCTGAGCCTGGTGTCGCATACTGACAGGTGCTCAGACAGAGACATACAACAAAACTTTATTTAGACAGTGTTAAGACACATCTGTCTCTTGGGCAACTGTGTATCAGGAATTACTTTGCCTTTCTAGCAGCCAGCAGTCTCCCCTCACGTGATCTTTCTTGGCTGCTCGTCATCACGAGCATGATTTAACAAATCATATTATCAGAGTGGTCTCGCTGACTGATGGGAGGAAAAAGCCAAGAGGGTCTACAATTTAACTTTAGTTGCCTGCATTGTTTTACATATTATCAAGTCTTTATTGCTTTACAAAATTACATTAAGAAATCTTTGCTCACCCTATGATACCTACACAAAGAGGAAAATATATAATTTTTTCAAATATAATTTTTTTAAATTTTGCTGAACCAGTAGTATTTATATTAATATATTATTGGTGATTCTGATAAAAGCTTTGTATTTTTATATATATACGTTTACACATACATGCACAGCCATGTGTGTATAAATGTTGAAAAAAACAATTTAAAAATCAGCGCACATTCACTAAACATCCAAGCTTCTCCTATAAAGGCTTATCCAAAAAACAGCAGAGTAACAAGGTCTAGCAGTGGCACACTCCATGCAGCTGCCTCCTGTTTTTCTCAGGTTTCCTGACTTCCCAGTTTACAGAATCCTATTTGATATAGCAGAATGCAATCCAAACTATATGCTCACATGGGAACAGTATCCTGCAGATTCACAAAACAGGCTGGCAAGAGCAATACCAATCAAGATTAATACTGCCTTTCTATAAAATCAAACCCAATAATCTTACCTGCATCAGTGGGATGTTACGGAGGTAAACAAAGGCAAGGTTGCAGAGGCCAAGCTCCGCAAATAGAAAGTTCTAACATTACATGTTCTTTGCCATTTGCTCTGCTGCCCCTGCGAGGCTCAGCGTGAAGCTGCCAGACTTCGCAAAGAAGCTTTAGAGGAGCTGGCAAAAGAGCAGCTGCCATTTCCTACTCAGAGGCAAGTCCTCTGCCTTCTCTGCTTCTCTTTCAACATCGTCTACTTGTTAGTTTTTAAACTTAAATCCTTTCCTGTAACGACCTATAACCCCCTTCCAGCAGGACAGTATACTGTGCACTCAACAGAGGAAGATAAGCTTGGATACAGCAAAAAAACTGACCTTTCCTTTTCCTTAAAAAAAGCTCCTTCCTTCTAGTTTGCAAAATTTGCTGCGGCTTCTTTACTTCCTGATTCCAGGCAGCCTGGAAACGGAAACGCTTAAGTCTGGGGAGAGGCTAAACTTTCAGAGTTTCCAACCCAAGGCAAGTTGAAAACAGGAATCATACACATATGCTGGCAGGAGAAAGAGAATAAACTCTGCCAAATAATTGCTAAGGCTGATGAATCACTACCACAAAGTCAACAAGGGAGTGTCATAACTCTTCTGAACCATTTACTACTACAGCTTTTGTCCTGAATTTCTAGTTGCTGTCATAAAAGGCAAGCAAAATACATAAATTATTATTATAAAATGCTAAGATGATCAAATTAGCTGCCTACAATCTGATTTTCTTCAAACCATACACAACATTAATGACGGAAGATCACTGCTTGAAAATAGCCAGCAGCCTACAGCTCCTAGCAAATGACTAAAATTACAGGTTTACTGCAGTGTGGAGGTAGATGTAATTAGCAGAAGCCTTTCTTTCCTACCAGCCACCTACAATTGGATGGCACATTACTTTTTTCTTAGGTCCTTGTTAATCCTTTCAGTGTCTGAGAGGCAATTCTTCCCCACCCCCCCTGCATAATCAGACTTTCCATCACCTTTGATACTGCTGTATCGCAGAAACAACACTCTCAGTGTGTGGCTGCACATCTTGGGAAAACCGTAGCAGTTCCTTAAGCTGAGCCTTCAGTCTCTCGACATTGGACTCTTCTGCAGCCAGAGCTGCTCTTGTTGCCTTAATCATAAAAACAATAGATTAATGGTCAATGAGAAACTTAACATGAGCCGGCAGTGTGCACTCGCAGCCCAGAAACCCAACTGTATCCTGGGCTGTATCAAAAGGAACGTGACCAGCAGGTCGAAGGAGGTGATCCTGCCCCTCTACTCTGCTCTCGTAAGACCTCACTTGGAGTATTGTGTGCAGTTCTGGTGTCCTCAACATAAAAAGGACATGGAACTGTTGGAACAAGTCCAGAGGAGGGCCACAAGGATGATCAGGGGACTGGAGCACCTCCCGTATGAAGACAGGCTGAGAAAGTTGGGGCTGTTCAGCCTGGAGAAGAGAAGGCTGCGTGGAGACCTCAGAGCAGCCTTCCAGTATCTGAAGGGGGCTTATAAGGATGCTGGAGAGGGACTATTCATTAGGGACTGTAGTGACAGGACAAGGGGTAATGGGTTAAAACTTCAAGAGGGGAAGTTTAGATTGGATATAAGGAAGAAATTCTTTACTGAGAGGGTGGTGAGGCACTGGAATGGGTTGCCCAGGGAGGTTGTGAATGCTCCATCCCTGGCAGTGTTCAAGGCCAGGTTGGACAGAGCATTGGGTGACATGGTTTAGTGTGAGGTGTCCCTGTCCATGGCAGGGGGGTTGGAACTAGATGATCTTAAGGTCCTTTCCAACACTAACTATTCTGTTACACCTCATTTAGTGTCTGGCACATGTGAGAGATAAGAGATAAGTCTGTCTCTCAGGGTATTCACACATACCCTTTCTGCTGCTGCCTTTTTTTCTGGTTGTATGGAATACAGGCTTTGTTAAAGCAGAAAACATTCTCCGAAACAGTTTTGTTCCTTCAAGCTCTCTCTCCTCTCTTCACAGTGCCTAGCCTCTGCATCTGATCTGCAAGTTTCACTGAATGAATCACAAACAGGTCCAGTGTCAGCTCACTGATTGCAGTATAAAACATGAGATGCATTTCTGGAGCAGACTTAACTGCATCTGTTTGCATGAATACGTCTTTCTCAAAGACTCATATATAGTATGTTAATTTTAGGGTGATTTAGGTCAAGAAAATAACAAAAAAACTATGTAAATGTAGCTGGATTGAACCAGTCAGCATTTTGTGGATCCTTTTTTGTATATACTTTTTCTAGCTAGCCCTGCTGAGTTCTAGACACATAAATTGCAATGAAAGGCATTTTGAGAAGAGATAATAAATGCAAAAACAGTCCTCAAGAGGAAATGAGTGGCAAAGATGCTTACCTATGTTATGCATGACAAACTTTTTGCACTTATTTTTGCAACAGATTGATTTTAGTATAAATACTGGATTACTATAAACTTGGGACTTTGCAGGACTAAAGATGTCTCTGCTGGTAAAGGAATACAGGAACATGCCTTACACAGATGAAAGCAGAATATAGAAATGGTCTTGCCAAATACCCCAGAAATAGATGTATATGTGTGTGTGTATGTGAATTTGTATATACGGTCAGACATTATTTTCTTGTTCCTTTTTTAAGTAGGGCAAATTATATTGTTTGCTCTGTATTGTGTTCTTTTTGCATGTGGTCCATTCAAACCCAAGACAAACTCCAACACATGCTCCAACCCTGCTCCCTCTGTGCTGAGTGAGATAAAGGCTAAAATAGTTGATTCCACTGTCGCTATTCACATTTTCTTGGTCTGTTTCATACACAATCATACTCTTTCCTTACCACCTTTAATCAATGGGACAGGCACCTGTTGTTGGATGTGACTACACATGCTCAATCTATGGCAGACCTTTATCTTGCTTGTTTTAGGCATACAAAGGATAACAACTTACATTGCATTTTCTCCACAGCATTACAAACTCATCTTCAGTCTTTTCCCCTTCCCCAGGCTCTAGGTGATTTTCTAATTTCTGTAGATATTTTCTCAACACCTTGATGTCTGCTTCTAATTGTCTGGCTTGGGATTCATAGGCACTTTCTGACTCCTGGATCTTGAGCAATCTCTCCTCCTCCTCACTATGCAGCAATTTCAACTTTTCCAATGCTGTTCTTAGCATTTCAAGTTCATCCTTCATTCTCTCAGCTCCAAGTGGGGAGGTATTCTCAATCACATCTGCACACTCATTTTCAAGTTGGTCCAATTTTTTTCCACCACTCCTAATGTTTTTGGCAATTTCCTGCAGAAAGAAGTTAAAGATTAGCTGCAGGGATGGGAAATTGGGGGAAACACTGAAAGCAATAGAGAAAAAAAACAACACCTCTCCTGGTTGTACATATTTTGTTCTTCCTTTCTTATTACAAAGTATGTCTCTTTTCAAGTGACCAGAAGCCAGGGTTGGTAATTTGCTTGCCTTCTAAGTACTACTAACTGCCACGATTCTGAAGATATTGTCTTGATTTTCATAAATGCTTGTCATCTGAGGTCCCTGACAAAGACAACGGGAGCTACAGGCACTAAGGAGTTCTTACAGTCAGATCTCTGAGAGATTTAAAGCTAAAGAGTATAGGCAGTGGCACCAAAATATTGGATACTGTTCTCAAAACTGGTATATCACCAGCTCTGAATTCTCAAAAACACGTGAGCCTTCAGGCTTTATTTGGATCATGATTACCAAATATCACTCATTTAAACAAGTTTAAAGAGCAAGATTCTCAAAGAATCCCATAACCAAGGCTTTATCAAGAACAAAACAGACTAGCCTGTGACTTCACAGTTGGAAGAACCACATGTACTAACAGTTTTAGGACCTGATACAACTCTTCTCCCAGCCCATGTTAAAATCACACATTATTTCATTTGTATAATTCTTTTCTCAAGTACATCCTTGTGTGGTTTGAGAAACATATAAGGGCATAAAGAAAGAACACACAATCCTAGCTCCTTGTTACAACTATACTTTTAAGGACCTTCAGTGCCTTTAACTTGTCCTCTGCTGAATACTTGGTAGCTTCTCCAGTGCAGGAGTTTAATCTTTCCGTCACACCATTCAGCCACAATTGAAACCGGTTGACGTTAGCGCTGTACTGCTCATGTTCCTTGGTTATCTTTTTAAGCAGGTTCACTCTGTTCTGTAACAAGACACATCACAAGCTGTAAGGACAGTGCTTATCTGGCTCTTCTTCCTTTACATTGTAACACAGAATTTATAAACAAGAGTCCCTTTCCATAAGTCCTGACAGCACTTGATCTCCAGAATAATTCAGAATTCATCTCAAGAAACAGAACACAAAAGTATGTAAAAGGTTCTCCCCATTTGGGTCATGCTGTAGGCTTTCAATGGCTAGTCTCCAATAAGACAAATTGCAAGGTCCTCTCAGGTGAATTTCTAGCCTCTCCTTTCCAAAATTTCCTAGTATCTCACTAGAAAAAGAAAAGAGAGAGAAGTCAGTTTCTGGTTTTTACCTGGTTTTTCACTTACTTTTTTACTTTTACCAAGCACGTTGTTCCCCATGCTGGTTAAAAATAAAGATTAGCACACAACACACTTACTTGGTCCATCTCTCAAAATGAAAATAAGAGAGACTGTACTACAGGCATGTGTACACATTGTTTTAAAGTGTTCATTATTTAAGCAGGCTCTACAGAAAGTGACTTTTACATAGATTGGGAACTTTCATACTTATTCAATTAGCAGATTACAAACTATCCTGTGATGATATCACAGACCCTGGAAGCAAATTTAAGCCTATGAGAAGCAGGTTTCATTTTCTGAGTTACTGAGTGTACAACCTTTAACCAACAATTCCTGAACTTACAGGGGCTGAGTTGCTCCCTGCTGATCCAGTCTGGCATCCTTGCAACAAGACAAAAGACACATTTACCTAGGCTATCCCTGTTTGTCAGCTGAAGCTTAGGTCTTGCTGAAGAAAATTTTACACAAATCACAGTTAATCCTGCTCTGTTGTTTCACTAGTATAATATCTAACCCAAATATTACTTCCTATGAAATCAGAATTTTTTCTTGCCCTTCATCATTTGGCATGGAGAGCAACTGAGGTACACTATGGTTACATTAGTAAAAAATTGTTCCTTGTGCAACCCATCTAGGGCTTGCAGCACTCCTGAAAGGCTTTGCTGTCACACACAACAGGCTGAGTTTTATTTTGCATAATATGGGACACATCCCATGCCTCTGAGCTTCACTCTAGCTGCTCTCCACAGAGAGCAGGGTGATAGCTGCAATGGTGGACAGAATTTCAAATCCACTCTGCATTTCCCTTGTCTCTGGGTACGTCGTCACATCTGTCAACCTGCCTTAGGTGGCAGTGGGCCATTGCCATTCTGTCAATATCTCTTCATCCAGGCCAGCAGAAGGGCAGCATGAACATCAGTCACCATGGGATCTCCCATGTGCTGTGGCATGGCAGTCCCTGTGGGACTTTGCCCTTCCCCTTTGTGACAGGTTACGCCTGTGGTGCAGTACAAAGCCACAAATGGGTGGGCATAACACCAGCCTGTTTTCCACACTGCCACTGCAATCTCTGCTGACTGGTACAAATCCAGAGTGACTCCCTTAAAGTTAGCTGACTTGCCTTGGTACAAAAGAGGGACAGCTAAGGGACAACTGATTCCCATGGAGGATGAAATACTGCCCGCTTATTAGAACCTTTAATAGCGCCATCTATGCAAACATGGATTTATATGAGACCAAAAAGCAGAATTATGACTGCAGACTTCTGTGGCCAAGATGCATATAGCAAAACACCTCACCTGTTTGTTACATCCCCTTGCCTTGATTCTCAAATCTGCAGAAGTGCATACAGGTTAAACAATTTGCACCTTGACCTCATGTTAGGGAGGTCAATTTTATAGCAGTGTAAATGGGCCAAACAGAGAAGAATGCAATTTTATAGCAGTGTAAATGGGCCAGAGAAGTGAAACAAGTCAGTCCAAGCTTATGCATTCCAAGGAATCAGGTTGATTTGTTGCACTGACAGAAGCTCCAAAGGGAGAAGGTCAGGATAACAAAGTGGAGCTATTATTAAACTCAAAAGTCTTACATTAATAAATAAAGGGTTAACAAGGAAGTTGAAATGACTCATCCCTTCCCAGGCTATTCAGCCAAAACAAAGGACCGCACAATTTGGACACTCCTGCTGGTCTGTGAGGTCAAGGAAGAGATGCCATGGATCTAGACAGACTGTGCTAGCTGTCAAAAAAACAAGCTTACAAAGAGCTGGCTGGGTCCCACCCGCTCCCCCAAGAGGTTAGGCAGGGAAACTTTCTAATGATGGAAAATACAATATCAATGGAAAATACAATATCACTTCTGTTAGATTAGCTGATCAGGGAGCAGGAGAGTGTTAAACTCAATCTCCACATGCACTTAGTTAACGTGAAGAGACATTAAGCAAGCACATGGCCCTGGAAAGAGGAAAATCATGGTGAAAAACCTGGAAACAGGAAAATCATGGGTTTTGCCATGAGCTGCAGAGGAAGAGATGTGTCTGGGCAGGATATGTCCAGCCCTGGGTACTCAAGGAGGGTGGACAGAGGCAGAGGAAACTCTCTCCCCTAACATCTCGTTTAAAGCCAAACAAGCCTCCTTTGGAAGGCAACCTAGAGAATGTAAAGGAAGTTTCTGCTCCAAATTCATCTGTGGCATCTAAAGCAGAGCACTTCTGTCCTCTCAGAAATCTCCTGTACTCTGGGACAAGTCCAGAGGAGGGCCATGAGGATGATCAGGGGACTGGAGCACCTCCCGTGTGAAGATAGGCTGAGAAAGTTGGGGCTGGTCAGCTTGGAGAAGAGAAGGCTGTGCGGAGACCTCAGAGCAGCCTTCCAGTATCTGAAGAGGGCCTACAAGGATGCTGGAGAGGGACTATTCATTAGGGACTGTAGTGACAGGACAAGGGGTAATGGGTTAAAACTTCAAGAGGGGAAGTTTAGATTGGATATAAGGAAGAAATTCTTTACTGAGAGGGTGATTAGGCACTGGAATGGGTTGCCCAGGGAAGTTGTGAATGCTCCATCCTTGGAGGTGTTCAAGGCCAGGCTGGATGATGCCTTGGGTGGCATGGTTTAGTGTGAGGTGTCCCTGCCCATGGCAGGGGGGTTGGAACTAGATGACCTTAAGGTCCTTTCCAACACTAACTATTCTATGATTCTATGAAAGCAGAGTACTCCAGTACTCAGAAAGCTCCTGTAGTCCTTCCTGGTGCTTTTAGTCTTAGCTCTAGGGTACATGAGGGTTGGCATTATAAATATCCAGGTCTCAGTTAAGAACAACACAGACCGAAATTCATTTGTTGTGCTCAGACATATTTGATATATTTGACTAAATATGAACATACAGTATATCATAACTTTTCTTACCATCTTCAGTCATTATTTATGCTAAACCCCACAACCATCTACCTCTGCATACCGTTATTTTACTAGGCAAGGGAAAGCACACAGGAAATGGCTGCCACATCTAATATTCCTGTCAATGTAATTAAAAGCAAATTATGTGCTTTTAAAATTTGGGAACGATAAGGACACATGTTAGCACTAAGAAAAAAAAACCAGCCTCCACCATTTGCTCATACCAGAGAAGCGATGTCACAGGCAAACCATTTAAGAAACACTGTCCAAAAGCCTGCCTTCTGATAGAACTAGACAACTGCACGGGATCTAAAACTGCTCTTCAAACACAAGTGCAATCTACAAACACCTGTGAGCCTCCTCTGGGAGGCAGCTCAGGCATTTAGCTGGCATCTGTGAGTCACATTTAGCCTGGCCTCTCATCATGTGGGGGGCCCAAACAGTCCCCTTACAACTCCTTTGTCTCTTCCATTCATTCCTCCCTCCTGTTGGAAGAGATAGCAGGGTTTCTCTAACAAGTGTTATGCTTTCCAACATGATTCCCAAGGTGCCCATAACCTTGGCATTAGCTAATGAACTCTACATTTACTTCAGCTGCAAGATCCAAGGCTTCCCAACTCTCTTTGTTCCATACCTCCTGAAAGAGGGATTTCTTAGCTGGATTCTCTCACTCAGTTCTTCTATGAAATGTGGTATTTGTAACCAATGCCAAAGAAAAGCTTTTCCTAGCGTCTCAGTTAGCAGGAGACATAAAGACATATTTTGTCTAAGTACTATGAGCCACTTCCTGATCTTACTTACACCAGCATGTATCCAAGTAAGTTAGAGAAATTACACTATGTAAAACCAGTCTCAAAGAGGTCACATTCTGGCTTTGAGTATTCAAATGACTTGTTTGAAAGAGCTGCCTTATTAAACTAGCTAATGACTGTCTCCTGCTTCAAAACCAAAGACAAATCCTGATTAGAAGGGAGTAAATGAGAATTTTAAATGGCAATCTAGATAAACAACACCTGCATTTCCAGGAACTTTCTTATTTGTTAAATCCAGTTGCCTTGTAATCAAGAGACCTATCTGCCTTTAAAACTAAATCAGCATTGGGGCTCAGGTCTGTTAGTGGTTTTACAGCCTTTCTGTGCAGTTACAGCATTTCCAAATATACTCTGGTTTTTGGAGAGACTTATTAAGAGTTTTATCTTTATGGCTAAAAAATACCTCAATTTCGTGCTCACAGAAGGTGCCAGCTCAGGAGGATTTTCATTGTTTTGGGGTTCAGGCTGTTTTACTTAAAAAGTATGTATAGAGCAAGCAAAGCAATGGCTCCAGCATCCCAATGTGGTGTTCTTCCAGTGTTATCTGAAGCTAACTTTGTACAACAGAACCCAGGGGGGGAAAGCATACATCACTGTCAGGCTTCAGTTCTGGACTGGGGTGTAGGTGTGGGAACAAGGAAAAAGCAACATTATGACAGAGGCAGATAGCAGAACCAGTGTAATGAAAATTACCTGTATTTGCACCAGGTAGTTCCAACCTATGGAATTATTGGAAGCCACTGTGAGACAAAGACTAGATTTTGATCTCCAAATGCTTGGGATAGATGTGTCTGTCTATGTATTTCAGATATCCTTTTGAAGATTTCTATTGATATAGGCTAGAAAGAAACTGAATTCTTCCCACCTGCAGGTGTCTGCCCCTCAGCCATGCCACGTGGTCCAATCCTGTCTTTACCCAAGTTTTAGAAGTGAAAAGTATGAGCCTTATCTGGAATCTTTACCCAGCAATAGGGTTAAAGGAAATCACTGGCACTGAAATATGAACCAGGATGTCTGACATCAGGGTATCTAACAACTGTTCAAGCTGGAAGGTTAGAATCAGGCAAGAATTAGTATCTGTGTGCCGTGAAAATCTTTCAGATTACTGGAACTGGCTAGTTGAGCTCAGTGTTGGGCCACAGCCGATTATCAGCTCGGTGTTTCCCAGTTCGGCAGACAGGGAGGGCAACTTGGGATCCGGACTAATGCTACTTCCTCCAACAAGGGTGTGTGCACGTAATATTCCCTGGCTCTGGGAATGGGTACTTTTCATCTGGTTATATAAAAATTCACTAACGTGTTGAAAGATGAGGAACAATTCAAAATTTATACAGAGATTACCTAAACCGATATTCACTAGATCACAGCAAGAAGCTTGCCATTACTTTACAACAATATTACTATAAAGCACAGTGTAACAGCATCACAATTAAAAGCTTATCTTGGGACATGATGACTTTTGTGAACAGTCCACTGAATGAAAGAACAGGAGTGCTCAGCTCTGTTTCTTTTTGCAGTCCTACCAGGTTAGCCACATCACTCAAGAAGCAGACAGCAAAAAATACTGTATATTGGTGAATACTGAACACCTCCCACTCTTTATAGGTGTACCTCAGCTTGCTCCCTGATTTTTTCATATTCCACCTTCATTTTCTTCTGAACATCCTCATCAACGCTGGAGTCACCTATCCTGCTGAACAAGGAAGCAGCTTCCTCTAGCAGTCTTTCCAGCAGGACTGACTGATTTAAGACATCATTCAGCAGAACCTGAGCGTGGCTCAGCTGCCACTGCTTCTCCTTTAAGCCAAGCTGCAACTCAATGTCAGGCTCCAAGGTCACACTCATGTTGTGAATCCATGTGTAAAACTCATCTTGGGCTTTCAGGTATTCATTCCAGTGCAGCCACACCCACTCAATACGGCTGTTGGGAACAGCAACAGAGATGAGTTAGATGAAATTATGACGGGAGCAGTAGAGATTGGCAAGCTCATAAGGCCTTCAGAGCAAAGGACATGGTTCTCAGCAATTTTGAGCTGCTCTGACCTCAGAGGGTCCATATTCACTTCTCAGGGCCTCTCTACTCTGGGGAGGAAATATGCTGTACAAGGCCTCTGTGCTTGGCCAAACTCATCATTCCAGGCCACGAGGTGTACTGGGCTGTGAAAGCAGAGAGCACTGAGGACCCACTGACCCTCTCTTCCCACACCATCCCACAATATGCTTGTGGGACTCGGATTAGCAGTGATTGCTATCCACAATTCAGGCATCAGAGAGAGGCAGGAAGCACTTTATGAAAGCACTGGATGAGACAATTGCCTCAACATAACAGAAAGTACGTTTCTCTTACCTGTGACAGTGAGTAATGTATATGGCTGTCTCTTCCCACAAGGCTTTAATGTCTTTCAGTTTAGATAGTATCTCATGCTTCTTATCCTCACTGATGTTGCGAAGGGCAGCATCTGCCTTCACAAGAATCAAGTCAATTTTCAAGCTGCCTTCAGGTTCCAGTGCACGTATTTTCTATAAGAAAAACAAACAGGACTGAAAGCATGAAAAGAAAGCAAGCATAAATTGACAAAACTTAAACTTTGGGCTTACCCAGGAATCCTGAAGTCCCTACTGCAAAACTTCTGAAAGTATGAACTTTTCTTCAGATTTGTTTATTCTTAAGCCTTATAAAGGACTGAATTTAACTTAAAACCATGCAGCAATTGAAAAATATTTAACCACAAAAACCGGGTCATTGCCTATCAAATATTTGTGGCTGTATTTCCATTGCTGTTACAGTGCTATAGCACTATGTTGCCCCATGTCAGTTGTTCTCTCCCACCTGTCAGAGTGTAGAGGCAATCTGAACAGGGGTACACTGCATCATCTCAGTTTTAAAGTCTACTATAAAAATCATGAAGCATATTAAAAAGTCTTCCTACTGCAAATACAAGTTGGCTCAGAAAACAGGCCAAGAGAAATTAAGTAGTGGAATTTTCTGCCTGCTACCAAATTTTGCTTTAACTCTAAATTGCTAAGTTATGAATTGGTGAAAACATGTACCTTACACCAATTGGAATGTCAGGAACTGAAAGTTAATCCATCTCATTTTAAGTGCACTCTTCTCCTCTACCCAGAGATGGAAAATTCACACAAGTTCTGTACAATGCAACAGATTAATCAGGTCCCAATTTGAATGTCAGCTTTCAGCGTCACTTTATCCAAACTTCTAATACCATCAGATTACCTTTTTTTGCTGTTCTTTCACAAACTCCTGGCAAGCTGTAACTTTCAAGTTTGAAGGAAAAGACTTCTATAATTAGAACACTGAGAAGTTCAAAATCAGCAGCTTTTGGAAAGATTAGGCCAATGGGATTTGTTCAAAAAGATCATGGCAGTTGCTGCAAAGCTGAGACCAAATCACAGGCCTTTGATTTCCAGTTTCACATTCTAGGAAAAAGCTGTTCTTCTGGCATGTACACAGCACATCTGCATGTGTCTGGATGAACTATCTACTATGAAAAGTGTAATTAAAAGAATCCAGGAAAGCAGGGCAAAGGGTAGGGCAGAGAAAGAAAATAAATGCCATGGCTATCATCTGACAGGAAAAATTTAGGAGTAAAGCTGTATTCCAAGCCTGATATTTTTCCAACAGGTTAAAGCAAATATCAGCCAGAGAGAAAGCAGTGGCTGTACACTTTTCAAATCTGTTTTTTAAATGACTGCTATCTTTGGCTGGCATTTCATTAATGAACTAACAGAAAATAAATCACAGGAAGGAAGCATTAAAAAAAAAAAAAAAAGACAAAAAGCAAACCAGATGAAAAATGGAACTGAAAAATGATCGCTACATTTGCAAACAGCCAATAGGTGAAGCAGCAAGCACATCACAAGGACATGTGAGCTGGACAGGGAAGCCAGGCCCAGAAAGGAGGCAGGATGAGCGAGCAGGAAGTGGATAAGGCACAGAAAGGAAGACAGAACAGACACTTGTTACTCTTTAGAATTATAAATTCCCAAAGTCTGAATTGAAAAAAAATCTTCTAACATGATTTTTTCCATATTATAGGCCTCCTCCAAAGCTCACGAAAGTCAACAGGCTTCAGTTCAGGCCTATTAAATCACTACAAACCTCAAAACATTACATCTTGTTCTCTCTGCCATGAATGCACCCCTTTTGCCAAACTACCACTCTCCTACTCAAGTTCCCATGTTTCTTGCATATTTTTTGAGACTGCAAATATCAGTTTCCCAGACAAAAGGAATGATTGAAAATCATTTAAGAGCAGAAATAAATCTATAGACCAAGAGGAAATACTTCAGATTTTTTATAACTGAGATGCAAGTCCAGCCATCATCCATCACTCCTACAAGTCTCTACATTATGAGGCAAGATCTAGTGTTCAATGAGCCACAGTTAAAGAAAAAGGCTGAAGACATGTAAGCCTGCAATTTTGATCTTTCTGGAGTTTTTAAACCTCAGAAGAGATAGTCCAAACATGAGAAGACACACCTAAACAAAGACTTCAGGGTAATGATGGGAAAGATTTGGCCATTTACTGTAAAGAACATACTAGTTTGAATTAAAGGTAATACAAGTATAAAAATAGTTTCAATGTTATTCATAGACATACCACCACTCCCTCATGAATGGTAAAGATGGGACAAATGAGATTGTTTCATTCTCTGAGATTATAAGACCAAGATAACATCTAATGAAACTGAAGTTAATGAATGTGAAATCACAGTAAGAAAGCAGGCACAATCTGCAGCGGGATCTCTGTGAGAAGAGTTATACAAGAGACTAAGTTAAATCAGAAAAAAAATGAAAACATTTACCTTTTCATTAGACAGATTATTAAGGGGACCTGTAAACCCTATAATCATCAGGGTTTATGGAAAAAGACAGGGGGATTACTCTAGAACTGTCCATTACCAGGCCACTGCAACCTTCCTCCATCAGTGCCAGAGTCCTGGAGGAGATGGAACACTAACATGACCTAATTCTCTCAGACTATATGCTGGACTTCTGCAAATCACTGGTAACTGCAAGCAGCAACGCAACTGTTTCAGATTTAAGCATGGTCATAGGACAGTGTAAACATTTTAACCTGCCAAACCTGCTGCTAGTTTTCCAAATCAATCTGAAAAGCTTGGAAGCCTATGATATCAAATTGCCATCCTTTTTTTCTATGATGTCTGTAAACATTTTGCAGGTGAAAAAATTAGGAATAATACAGATGTAAACCCATCCACACAGGACAAATATTCTAGCAAGCAGGGGCAGCTAACAGTTTTCCAGCTAACACAGAGTTTACAGCAATAACTGCTGTAACAATAGTAGCAGCAACAGCCACCTCTGAAACACTAGGTAACTCTTCCCTTACCTCAGTCTCTCTCAGTCTGGCTTCTAGGGCAGATCGAGGTCCCTTGGTGTTGTCATTGATACTCAGTCTCTCTTGGATGGCCTTCATCCACGCTTCTGCATTCTCCACACTGCTGTCAAATTCATCCTGCAGCTGCTGAGTCATTGCATTTGAAGAAGCTGAAAGGATAAGAAACAGGAAAGTAAGTAGGTTTTGGTTAAGACCTAACCAGGAATGCATTCAAGGCAATGTAAAGGAGCAGGGGAGAAAACCTAATGATGTTGTGGGTTTCCTTTTTAACAATAATACCAAAAAACTTAGCAGTATTGCAATTCAGTCGAGCACAGAGAACACACACACACTGCAGCTTTTCCAAATGAAAATATACCAGGAAACAAAAAGAAGGTGGAGAACTGTGGGAGGCTCCACTACAGTAAACAGATTTAATTCAAAGCTTTCAAATGAGATTAATCTGGTGTTTGTGGTATATTCCAGATTGGCTGCACCAATCACAAACACTTAATGTTTCTTCCCAGAGTCTAGTCAGTGTAAACTCTCCCTATGCCCTTCCAAGTGCACGTACTGAGCACCTAATACCAGACTAGCAAAGCACTTCAGCACATGCTTAACTTAAAGGTATATAAACCCTTAAAGCTGGTGAGAACAGGATCAGATGCTTAGGCTCTCAGTTAACTGGTTCTCCTGAGACCACAGACAGGTTATCTGAATGCACATGCAGCGAGTCTGGGACACACAGACAACGAGAACCGGCCAACAACTGCCAAAACCAGCCACTCACTGTCACATGGGAATATCAGCACTGATGGACTTTTTCTTTTGCCACCTCTTTCATTCTATACCAAGATACAAGCTTTTCATTTCCCCCTCCCTCTCTTGTTGCCCCTTCCCAATCAGCAGGAGGGTCTGATGCTCTGTTGCTCTGCTCTTGCGCCTTCTCTCTCTTGCGCAAATGGCCTCCTTTGTGAGTGTACAATAGAGGACAGCCATCCTACGCACACCCTTGGGAACTACCACACTAAACTAATAAGGATGAACCATAACAAAGCCCCCTGTAGGTCAACTCCACTGAAGTTAACAGAAAGATA
Organism: Psittacula echo; assembly: GCF_963264785.1. Lineage (NCBI taxonomy): Eukaryota > Metazoa > Chordata > Aves > Psittaciformes > Psittacidae > Psittacula > Psittacula echo. The sequence goes on from NC_137739.1 coordinate 62,489,892, forward strand.
GCCATTGACATTAAGTGGGTTTGGATCACATCCTACAAATACCACCAGCCAACCCGTCAGTGTCTCTTGTAAATCAAAGTATTCTTTCTCTTTTTCATTCATGACCAAAACATTTTTTGCAGCACAAAGTCTGAGACTTAATTACTGAAACCAAAAGTTTGTTGCGCGGAATTCAGTTCCACAGCAGCCCCCTCAGTTTCCATGAAACTTATTCATGTGGAATAAAGAGCTCAGTGCGATAGGCAGAGCACAGCTCTTGGCAAATCTGGACCACTGGTGTTTTGTAACCACTTTAACTCTTGGCAGCTTAGTCTTTACAAGGGATAGCCATCCTTCTTCTGCCCACTTCCCACCATCCTGCCAATGTTCCTGTTCATAAGTTAAAAGGATTCATGCAATATTAATGTCCTTCCCCTGTAGCTCCCAGTGCATTATTTTCCACATTAGACCAGAGGAAACAAGGTATTAGTGTTCACAACACTGATGTCTGGCAACAGAAACAATCTAAATCGTTGCTTCCTAGCCATCAGCAGGCTTTATGCTCAACAGATCCCAGAACAGATCAAGAGAACTGCACCTACAGAGCAGCTACTGCACTACCCACAGAAATTACTGGAGCAGAGGAGGGGTCAGACCTCTGTGCACAGACAAGCGCATTTGCATGGAAGAGCAAATTCCTCCCCAGGTGAGAGATGTCAGCTTTAACTCGTAGATCCTGGAGTTCAAGATCCCCAGGACAGTGAGAAGGGCATGCAGCAAGCTCACTGCCCTGGACTTCAAGAGAGCAGACTTTGGCCTCTTCAGGAACCTACTCAGTAAGGTTCCATGGGATAAAGCTCCAGAAAGCAGAGGGGGCGAAGAATGCTGGCTGATATTTCAAGATCATCTGTTCCAAGCTCAGAAGTGTTGTGTCCCAACATGAAGGAAATGGGGCAAGAAGGCCAGGAGTCCTCCATGGATGGATAAGGAACTGCTGAGAAAACTCAGAACAAAAGAAGCTCATAGGAGGTGGAATCGAGTACAGGTGACCTAAGAAGAATACAGGGACCTTGTCTGGGAAGCTAAGGATCAGGTCAGGAAAGCTAAGGCCCAGTTAGAATTAAGTCAGCCCAGGGATGTCAAATATAACAGGAAGGGCTTCTATGGGTATGTCACCAACAAAAGACATACCTAGACTAGGGATAATGTGGGCCCCCTCTGGAAGGAAATGGGAGAACTGGCTACCCTGGATTTGGAGAAGGCTGAGGTTCTCAATGACTTCTTTGCCTCAGTCTTCACTGGCAAAGGCTCTGACCACGCCACTCAACTCTTCGAAGATAAATGCAGGGATTGAGAGAATGAAGACCTCAAGCCCACTGCAGGAGAGGATCAGGTTCAAGATCAACTTAGGAACCTGAACGTACACAAGTACATGGGACCTGATGAAATCCATCCGTGGGTCCTGAAGGAGCTGGTGGATGAATTTTCTAAGCCACTGGCCATCGTATTTGAAAAATCATGGCAGTCAGGTTCCAGAATTCCCGATGACTGGAAAAAGGGAAATATAATACCCATTTTCAAGAAGGGGAAAATGGAAGACCCAGGGAATTCCAGACCAGTCAGTCTCACCTCTGTGCCTGGCAGAATCATGGATCAGGTTTTCCTGGAAACCATGCTAAGGGACATGAAAAACAACAAGGTGCTTGGTGACAGCCAGCATGGCTTCACTAAGGGGAAATCCTGCCTGACCAATTTGGTGGCCTTCTACGATGGGGCTACGAAACTGATGGACAGGGGCAGAGCAGTTGACATCATCTACCTGGACTTGTGCAAAGCATTCAACACTGTTCCACATGACATCCTTGTCTCTAAATTGGAGTGACATAAATTTGATGGATGGACTACCTCGTGGATAAAGAACTAGATGGATGGCTGCACGCAGCGTTGCGGTCAACAGCTCAATGTCCAAGTGGAAACAGGTAACGAGTGGTGTCCCTCAGAGGTTGGTTCTGGGACGGATTCTGTTCAACATCTTTGTTGGCAACCTGAACAGTGGGATTCAGTGTACTCTCAGCAAGTTTGCCAGTAACACCAAGCTGTGTGGTTCGGTTGATACGCCGGAGGGAAGGGATGCCATCCAGAGGGACCTCGACACGCTTGTGAGGTGGGCTGATGCCAACCTTATGAAGTTGAACCATGCCAAGTGCAAGGTTCTACACCTGGGTCGAAGCAATCCCAGGCACGGCTGCAGGTTGGGCAAAGAAGAGATTCAGAGCAGCCCTGCAGAGAAGGACTTGGGGGTGTTGGTCGATGAGAAAATGAACATGAGCCGGCTTCAGTGTGCGCTCACAGCCCAGAAAGCCAACTGTATCCTGGGCTGCATCAAGAGGAACGTGACCAGCAGGTTGAAGGAGGTGATCCTGCCCCTCTACTCTGCTCTCGTGAGACCTCACTTGGAGTATTGTGCGCAGTTCTGGTGTCCTCAACATAAAAAGGACATGGAAGTGTTGGAACAAGTCCAGAGGAGGGCCACGAGGATGATCAGGGGACTGGAGCACCTCCCGTATGAAGACAGGCTGAGAAAGTTGGGGCTGTTCGGCCTGGAGAAGAGAAGGCTGCGTGGAGACCTCATAGCAGCCTTCCAGTATCTGAAGGGGGCCTACAAGGATGCTTCATCAGGGATGATAGCGATAGGACAATGGGGAATATGTTAAAACTGAAACAGGGGAAGTTTAGATTGGATATAAGGAAGAAATTCTTTACTGTGAGGGTGATGAAGCACTAGAACAGGTTGCCCAAAGAAGCAGTGAATGCTCCATCTCTGGCTGTGTTCAAGGCCAGTATGGACAGAGCCTTGGGTGACATGGTCTAGTGTGAGACATCCCTGCCCATGGCAGGGGGTTTGAAACTAGATGATCTTAAGGTCCTTTCCAACCCTAACCATTCTATGGTTCTACGATTCAGAGCTAGAGGGCAGTTTTAAAAACATGACCTCACCTTAAAAAGATTAAAGAACAGGATGTACTGGATTTAGTGAGGGTGGTGGGGTGTCATAGCACAGCTACTCCCTCTTTCAATTATAAAAAATATGACATCATAATTAAAGCTAAATTCATTGACTTACACCACAAGAGTTCTAAGGATGAAGCCAGCTAAAGGAGTAATGTTATTCCCAGTGGATTGCTAAATAGCTGCCTCCTTCTCCCAACTATGACTGATCTAGAACTGGTGTTCCTGAACTATAATACTCCAACGCCTCAGAAAAGAACACACATCTCTCTGTAGCTGACTGATCAACTTGTTTTCACATTAACATTCCCATTATATCTGGCAGCTGTAGAGGGACTGTCCCCAAAAACTTTTGTTGTTCCCTACATACATACTAGGCAAATAGTTTCTGAATGCATGAGTGTAAGATGTGGCAATTCCAGTTATGCCATTGAGAAACAAAATCTGACAGTACATTTGCTGGATAGATTTTGATGAGGAGTGGCATTCACTTCCTAGAAGAGTTTTCTATTCATGGCAACATCCATATCATATTTAAAATTGGCTTCAGGATTCCAGTCATGGAACAGCCAATACAGAACAGTATGTTATCCCAGTCTTATTTCTTACAAAAATTAGAGGGCAATCAAGCATGGTTAAGAAGCAGTGGAAAACCTACTGTCATCTAACATGAAGAAAACCTCACTCTAACTCTGCCCGCATACTGGTCTCCTCTGAGCACAAGGATTTTCTGTCCAAAATCCACATATACACAGACCCCCATCCCACACACAGGCGTTCCATGTAAGCAGTCAACTCAGGAAATCATGAAAAATGTTATTTCAATGTTAAGATCACCAGTTTGCAAAGGAAGAGAAACATTTTGCTATTCCAAATGCCTGTATAACATCACTGACTGATTCAGATCCAGTAATTCCTACATCTAGCACCATAAAAATGATTACATTTAGCATGAACCAAAAGCCCAGGCGGATTTACAGTTGTTATGACCTGCAATATCTGACATAGATTTGGGCTGTCTCTTGAGACCAACTGTGTCCTGTCTTCTCTCTTTCCTCCACACTGGGCAGTGAGACGCTGTCTGAAGCAACCAGCTATAGTGTCCCCAAGTCTTTTGTTCTGTAACCCACTCACCCTTTCCAGGAATTAAAGGCATGGGTTATATCTGTGAGGAAAAAGCTTGGTTTACGATGTATTCACTGCTTGGTAGGAAGAACAGCTGCTGACTACCTGAAATTTGGCAATATCTGTACTTCGTCTGCAAATGCTCCTAAAACTGGGATGAATGGTTACTGGGTAAGTGTTAATTAATCAACAGTATTTACCCCATTTCTGCTGCATCATCAGGACTAAATAATTGAGCAATACCTCTGGACATGAAATACAGGGCTCTGATCAGTACAAGAAACACAAAGGAGACACAGCAGCTTCTGGACCAGACCTGTTCAGCTCTGCAAACCCAGCATTCACAGACCAGTGTGCAACAGCAGCAGACCTTAGTGCCATCTGTACTGTGGTGCAACAGCATGGTGCTGTCCCAGGGGGCAGGCTCAGTTGCTAGGACCACAGTGCCAGGGAAAGCCCCCCTTTAATTGCAAGTGCAATTTGTAAAAATTATTTTTGTCATAGTCATCTTCAAACGCATGTAGCTGTTCAAAATAGCTTGCCAATTTAATGCTACTTGGATCAGTGTATTAATTCATACCATGGAAGACATATTTAGACTGCTGAAAGCATTTAGCATCTTTATACTTATGTTACTAAATGAGGGTAATAACTATACATAAGAAATTCTGGCACAGATAATGAGATGCTGAGTAAACCCAAGTTGTTTTGTCCAGATGCAGTAACACTGCTACTTAGTAGAGGTAAGAAAGAAGCATATTTTAGAGTGCTGAATATATCTGACCCAGGACAGCTCCTGCAGCATGTCCAGAGGTTATAAAAAACATGTTTCAGCAACAGGAAAAAGTAAGACACAGATTAGCTCCAGAATCCTTTAGCTGAACCTTTCCCACAACATTAGTCTTCTTACCTTCTCTGCATCAACCTCTGTGGCCCCCAAAACACTGGTTACTATGCAGAAGACATCCATACATTTGGAAAAGGGGAAGATGAACTCCTCTGGTAACACACTCCTGTCTCAAGTCAGTATCAGCCCTCTCCCCCTCCCTCATCGAGGCACAAAGCCAGTTAGCAAGAAAAGTCAGGACTGTAATCCATCCACTGTTCCCTGAGAAGAGGCAGCTGGCAGGGTGCTGGGGCACACATGCTGTCCCCCTAGCTTGCCCACAGGATGAATACCCCAACATGAATTAACGAGATTGAAAGCAACAGCAAGCTGGGGTTTGCTTAGAAAATCTGCTCAGCTCATGAGCTGTTCTCCATTTGTGTTGGTCTGGGATGAAGAGAAGAGACCCAGAGGCAGCCTTGTATCAACTGTGGTCTTGGAGCCATCTTGCTGAAAGAATGGACCAATTAATTAGCTGACTGCTCTGCATTATAGTTCTTGCAATCACCACATAGAAACAGTGCCATTGAGGGACCTGGAGATGTCCAAGTCTCCACAGCAGTCCCTGACACAGTGAAAGGCACAGGTGACCCTCTATGTGATCCACCCAGCACTCACAGGGCCAAATTCCTCTGAGTGCTTCTGCCATAAGTAAATCTACTTCAGCAATCTTTCTAGTGCATCTAATAACTCTCATGAGGGGATTGTGAGACCTCCTTATTTAATATTTCTAATGCAGTACTGAGAGCTTTTAAAGTTACTTTGCAAATGTGGTGTCTTTTTGTTGAGATTATTTTATTGTTTTGCAGCATTTCCTAACATACTGATTTCTCACTGCCAAGTCATGTGACTTTTTTTAAAAACAAACAAAACCAACAAACTTCTCAAAATGTTTCTCACAACCACTCCCATTTTACACATTCTTTTAAACCCTACATAAATAGAACACAGGCTTTTAAATGGTTCCAGTATGTCTTGGATTCCTATAATCATGTACTACTTGACTAGTCTCCAGCATCCAGTTCTTACAAAAATAACAGTACAAAAATGCTCCAGGTAATTCAAATCACTCACCATTAGGGAGACTGTTTTCCAATTACTGAAATACTGCAAACTTTTCATAACCTTTTCCATTTGGTTCTGGACTGAACGTGGGGCAAAAAAACCCAAACAAAACCAAACAGCAAAAAAACCCCACAAAATCTTATTGGACTGTGTCAAATTTGGTACAAATGCATGAGTGTGGGAGCAATTTTGGTTCTGGGAATTGTATCTGGGATAATTTAATGACCTTTCAGCTTTCCTGGATACCGTGAAGACAGCTCCAAGAAGCAGAGCTGAAAGCTCTGACTCATCTACTTCAGGCTGGAGTGGAGGGTCAGTAGTTGGCACAGATCACAGAAAGGCAAAGCATTGACTGTTATTATTATTCGTAGCTGATGCCTTACCAGTAGAGGGACTGAAAGCCTCCAGCTTAGCCACACCCATGTACAGCTGAGTTAAACTGCCTGAGTAGCTGCAGAAGCCCTCAAGCTTTCAAATAAAAACTGTAATTACTTCCAGCATAATCTTTTAGAGGCTCAAAACATTAATCCTATCACTTTGGCCATCTTCCAACACAGCCTTTTCCTGTGTTATTTGCAGTGAATGTTTATGACAGTCAGCAATTGTTTGTCCTAATGAGCTGGAAAATAAATAGTTTTTTGGAATAAACACATGCATATCCTAGTTACAAGCATTCCCCTTAACCAAGGAATGCCAACATCATGAGTACACACAGCACTCATACATATAACCAATTTTCTTTCCCTTGCAAAACAATCCATAGGAAGCCTATGGCTAATGTAAAACATTCTACCACAACATGATCACACCTGACAATTTTCTATTTGATTAAAAAAAACCCAAACAAAACCAAACAAAAAAAACCCACCAAAAAACCAAAAACCCGAAAAAACAAAAACAAACATCATGTTCTGTGCAGACTGACTCTAAAAAAAAAAACCCTGATTTTTTTTCCAACTATTTATTTAAAGATAATTCCAGACTTTGGTGAGAGCCAGTGCAAATGGGGTAATCTTTTTGCTTTCTAAGACTGCTGCAGAAAAAATAGAATTCCCAGGTCCCCAAAGTAATTTCCTAAAAAAAGTGACTGAAAATTTATAATAGTTGTATACTTGAATGGAATCATCATGTGCAAGTGAAGCAGAGTTGGGTCTTGGGTCTATCTTCCCTTTTAGTATCACGATTGACAATCAGTAGCTCTGATCACAGCATTTTTGTTTGTTTGTTTCAATTGTTAAGTCATTTGGAAGTAAAAAGTATAGGTGAGAAGTCTTAATTACAAATGGCTCCCCACTCCATATACTCCATACTCTCTCCACACATACATTTTTGCATTTCAAGGTCACTCTGGGAGTTGGTCCAGGTTGGTCTACCATGATTAGCAAATCGCGGTTAGATAAGTAAAACACTGTCTCACTCTACCCTCTTTATAGATAACACTTCACATTCAAAGGGACTTTGTTTCTTGCTTCTAGACAATAATGAAATACTTGAAAGGCCAAAACGAGAATCATTCCGTTAATAAACACTGCAGAGAGTGATTTTCAACCTTTTCTAATATGTATCCCTTCAAGTGTCTCTACACAGATGCAGATCACTGTTTAGTGACTTTGAACTTAATGGCAAGAGGCTTGACCTTCCTAGCTACTGGAAAATCACAAGTTAAAAACCTCTGTCCTACAACTTCTACAGAGATTCTTCCGATTCAGAGAAACTGCTTCAGAAATTGCCCCTGAAAGGTACCTGTGAACTTACCTGCAATCTACGTCCTGTGAACTTGTTCCCAGCTGCTCAAGTAGGCCAGGTTTCAGGATTGCTCAGCTCTTAACAAACAGCTTTACAATCAGTCAGCCAATGTAACAGCATTGCAAGCCAACAGCATTAGTCTCACTGTCTCTGGAGGCTAAAACGTATGTATTTATCTCCCACTTGTCCTCCACAGACTGTACAATCCCTCAGTACTGGGTGCCAGCCACAGCACTGATACACTCATTAATAAACCTCTATGGTATCTGCCTCTGATCAGTGAACAAGTCAACATGAAATATACATCTGATAAATTATTCCTCTTTTGCTGGCTATATATCGTGTATGGACACATACACAATATATCTGTCAATATATGGACAATCTCATCTTCTCAAATGTGAGGTTATTCCTAGCTATTTGCCAAATATATTCTGCAAATTAGTTTTACTCTGTAGAGGATTCCCAAGTAACTCTTCCTTGTGATTCTTAACACCTCAGCTGCACTGCTCAATTTTGGTTTGGCATCCCAACCCTTCAAAGAAAATGTCCATCTTCCCGGCTGGCTGGCAGCAGCTCTTCTCTTTTGTGCGCAGTTTGTCACACGGTAACTCTCAAGGGCCATTTCCATAATCAGGATCCCAGAGCGTTAAGATGGGTACAAAGTATATGCTTTCACAGCACCCTGTTGGGAGCATAAGTGCCCTACCGTTAAAAGAATAATACCTCTGTCCCAAAGAGATTACAGACCACATGTCAGAAGGGGTTCAGCAATGAAAGCAAGGTGTCCATGTGTACTTAGCGGCACAGAGTGCTAAACGAAAGGGCCGTTAGACTGCAGCTGCATGTCCATTGCTCTGTGTAAGCTGTGGTGGTTCCACCACCCATGTCCTCTGCCTACCCCTTGAAGCCAGAGATTCTCAGAACAAGATCCTCTAACCTGCTAAAGCACGTGGCCTCAGCATGGGGTCTGCAAACATGCTGGGACTCAAAAGCATGTCTCACACCGCAAGGGAGTGCTGTCCCATCGACAGCACTGAACCTCAGGCAGTCAGTGGGACACTCTGAGCTATGGGCCCTGTGATTCCCTAGGGAGTCAGCGCGAGAGAGGGGCACTTCCAAGCAAGGATCCATGCCAGAGGCAGGACAACTAGCCTTATGCAGGAATCCCATGTCCTGAAGAGGCCTACAATCATCATGTGGGTGCTCAGGTCTGTGGGATGTCAATCTACCTCCAAATGCGCATCCTCTCCTCTTCCACAGCAATGTTTCCACATTTGGATCTCGGATTTTTTGAACATACAAATATTTTCCCCCCTTATGAAACCACTGTTAAAATTTTATTTGATTATCAATCAAATGCCTCTGACTCTGATTGAGCAACTGTGTGCAACATGGGAGTACTAAGCATAAAGCTTTTAAACTAGCAAACCTTTTAAGTCAAGTATTTACTACAAATATTTGTTAGAAATAAATTCATTTCCAAGTACTTCACAAGTATACTCTAAGAGCACAATACCTTTCGTCCCCTTTAGAAGAACATTCTTTCAAAACATTATCACTAGGATGAGGAGATATTTATATGGTAAATGTGAGACTCATTTGAATTTAAAAAAAAGTTTTAAAAAATAGTTACCATGTAGGACAACACTAAATTTAAATACTGAAGTTGTTGATTAAAATAAGAGTTATTTTCACGGAAACAAAGCACATGTTTATAGAAAAAAACATTTCAATTTGTATGAAACAGGAAGATATATTTTATAAAGAAAGAGGAAAATGACCACTGCAAGAGCTAAACACTTGAAATGTTGCCAAAAACATACACCAGGGTAAGTACAGCTAAACCTAAAGAGCTAGCACTCTGAACATGATTTAAAGTAATATTTGCATTAAGCTGATATTGCCAGGCTTCATATTGCCAATGACACTGGTTTGTGTTGAGACAAACCCATGAGTGAACAGGGCCTGCCTGTGTCTTAAACAAAATGCACTACTGAAACCAACTACAACCTCATCCCCAAGCTCAGAAACGAAGTAGACCACTGCAAAATGGTGGATATAAATTAATTTTGAACGGCTGAGAAAATTTTTGGAATTGAATAAAACGGGCTGCTTTCTCGTGACTAATTTTTGCCTGAACTACTGCAGTTTGCATGCTTTCATCATCCTCCCACTGCGTGTGCTTGCCAGCACTGTGGGTTAAAGAGCAAGGTCGCATCTCTGCTTTCAGCTGCAAAGAGCCCTTCCGGCAGCCACTGGAGGACGAGCACGCTTTCGGTTCTGCACAGAGACCAGCACAGCCACAACTCCAGCAGTCTGATATAGCCCATGATTTCACAACAGAGAGAAACACTTCCACAATAAAACAGCAGTGCCTTTTAGTAGACTCTTTGCCTGAGGACTGAAGTCCTGTAGTTTATAAACCTAAAGGGGATTTGAACCTTCTCCTACTGAGATTAATCAAAACCAGAACGAAGAGTAAAGTGGCAGCAGGACTCAGCAGTAAGCCACATTTGTCAGCAGGCTACCTCCACTGAGGAGGGCCAGAGAGTTATTTAAAGCTGTGATCACAGATAATTACCATGCTGAGCAGCAAGAGTAAAGCCGATGCTTATTCTTCTCACTCTTGCATCACCCACTTTTAATTAACTTTTAGAAACCAAAGCTCTTTTTTTTTTTTTTTTTTTTTTTCTCCTGAGGACATCTGAATAGATCAGGCAGCTCAGCTCTATTTAGACCCCAATGGGATCTCAGGGCCTACTTCTTTTCAGTAGCTTTGAAAATCCCACCCTAAATATTATAGGATGTATCTCTGGGGCTGCTGGCTACCAGAAAGCTAACCAGAGATACATGTAGAGCAATAGGGTTTTATATCAGCTGAGAATTTGCACACATCCGCTGTTGTACTTGACAAGCATCTCCTGACAGATGTGTCATTCCACTAATGATTCTCAAACACTTGGAAGCAGGAAAAGGTGTAAAGACAGATTCTTATAATCCAGGTAATATATAATTATTCTACAAGGAGTAATATATGTCATGGCAGAAACTCTGATCAAAAAGAAAAAATAATCTTTCCTCAGTAGTCTCCAAAGCCATCTTTTAAAGATGCCACAAACACTTTTTATATTTTAAAGGCATTTCACATCAGTGGAATTCCTCCTCCTATTTCCACTTTGAATTTGGGCTCAGCAGGTACCTTGCTAAAGGTTGATTCAGAAAATAGGAGAAGCAGGTTATCATCTTCCTGGAGTAAAATGCATCTAAACCTGTGATGGGGGGGACCACTGCTAAACCACAGCAGAACAAGAGCCTCCAACGACCACATTTGCGCCCAATGAGCAAAACACAAGTGACAATACTGTCTACTTTGAAAAATAATACTGAATTTCTTTAATCTCTTTTTAACATGACCAAGGTCATGTTTCAACAGTCATATATGGGAACTTAGATCCACACTATTTAAAAAAATTCAGGGAAGAGATCTTAGCAGTCCCAAGTAAGTGATCGCTTTGGGTCTGTATAAGCTGATAACATGTCAAACAGCAACACTCTCAACAGACACTTTCTCTAGTAACTTCACTTGCTACCTCTTACTTCCAAACCTTGTGGTGAGCACCATGGTATTGATATTTTTGATTCTTTTTTCCTGCCTTATAAAAAGCAGTTTCCCATCCTGGCATGCTGCTCAGAGAAGTTTATTGGCCTTTATTTTGTCACAGCAGGCCCTTGCCTGCAATCCTCTCACCCTCTCTGCCATCGCTGGGAGAATGGGAGGTGATCCACGGGCTTTCTCTGGAGATAAGTGAGTGAACGGAACCAAAAGATAGAGGCACGCTTTACAGTCACAACCACCTCACCTCATTATGAAATAAAAGTAACAAACCTTGCAAAAACCTTACCAAAATCCTGGGAATTCTGCAAAAACAGGTAGGTGGAAGTCTGTGGTGATTTCATCGAAGTTCCCAAATGGGTTTCCAGCACGGCAAGCACAATCCAGCCTGGCCTCCGCTGGGCATTACTTACGACAGCGCCAGACTGGTACAAAGAGAAACCAGCAGCTTCCTCCTTACTCATGGCGAAGGCAGCGCAGGATTTCCTCTCTGCCTCCTACCGCATGGTACAAGTGATAGAGGGGGTGGCAATCTAAAGACATATCACCCCAGAAAAAGAAAATAAAACACCAGCCCGGCATATTGCTACTGTTTGAAAGGTAGGTAAGACTTAAATAGCAATAATCCCCAGAAACTATCTAGCTCAGGTCATCAACTAACAAGCTGGTTAATTCCTGTAAGGATTAATGCTTGAAATTATTATGCCTGACAGATGTTGGCTGAACAGGAATTAGTCCACAATATGCAGCACAAAACCCAGCAAGGAGCAGAAGTGCAGACAGGTACTTGTCAGAGATGAGATTTTTATAAATTATTAGCTCAACCTCTAACATAATTATAATTTTCCTTTCTACCCACTTTAGCTTCCACTTCTTTTTTACTCTTGGCCTCTAACAGGAGATTCTGTTCACACTAATACAGATTCTGCTCTTAGTTACAACAATACAACATGAAAAAGAGGTTAGCCGATATTTGTGGGAAATGCCACTGCTGCACAGTCTGGCTGAATGGAATACACTTTGTAGGTGTAAGCTGTCTTCAGTGATGGAGCACATGATGAATTCTCCATTCCTGATTCCCCCAAACTATTGGAAAATATAAAGCAGCATTCTCCCACAGTTAATCACAACCCCGCTGGGTATTTCTGCTGCTAGACATTCAAAGAAACTCACTGGTTTGGTCTACCCACCCACTGCCATTTGCATCATCCTAATGGTGTAAATCTAGTTAATATACTCCAGGACCAAACCAGCAATCAACCTAGTGTAAATCTAAAACAAGCCCACATGGCCAACAGTCTCTCTAGTTTTACAGCTGCTGTGTATCATAATTTCTACATTTTAGAATCACAATAAAAGTAAAAGGAAAGGGGAAGAAATCAGTGAAAACAAAACAAAAATGGGGGAAAAAAAAGTTTGTTCAAGTTCTACTTAGAAGTTACAGATACAAACAGGAATAAAACTATGAACCTCTCCTCCCATTTCAGAGTTGGGTGGCATAAGTGAACACCATGGGGAAAAGCTGGATATGAACAAAGATGTAATGAAAATCTAGATGGAAGAACAGCAACAGAATAGAAACTGTTGATCAAGCTAACTCTGTCAAGTTGCTAACACAGACGATTAACTGAAGACCAGTAGCCTTAGATAGGCTGAGACGCATATGCGCAATGGAGCCAACCAAGCATGGAACTTTGCCACCAGTGGTGACACAAGAAACAAGGGGCAGCAGAGGACGAATATCTTATGAGGTAGCAACGCTGTCAGTACCTCTAGAAAGGGAACTGATATACCAGCTATTTTCCAACTGTCTTGTTAGCCTTTTGCTAACACGGATAATCCTTAGAAAAAATAAGAAAATCTCAAAACACATCAGCTTGCAGACTAAAGTATACGATTCTTGGGGGAATGCAAACTGGAGAGTGATCTATTTATCTGAAAGTCAAATCAGGGTTGGTTTAGGATTGTGTTACTGTTTGAATGGTGGAGTTTAAAATGCCTATGACTCCCTTCACATACTTTTCCCCTGTTCTCTTTTTCCTATGTTAAATCCCATAGCCACTGTAAATTTGCCATAGTCCTTTTTTAAAAAAATATAGACTGAAACTACTAGTACTGAGGAAGCAGAGCATATATGGCTAACATCAGCTATAAACAGCAGCTTCTAAAACACAGTAAGAAGCAGTCTCTTTGGATGACTGACTAACCTAGAAAGGAGCCCAACAGCTACGCTGGTGAGTACAGACAGTCGCAACCTGCGGGCAGTAACGAAAGGATCAAACTCACAATCAGAAATGCAGCATTCCCCATAAAACTTACTGAAAGTTAGTATCACAACATATTTTAAATATCTAAATCCTAGATTACCAGTTGAGCATAACTCCCTTTAGACCAAATTTGATTTTACATTTTTCCATATTTTAAAAGAAAACTAGTATTTCAGCAAAATATTCCAAATGCTCCCACAAAATCTGACCTGCCATGCCCTTTTCCCACACAAAGGACACTATTTTCGGTTTCAGTGGGGGAGGGAACAGTGTTTTTCCCACTCTTCATGCTAATTATCATTTCCATTGTGGTAGTGGAAAACATTTAAATGGCCCCTTCTTTAGCCTGACATCTCTGTACTCAAATATGGATTCAATTACATGTATAAGAAAATCAGTTGGATGATCTTAGATTACCTGAGAAACTGTAGGCACTGCAAAAGAAATATTTCTGCAGAGTGCAGCCCATGGAGTTAAATGACTACATGACCCACCCTGATACTCTGGACAGACTGGCCTCATTGCTGTCTGCATCTTTGAACAGCCAGTGATGTACCAGATCACTAACTGCATAGGAGACAGAAGCTGTTACACCAGTACGATTACAGGGGTTAGAAATTATAAAGCATTGTCTAAGCTCTGACAAAGAGCTACAAAACCCCTCAGGTAAGAAACAGCAGCAGTATAAAAAATTTTCTTCCAAGACCATTACCACTGTGTTATATATTCTTACTTCTCTGCCGAGGCTCAGGTCCTAGCTGTGAACCAGTACTCCACCATGATGCAGGTAGCCTTTGTAGAGCAGCAGCGGCATCCCAAATTCAATGAGGTTACTGCTCAGGCAGAAGAGGAGACAGAATATGGCTAGAGACAGAGGGGACGCATATATGAGCAACAAGGCAGTATTATTCAGCATGAAAAACCACAGGCAAAGCAGCAGCTGCCTAACTGTGGCCAAATTTCCATAGACGTTGCAGCAAGACAGTTTTAAGGAAGAATCTGAGAGATTGTCATGAGGTGGATTTGGGAAGGATTATGTGAGGACAAAACTGGGAGAAAAAGCATGAAAGTGCTCAGGTGAAAGTCTACCAAGCTGTAATGGAGGTTGGTATCATAGGCTGGCCAGAGGTGGAAGCTGCTCTCTCAGAAACACATAAAATGCAGCTTGGAGATGTATAGGAATCATAGAATCATAGAATCATAATAAAAATTTCCATCTTCTGGGAACGATCATATTTCTAACTATATTTCAATTCTGAGTTAGAATAACATTGGTATAAAGGGACTGTCCATGCAATTGCTACTTTCCAAAGAATCTTGTTTGGAATTGCTGTGAAAGGACTTTTCAGCGAAGAAACATCCACATCAAGCATTCAGGTTATCCTAAGTACTGGGCTTGGAGGTACTGGCAGGGGTGGTACAGACAAATGTCAAGTTCTTCATCTCTCTTTCTGGTACAATTTCACTCTGTGTAAATAATGAATCATTATGCAGAACCTAATCATTAGGTACAGCCTAATGATTTAGGTGTCCAACCTGCAAGTTGAGCATCTGAAAGATCAGGTCAAGGTAGTCATGATGTTCTGCCCCATTCAGAAAGAAGAAAAAAAAAAAAAAAATATTTTGACTTCACCAGTTAGCAAGTTAGTGTAAAACAAAAACAAAACAACAACCAACCCAAAACCAACCAACCAAGAAACCCAACCCCCACAACAAAACCAAACCCTGAAGAAGGTCAGATCTGATTTGAGATGAGGGTTAGGTGCTGGTATAGTTGTTTAACTTAAAAAAAAAAAAAAAAAAAAGATAAAAAAAAAAGGCCCCAAAAATACACATCTATTTGCAAATTCCCAGCCTAAGGTGTAACCTGCTAATAGCAACAACCTAAAAGCACTTGACAAATACCAGAGTGATAGATGACACAGGAAGGGCACACTATAAAAAACACACGGAACACTGAAGCAGCCTGTTAACATCCAGGTAAATTCCTCAGCACTGACTAATTACAACTATTAAAAAAAAAAGGGGGGGGGGGGCAAAAGAAATAGAGAGGCTGTGACATTTAAAATATTGGGATTAAATGTAATTACTTGCAAAAATGTTTTTAGAAACACCTTCATGTCTTTCATCAGACAGCAAGTGCTACTTCACTTTGCAGACAAGAATTGACAGTATGAGCCTTCCTCTGTCATTACGTATTTTCACAACACACAATATCTGGACAAGCAAACAGCTGAGAGAGAAATAAAGTAATGCTGAAGGAAAGACTATAATCTTTAGGGTTGCTGGTAGCCCCATCCCAAGCACCCCCAAGGTAACTGCCATGAGGTGGTTATTGTGTACAAGCATCATAACAAGAGACGCCTCTAAGAGAGGCAAATGGACAGGAGTTCCTACCCATGTCCCACAGCAAAGGAGAAGTCACACGGTGTTGCAGGCAAACCAGGAATGTGAGCAGCGAGGGGTCTAGGCTGATGTGTGGTGATAAAAGCTTGCCATACTGTGGACAGCTAGAGGCAACAGAGCTATTACTGCCTCACACAACCTAGGATGCAGGCAGCTGCCAGACAATGCCAGAGACACGTGCCTGCTCTCGCCTCTTTGCAGGAACTTCCTTTTACTGCTTTACCACCATTCTTTCTCCTCCTTCTTTGTCTCCCTGATTATTAGTTTATTGATTCTACACTTATCTGTGAGCTTCTCTCAGGGCAAGGAACAAACATTTTTGGGAATTCCATAAAAAGGGACATTTTTCTGACAAGGACCCTCAGTCGTGGCCAAGAACTTGATGCCAATGCCACTGCCTTCCAACTGAAGTGCTTCAGAGGAGGAGCAATCATACCTGGGGTTGGATTTGAGAAAATCTTGGTAAAAGTCCTAATTCTACACTGAAAGAACCTCAAAAACCAAATTAGTAGTAACTATGGAACAAAAACATGAGGAGAGGGGAAAAAGTTCTGCAAGACAGGAATTTGTCTTGTAGGAAAAAACAAAGATACAAACAAAAAAAACCCCAAAACCAGAGAAGCTTGATTTTTCTTCCTTTCTTTTAAACTGAAGATATTTTCTGTAGATTGCTATCTCACACCAGCAGCATGCATCCACTGACAGAACAACTAATGGAACTGGCAGGTCTATAATCTGAAAATAAAAGGCTCTGGTGAAGCCAAGGGCAATATTGTCACAGAGCCAAGATTTCTACCTTGACTCCTGTGGACAAGGTAACAAGAAAATTTTTCCTTGGTTGCTCTCTTTATCTGGAGATCTAAATTAACCTGAGCACTCCTCTGGTGTTTACTGAGCTAGTGTTATTAGCTATGTACTTCACACAAAACCTGTGCTTAACCTGTGGCAGCTACAGACCAATTCTGCTGACTTACATAAGAATCACCTGCATTTGTCAACCACTGTCATGTGCCATTCATATAACCACGACTGCGTTCCCACAGAGACTCAAGAGTGCTCATGCAGAGACTTTTGCATTAAGAAAAATCAGTCCTCTAAGTTAAAGGAAATGCACAGCCTCGGGAAGAACTGACAGCTCCAGAGACTGGTCCTTTTATTTACTCACAGATTTTTTAAGGCAAGGGCATATTTCCTCACATGATCCTGACTTTCCATCTAACTGACTGGAAAATGCAACAGGTATGTCAGTGCCTTTATGCTTTCCACCTTCAGCTTCCCTGAACTTCTTCAGGTTGTACATACAACAAGGTACAATGCCTAGATAGATGTTACATCTCAAACTGCTGCTCAGTCAGAGGGAACACATGTTTTTCTGCTACGTTTGCCTCATTATAATGGCAGGAAAAGACAAGCATGCAATGCTTTAAATCACGTATCACTTCTATGCAAGGTGGAGAGAAAACACAGCCCAAAGCAACCCCTATACCCTTCTCACAGCTTAATGTTTTTTTTTTTTATTGCTGTTGTGTCAGTCCAGCTGTACACGTAACTGTGTGACGTAATCTTGTAGGTTAAATACTCCAGTCTTGTTGGATTTTAAATAAACCAGTATCCAGATCCACTATGGATAGTTTGGCTCACCTGTGACACCCTCCAACTTAGTACCTACAACAGAGTTACCACACATAGCAAGTTATCTTTCAAACACAGCCTCTGACAGATGGTGCCAGACTCAGCAACACATGAAATACTCCACACTTCTGGTCCCATTTTAAACCTCTGATTGTACATGCTCCTTCAACATCTGTCGTGGTTTAAGTCCAGTCAGTAACTCAGAACCACGTAGTCGCTCACTCACTCCTCCAACTTCCTCCCCCCTCGCTCCCGGAGGGATGGAGAGGAGAATCAAAAGAATGTAACTCCCACAGGTTGAGATAAGAAGAGTCCAGTAACTAAGGTATCACACAAAACCACTACTGCTACCACCAATAATAATAATGATAACGGAAATAACAAGGGAAGAGAATACAACCGCTCACCACCCGCTGACCGATACCCAGCCCCATCCGAGCAGCGATCTAACCCTGCCGGGTAACTGTCCCCAGTTTATCTAGTGGGCATGACGTGCTGTGGTATGGAATACCTCTTTGGTTAGTTTGGGTTGGGTGTCCTGTCTCTGCTTCCTCCCGGCTTCCCCTCCTCCCTGGTAGGGCATGAGACTCAGAAAGTCCTTGGTCAGAGTAAACATTACTGAGCAGCAACTAAAAACATCAGTGTTATCAGCACTGTTCCCAGGCTGAAACTCAAAAACACAGCACTGCACCAGCTACTGAGAAGGAGAAAAATGCCTGCTACTGCTGAACCCGGGACAACATCATAGAGCAAACCTGTGGCAGGCAAAGCTGCACCAGGGGAGGTTTAGACTGGACATTAGAAAGTATTTGTTTATTGAGATGGTAGTCAAACACTGGAACAGGCTTCCCAGAAAGGCAATCAATGCCCCAACCCTGTCAGTGTTTAAGAGGCATTTGGACAACGCCCTTAATAACATGCTCTAACTTTGGTCAGCCCTAAAGCGGCTAGGCAGATGGACTTGATCGCTTTAGGTCCCTTACAACTGAAATATTTTATTCTACTGTTATTATTAGAAGCAGCTGGAAGGCCAGCAGCATGTAGCCTTATGTAAAGTGTTTCTAAGACTCCCTGGTGACAGGCACTATGTCTACTACACGTAACAGTAAGTCCACCAGCACAAACTATGCCACATGGGCCCCTCATTCATCTTGTGCTCTCAAGTATTACTGCCATATTTCTGAAAAGGCTTTCTACAGAGCACAACTGTAGCAACAGTTATTTCGCCTTTTAATACCACTAACTAAACAAACACTTATCAAGAACAGAACAAGCAAGCCACAGCTTGATAGCTGAATTCCAAGCAAGTTACAATCTTATGGTTCTCCTTGTTTCTTGCTACCTCCTTCAATTTCTTCCAGTACGTTATTATATGCATCTGTTCAGAGAGATCCAAAGCCAAGATTGCCACTTTTACTGCTTATTAGAGTCAAACTCCTCTGAAATCACTTGATGTGAAAGGCTTCATATCAAGCCCATTTCTAGGTTACACTTAAACAGAAGACAAGATGCTTGTACCAAAAGAGACATGAAAATTCAGTTCTGCTGAAGGGAAACAAATGAGTCTACATCATTTTTAAAATCAATGCATTTTTCCTTGGAATACAATTAAGCTGTGTACACAGACAGAAACAACAAAGCTTGCTTATTAACCTGACATGGTGTTAATGAGAATGCCTTTCCCTGTCACATCTGCTACGTTTATCTCACCATTGAGGTGGGGTCATTTCAGATAGCTGAAGTTAAATACCAAAGGGCTCACAACTCTGAGTCATTTTTTTTTTTGTAATACAGGCAGTACCACCCTATGATTCAATTTATTTGCAATACAGAGACAAATAAACAATAATTCTCAGTACTTGGAGTCTACAAAGCAGTAAATCCAACAGCAATATCTGACAGACAGCATGTTTACTGGTTGCCTTGCTTTCATCTGACTGAAGTCAGGATGTTGTAGACTCATCAATTCTCCTCAAAGGCAAGGACCAACTTGAAGCTCCAGCTCTGGAGAAGAGTGTGTAGGGAGATCTTACGTAAGGATCTCCACTTTCATTTAAAAAGAACCTACTTTATAAAAAATTCTATTATGTCCTAAGCAGTCAAACACTAGAGAACAAACAAAAAAGCAAGTTTTCAAACAAAAGAACAAAATTATATTTAAGTCAACACTGACACTACCACAGCTATTCAGGAAAAATTGTTGCAAGAAATTCTACCTTCCTCAATGCATACGGCAGTGTCAGCTACAGGCAATGGAATTGTATTTCAGACCAAAACTTTACCAAATTCAAGGATGTATAGTCTGGAGCCTATCACTAACCAATATCAGGGTGAGTTGTGAAGTTTAAACAGTGAGTTTTAAATACTTTCAGTTTTTCTTGTGCCATTTCAGAGTACTTTTATGTAATCAGTATTAACGAAAGGCACAAATCCTACCATTTGTTTGTTTGCAGAGCAGACCCACATGATCAAAAGAGATGCTGAGCACCTGCTTTTCATTTTTAATTTCACGGAATTGCACTCAAAAGAAGCCTGAGAAAGCTGAGATACTACTGACCATCAAAAAGCACTACCTTAAGAGATATTTTCCTTGAAGAGTAAAGGTATTTCAGTGCCTACACTCCAAAGACAGTGGGAAGGTTTTTAGCCAGACTCAAAAGTGTTATTGAGGAACCTGGTATTTGTTCCTGTTGATTCTGGGTGCCTCAATACCTTTGTCTTCATATAACTGTGCCAAGTAAAAAAACCTCCTTTGCCAGTTACACCCTCTGCTAACATCCCTGAAGCTCAAGAATTTTTCCTATTACCATGTAGCTTTTTCCTTTCATATGTCTGAATTGCCAGGATTCACACTTAGCGCACAATCCTTCAGTGGGCACATAAGATGCAGTTGTAAAGGGACCCTTTCTAAGGACACCATCTCATCTGCATATATGGTAGAACAAGTTTGCCAAGACAGGTCATAGATGTGCAACGAAACCCCATCTACAGTTAACAAGGACTAATAGTTTAAAAACAAAACAAAATGAAAATCCAATATTTTGTCATTGTTATAAATTAGCTGGGATTTGCTCTACCAGCTGCATCAAGGAATGTATTTCTGAGCAAGGGTGGTGATCACTTAGTTTCAAGGGAATTATGCTTATATGATGACATTCAGTAAGTCTTGAAACTGTTGGCCAATTTTGTGAAAATAAAATAGATCTAAAGACACCAGCTGAGATCATATCCCTGCTGTACTTGCACAAATGTGTGCCTGGCAGAACAAAGACAGGAGCTGTGCCCTGGAGATGCAGAGCCATAAAAACAAAGCGCTTTGTGACCAACACAACTCAGGAAATCAGACCTCCTACAGAACTGTGTTCCTTTGTTGAGTAAATGTCTATACTTAACTATACTAAGATTTTCTGTTTTCATGTTCAGAATGCAATGTATCCAATCAGTTATTTATCGTTTTTTAAGTTTTGAGATATTCCAGTTCAGACGTATTCACCCCAAAAATCATTCTCCTTTTCTCTTTACAATTTCATTTACACCAAATATCTTGTTGCCAAGTGGAAGCAGTCACATACGAATGTATCACTCAGTCCCTAAGCAAAAACCTGGAGAAAACTGCTAAGCGTCTGACTGCAGACTTGCTTTTCCCTTTTGGTCTGTTTCTACAAAATCTGCAAGAACTTTATTATGTTGGAGCTGCTCTCCTTACATCACACACAGTTGAAATTGGGGATTGGCAATAAAACATTTAAGCGACAAATACTAAAATGCATGCACGAACACATAGTAAGAGATGATATAAACGTTGTTTCCAACAGAAGCTATGCTAAAAGATTAAGGCTAGCTAGCTTTTGAAGCTGCAAAGCAGGTGCTAGGTCTGCAGCATCCCCTCAGGCATCAGCATTGCTCTTCAAAGGCATGCAGATGCAGGTACAGCCACATCCTAAGGCTGAGCATCCACTAGTGTACACAGGTTTTCTGGACTCTTTGAGAGCCACAGATAACTGCAAGGACACAGAGAAATGGCTTACACAAGCGGAAAAGTTAGACACTCTCTTTTCAACAAGGTCAGTGCATGAAGGCCCCAGAGGACATATGCACCAGGAACAGATGTGGAAGCACAGTAGAAGTCTTGACCAGGATGGGAGGGAAAGGAAGAGCAGTGGAATACACAGCTGAAGGAAAGAACTGGAACTATCAAAAGATGGAACAGAAGAAGAGGGGCAAGCACCACAGTACTGTACCCTGAATGGTTATTAATTCTGCCTTCCTTAGGACTTTGATAGGACTCCGGATCTGATGATTCATGAAGAACATGGCAACACCACTGGGTGTAGGAGAAAGCTGTTTTTATAGAGCCCATCAGCTTTGTCAGACTACACTCCCTGACAGCTAGTTTGTAGGAAACAATGCTCCCATGACTCACCAGATGTTTGTTCCTCATTGAAATAAAAGTCACCAGGGGACTGATTGCAAGAAGTTACTTTTCCTTGAGATCCAACTGGCTCACACACTTGGCAACCACAGAGACTGTGCCAAGCTGATGTGCATTTCACCAACCCCAGACTGCAAGACACTCTTAGAAGGAAAACATCTGAAGGCAACCAATCAGGTTTTAAAGTTTTGCTGCATTTTTAAAATTCTTTCCCCAGAAAACAACCACTGCGTACAAAGATTTTCAAGTGGCACGCACATGCCAAGGGCTTAACAGTAACATCCAAAAGAAGCAGCAAGAAGCTGGTAAGAGTAGCACAGTGATACATTTCATTAATGATTTAAGATAGCCAGGCTTACATTTGAAGCAGAGGACAGGCAGACATCCTGCTCTGATGAATTTGCAAAAGAAAACAGTGTCTTGCAACCATCATTTTCACAATTAATCATCATATAAATCCATAATTCCTGCAGACTTCAGTCTGTTACTCTATTTGACTGGACCTATTTCTAGGAATAAAATTTTCCTGGACAAAGGCCTAAATTCACAATGCCAAACCAATAAGGATTTGGGAATAAAAGTGAAGGCAGACAGAAGTGTATGAGAAACCAAAGCCTTACTACATGATGGGGTGAAAGGTGCTTACATACAGAAGTCATAGAATCATAGAACAGTTAGTGTTGGAAAGGACCTTAAGGTCATCTAGTTCCAACCCCCCTGCCATGGGCAGGGACACCTCACACTAAACCATGCCACACAAGGCCTCATCCAGCCTGGCCTTGAACACCTCCAAGGGTGGAGCATTCACAACTTCCCTGGGCAACCCATTCCAGTGCCTCACCACCCTCACAGTAAAGAATTTCTTCCTTATATCCAATCTAAACTTCCCCTGTTGAAGTTTTAACCCATTACCCCTTGTCCTGTCACTACAGTCCCTGATGAATAGTCCATACCCAGCATCCTTGTAGGCCCCCTTCAGATACAGGAAGGCTGCTATGAGGTCTCCACGCAGCCTTCTCTTCTCCAGGCTGAACAGCCCCAACTTTCTCAGCCTGTCTTCATACGGGAGGTGCTCCAGTCCCCTGATCATCCTCATGGCCCTCCTCTGGACTTGTTCCAACAGTTCCATGTCCTTTTTATGTTGAGGACACCAGAACTGCACACAATGCTTCAAGTGAGGTCTCACGAGAGCAGAGTAGAGGGGCAGGATCACCTCCTTTGACCTGCTGGTCACACTCCTTTTGATGCAGCCCAGGATACAGTTGGCTTTCTGGGCTGTGAGCGCACACTGAAGCCGGCTCATGTTCATTTTTTCATCGACTAACACCCCCAAGTCCTTCTCCGCAGGGCTGCTCTGAATCTCTTCTCTGCCCAACCTGTATCTGTGCCTGGGATTGCTCCGACCCAGGTGAAGGACCTGAGGGTACAGGCTCACATGGAAAAAAACTGTGAAACCTTCTAACTGCTTAGGAAGAAAAAGGGAGACAAGGTCAGCTCTGCTTCAGAACAATCAGAGACAAGCTAGAATGTATTTAATAGATCTGAAGGGGAGAGAGGTGAAGAAGGAAGGAGACAAGAAACAAGGAGCTAGCAAACTGCAGCAGACTCCTGGCAGTGGGGACCAGGAGATGAAGAAATCTGACAGTAGCACTGAGAACACCTCTGGCATGAGCCTGACATCTGGGAAGGAAAAGTTGCAGAATGCAGCTAAGCACTTCCACCAGGCTGGTGCTCGTTCACAGATACCATTTTTAAAAAGAACTCAACTAAAAGGTTTACCCGTTTACCTTAGATTATTTAGCGATGTATGCTTCAATTACTGCACCTGCTTTCTTACCTACATACGTTAGCAGTACCTCGGGAACTCTCACAGAGCCCAGGGAGCTGGCCTGGTTGGTCCTTGGCAAGGATAAGCCCTCCTGCTTTGCGGCTGTTCCCGTTGCAACCGTTATAGAGGGTGGAGGGGGCCGCCACCGTGGCGGCCAAGGACCTTGCGTTTCACTCTGCCTCGCCGATCTCGGGGACGGAGGGACACGGAACGAGACCGGCGAGCAGCGCCGAGCAACAGGAGAGCCTGGGCGCCAGGAGGGCTGTCAGCGACGCGAGCCGAGCTTCTCCCCGCCTCGGTGTGACGGGACGCCGCAGTCTCAGGGCGCCGCCGCCACACAGTTATTCCCTCCTCGCCCGCTTCCCGAGCGCCGGCAACAGGCCCCGAGCAGCGCCACCGGCAGCGCCACAGGCCCCGTCCGGCGGGTCCCCGTCCGGCGGGTCCCCGTCCACTCACCGCTGCGGCACCCGCCGCCGCCGCCGCCGTTTCCCTCGCGGGTAGCCCAAAGGGCCGCGGTGCCTCTTCTGCCCCTGAGCAGCTGCTGCTGCTGCTGCAGCAGTCGCCGCCGCTCGCCTGGGCGCTCAGCAGGAGCGCCTGGCACCGGCCCCGCCGCTCCGGGGTCTGCGCGGAAGGCCCGCCCTCACCGCCGCGGCGCAGCACGGCCCTGCCTGGCGGGCGGCGTTATGTAACCGGGGCCGCGGCCCGCGTCGCCGTCCCGCCCCGCAAGCAGCCGCCGTGAGGGGTGCCCCTGGTTGGGCACCGGCGGGCCCGGCAGGCCCCGACCCTGCCCGGGGCCGGCAGGTGTCCGCGACCACAGGTGAGCACTGGCGTTCTGCTGCTTGTTGGCAAAGTAAAACGCACCAGAAGAGACGAAGCCGGGTTTCTCACAGTACCGCGTCTGGGGTCTCGGAGCTGAGTCACCAAACACTAGGAAGTGGGTGACATACCACGGAGAGTCTTCACCCGTGCTGGGAGCCGGCAGCGAGCCATGCCAGCACGTGGGCAAATTCCTCAGTGTTCCTTCTGAACGTCAGAAAGCAAGCGGGCAGCTATACATAAATGCAACAACCCCAACTCATCGCAGTTAGCACGAACAGGAATTTATCTGGATGCATGGTGTTGCAACTGACATTTTGGGAAGAAAGAAACAACCAAGAACTTAGGAAACAAAACTGGTTTCCACTAGTCTGATCCAGGTGATTCCTTCCCCTGTAATCTATCCAAGCAAAGAGTCTACAGCATATGCTCAGGTAACTATCAGAAGCAAAAGGAGCAGCAGTGGTGTGCTGCCAGGCACAGCGTGGGTTCTATAACTCAAGAGAGAGAAGCCAGCGAATTGGCAACATTTTGTGTTCCATCTGCAGCATCAGAAAGTTCCAATTACATCGAAACCAGTGCACTGAGCCACAGGGAGGGAAGGAGAACAGAACGTACAGCTTCTTCATATTTGAACAATAACATAACCTAAACAAGCTGAATGAACGTGTGAAGAACTTGGTATTTCACGAGCCACAAACCCGAGCTCTTCGGCAGAGGCTACTGCTGCCCCCTGCTGCCGGGAACTTGTGCGGTTCACCTGCCTAAAGCGCGGAAGAACGGGCTATTTGCGATAAAAATCTCCGACCACACATGCCAGTACTGCCGCCACGTGCCTCCAGATACGTAGCTCAGAAGAAGCGAGAGGGTGAGCTCCCAGAGAGGCTGTGGAGGACCGCTCTTGACCTACTAATACCAGCTGGGGTAGGCTGGCTCCCATCAGTAGTGTTCGTTGGTGGCATCAGCCAGGGGAGCTGCCACGGGCTTAGAGCTGCCCACAGCCAGGTATTTAAGGTGATCTGTCATCCATGTGCCAACACTGTGTTACTTGGAATAGCTCTGTATTTAACTTGCTCACAAACCATCAGGAATTACCACTCCTCACCAGCAGAAAAAAAGGTAAATGGAAATCTTGTCAGAATTTAATGGTAAGGAGTGTACTTTCATAGCTGGTTCTGACCTTGAAGCACCAAATGCCCACACTGGGTCCTGTAGTGGCACAATTTGGGGTGACTGACCTTTTAAGTTGTCACTAAGAGGGAAACTGACTGCTCTATTCTCCCTCTGTAAACAAGACTATCATTTAGCTTTGAAAATCTAATTTATTTACCAGCATGGTTTTGACAGATGATTTACTTGAAGTTTGTATCACCAGTGTGTAAAACTGAATCTATGCCTATGCAATTGCTCTTGCCCTATAGTAATTTAGAAATGATTATCTCTTAATGACCTTTCAAATAGTGTGAGGAACTGTACACAATTGGAAAGGGTTGGACTCCAAAGGAATGTGTCTAGGTAGATGATAGATAACAGAAAACCTTATCTGTGCAGTGTGAAAATTTGCTGTCATCACAGTGAGTATATGAGCTACCCTCACTGGCAGCAATGAGTGGTTTCCTTAGGAAACTACCCCTTAGGAAATTGCTTTGTATACCTAGACCTTTTAAGTCCAAAATAAAAACAGCTCCCTGCATTGAGAAAGCTTGCTGGTGTTGGACAGTGCATCACTATCTAAACCTTGCTTGAATTAAGTTCCTCTTCTGCATTTCCCTATGTGGAAGCTTTCAGAGCTCTGATTTTACTACCTCAAACAGCTTTGTACATGCCGAGTTAGAAAAACCAGCATACACAGGCATTAAGTAAATGAGCATTCAGTGCATTACCCAAATAATATGAAGCTGCCCACACACCACACCTAAACAACAAAGGAGAGGTAAGAATGACTGCAAGCACTGTGGAAGGGTGGAGGGGCTTCTGAAAAAGAAAGAGCAGCAGCTCTAGTTCTCTTTCCTTAGAGGAAACAAATGTATTTTTAGAAGCAGTTGGTTCAGCCCCTAAACTAAACCACAAGTATTTGTCAGTGAATATACAGTGTTTTCAGCCATTTCCTGTGATGAACAGAATACCCAGCAGACTGGGTGGAACACAACAAATACTGCAAAAGTAACAATGGTGTTGGCATGATTTACCCCATAGGAGGACCTACAGGATATCTTTAGGGCAACAGAGAAGCACTTATAATGCTGCAGGGTAGCTACTCTCCCTTATTAGCATGACATACCCATTTATTCACACTCATAACCAATGACAAACAAGAATTACAAGGTACTGGTATGTTTCCCTTTATGTTTGCTTGGGTACAGCAATGTAAAATTGTTAATCAAATAATGAGTCACATGGCAGTCTTCAGGTGGGAGGAACAGCATTTGTTGGCAGAGTAATATTGTGTGCAGCATACCAGTGACATATGTCTTTGGCATGACAGGTTTCAACACTGGGTCTTCTCAGGGTTTTGGGGTTTATTTGTGTGTTGTTTTATAGCTACTAGAAGTTGGACATTGCTTGACAGAAAACTGGGTGATCATAGGAGTTGCTACGTAAGAACTCAGTCAGTAAAGAATGAAGAGCCATAAACTCTAAATGCTAATGTCAGATCAGTGTATCTTTGGGAACACTAGGGCAAGGATCACACTGGTAAACCATGCGACTGGTACCTTGTGCAGGGAGTGAATGAAAGATTACAAGCAGCTTGCTTATCACCATTGTATGGCCACTATGGTGACGAATGGCACAGAAGGTCGAGACATTCTGCTACTATTCTCACCTAAAAGCTTTGAGGTTTTATTTCCACACTCTTGGGAAAGCCTATTTTGCATGCACCACCCAACGTTAGCCCTTTCAGTCCTATCCTCTCCACTTTTTCTGTGGTACAGACATTTATTTTTTAAACCCCAAACTCTTCTATTCCTAACTTTATCTAGTGCTCCTCTAGTGGCTTCTGCTGTTTATGCCATTAACCTCTTTGCTACAGCCTTACCTACATTCCTAGTCAGTCTCATTCTCTCTCTCCTTCACACTCCGCATCTCAAGTGTCCCTCCTTAGCTTACACATCTGGTCTGAGAATCTTCCTGCTCTGAAGGGACAGACACAGCAACTGGAACAGGCTTCGAAGGGAGACACTGGCCTATCCATCTCTAAGAGCAACCAGTATAGCTATCTCATCAGATGAGTAGCTCCTCTCTGCCTGAGTCCCAGCCTGCCACATCTTTGCACATCCTCTTCTTACTTTCATTACTGGAAACAGATTCTAGCCCACCCCACAAAAAATCAGAAATACTGGGACAGTATCACATACAATGGGGAAAAAAACCCAAAACAAAACACCAACGCTAAAAAACCCAGCAAACATTTTGCTTAATTTAGTTTGTACATATACAAACAGGAGTTAGCAGAACCTCATACCATGGCCAAACATGGCCAGATTTCCATGCCCATACTGAGAACTGATCTTTGTCAGAAGTTTCAAGCCCTCAAATTCCACACCACAGCCGTCTTCTGAGAGGCATCACACTTCACATCTGCTTCATCCAAATTCAAGGTCTCTTTAGCAAAGCATAAACCATTGTGCAATTCCTGTGAAAAAATTTATTCAAAACAAATCCAGTTGGCATCAAAACTTGAAAACTTCAATCTACACAAAAAGATGCAAGCAAGTGAGATGAGGGTCATTTTATTCTGCACAACACTTTAATAAATAATAGTGGGAGTAGGAACATCTTTTTACAAGTGTCACTGGTTGCAGTGACTAATTTTAGTTTAGGTACTTGCTTAAGTTTTTCTTCATCCCTGCTTTAAGATAGCACTTTTGCACTTCCACAAGCATGTGGCATGAGAATTACCCTCTACATTTTTTACAGAAATGAGAATTTATTTATATTACATCTAATATAAAATTACATTGGTAATACTGCAACTGAAGATGAATGGTTTAACAAAAAGCTTCCAGGCTCTCCAGAAATACTTCATTATAGATCTGTCAAGCAAAGATTAAGCAACCACAGTACATGTGATTTAAGGTCACAGCATTGGCTAGACTATAGTTCCTTTTCAAAGCAATGTTATGAAAACTTTAAAATGTGCTAAAAAGTATAAACACATTCCTAAACAAACAAGCAAACAAACAAAAACCCAAACCAAAAAGACTAAAAGGTGAGTGATGAAAAAATAAAACCTTTACTGAAATATTGTGGTAACATCTTCAAGAATACTAAGATTTAAAAATACTTTATAATTAAGATTCTCCACAACAAACCCATCTACTTTACAAATACAGCTATGTGCACAAAACACTAATTTTTACTTGAAGTATTTCATACAGTTGAAATGCACATGTGACGACACATGCTTGGTACTACATGCCTTCTGCCATGGAGAAGATCAGATGGCCAGCACTGTTTATTAAAATTGAGGCAAGTTTTTGTAACGAGATGCGTTTCTCAAACTGACAGAGAAAAATACCTTACTGTATTTTTCTTTTTAAAGAACCCTTTACATAGAAGAAACAAGGGAATTCAAAAGTGCTGAACAAGAACAGCTGTAATCACTCTGTGAGGCAACAAACGTCCGGTTCCCACAGCCTGCCATTTTAATGAGGTTGGTAACTCAGGCTCACCAGCCAACAGACCTGACCTATGGGAGCCCCCTCTTGGGCACAAAACACCTGCTAATCTGAGCTTTTCTTGCCCCACTGCAACTGCACATTCTTAAAACAAGCTAAACCGACAAAAGCACTCTTGCCATCCTAGCTATACACAAGAGTATGCCAGTAGAACTTAACCGGGGCACAAGAATCTTTTTTACATGCAAAGTGTGCCCTGGGGTTTTCCCCACAGTTATGAAAGACCAGAAAACATTTCCCATATTTGAAATAAATTACAATTTGTCCAAATTACCATACTAAGTTAAATCAGAAACTCAGAACCCAGGATCCTGTTTCTGTAATACGGGTAAAACATGAATGCACAGGAAGCAAGGAACAGGACATGCATATGGTTATAATCCTGGTCCCTAGCTTTCTATGGCTCAAGACTTGATCCCATAACAGTATCTGTATATTTAACAGATCAATTTTATTTCTTGACTTTGCCCAGGTTTTTTTAGGCCCATTTTGACATTCACAGCTCCTGGGTAAAAAGAGGCAAGAAGTATTTTCATTAAATGTAACATATTTCAGCTCAGTATAAAAGTATGTAAAATTACGCTTCCTCCGTAATACTGAAAACCTTAAGCACCACTACCATCTGCAAGTAAGGAACAAGAATCTAAGATTCTGGTCAGGCAGAATAGTTGTAAGTACCCTGCTTATCCGAAATAATAATTCTACGCTATTACAAAGTTCATAGATGTCCTGGTTCCAGGACAGCTTCACAATTGACAAAGCAGAGTGTTACTACAAAAAGGCGTATATGCAATCTCTTAATAAGCAGCAAGCTTGGAGAGTGTCTTGTTTAAAGGTCCATGTTCAAACTTTACCGTGATCTTTCATTCTATTTGGTAAATGTGGGGCTCACATTTTTCCTTTGATTATTAGCATGGCCTCTTTCTGCCAAAGGCATCCTTACATGATCCAAGTCAAAAAACTGCCTTAGATCATGTAGATCACCCATCAGTTAAACTGACTTAGGCTACTTTGTACATATTCTTTACCTGCTGTATCTTAAAGTTAATGCAAACACCCTCTTGGGAATCTGCTGTAAATCTAGAAATATTACTACTCATCTAGTTCAGAAACAAATTTGCTTATAGGTCTCCAGGTTAGATCCAAAACAGGAAGTTAGATACAGCTCAGACTCCAAAACATCAGTTTCCCATAGGACCTGAGCTTCTATGCCAGTAAAAGCCCTGCATTGCTTCTACATTTCTGCTGCTTGTTGCACAACTTCTCAAACTAGCGCATCTTCAAAATAACCAGGAACTTTCCACAGACATTTCTTCAGTCTTCACAGTTTAGGCATCCCACACAAATTTTAATTGTGCAGTCCAGCACTGTAAGTACATTTTAAACATTCTTAATGCTCTCAAAATTGAGGATATATTGGTGCTGCCAGGTGTTGCCTGGAAATTATTGACCTGGCATGCAGAACAGCTGCAGCAACAGAACTAGTAGTTCTGTTCACGAGTAGAATGCCTGGAACTAACCTAATTTGTGACTGTTAGCATTTTAGCCCTGCAGTTTGAATACTGACATTACTCTTTTTAAAACAAGGTGATAGGTTTTCTAACAGGAACATCAGCAAAATGTCAGGAGTCTTATAGGAGTTCCATGAATATTTCTTCTGAACAGTTGCTTTAAATCATTATCTGGAAAATATAAGAAGTTTCACTTAGACTGATAGAAGACTGGATGAGGTAACAAATAATTATCTCTTTGGTTCTAGTGTGTACATGGGCTAATTGTTCTAGGTCTTATAAATAGGGAAAGTGTTTATCCACCAATAGAATGCTGCATACTCCAAAAGCATTTGACCATATTAAATATATTATCTCACAGGCCAGTCTCATGAAACTACAGGATTAACTGTAAATTCAAGTACTTTTATTTAACCCCATACACAGACTTAAGAAGCTTTCTAACATTTATAGCAGTTTTTCAGTGTTCAGCAATTGTTTCTAGTTTGCTAAACAATATCAGACTGCAAAATTGCTCTTACTGTTGATAGATCAATAATGACATGGGATAAGTCATTATCTCCGTGGCAACAGAATTGTGATGTTAGAGGAATATTGCACATGTTGCTGCTGCGACTCTTACAGGCATGCCTCGGCTTCCTCACACATGTGCTCTCTCTGCAAGCCTGGTATGCCCAGAGTACTAGCAACCAAGGGCACCTCTTAGACTACAGAGTCTGAAACTGCAACTGTGATTATGTTATTCTAGAAGGAGCATATCATCATGAGGGTTTATTTCACTTCAGTTTAATGTCCTTATTTTACTTATAATTTCTAAAGAATCATGTCCTTATAGAAATAGATAGAATGAAATTCAGGAAGGCAAGTAATGCAAAGTCCTTTTTACAGCCCAGCATTTTTTTTGAAAGAAGACATTTAGGTGCTTTTAAGAATAGAAAAATTTCTTTCTTTTTACTCAATTTTCATTTCATTCTCTTCTGACTCCCTTATTATCATTTCATTCTCTTCTGACTTAGAGCGGCAGGAGTCTTTCTGCTAAATTAAAATTACAAACTAGGCCACTTGTGCTATCACACTTCACACTTGTTAAGCATCTGTCTTCATATATCACATCAGTTCAACAAATAGAAAGACATATTTTTCCTTTGCAGAATTTACTGAAGTTTTATCTGTCATGAACTGGATACTGGATTAGTTTTTTCATATTGTGCGATTTTGCGCCGTATTAATTACAACATATAAAACACAGAAGACAGTAACTTCTTTGTGGCTTGATCAGTGTGACTATGCCTGGCTTCTGATGTTCTGTTGAAAACAAAACATACTAACGGACAAAATGCACAATGTTCATCAACAGTATGCGAACTTTACTTTTAGATTCATAACAGAAGCATTTCTTTGTCATCAGATACACTTTCAAATACTACAGCAACACTTTTTTATTCAGAAACTATTCACATGGGATGACAAACCGAAAGTTTGCCACAATTCCCCATGAAATGTGTTCTAATTAAATTCAAATAAAGGGCAACAACAAAAGTCATGAGTGAAGATGGTTTCACAGAAAATGAAAACCGAGTTGTCACTCAAGCATCCCCCGGATTCCACAAAAATTACAAACTAGCGAACAGCCTTCTGAACGCTGAAAACAAACTGGTCTCATTTATAAAGCTCCCACATGAGCAGAGCTAGGTGGAAAAAAAATATTTTCCTTACAAATGCAAGTAATACAAACGGCCATTAAATATACCAAAAGGCCAGGTCCTTGAGCTGCAATGTGGATTAATACTCAGAAATACACTTTTGTTTTTTGCAAGACTGTGGTTTAGCACAGAGGAAAACCTTTCAACATTTTCTTCTACTTACAGGATGGCCCTGGCTGGTGTAGGAAACTCCATGCTCTGCTCCAGGTTCTTGGAAAGATTACGGCATCTGCTCAGGAACATACAGTTGGTTGGCCACGTTTCAAATTCAGCAGTTCTCTGGCTGATGCTAGGCAGTTCTGTGCATCTGCTAGCATCAACTGAACCAACCCCTCTGCACATACGGCCAGCTAGACCGGTCTTGCTCTCATCTCTCCCTCTTGACATTAAAAACACATTAATCACAAAAATCACATTAAAAAGCAACTAAGCCCGAGCAAGAGAAGGCAGCCAAACAAGTCACTAAGCACAGCCAAAGCCACCAAGGAAACAGAACCACCCGCACTTTGTCAACTACCCACATAAAAACTACACTGCCTCCGAAAACAAAAGGTGCCGACTCAGCGGCACTGCGCTTTTAAGGACATGCTTCCACCGCTACAACTCGCAGATCTGAACGCGCTTCACCACCAAGGAGCATCACTCAGCACAGGCAGCCAATACCTCAGAGTAGCCCGTCCCTTTGTAATCCCCTTCTATCCAGGTTCCGTTCAGCCGCTCAACACTGGTTTGACTCCCGCCCGCACTGCCAAAGCGCCTGTGGGATAAAGCTCCAAACCCCGCCGCAGGGGCAGGAGGCGGCAGCACATCCCCCGGCTCCAACACAGAAACCCACCGCTGCACCCTCATGGCTCCACGGAGCCCCCAGGCTCAGCCCACACGCCAGGCCCGAAAGCAGCGGCTAAGCACGGCTGCGACCTCCCGGCAAGCGCCCCTGCTCTCTCTTCCCCGCCGCATCGCTCAGGCTGCTCCAGGAGCCAGGGGGGAACTGGTACGCCTCCGTAAAGAGCACGGGAATGCAGTACGCCCATCCCGACAGGCAGCTAACCCCCACCACCACGAGCTCAGCCTCTATCCGGAAGCGGAAAGAGCTGCACACTCCTCACAAGTCCCTGAAACTTCCCGAGCACCGCACCCCGCCAGGTAACGATGACCAATCGCGTCCGCGAGAGGCGGGGATTAAGCAGATCGCGTTAGATTGACAGGCCCTTCCTCCCAGTGGAACTATAGCAGCGCGGTTGCCTCCACAAATAGAAAAGCAAGGTAGTCCCAGGGTTGCTGGGTGGGACGAGGCTCACTGTGCTTTCACGCTACTGGCTGTTAGTGTCGATTGGCAGTGACTAAGCCTATGTGTAGGAGGCGCTCTCCTTCGCGACCTTTTGTGCTCTCCGCCAATAGACGATGACGCCGGCTTACGGCCGGCAGTGGGAGCGGGTGGGTGGCTGAGCAGCATGAGCGGGGTGGTGCGTGCCGCTTGGCGGTTGGGGGCCGCCGCCGTGCGGGGCCGGGCTGGGCGCCTGCTGAGTCAGGCGGCCGGGGAGGGTGGCGGCGGCGCCGCCGCCGCTGAAGGGAGCGGCGGCGGCGGCTCAGGGTCGCGGGAGGCAATAGAGCGGTTGGTGCGGGAGCACCCGGTGGTGGTGTTCATGAAGGGCAGCCCGGAGCAGCCGCTCTGCGGCTTCAGCAACGCTGTCGTGCAGATTCTGCGTCTGCACGGCGTGGAGGACTACCGCGCCCATGACGTCTTACAGGACCCCGACCTCCGCCAAGGTCAGCGGCGGGCCGGGGCTGGGGCCGGGAGCGGCGGCTGCCGAGGGTCACCTTTGGGTGCCGTCTCCGCTGCCGCCGGGGCTGACACATAATCTGAGCCGGTCCCTTGTTTCTCTCTGTGTAAGGCTGGTGTTACGGGGCAGAGCCAGAACCACGGAGTGTTGATCTACTCTTGGCCAGCCCCTCGGGAGGCCCTGGCTTGTGCAGCCTTGCCGGAGTTACCTTCGCCTTCCCGTGGGCTGCTGGGATACCCTGCGGAGCTCTGTGTGGCAGCCCCTGCTTGCTTCTCACGGGCGTAGCTTGGTTTTGCTCACTTTTTTGTTCGGTGTTTTGTCTTTTCCTTAGTTGTTGTATTTGGTTGCTTTTGTAGCCCCTGCTGGGCTACGTGCCAGGGTTTTGGGATCTGTGGGCTTTGAAGCATATCATAGAGATGTACTATTGAGGTTGCCTTGCCTGGATGTCCCGTTTGGTTTTTGTTACCCTTACTGAGTCCAAGAGCGTCTTGGTTATCAGCCCAATGCAGTTACGTTTAGGGGGGGTGATCAGGTTTTTCATGCCACACTGCCTTGCCTAGTTAACAGATACAGAGCTGTGCTAAAAGACTCCTAAAATACTTAGTTATCAGATTTCATCTTCCCTTGCAACAGTGTGGTGAAATTTCATTAATTGCTTGTACTGTACCTCTTGATTCCCTGCTGGCACAGACTGTGGGGTTCCTTTGATAAAGTACAAAATTATGCTAATCACTTGCACATTTTCCCCATTACCGCTCAAGTGGTAGAAGCTATTCCTTGTACATTTTTTGCCAGTTGTAGGAAGCTAGTACTCTGTTTTTGTAATGCCTTTCCTTGTTCCCTCTTCTGTGTGCATAGCTGACTGTTGAGGTTTTGTGTGGTTATTTGAGAAAGTTTTAAAAACCAAACCAAAATGGCTACATAGTAGCTAGTCTTGCAGGTGCATAGCATTATCAGTTACTGTCCAGAACATACAAAAGAGTGCTTTAAAGCTACATGCTGGCATGTATCAGGTGACTTCCTTACCCCGTGTTTTTGATATCATTTGCCTAATTGAGTTTTTCAGTAGCTTTTAGCTGAAAGGCTGATTTTTCCAATCCGTGCAGTTCAAAGGTGTAGTAGCTGGTATGATATAGAAGCTTAAGTATCAGAATTTGGGTGTGATGATGTTTTTTTGTCAATGTTGTTTTTGTTCAAGCAAATCTCCTACTACCTTTGGCAGTTGAGCAAGTCATGGTAGTTTTTTAAACTTTATTTACATATCTGAATTTATTAATTGTACGGTTTTACTACAATTAACTTATAAACCAGCTTTGGCACTTGTCTGACTGCACGGAGAGACAGTTTGATTTATTAATCGCACTGCTGGGTGCATGAGTTGATGTAGTTTGTTGTACTGTGAGGTGGGTGACAGAGCCAGTACCAGGGTTGGAGTGCTGAAGAGTTGGAGAACTGCTTTCAAGGCCAGGAGGCTGTCTTACTACTTCAACTGTGTTACCTACTGCATCCGAAAAAGCCAGTATGTGCCTGCTTCTGTTGGATGGCAATCTCTGACAGAGGAGGTGGCAGGGCTACTGGAAGCTGTAGCTCTGTAAGTTGCCAAGTGTGATTAGCAGTGACCGCCTGAAGACTCTCTTAGTCTCCTTCAGGATCTGTCCTCAGGTTCTGAAAAGTTAGATATGCAGAATGAGACAATTTCCTAAACCCTCTCTGTAAACATAGTCTGCATTGCATGCATGTGGGGTTAATGAGGGGATGCTGAACCTTTAGCTGTGAAAATACCAAATACATCAATTAAAGATTGATCTATAAGGAGATTACTGTATGTGAGTTGGTCACCAGCTTTGTATTAGATCACAGAATCAACTAGGTTGGAAAAGACCTTTGAGATCATCGAGTCCAACCTTTATCCCAGGAGTGCCAAGTCCACCGCTAAACCATGTCACTGAGGGCCTGAATGTAACTTAAATGTGCTTAAATGAACTTAACTTACTACGTATACGTATGCTTATACGTATATGTAGGAAGAGCAGTGTGTTGGTGATTCAATCAGCAGATGGTGATTCAGGCAGGTCTGAAGTGCTGGTTTGTTTCTTTCTTGTATCTATTGAAACACCTTGTTTTCAGGTTGTTACAGTTCAATTGCTGAAACTTGCCCTGTATTAAATATGGCAATCTGTAAAACCAAAGCAACCCTTGTACTTGCCTCTCCACCTAAAAGAACATTCAGATCTGTTAAACTAAATAGGTTTTGGTACTTCATGTGATTTATCTGAACTTGAGCTGAGGATATGCTTCCCTGAAACAAATCTTTCCTTATTAAAGCTGATTTAGGAGACCTAAGTACACTCCACGGCAATCCAAGTTCCTCTAAGTTGGCTCTTCCAGAAGTGATGCTGCTCTCAGCTGATAGACAGCATTAGGCTGGTTCAGGTCATTAAGGTGGCAGAGAATCTTGGGATTACATACTTTACAAATAGTAGTTTAAACTGTTTTGAGCTATGGTGGTAGTTCACCCGTGGATTTTTTTTATTTACATTACCTCAGCGTAGGATGCTGCCAGGAGAGTGGTTGCGATCCATTCTCCCACCCTTGGACCAGCCTTCTGACAGTCATGCTTGCTCCAGTGGTAACTATCTCCATGAAAATGTGTTGCTTTCTGGAGAAAGCATGCTTGAAGTGAGATTGGTTGCATGAGTCTGTTCTTTCATTCACTAGTGCTACTGCTGGCAAGAGAGAGGCTACTAATTGATAAGTGGAGTTGGGAAAATGGGGTGGGAGTGTTCTAGGTACCCCTTTCAGTAGCACTTTGCACTCATTCTGGTTTCGCAGTTACTTTAAAGTGTGCTAGCTCAGATGTCAAACTGTAAACCTGATCTGTGCAGTGTGATTCAGCACAAGAAGCTGCAGCTTCTGAAGCCCAGCAGGGAGTGCTGATCTGCAGGGATGGGGAAGTATATCCCTTGGGGTGGCTTGTACTGCCACAGGATTCATCATGAAAGTGCATCCTGGGTATAGCAAGTATAGACCAGGCTAACTTGCTTTAACACTACTAAAACAATATCAGTAACTGCTCTACTAAGCTACTAGTTGACTAGCCAGTTCAGGAAGTGTTCAGTTTGTAACCTGTTTGAGCCCTGGCATGAAGGCATTTAAGGCAGCTTGTCTGATACATGAAATGCAGCATACAGAGCAATTAATCTTGATTGTATTTGTGTTTTTGCCTGAAGTTGGATGGGTCCTTGAAAGTGCTATTGGAGTCGGTACATATATGCAGCTGAGTCCTTGAAGAAAATATTTCTGTGAAACGCTTATTAGCAGTAGGTTTATTATGCAGAGCCGTTGGTATTCAATTCATGTTTAGCATTGCAGTATCTTAAAACCAAACCCTGTTTTCTATCTGCTGTGGCTCCTTTGAGTAGAGTCATCCTTAAGCATGCCTTACTTTTGGGACTCAGTTTTGCATTGCAACTAGTTCTGTATGCTCAAAGGTCAAGGAGTGTTTAAGACAAGCACTGCTAAACACAAACTGACATTGAAGCTTATGGTTTCTGTAAACTGTATCTAAACTGATGGAGGGTGTAATGAAACGCTAAGGAAGAAGTTAAAGTGGTGACACTGGAGATTATGCTAGATGGTTATGGGTTCTCTTTGGCCTTGATTTATATGGTAAACTTGCTGGTTTGGACTTCTAAAGCATTAGGTGTTCAGACACAAAACCTGAAGTCAAATAAAATCTCATGGCTGGTGGTGTACTTTGTGGTTCGGGTTTTTTTTTTTTTGTGGTGGTTTTTTTCTTTCCTAAGTTACTATTTTAGTGGGTTTTTTTAAACCTACTGAAGGGGATTGGCCAATTCCTCTTTGACTAAGGGGAATATCAGCTCTATTTCATCTTTTATGCATTAAAATAATAATCCAATCACATATTGATGCACTTATGCGTGTATATGTATTTATATAACACTTCCAAGTGTTTTGAGTTCCAATAAAGTAAGCATAATTTGCTTATATGGTTATTTTTTTACTTCAAATATTTTGGGGTTTACCTTTAGACTCTAGAGGTTAAAATGTTTTCTAAGGGGAAAGCAAATTCCTTTGTGTTTTCTGCTGTACAGGTCTAATATTTGCTGTTAGTACTTTGACAGCCTGTACTAAAGCTTGCAATTGCTTGTTTAGAGTGCTGACTGCCAAGGTGAATGGGCTCTGATGATCTGTAAAGGCACTTTTATTGTCTGCGGACTTAAATTTGCTGTATGGGCTTCTGTGCTTTTGGTAGAAAAATTCCAGGTATTGCATATTGAAAATGTGTGAAGATGTTAATTTAAAACTTGGTATCTTTAGCAAGTGCTGGTGGGCTTGGTGTGAGAGCATGCAGATGTAGAATTTGGCTATTTCCTCTGCTATAGAAATAATGGCTTTGTGTGAAGTGTCATTTAAAAAGTGGCAAATTAGATATAATGCTTTTGTATAATTTTTTGTGATGTCTTTAAGTGCAAGTCAGGATTTGGTTTATACCAGCTAATCAGTATTTTTGGATGGTCTTGCATTTGTCTTCTAAGAAGTATAAACTTTACTTGTGTGCTTCAGAACTGTGAGTCGAGCTCAGTTTTGTTTAATGGGTACTTTCAAAGAGACTTCAGCCTTTGTGCCCCTCCCATGGGCTGTAAGGTCTGGCAATGAAAGATAAAGCAATTTGACATTCGTAGGGCTCCTAGAAGGGTGAATGTATCTTGGAACTGAAATTGCAGTAGTAAATGTAACTATATTAATTCAGTAAGAACATAAAGTATTTGAAAGTCCCTTTGAGAAATATAAAAGATAACTGAATGTAAACAGTTCTCAATATTTTCCAATATCTCTCATTTAATTGATTGGAAAATCATATTTGCTTGTTTCCTGAGAGAGAAAAGAGGCACTACATTTTCCCAGCTCCTGTTTGAAGTCAGTATAGGAGCTGACTCTCTATCTTTCAGCCACATCTTTAAGTTGGAGTGAGGACCAACCTAACTGTAATGTAGTTTTTCTGATAGTGCTCCTGTTACATAGATAAATTTTTGCCTCAACGGGAAAGAAATGAAAATATCAGTAGTATTGTCAGGTGGAAGCAATGTATTCTGTTTAAAATGCCGTACTATTTGGAGAGGGTAGAAAACTTTTAATACTCTTCCTTTTTTTTTTTTCCCTCCTCTTATGCAGGAATAAAAAACTATTCCAACTGGCCTACCATCCCACAAGTATACCTCAATGGTGAATTTGTTGGTGGCTGTGACATACTCCTCCAGATGCATCAGAGTGGAGATCTTGTAGAAGAGCTGAAGAAGCTGGGAATCCGTTCAGCGCTTCTGGATGCAGAAAAAGACCAAGACAAAAAGTAAAATGAGCAGCAAATCTTCGATAAGAACTTGTTACCAGTAAAGCCTTACGTACTTCAGCTCGAAGAAGGCATTTGTTGGAACTGACACTAAGATTTTTCTGTGAATGTCTGTTAGTTCATGGTAGATGTAGTGATCTCAATGTTTTGGTGGATATTGTGAAAATTTGAGTATAACCATTGCACTGTAAAGCTTACATATGTGGAAATTCGTGTTTGGAAAAAGTTCACTTCTGAAACCATTTTCTTCTTGGATTGAGGGGAGTAAACCGAAAGAACTTGTATTTTTATGGATTTTGAGTGTGTGTTTCTCTGTTCTTTGATACCTGAACCTACGCAAACAGTTTTTGCACTGCCTTGCTCCTTTTGAAAAAGTCTCAAGTAAAAATGCATTCATTTTGCCGTAAACTCCTTGTGGTAAGACTTCCTGAGAGTCTGTAAAACTTCTGTAATCACACATGCTATAGGAGAAAAATAGTCTTCAAACAATATAGGAGAGAAAAATTATATGAGAGTACATGAAATATGCTTTCATTCCAAAGGGTAAAAATAAAGGCTTATGCAAATTACATGTATAATGGTCATTATTACTTTGTAACTTTCTGATAGCTTTTAAAAGGTTGTGCCTCAGATTTTATAAAACCTTTTCTACCTCTTGCAAAGTAGCTTTCCCCCCGCTTATATACTTTGTATAAGTTCTGTGTCAGTGCTAAAATGTGGGAATTAGTTAAGGCTTCAGTATTCTATCTTGAAATAGTACAGGAAAATGTTGCAGTTACTGCTGTAATCTTGTATTATTTGCTAGTTACTCGTTATCTTTTTATATTTGTTGTATTTCCAAGTTATTTTCTGCTGACTGCTGTGCTCTGAAGAATAGGGTCTTCAGACACGGGATCAACAGATGAAACGCTTCATGTAGATGAGTGCAGCAGAGAGGCTACTGAATAGATAAATACTTCTTTGTGGAAAGTCCCTGAAGTCTTCAATGCCTAACTAACCACATTTCTCTAAGTGAAAACATAATACTGACCAGTGTAACTTCAGCTGTACAGCAGTACTGCTAAGGTTAAAAACTAACCAAGCTGTTTCTGCTTTTATTGATATAAACTAGATTGCATGTCAATTAGGAAAATGATTGGAAATAAACTGTATTTATGTTGATTGTCTACAATAGTTCCTTGTCATTTTAAATGACTAATGAGACTGATACTACTTTTGTTTTGAAACCTAAAATGTTTTCCACTGCATGGGTTAGTTTTAGAGAAAGGAAAAATTATTAAATGGGTTAGTGAAAGTCAGGATTGGAACTTGTAGACAAGAGATTTGATGCAAATTCCAGTTCTAAATATCTCCTGTCTGTTTGAGCAAGCTGTCCTTTGGAGCAACTATACTGGTACATTTGTTGCAGAATTTGCCAAACTGGTTGCAGGAAGCTTATGGTACAGTTACAATGCGATCAGTATCACCAAAGTTAAATACAGCCTGTACGATTTCTGTGTATTCACTTGTTTGTGACAGCTGCCCGATACCAGTGGAGGTGACTGAGTGACCACTGAGTATGAGTAAGTTACACTTGGAGGCAGTCACTTGTGGCTGTTGAGCATAGAGATACAAGTGCAAGATTTTTTTTTTTCTGTTCATACACCACAGCCCTATTCACAAAATGTGGAGCTTTAGGTATAGATTATGGTTAGTTCTGAACATTTCAGCATTACCTCTCTTTGAATTCAAATTAAATAAGTTTTCTTATGGCTAATCTTCATGAGTAGTTTTTGCCATTCTGAAAGTAAAATGTTTTGCAAATAAGTGAATTTCAAAAGTCTTCAGTTATTCATGTCAAAAAGATGTATTGAAATGGATGTACACAATAAATGAAGAGTAAGAGAACAAAGAAAATCTGCTTCAATGGTTAACTCTTAGTCTGGCTACTAAATAAATCTAAAAAAGCAAACCCAAAAATCTGCTGTTTCATAGAGCTGTATTCTTTATTCTTCTGTGAAAGTTGAATATTTTTCAGTACTATCTGCTAGTTTAACATAAAGGTAACTAGCATTGTCAAGTCTTTCCTCTCAGCAGCATTTTTTTTTCTCCCAGTATGAATTCCTTCCTTACACTGAAGCTTTTTTGCTTTCTCTACTTCCTTCACTCCCCTTAGATTTTTTTGAATTGGTTAACATTTGGCATAACGTACATAGTATGTCAGATTATAAAACTTAAGATGCTTGCTAAGTCGCTTATTTTGGGAGTTTACAGGAAGTATTTTCCCCAAGATAATAGCTTGATTAAGTTGATCCATTTTAGGAGATGGAAGTATTCTGCTCACCAACTTTTGCTGTCCCTCCAACTAGAGGCAAAAGGGGTGCTTCCAATCCAGAAGGAATGTTGCTGGAAATAAGCTGACTTTTTTGTGTGTGTTTGTGGAAAAAAAATCATGCCTCTTGTTTATGAGAGTTTTGCACCTGTTTTGATGTGCTCCTTGGTAATGAGAGAAGGCAGCTGGTAGTACTGGAGTCCGGGGTAAGAAATGAGTGGATGTGCTGAGCTAATACTGGGGGGCTGGTGCTAGCTTGGAAAGATCCATGGGGACTCCCTGGCTGGGAGGATGTGAAGGGTTCTGTGGAGGAAAGGTTGACTTTTTTCTTCCCCAAGAGGAGTAGTTGTCACAGGAGAAGAGGGGAAAGATGGGGGAAAAACCACTGGCACTGCTGCTTGTTCTTTCCTGGATACTCTGAAATAAGGTGGAGATGGAAGAGGAACACAGCTTAGGAAGGCTGGCTGAAGTTGCAGGGAAGGGCAGCTAGCTGAGGGCAAATATGGGGAGCTGCCTTTGATGTCTTTGGTAAAGAAAGAAGCAAAGCTACCTGCTCCTGAGTTTGATCTGCTGGGCTAAGAATATGGCAGGTGTCAGGGCTGTGCACATTGCCTCCTGCGGGGCTTCTACAGATCAAGGTTGTATGGAGCTGCCAGCTCCGAAATACTGTGAAGTTCAATTTGCACAATTTATGCTGGGTGTTGCACTGGGCAGGCGTTCTGGCTTGGCTGCTCATTTGGTGAGAGACTTCTGGACTCATTTCAGCCATGTTGCACTGCTGAGGGCTTACAATGAGATGAGTGCATGTAAACTGTTATCAATGATTGGTTTTATATTATTATAGGATTGTATTATGAATGTTTGCTAAACTGGAAAACATTGTTATTTTCGTTTTATTCTGAGGATGCCCTTGGTGGTGCTCCTCCTATGGTAAAAGGCTGAGCTGAGTGGACCATCCTATTCACCAGATCATAAATTAAGCTAATCCTCTGCCTCTTCTAACACTCCTTACCTGTTGCATATAAAGCAAGGTAGTTTGATTTAAGCAAATGAGACTGTTCCTATTCTAAAACTGATCTGCTGCCCTAAGCCTTTGAAGAGGAGTTAGGG
The DNA here is from genome assembly GCF_963264785.1 of Psittacula echo. Lineage (NCBI taxonomy): Eukaryota > Metazoa > Chordata > Aves > Psittaciformes > Psittacidae > Psittacula > Psittacula echo. The sequence continues at coordinate 62,533,165 of NC_137739.1, forward strand.
TTTCTTTGCTTTTCTTGGACTGGTTCTGGTGGGCAGAAGGAAGCAGGTTACAAACGCTTGTTATCGTGCCATTAGTTTTGATTTGGGAGAATTCAAATCAAAGTTAATCAAATTCAAAATTAAACCAAAAGTTGTTTCTCTGAGAAAATGAGCTATTAGCAGCTCAGGGCATCTTAATGGCTTCCATGGTAAATGTGTTTCTCAGCCAGATGACTTTTTCCTTGCCTTAATTTTGCTAGCAAATGTGTGGATGTGGTCAATATTCTCCATTGCTTATCTACTCTGGGGGGGGAAAAGTTTATACTGTTTAAATGCCCTGAAATACTTGCCTTTATTTGGGTGTGACAACATGGAGACTTACTTTCATGTTCTCAGTTCTGCGAGTCTCTTTAAAATGTGGGCTAGAAATCTTTGGCAGGATTTTTCCAGGAGCCTGTCAATGCTAACAAAGCAATCAAGTGTAGAAACATGAAATCGAAGAATCATATCAAGGAAAATCTCTTCTGAACTGGCACCAAGAATCCCATTATGGCCCTGTCAGTGCCTGCATCTAAGAAGGGTGATATTAAAAAGCAGTGCTGGAAGCCTGAACAATAAATCCCTGTCTAATGTGGTTTGTATGTCTCTTCTGCAGAAACCAGATTTTACATGGGGTTTTTCAGCATCTGTATTACAGGATTGTGTGAGGAAAAAACGCTCATGAGTTACAAGATATGCATTGCCTGTTAAAGAGCCCCCATGAACGAAGGTGGAAAGACAGTAAGGAAAGGTAAAGAGAGTTGGAAGGTTTTGGGTTGTTGGTTGTGCAGGATTGTGAGTTGAGCCTGCCTTTTGGCTGAAAGGGTTTAGATGAAAACACTGCTCTGGAAGAGGCTGTTGTTAATTATTTGGCTTTGACATTTTTGTTGTGATGCTGCTTGTTTCATTGAATAGTTTCGTCTTAGAGTACTGCTGTCTGCTACTTGGCCTGATTGTGGCTATAGAAACTCCTGACTGATTAAAGTACTCGAGGCCTATCCTGACTCCCTGTTTCCTAGGGAAAACAGGTTTTAGTTACACAGAAAGTAGGACTGAAGTAGCTAAGTGGAGTCAGGTTTTATTTTTAAATAACGGGTTGGGTGTTTGGTGGATTTTGTTTGTTTGGGTTTGTTTTGTTGCTTGGGTTTTTTGCTTTTGTGTTTTGGGTTTTTTTGGGGTTTTGGGGGTGTTTTTGTTCATTTTAACTGATTAAAACTAAAGTAAAAACAATAACTATGCAATTGTTGGCTCAGGTTTTGTGCTGTTTCACAGATAGAGGAAAACCAGAGTAACTTCCAGGTCAGGTGTGGCTGCGCTTTTTTTGTTTATTTTATTTTTTTGCTAAAGGGTTCTTCCTGAGAAGCTTCTCTGGGTTTTTGTACTAAAAGTATCAAAACCAGAATTGGAATCTTGTATAACCTGATTGGTTTAGGAGTGAGGGAAGAGCTTCTGATTTATAAGTTTATAATCCGGCTTCTTGCACGTGCCTTCCCTGGAAGGAAGGCAGTAGGCCAGAGCAAAGGTGGTTTTCGATAGAAAGACCATCGTACTGTGTCCAATTTAGAGTCGTTGTAGAGTGTGGCTGAGAGGAATGTACAGTGCTGTATATAATCAACAAGCATTCATATCTTCCCAGTTTCGAAGATCACTTCTTAATTAGACACCAGAAATGCTTACAGGACAGCAAGCTGCTGGCTTGTTCTTCCCTTCTCAAGAAGAAAGAAAACTTTTTAAGGGTGGCTGTTCTTCTCAAATGAGTTTAATGTTTGAAGACCTTTTGAATCGGAGTAAAGAAACAAGCTAGACTTCTTAAATATGGAGGGAATCAGTTGAAACTTTTCTTCAGCTGTTGAAATGCAGGCTGTAATTTCCAAATTACCTTGTTTACCTTAAATATGTACAGGTGGTAATGGTTTGTAAGGACCTAAAGACAATCCAAGGGCCAAGTTTAAAATTAATTTTGAAACAGTTTTGCCAGTTAGTGAAGTTAATTCTAACAAACAATAGAGGTATAATGATTTTCTTTTTGTAATTATTGCAGCTGTTCTACATAAAAAGCCCTGTGACTGCCTCTACATGTACATTGAGATGCTGGCATGTGTGTTCATGTTTTTGTAGCTATATGTTGTCCCTTCTAATGTAAAGCTTGTACAGGGGGCTTGCTCAGCATCTTTTAAAAAGGAGCTCCTGTAAAGTCAATCAGCAAAAGCTTCTGTAGGATCTTCTGTAAAGTTTTACTTGGCACATTCTTCAAAGCCTGAAGGATTCTATGTACAGTTTAGCCTCAAAACAGTGAAGTAGGACACTTGAATCTTCATTTTACAGACTTGCAAAAACTGAAATACAGAGGTTTGCTACTTGTACTGTAACAGCTGTAGAGAGAATTAAGTTTTGGAGCCTTTAGTCTTAAGCGTATGATCTACTGGTTGAAAAACGTGTGCTTTTACATGCTTTTACAGGGGTATCTCAACAAGCATTTTAGAACTTTCAAATACACACTACAATGAGGATCTTTGAAATACTAGTCAGCCAGGATTTTCCCCTTGAATGGTGATACTATGAAACCTAATATTTCTGTTCTTATCTACCATTTTACTTGTCTAAAATCTAAACAGCTCCTTAAGTACATTTAGGTGGGGATCTTTCATTTTGGTTGGTTAGTTTGATTTTTTGTTTGTTTTTCCTGTTTTTTTGGGTTTGTTTTGTTGTTTTTCCCTAGTTAGGGGTTTTTTTTTAGGGCTTTTTGGGGGTTTTTGTTACTTTGTGAGGTTTTGTGGGGATATTTTGTTTGGTTTTATTTTGTTGGTTTTGTTAGTTTGGTTTGGTTTTGATGGTTTGGTGTGGGGTTTTTTGTTTGTTTGTTTGTTTGTTTGGGGTTTTTTCTTGAAGAAAATACAGGTATTCTCTGAGAAGCAGTGCTTTGATTACTTCAAAGAGGATATGCTCCATGAGAACGTGGTACATATTCAAACCTTCACAGCTCAGAATAGATTAGTTTTAGGGCTGGTATTCCAGAATGTCTTGTACTGCTGATTTTAAAAACATAGAAAATCTAGGATTCTTCAATATTTCTTGTATTTGGTTGCCTGTCTGTGATGCTCCGTGAGAGACAAGCAATAGTATGTGAAAGGAAACGGGTGCAAGAAGACTGATGCTGCCTGGAAGGAAAGCAAATAAAAGAAAACACGCTAAAAATTTCAAGTGGTCCGGAGGAAGGTTGCAGAGGATGTCTTTGGGGAGATGCTCTCGGGGGGTGCGAGCAGTCGGCTCGGCGAGTGGCCGAGGCCACCCAGGAGATGGTGCTGTTGAACTGGGGAAGCGGCATAGCCCTGACCCAGAAGCATCTTTCAATGCGGTCCTCCCTGTTTTTCATCTGTGTTGCATGTTATTCATTGGGGTCCTCGTTTCCTTTTGGGAGAAGAAGGGTGTCAGTGTTGAACCCGGCGCGTATCCCGGTCCGGTGCGTAATGCTGCTCCCAGACAGACAGCCCTACGCCCTCAGTGGAGATGACGCCAGTGCCTGAAGGCGATATTTTTCCCGCGGACAGAGTGGCTGGTGAGATGGTAATGCCGAGGAGGGGAGCAGCTTCACAGCTCACTGCCCTCACCGGAGCAACCGCCTGAGGAGCACCGCGCCAAAGCCAGGCGTTAGCCCGGTGTCTGCTGCATCGCTGCGAAGGGTGGGAGCAGCGCACCCATCCGCTGCGGGGACTCCTCAGGGACCCACCGCCTGCCAGCTTCCCTCCACCATCCTCTGCAGTGGCCTGTTCCCACGTACACGTGTCTGGGAAAGGTAAGCGCAAGGGTGGCTCTGTTGCTCCACGTGAGGACTCGAGCGGGGTCGAGCATGGGGTGCAATGCTGTTTTGCCTCTGGTGTACAGCAGGTGCAGGGTGTGCAGAGCACAGGTGCCGCAAGCACATGGTGGGGTGCGTGGCTCTGGGTACCCTTGCCCTGTGCCCCAGGCCACAAGGCACTCACCTCCCTCCTATGCGCATGGGCCATAGTGAGCATATGGGGCTGCAGCCAGCTCCAAATGGGAAAATTTGAGGTGGCAAAGGGGAATTTGGGATTCTTTCAGTCTGGGATGGTCCAGCAAAGCAAGAGGTCAGATGGTTGTGGTGATGTTTTCTGTTGGGTTACCGTTTTACTAGCATCCTCTGATTGGGTTCAGAGGCTTCAAATCTGCCCAGAAAAGAACAGGAGGAGCTGGAACAGGTCAGCAGATGTCCCGGAGGTGGCTGTAGCAGCATAAAGTCACCAGACCAGGGATTTCCTGGACACTTAGTGGAAGAGTTCAGGAAAGGCCTTTTCCCCATTTGCGGAAGGGCTTATGTCTCTTGGTGTTTCTGCATGCATAAACAGACAGTGACTGAGGTTTTATAAGTGATATAATCTACCAGCTCTAATTCCCCAAGTCTTCTACCTGAGTTGTTTTCTATCTGAACAGATCTTACCAAAATTAGGTCTTTATACATTCAGGCACAAGGCAGAAAGTGAGCCTACTGCTGGTATTTGGGTGGTTTACAAGGCCTTGCGAAGTGCAGCTGTGGTTCTGCTACGAAGCCATTTTGGGTTGGTTGCACCTAGCTCTGTGGTTGAAGTAAGCGAAGTGGTTGGTGAGGAGAGGGCCAAACCATACGTGATGTGGACCCATCGGGGGAGGAATCAGTGGTGTAAGGATTTGAGGATTATGTAAGGATTTGAGGATTATGTCTGTTGTGCTGCGTTTCATTGCATCTCTTCCTAAATCATTAACAGCAAATCAGTGGCCAGAGGTAGGCTGATTTTTTTTTTTTTTTTTGGTGAGTTCCCTCTCCCCTCCCCAAATACTTGCAAACAATCATAGAATCATAGAACACCAGGTTGGAAGGGACCTCAAGGCTCATCTGGTCCAACCTTTCTTGGCAGAGCTTCACCTAGACAAGATGGCCCAGCACTCTGCCCAGCTGAATCTTCAAAGTGCCCAATGTTGAGGAATCCACCTCTTCTCTGGGGAGATTATTCCAATGGATGATTTTTCTCATAGTGAAATTTTTTTCTGCTGGTGTCCAACTGGAATCTCCCCATCAGTAACTTGTGCCCATCACCCCTCATCTTTTCCATGTGACTCCTTGTAAAAAGGGAGTGTCTGTCTTCTTTGTAGCCATCCTTTAAATACTGGAACATGATGATAAGGCTCCCCTGAGCCTTCTTGTGTCCACGCTGAATGAACCCTTCTCTCTCAGCCTTTCCTCGTATGACAGGCTTCCCAGTCAATCCTCCGACCATCTCTGTGGCCCTTCTCTGGACCCTCTCCAGCCTGTCCACATCTTTTTTGTATAGCGGGGACCAAAACTGAACACAGTATTCCAGGTGTGGTAATTAGGTGTGTCCGCAGCAGGAAACCAGAAGAAAGTACGGAAGAAGTTTCTAACAATTTAGGAAGGAGCATAACAGAAGTAAAGTAGCTCGAAGCAGGCCTGTTCAAATACCTGTGCTTTTATGTGAGCTTCAGCTTGCTCTGCTGAAGAACTGTCAAATTTTAGGGCTGGAGATGCATGTCACTCAAGCCCAGGCCCCAAGAGTGAGTGCTGTTCTGAGGAGGTGTTTCAGGGCTCAGGCTGTGGCTTTAACTCAATCATAATGGTCCTGCACATCTCTGTCTCAGAAAGATAAGCTCTTTCTGTGTATGGAAGGCAAGCCGCAGGAGGCATCAGACAGTCTGCTTTAGGGACAATCTTGCACTGAACTTTTGGACAATATCAAGTGGTAAGGATCAGCAAAATTACTCAAAGCTCTGAGATCTCTCTCCTCTGAGACCCCAAAACATCACAATACAGTGTCAGGCTTCCCTTCACCTCAGAAGCTTTGCAGTTCTTTCTGAGCAAGGAACCCTGCCCCAACAAGTATGAGAATATGTGCTGTTTTCTCTCCCAATGCCTGGTGCCTTGCCTGGTGGCAGTGTTCTTCATTTGAGATGGGCAGTGTTGGCTTGACCTCCCTTGCGTGCAGCCCTTCCATGTCCAGCAGCAAGTATTATCATCACTACACTGTTGCAGAAAAGCAGCTTCCACCACCAGGTTGTTACTGATATGAATTACACGCTCCGGGTTTGCCAGCTACTGCCTAGCTTCTGCTTTTGTCAGGTCCAAAACAGGGGGCATGTGAAGTTTTTTTCCAGCCTGGGCCAGAGCTGTAAGTATGCCTTTTTAATATGCCTAAATCCTGATATCCTGATTTTTGGTTCTTAATGTTAAGCAAAGTGCAGGAAGAAATTAAGGACAAGATTGCATCTGAAGCTGATAGCAGATGTATTAATGTAATATGGTCCAGTATTGTAGTGGGAAATAAAATACAGAAAATTGTTCTGAAGTTCAAATTTTGGACATCTGGGCTTTAGTCTCATTGAGAGGATTAGTCAAGAAAGCTCTTGAGGAAAGAGTGCAGGAAAAACAATCCTTAAGGATGCCATGAATTCTACTTAAGAACAGTAATAGAGTCTGGAGGGTATATATGTTGCTAGTAAAAATATTACTAGGCAAGCGAACAGGATACCAGTACAACTGAATGGCAGGGCTAGAGGGTTTTTTGAGTCAAATGGGAATCCTTCCAAGTTTGAAAATCAAACCTTAGCTTTCCAATATGTTGGGTTATTAATTAGCATAAAGACTAGATGAAAGGGAAATTTAAAGCAAATACAGTGGGCTGCAAACAGCTAACTCTGTAAAATAAGAATGTTTTGGGTTTGTCAGTCGGAAGAGTACCAATGATTAATTTCGTAGTTCAGAAACTGGATCATTGGAGGTTAAAGGCAGAAATTAAAGAAGATAAAGGCATTGCTGAGAATCCAAATTATTTCTTTGCATCACTCTTCAGCATAAAGAATATCAAAGCAATATCTACTGGGACTTGCTCTTTTCTGGTAATCAAGATGTGTTGGAAGAAGAGCTGGAACAAATCGATAATTTAAAAAGCAGCAAATCATCAGGTCCAGATGGTACATTAAAAAGTTCTGAAGGAGCTTAGTATGAAATAACTGATCTGCAGCAAAAATATGCCTTCCCTAATTAAAAACAACTATTTCATTGGAGAAGTGGAGGGTAGCAATTGTACCCAAAGTTAGAAACAGGATCAAGATAATTTGAGGATAAGCACACTCTTACCCAGGCATATATTTCTGCTTTATAACTGGTTGAAAACAGAACGTAAAGTAGGGAACAAGCAAACAAACCAACAACAAAAAAAGGGAAGATGGTGTCATGATAGTATCTAAAGACCAAGAAAAGTCATTAATCAGTTGTAACTCAAACTGGGTGAGTCTTGTCATGAACAAAGAAGCAACCACTTTAATTTAGATAAACCTCAAAGGAGCTTTAGCCTATGTAGGATCGAAGAGAAGTGAGCTTGCTGCATATCTCTTGGCTGATGTGACTGTGCCAGGCTGTGTGTCCAAAATGCCCTGACCAACCTTGACATCTCCATGCTGCATCAATCCCATGACTTGTTCCTGCTCTGTGATGCTGTTATCCCACCTATGTGACACTAGCCCCTGCTTCCAGCCATCCTGGGAGGAGAGAAACCGAGAAAGGGCACTAGTGATCTGTTTCCAGCCTCTGAGAGAGGTTAGAGTCAGGTTGTTTCTGTGTGTCTGTTAGGCTTAAGAGTCTGTAGAGATGAATGTTGCTGAGAAAGCTGACAGACTGCTTTTAAATTTCAAGTCGTACAGAGGATGTAAAGGCTGTTTCGGGGAACTGCAGGAGAGCAGAAACTACTAGCTGAGGAGCATCACTAGTAGCTGTGGTGGGAAGCGAGAGATATTAACCAAAAAGTAGAGACCTTCCAACCTGTTATGTAAAGCCAGGAGCTGGATGGCTGAGTCCTCTTTGCCACTATAGAATCATAGAATAGAATCATAGAATAGTTAGGGTTGGAAAGGACCTTAAGATCATCTAGTTCCAACCCCCCTGCCATGGGCAGGGATACCCCACACTAAACCATGCCACCCAAGGCCTCATCCAACCTGGCCTTGAACGCCGCCAGGGACGGAGCATTCACAACCTCCCTGGGCAACCCATTCCAGTGCCTCACCACCCTCTCAGTAAAGAATTTCTTCCTTACATCCAATCTAAACTTCCCCTGTTGAAGTTTGAACCCGTTACCCCTTGTCCTGTCACTATAGTCCCTGATGAATAGTCCATACCCAGCATCCTTGTAGGCCCCTTCAGATACTGGAAGGCTGCTATGAGGTCTCCACGCAGCCTTCTCTTCTCCAGGCTGAACAGCCCCAACTATCTCAGTCTGTCTTCATGCGGGAGGTGCTCCAGTCCCCTGATCATCCTCGTGGCCCTCCTCTGGACTTGTTCCAACAGTTCCATGTCCTTTTTATGTTGAGGACTATCAGTGTCACTCACTAGAGATATTCATCCTATTATTTAAATAAAAATTATTTAGAATTAGATATGTAACAGAAGGAATTTGGTATCAGGGAAATAGAAAATGAGCATGGCAAAGAATGTAACTTCAGAAGAAGAAAGAAGAGGGAATATATTAATTCCCTTCCAATGCCAATGTAGGAATTAATTAGTTACAGTTTCAATGTCAATATTGTTTAACAATGTCCCTGTGTGTTTACAGTGAGTACTCTGGATGAGCTGAGAGGAAAATGTCATCGGGATCCGTACCTTTACCCTTAACAATTTTCTTTTTCTATCATAATTTTATGCAAATCGGGATTATTTGTTGCCTCTTCAGTGTGTTCTTTGTTCCCATGTGCTGCCTCAAAGGTACACACCTGCTTCCATGCTGCCAGTGAAGGCTGACAAATTGCCCATGATACCTGGGGAAAAAAAAAGTCTGATTCTGTAGAACAGTCTTAAAACCAACAAAGACTTGTACAAATAATTCATGCCCAGAGCCGTTCTTTAGTAGAAATTAGCAGTTTTCCTCAACTTCAGCCAGTAATTCTTTGCTTTTATAGACAGACAACAGAACTACTGCCTCCTTGTTTCCACTTCTTTATCCTTTGTTTTTCCTTGTCAGTCCTCCTCCATTTCTTCTGATCTCTGTTTCCATGTATTCTTTCCTCATTCCCAGGATCTCCCCTACCTTGCCTCCCTTTTCCAAGTCACTGATACTCCTCTATATTTGCTCCTGCCTCCTCATAGCATTGTCAGCTCACAGCTGTACTGACTCTGGTGCCCAGCCAAAGTCAATTATGCCAGCAAACTAATTAGAAGGCATAGGATGTTATGCCTCACTCTTGAGATCTGTGCATCTCAACATTTCTGTGTGCTCTGCTGGTTAGAAAATGCTGATTTAAAGTAACATTAAAGGATAAAAACTAAAAAAATATTTAAAGGCTTCTGTAATAACCCTTCTGGTTTTCTCTCTGCTCGGCGCAGTGCAATTATTTCCATATCAGTAAGCTCCAGTGTACAGCACTTCTAGTGTTTCATTAGGTACTTGGTAGAGAACAGCATCAGCCACAAGATGCCAGGAGAATCACTATATTTATGGGTGATAAACTAGACTGTACATTTTAGAAAGACTGTGTTTCACATTTTCCTTTAAATTTTCTATGCAGTCACAAAAGGAAAGAAAAAACAGCGCAGAGGTGCCCAGGACACTTTTAAATTAGCTGATTTATTTCTAAGATGTGAAATCAGTTCAGCCATAGAAGCAATGTAACAAAGCAGCATGGCTGATTCACTCAGCTCCCCAGTAGTCCCGAGGGTCCCACTGGTCAACATTTTCAGTGCTCTATTCTACTAGTCTCCCCTCTCTAATGCTGTCGGATGCTGTGGCTCATGTTGTCATACAGTAATTCAGCTGCTTGACATGCCAATTTGATGATACACAGGCTTATAGGCTTTTCCAGAAGCCAGATCTACGGTAGCATTGTATTGCTAACAGTTCAGGGTTAGTAGGTTTGGGTCCTTCCTTTTCATTTATAAAAACACCCCTAACTGTCAAAGTTCAAGAGAGCTAAGTCCCTACAAAATACTTGAACCACTTGTACATCAATGCCATCATCAAATCATAGAATCAAAGACTGATTTGGGTTGTAAGGGACGTTAAAGATCATCTAGTTCAAAGCTCCACGAAGCCAGATTGCTCAAAGCCCTGTCCAACCAGGCCTTGAATGCTTCCAGGGATGGGATATCTACAACTTCTCTAGAAAACCTGTTTCAATGTCTCATCACCCTCACAGTAAAGAATTTCTTCCTAATGTCTAATTTAAGTCTATCGTCTTTCAGTTTAAAGCCATTATTCCTTGTCCTGTAACTACATGCCTTTGTAAAAAGTCCCTCTCCAGATTTTTCCTCTCCAGGCTGAACAAGCTCAGCTTTCTCACCCTGTCTTCACAGGAGAGGTGCTCCAGCCCTCTGAGCATCTTCATGGCCTTCCTCTGGACTCTGGACTCACTCCAACATGTCCACGTCCCTCTTATGTTCAAAGCACCAAAGCTGGATGCAGCACTGCAGGTGGAGTCTCGTGAGAGTGGAGTAGAGGGGGAGAATCCCCTCCTTCAACCTGCTGGCCATGCTCTTTGTGATGCAGCTGGGTTTCTGGCAGTTCTATGACACTCCCAGGTCATATTGAGTTTGTTTCTTCAAAACTGCTTTCTCTGTCTAAGTCTCAGGCCAACATGGGGTAATCTTGTTACTTTAACACTAGCAGAATAGCGGACAGCTCTGACATCTCTTCCCATAACCTTTGGTCTGGATAATACAATAAGATGTTGGTAATGGTTGCCTAGAGCAATTCTAAAAACCATTTTATTCCTCATCAAGACAATGAATTTTTTCCTTCTTAGTAGCAGGACTATAGAGTGCGAAATAGAGATTATAGGCACAGTACTGTGGAAAAACTTCATGTTAATTATCAATAGCATCTTGTGAACTCTTCTAAGTGAACCAAGCTGTGACTGTTTGGCAGGGCTCCAGCTGGCAGAAAAATAGACGTTTTCTGATCATCCTGCCAGAATAAGACAAAGTGTAACTATGCAGTTTGTGACTCTTTTTCTCTCATACACCCTCCCCCACACCCCTACCTGCTAAAGGTAAGGTCTCTGAGTTGATGGACAAGTTATTTTTCATTTTTACTTCAGAAAAACCCCAAACCGAAACGGAGTGGGAGTTGAAACTTCGTACCTTATGTCTAGGAGAAATTGTTATACAGCTTTCTACTTGGAGAAGCTAAAGATGAAAGAAAATTAAAGCTTTTTTTTTTTTCTCTCTTCTTCTCAGAAGAGGTGTATTATTTTGTCTGATCAGTTATTGTGAGTTTATTTTCCAGAACTGTGAAGTGCAACTAGAAGTTTAGGTGCTTGGTCACTTTGAAAATCATGCCCAGGGTTTCCAAGCCCAGGGAAAATTCCATGGTGGTTTATGTAGGAATTCTGGCAGTGAGGGGGAAATAGAGGCTCCCTTTTTCAGAAGAACCTTCTTATTCAAGAACCTCAGAGATTATAAATACTGAAACCTTGCTGTTTAAAGTCCTTTCCACTTTGAGGTAAGTTGAATTCATAGAATCAAAGAATAGTTAGGGTTGGAAAGGACCTTAATATCATCTAGTTCCAACCCCCCTGCCATGGGCAGGAACACCTCACACTAAACCATGCCACCCAAGGCTCTGTCCAGCCTGGCCTTGAACACTGCCAGGGATGGAGCATTCGCAACTTCCCTGGGCAACCCATTCCAGTGCCTCACCACCCTTACAGTCAAGAACTTCTTCCTTATATCCAATCTAAACTTCCCCTGTTGAAGTTTTAACCTGTTACCCCTTGTCCTGTCACTACAGTCCCTGATGAATAGTCCATCCCCAGCATCCTTGTAGGCCCCCTTCAGATACTGGAAGGCTGCTATGAGGTCTCCACGCAGCCTTCTCTTCTCCAGGCTGAACAGCCCCAACTTTCTCAGCCTGTCTTCATACGGGAGGTGCTCCAGTCCCCTGATCATCCTCGTGGCCCTCCTCTGGACTTGTTCCAACAGTTCCATGTCCTTTTTATGTTGAGGACACCAGAACTGCACACAATACTCCAAGTGAGGTCTCATGAGAGCAGAGTAGAGGGGCAGGATCACCTCCTTTGACCTGCTGGTCATGTTCCTTTTGATGCAGCCCCGGATACAGTTAGCTTTCTGGGCTGTGAGCGCACACTGAAGCCGGCTCATGTTCATTTTTTCATCGACCAACACCCCCAAGTCCTTCTCTGCAGGGCTGCTCTGAATCTCTTCTCTGCCCAACCTTTATCCATGCCTGGGATTGCTCCGACCCAGGTGTAGGACCTTGCACTTGTCATGGTTAAACTTCATAAGGCTGGCATCAGCCCACCTCACAAGCGTGTCGAGGTCCCTCTGGATGGCATCCCTTCCCTCCGGTGTATCAACCGAACCACACAGCTTGGTGTCATCGGCAAACTTGCTGAGGGCGCACTCAATCCCACTGTCCATGTCACCGACACAGATGTTGAACAAGACCGGTCCCAACACCGATCCCTGAGGGACATCACTCACTACTGGTCTCCAGCCGGACATTGAGCCATTGACCACAGCTGTTTGCGTGCGGCCATCCAGCCAGTTCTTTATCCACCGAGTGGTCCACCTATCAAATTAATGAATTCCACCAGGAAGTGCAAAAAGTTCTGCACAAAATGATACAGCATCAAATAGGACACTGTGTGTGAGCCCCGTCTAGAACAGTATTTGACACTTTATTTTCTTGTGGAGATTATAAAGAGTTCATGAAGGAGCTCTACATCATCTACTACATAAAGAGTGCTGGGAGCTTTTATACTGAGAGGATAACAGGAATTTATCAGTTTGAATTTTATTAGATAAGCAAATCCTTTTTTCACTGTTAATCATTTTGTTCACTGTCCTGCTTTGATTGAAATTTCAAATGCTGAAGCCAATCTGATCACTGTAATTTTACCTTCTGGTTATTATACTTCTGCTTCTAGTTGACCATGTGTCGTGGTTTAAGCCCACCCAGTAACTCAGAACCATGCAGCTGCTCGCTCCTGGAGAGATGGGGAGGAGAATCGAAAGAGTGTAACTCCCATGGGGTGACATAAGAGCAGTCCAGTAGCTAAGGTATAACACAAACCACTACTGCTACCACCAATAATAATAATGATAAGGGAAATAATAAGTGAAGAGAATACAACTGCTCACCACCTGCTGACCGATACCCAGCCCGACTCGAGCAGCGATCTGGGCCTTCCAGGTAACTGCCCCCAGTTTATATACTGGGCATGATGTGCTGTGGTATGGAATACGTCTTTGGCTAGTTTGGGTCAGGTGTCCTGTCTCTGCTTCCTCCCGGGTTCTTGTGCCCCTCCTCACTGGCAAAGCATGAGAGACTGGAAAGTCCTTGATCAGAGTGAACATTACTTAGCAACAGCTAAATACATCGGTGTTATCAGTGCTATTCTCAGGCTAAAGTTGAAAACACAGCACTGCACCAGCTACTAAGAAAGAAAAATAACTATTACAGTTGAACCCAAGACACAATGCTATGTTGCCATCTTGCTTTTTCAGTCTGTATTTCTCCATTTAGATCTTCTGAAAATAATTTTACCCTATTCTGGCATTCAGAGCATTCCCAGTGTGTTCTGGAGACCAGTTTCTGGGGAATTACTTGAGTTGGAGATCACATCCTGGAGGATGGAGGTATAAAACTGTAATTGGTTTCTTCAGAGTTTATTTTCTCCTCCTGCTATTTGACCACAGATGAGCGATTCACTCACTTAACTTCAGATTGGCTCATGAGATTGAAGAGCCCGTACTTGCACTCATATTTTAAGCCCGTACTTGCACTCCTACCATTCCTTTATAAACAGGCAGTTGAGTGATAATAGATTTGAATTCAAAGTACTTATTTTCTTTACCAAATTGAAGTGTAGCTGAAAGCATGCAAAGTTTTGTGTGGCTGTTGAGAAAGTGATTTACTGTTTTTCAAAGCAGACTGCTGCTTTTGTTGATATGCTCCACTGGATCTCAACAAATATGCATTACTTTTATTACCATGATGATACAAGCTGGTATAATTCTGATGAAATTCACGGAGGCACTTGTGTTCTCTCCTGACTGTTATTAGGGCAGAGCAATCAGTTCAGGAGGAGACCCTGAACTCTTACATCAGTTTATACGGGCCATGGTGATGATGCCAGAACAGGCATCCTGAGATTCTTTAGGCTTCGCTGCCAACTCTGCTGCAGATGCTTCCTTCAGGGCTCAGGTTCTGTTTCCCATTACATCAATGAATTAACCTAATTTTTTTAATCAGTGAACTAACACTGATTACCCACTGAGTAGGGTTTGTTCTTGAGCATGTTTCTGCAGTGACTTGACCAGTGACAAGTGAACAGAGATGCTAGGTTTGTTTGTATTGTCTCCGTGTCCTTCTCAGGAAAATGGGCTATATATGGTGGGGCATGTGGGCTAAAAAGCACTAAGCTGTGGTGCTGCTGGGTCACAACTGGTGTGTGAAACCTGGGTAGGTTTTAACATGACAGCTAGGCAAACATCATCTGCATGGAGGTATCTGCATGTGAAACAGCTGTCTGTGCTCTGATCATAGTCAGTGATGGTCAGTCAATACTGCCGGAGGGAATCCAGAGTGGTGTGCAAGCACCAGGGGCTTATTTCAATTGCTTAAATTTAGGTATCTGGTGCAATTTACGATGTCCTGGACTAAGTGGGACATTCAGAGAGTTGAAGATTTGACACAGAACTTTTGCTGTTCTGAAGTGGCAGCTACAGGCACCTCCAGCTCTCAGTTTACACAACCAAACCTACCTGTCTGTTTGAGGGTAAGCTGAATTGCACTGGATTTCATTCACATGTAGACACATGGATGGAGGCATTTTTGTCTCCACCTGAATCCAGCCCCTAAAGATACAGGTCTGGCTCCTGAAGAAATTTAGAGTTAAATATCTGGGTGAGCAGCTCCAGAGGGCAATGTATTCAACCTATTTTTAATACCAGTTATAGGATGAGATGAATTGCCTTCTGAAAGTGCCTTTCACCAAACGGACTACAGAGAGACACTAATCATATTAACTGTTTAACTTTCAGGTTAAGAAAGTGGAAAGCTTCCCACTTTTTATTTCAGATGTAATTCTTTTAACTCCACTGACCTAGAAATAGATTTCTTCGGTTACCTGTAGGAAAGGTTGTACAGGAGACCTGGTAATGATATTCTGAACCTCAGGAGCATCTTGAATGTGTCTGAACTTTGCAAAATGAAATTGACTTAAAGATAGTTGTAACTGAGCTAAGCATAAGCTAAAAGCTTACTGGTTTCCCTTCTCCAGATAAACCTTCACACCTTTGCAGCCCCAAAAATTTGTGAAAACAAGAATACTTTCTAGCTCTATTACCCCAAACAGTTTCAGCCTTCACCACCTGGGTGGTGGTTTATTATCTCCTCCCACTATTTTCCTCCTTTTTGAAAGATGAAAACACTACAGTTTCACTAAGGTTGGTCTGGGAGACATACAAACCATGATGGCTGCTGTGGGATTGATGGGGAAGTTTAGTGTGGGAGTAACGGCATTTTCAAATTAAGGCTGGCTGGCCCACATGCTCTTTATAGACATATCTCAGTTAGAAGCTTAAGTGAATTATATGGTCAAAGTTTTAAAAGGAGGTAGGAGGGGAAAAACTGGAGCAACTGAAAAAGTGCAGTAGTAATGAATGTCTGAAAAGTGCCATAGGGACTGTTTAAACCCACAATTCACTGATCACCCTGGAGATGTGGGGAAGTGGAAATCATTGTAGAAAAGTAAACGGTAAATCTTAAATGGGTGTAGGTTGAGGTAACTCCAGTGGGATTTATTTTACTTACACCAGTGAGAAAACAACTTTCACCAGTGTGGGCTGATGGCTCTGGTGGGAAGGTGATAGTGTCACCTTGATATATCATTAAACAATATTATTTTGTCTCCATAATTGTCCAGAATGCAACATTCTACAGTTGCTTTGATTAGTTCCAGTTGCTTTTAATTCAGCTTTTTATCTGTATATAGATGGTAAGAATGACTGGAACCTTAAACAGAGTACACTCATTTATTCTTGATTTACATATACATAGAAAAATGCACATTTACTTATCAAGTAGAGTGCATAGAGCTAATGGGATGAAAGAGCCAGGGAGATATTGGCAGCTAACAGTTTCCCCATAGTCACTGTTCTGTGCTTAGATCCATACAGAGCGGCATATGTATCTGTATGGGCTTCTAAGGAGACCAATCAACAACATGACACTGACATTTTGCTGTCTGTATTCCTGTGGTGCCATGTTAATGAAGATCCTAAATGATCTTACAAGTTGTAATGAAAAGAGGGTCACAACCATTATGATGCCAGGAACAGTGCCAGGCTGCTGAAATCCATTAGGGAATTTGCACAGGAGCTTTCTGGCAAAATAAAGAACAGAATTGAGATTCCTGGGTCTTGGCTCTACACCACAAAGACAAGGGTCTCTGTAGCAGTTGCTTAGGCAGTCCAGGATTTCCTCTACATGTGCTGGCTGTTGCAGTCAAGAGTGCTGTCTGAAGCTGTTATCAAAGTTTTCTCTTTGCAAATAAACTACAATGCCATAGAATCTTAGAATGATTTGGGTTGGAAGGGGCCTCAAAGATCATCTAATTCCAACCCCCCTGGTAGACCAGGTTGCCCAAAGTCCCATCCAACCTGGCCTTAATGGTCTGGAGATCTGCTAGGTTGATAGGGTATGATTGCAGCATGAGCCCATAAGTGAACGTCTCTCATCTGGAACCACTGAGCTATCGAGCTTGTGTCCAGTTGAGGAAAACTCTCCTGTAGGATGCCACGTGCTGTTAGGAAGTACCCTGGCACCCAGTGGTCAGCCACATGTGATGATGGGCCAGGCTGTGTTCCCCTGGCTCTGACTTACTATCACAGCCTGGAGCTTAGAATAGAGCAGAGCTTATTGTTCTGGATAAATAGCTCCCTGTGCTCCGCAGGGGAACAGCTAGGAGGGAGTCCCATCCTAGGGAAACTGATGAATGGTTCCAGAAGGAAGGCAGCAGGGATACTTTCAGCATCCTGAAGTAGGAAAAAACATAACCAGGTTGTGCAGCATAGCTGAAAATTTGATACTTCTAATGAATCTGTACCAATCATTTTCATTCTCCCCCTCCATATATGTGCTTCCCTCATCTCAGGCCTCTGTACCTCTTTCTTTCTTTGAACCAGCACTAAAATCTCTTCCTTGAAAATTTCCATAGGTAAAATTGGATTAAAATAGGCAAAAAAAAGAAAAGGGGGGGGGCACCTCTGCCTTCACATCCACTTTTACTGCTTCTTATAATTCTTTGAGTTGATTTTTACCATCCTTTCACTCCCCCAGATGCTGTCACAGCTTTCATACATCAGCACAAAGCCTAAGCAACCTTATCAATCAGTCATCCTACCTCAAGGCAGCAGGTGCCTTAGCAGGCATTATTTGCTGAAAGAAGAGATTTCACTGTGGTTAGGCTGGTCAGAAGAACAGTTGATGTTGGCAGTGGAACTGGAGGAAAATCATGGTCCCATGCACAGTGGGTGTAGCTAGTGGCTGTCACTAGAAAACATCACTTCTCTTTTGGAATAATAGATCTAGCAACTGAACTCACCTTCACTATTAGTTTGGATCATGACAGGAAAATGAACTCTCCCATATAGAAGACTCTGATTGTCTTCCACTTACATAAGTCAGAGCTATAGCTTCTGGGCTCTCACTGAATGCCTCCTTTTCTTTGTACTCTTCCAGCTCATTTGATAGAGTTTTGTGCGTCGGTTTTGGGTTAGTTTTTTAAAATTATTATTTTTCTTTAAGTTTTTTTTTTTTTTTTTTTTTTTTAAGAACCAATGTCTTAATTACACAAACGCTTGGTGGAGGGGAAGGCTTATATCAAAATGTTTAAGCCTTAGGTTCAATTTGGTTGAATGCTTGAAATTTTGCTCTGACCCAGTGGCAGTCTTTGAATGTATAAATACTAATATCCACCTGAGATACTGGTCCAAATCAAGAACAAGTCTTTTATCCTGTTCAGGTTCCTCATCTCTGCTTATCACCATAGCAAATTAGCACTTTTCAAACAACAAGTGCCACTTACTCTTACTTCCCAGCAGTTTTGGTGAGAACAGCCAAGGTCCGGCCATTCAGGCCAAAGACTTAAAAACAAGGGTTTGACATTTGTGAGAACACTTTCAAAATTTAATACAAATTATCCTTGTTTGGGAATTTGTCCACTCTTGATTGGCCCAAGTTAATCAAATATGGGGTGCAGGTTCAGCATCTTTTCTATACACCAAAGCTGTGGAGTGGCAGAGTGTCCATAACAAAGTGTTTAGTCACTGAAGCCAGTGCCCAGGGATGAGCGATCAAATCAGATAAATTAGAGTCTGAAAACAGCTGAAGGCATGACAATAAGACAGGAATAATACTTTAGTTATGATGAAATTGTAGGATTTAAAATGTTCTTACATTTAAAAATGAGGAATTTCTGTTTTCTTGCTGTCTGAGTAAAAAAAACATTATAGGATTTAGAACCGACACTGAACAGATAAGGGAAACCTGGATTTGGGACTGGATATGTGGATGATGGATTTGGGAATTTTCAGTTTATGTTAAGGCTGGAAATGTCACCAAGGCAGGGCATTTTGTGCTAGTTGGAGATTTCTGTTTCCAGGTTTCAGTTTTCAAATGTCAAGGAAGGCAGACAGAATGTTACCTTTCTGACTCCCATATGGACATAGTCTGAGCACAGAAGGGTATCCAGCAATATTTTAGTCTCAAGGAACTTTTCCGTCACCTGCAAGAGGTGAGCAGTATTAAGAGCTTCTTTTCTTAACTACCCATCTTTGAATACTGTTAGTATTTAATACTTGTACTGAATCTCAGATAATTGCTTAAAGTGCTGAACTGCTGTCTCAATTTACCCACATGCAGCTAATAATATTGATCACCCTACATTGACCTTGAAAGTTAATAACTGGTTTTTCCTGTAGTTTTCCTTGATGAATGGTGCTTTCTACATGCCAACTTGTAATTTTGTCAAGCTGTCACATCAAGGGGTCTGATCCTGCAGACACTGAAATGCGAGCAACATTTGCTGAAATGGATGTTTCTTTGGGACTAATAGGACTATTTATGTCTAGGCTGAGGAAAAAAGTACTTTTTTTACAGGATTTGGCCTGGTGGGAACTCTACACAAATGTTTGAGTTGTGGAAAATTACTTGAAAGCTGGGTAGGATACACAAAGATTTGGGGCTGTAAAAGCCAGGCCTTCTTTTCTCCATCAAATAATAATGTATTTTTTTTCTCCATCTAATAGTTAAGTACTTCTTCCCCTCTCCTCTTTCCTCCTTTCCCCTCCCTCCAAGTCTTTCCAGAAGTAAACACCCTGGTTAAGGCACAAAATAGAGAGATAATATTTGTCTCATCCTGTTTGGAGGAACATTTAGAGGTCTTTTTGCTGTAGGTATTCTGAACATCTGTTTCCCAACTGGCCTTGAACCAAACTGAAGACTTCAGTTATGGTTACCTTTTATTTATAGGCTGCCCTGCTTACACGATCCTCCTCTTCTTTGGATTATCTTATAATGAATGACCAATACTGCTCTTGTTCTGTATGACATTTTTCTCTTAAGCTCCTATTGCACTATGTGCCTGGATAGTTGTGTATATCCCTGTACTAAAGTTTTCTGTTGAGACCCCTCCAAGAAAGATCAGAGCTATCGCAGGACTGAAAACTGAGAATTTAGCAAATAGGGTTCTGTCAAAGTCTCTGAAACATTTTTATTCTCTCCTGCAGAGAAGACCAAACAAATCTGGAAAACCTGAAGTAGCACTACCAACTCGGAGCTTGGCGTCACTGGGAAAAGCTTTGCAGAACTGTATGATCCAAGAGGCACCTAGTGAGGGAGTTTCGGGAAAGAAACAGTCCTCTTCACAGCGGTGTTCTCACATCAGCACTAATGCCAGTTGACGGAGCAGTGTGTGGGAATGATGTGCAAACAAGGCGTGTTGTCCTGTAACAGGAACCACACAGCACTTCTTTAGCACTGATTTGTCTCCCCCATAGGCATATATAACTGCCCTGTTTCCTTCGGATAACTGGCATCACCCAAAGATGCCTCACATTTCTAAAAAGCATCTTGACAAACTAATCAAACGGTGCCTCTTCCCTGCCTTTATGCTCAATTATCCCCTCCCCATTGCATCCTCAGCTAAAGCGGATTGTTGCAAAATCCATTTAAAAAGCACAGCAGTTTTATATTGAAAGATATCTAGCGGGCAGCAAATCCAGAGGGAAATCTCGTCTTTCAGTACAAATGAAACTTCTTCTTTTATTTCATTTCTGAAAAATCAAGCACAGAGTTACATAAAGCCTTTTTTTCCCCCTTTCTACACAAAGCAGCAACAATAATAAGATATATGTCTAAGGTTAGGATATAATCATACCTGGGAGCAAATTTTTAATTTGATTAAAGCTTACTGTAGTGGGCAAAGACTCTGAAGTTCAGGTGTGAGTTGTGAAGAAACTGCTCAGCCATCCATAATCCTATCTGAAAGCAAATGTATTTTTAGAGTCCTGCTGTGCAACATGGGATGCTCCTGAGTTATTTGTGCATAACCACGGTTGATGTGGAGGATATATTTAATTCAATATCAAGATTGTGCTACTGATCCCCATTCTGTTATTTTTCACATTTGATTCAAATTGTAATTGGCCAAACAGTAGCTGGGATCCAATTAACTGTTAGCAATGGAAATCAAGGTTTGTGTGATATCTTGTTTTATTGCATCCTTCAGCACATTTTGTAACCCTTTGAGAAGCAGTTCTACAATTACACTTACCGAATTTCATTGCCAGCAGTTAATGCCTACAGTAATAGGAATATCAGAAATCTCTAGATCATCTCCCTTACATCTTATTTTTGGTAATTGAGGTTTGGAACTTGGCCTTCATGAAGTTATCATTATGCTTAAAAATATAAATAATAGCTTAAAAGTATCCATGCACATGATTTCAGTTTTTACTCAGTTTTTGAAGATTTTAACTTAATTATGTATGGAAAACTGACATCTGCGTATTGAGAGATGCAAGTGGAAGCAAGCCAGTGCACCTTTGTGTGGATGCTGGCAGTAACTAGGGGGAAAACAAGACAAGCTCCTCCAAGCACACTGGAAATACTAGTGTTTAATTGGGAAGCCATGCTGAGTGCCTTGAGACATGTCCCCCAGACATGTGCAGTGCAGCTGTACCATTTGAATTTGACTTCGTGTCCAGCCCAAGCTGTAAATACAGAAGTTAGGGATCCCAGGGGAGCATCCCTGGGCACCAAAACTCTTCTGTTTCAGCCTGCCAGGAGGGATCTGTGCTATTACTCACTTTCTGAAACTGCAAAATGCGGTTAATGAATTGACCTCAGTTGGCCTGATGTTTGCTTTTACATCTACTAATGAAAAATGTGATATGAGAGCTGTGGTGACTGTTATCAAGGGGCAAAATATTTGCATTGAAATAGGATATGATGTATACAGGAGAGAAGAGGATTGGGTCTGTGTGATGAGTTGTTTTGTGGAGAGCATTCCTGAAATGAGAAGGATTTATGTGTTACCCTGCCAACGGGTATGGCAAAGCCTATACCACAGCACAGACAATTTCCTGCTAATTGCATTTCTTCCGATGTACAAACCCCTTTTCTTCTTTCATACACTTGGTGGTTTTGCACATCTAGCATTATGATCCATTAAAATAGGAAGTTTTTGTCACTAGAATAGTCAGCTATTACTGAATATACAAAAGGCAGTAACTTCCTTAAATGCCTGCTATTTCTGAACATCCTGTGTTTCTTCTGCAGAAAGGGAAGATTCCCTTTCTTCCTCCAACTTTACTACAGTTTTCTTTTTGCCTCAGGTACCAGTTTATAATGTAACTGCTCCATTCTTTCCCAATGCAGCTGCAAGTTTTGAGATGCTGGTTCAGAATGATGCACTGCCAAAACCAGCTGGTCTGCTGCTATTTAATGGCAATATAAGACTGCACTTTTTGTTTCTTTATTTTCTTATTTATTTATTTATTTATTTTAAGATTCTTAATTCACATACTTCAGGCATTGGGCACTGTCAAACCCGAAAGCTTTCGGCCTCTGAGAGAGCTCAGCCTTTCCTCCCTACATACGCAAGGCCAGTCTGGCCATCTGCAGACTGGATGTGGCCCTCTAACTTTTACATAGAGCCTTCATGGCTGGGTATCAGCTCAGAGTCTGATCCAGGAAGTAAAATGCTACTTGGGCAGGATTGAGTGGGGACAGCATGTATGGGGATGTGGTGAGGTGGCTGCCACATCATCTAGGTGAGGGAAAGCAGCTCGCAAGGAGGGAGGCCCCTGGAGTGGCTGGTGCTCGGGTCAGTGGCTGCTTGGAGAGGATAGCTGCTATCTGCCTGGGGCAGGAAATGCTTGTAAAACGGGGAAAGCATGACCAGGTCAGGGAATCTTACATGGGGGATAGGATTTCTGCTCACAGCACTCTATACCATCACCCTCGATGGTACTGTGCTTTACCTTGGTGCAGAACGGGCCCATTTCATGGGCAAATGTGAACCAGTAAAGGTTACTCTTTCAGACTCCTGTGGTTGCTCAGAAAACTCACACTGGCTTGGGCTTCATAGATGAAATGTAAACACCACTTACATCTGCTTAAAATCTGATTTTAACTTGAAATTTGTGTTCAGTCCTGTGGTGAATGTATCTGCTATTAAATTGCTCCATTAACTGTAAAGCAAAGTTTAATCTGCTGTGTTTTACTTTCATGAAGTGCTTCTAAGTGCTGGTAATGTTCCCTTTATTGTGCTCCTTTAACTTTACAGGAAAATGAAAGCTTTGTCCCCAAAAAAATTAAAAAAAAAAAAAAAAGAGAAAGTGTAAGACTGTAGGATTAAAACACCTGTGATGTTTTTTAAGTTTTTTAAGTTTTAAAAAACAATGCAAAGACTCAAAGAAGAGAGACGGGAAAACTGTCATTACCAGGAAGAATTAAGTGAAGCAACGCTGGAGCAACTTGCTGTTTTGCCCTTTCTTTTCCAAATATCCAGCATGGTCAAAGAGTCCTACTAAGCAGATTATCTTAAGTACTTGTGGAAAAGAGTACAAGTGCAATCCAGAAAGGCAATTACTTGTTTCATTCAGATGGAGTTTTTCAGTTTATAACATGGAGTTAATTGCCTCCTATTTTTCTTTCTTTTTTTTTTTCTTTTTTTTCTTTTTTTTTTTTTTTTTTTTTGTGGGGTGGGTTTCTTAGTTTTTTTTTTTCTTTTTTTTTTTTTATCTGTTTGGGTTTTTGCTTGGATTTTTTTTCTCCTTTTTCCCTGTAATGGTCCTTTGCATAGGTTTAGTCATCCTTGAGGTCAGCTGCTCCATCTATACAGCAATTGCCAGATGATTACCTCTTTAATGCTTTCACTGAGTACTTTGCTGGTTAACCTCCTTAACTGGAGAGCTGCTTATTGATATTTATGTCTTGTCAGCATAGAGGTTCATTAAGCATTGGTAAATTACATGTTTTCATATCTGCTGACAGTAGAAATGCAATATGATTGATTGCAAATTGACTTCAGCAATAGAGTGCAGCAATAGAGTGCATTTAACACACATCAGTGGATTATTCTTACAAGCAGAGCTGGATTTTTTATGGCTGTTTATGTCTCTCTAATATCAAAGTATAAGTTCTCCCAAGTCGAACAATTTTTAGTAAAACAAAATGCAAAACTCAGTCCAACAAGTGATCATGTATCTCAAGCCATCTGATAACCTGATAATAAGCACAGGCAATTTTGGATGGCAGGATGCTGAAGGTGGTGAAACAGCCCTGATTGCCTCACCTCTGCTGGGAAGCAGAAAGGGGCTGGGGCAACTCTTGAAGTATTTCATCCCCTGCCTTCATCTGCACCGGAAGCAGCTCTCCAGGGCTCTCCCTTACTTGCTAGCTTGCCACCACCTCCCTTTCTCTGCCTGGGCCTCATCCATCAGGAGGGCGACACTGAATCTTGCCTACAGCCCGGGCTGCTCTGCAGATGGCCATGTGTATGTGTGAGTCCCAGAGGCCAAGCTGACAGACACCTTTGCCACCAGGTCTTTCTGGAGGTCAATGATGGGGAGTCAAGAGCTTCCAGTTTCTCAGATGTGCATGGTCATTTACTCTTCTGCTGCTTGATTTTCTGGTAAAGAAGATGAGCTCACACTAAGTTGGGTCCAAAGTGCTGCTTTCTCATATTCTCTTACTGCAGCAGCAGCTCCTGAGAAATATGCAGTTGCTTTTAATAGTTCAAGCCCATTGTTAAACTCTCAGTCAGCTTTGGGGATAGGGATGCTGGGGTCAGAAAGCAGGGCTCTGAAACCCTGCTGCTCGTGGTGATAGAGCATTCACTGCGATAGCACAGTCATGCACTGAGGATGTCCTGTGGTGTGGAGGCTTGGGGTGTTGATCATCTTCATCAGTGAGTTAACCTCCCCTCTAGGATGAGATCTGACAGCCTGCCAAAGGCAGAAAAACAGCGATCGTGTTCCTTCAAAGTGTCTCCTGCTCAAAGGTGTGCATGTGCATGAGTTTTGCTGGGTGTCCCTTGCTGGAGCACAGGTTCCTCGTCCTGTTTGATTTTGGCCAAAATTTCTAGGAGCTATTTCTGTTCCAATTTAACAAAACACTGTAAAATAAAAGAAAGCCATGCATACAGGTGGTAGCCCTGGGAACATCCAGTGCTAATTTACTGTGCCAGGACATATCTCCTGTAGGGTTAGATTGTCACACATTGTTGCACGTTTGAGACTCTTCAACAGTAACTGAGAAAAAGTGGAGAGGATTTATTTACATTATGTCTGTTATTTTATATACTGGAGGAAAAAAGGCTAATGTCCTGTGTTGAAGTCTCTTTGGGAAGAAAGTAAGATCTTTATGTTTTAATGGGGGTAGGTTTGGTAACTTAAAATCTATATGTAAGTCAAAACATCTTGACATTCATCTAGACTATTCTGGCTCTGAGCTTATGCTTTTCTTCAGTTAGAGTATTTGCTATTGGCTTTATATGTTGTGTTAACTTTATTGGGTTTTTTTTTGTCTTATGAAAATGAAATTAAACTTCAGATTGTCTCTGCTATATAGAAAAAACCATGAGCTTTCAATCCAGTCTGTTTGGTTAGTGATCTTCCTGAAGAAAACTTTCAGTGCTGCAGTCTTCCTGGTTATAATTATTCTCATTGAATATCCAGAATCATATTTGGTTGTGTCTGTTTGCTCTCTGTAGACTTGAACCCATGTGAAATAACATTGTTTCAGCACCATGGATGACGGAATGCTAAATTAATATTGTGGCTTCCTAACAAAACAGCTTTGATGTAAGATTCCAATATCCTTATTTTGTTACAGAGCCGTAATGCTAGTTTAGCATTCTATTTTTCACAGTGCTGAGACGATATTGGTGGACTTACGAGGAGTATAGCTGTGGAGTTCATGCTGAGGTACAGTCAGACAGATAACAGCAAATTTCAATCCAAGTTTTAAAAAAGGGGGGGAAAAAGATACCTGTAAGTCACAAAACAGGAAATCTTGTTTATGGAAAACAATGATAGACTTGACAAAGATTAGAAAGGTGAAGGGGCTATCTAGGGAGGTTTGGTTGTCTAAACAAAAAGTATGGCAATTACACTAAATCCTTGATGGTTTAACCAAACTCCACTTTTGCACACAGGTAAGTTTGAGCAACATTTGGAAGCAAAAAGGAAGAAAGAACAAATGCCCTGTGTATTTTCAGAGCATGCATATGTTCCTTCTAGCATTCATCAGGAAGGATAGTATGTGAAAGTGTGGTTATGCACTGAGCCACTAATAAACAAGTTGAGGTCACAAAGATTTCTTACCATTTCACTTTTCTTTCTGAAAATCAATTTAAAAGTAATTTTATTTCAAGAATGAAACTGCTTGAAAGATCAGAACATGGCTAAGTAGGTAATTTATAGACAATTCTAACTCTGGATGGTGATGTCTACTAACAACAAAATGCAAGGAAACAAGATGCCAGAGTTCTTTAAACTGAGCTTTTAAAATCTGCTGGAGACCTACTGACACCAGGCTTTCTCAGAGAAACTGCAGACTCCATTTCTGCTGCCTCTGTCCAAACAGCAGAGCCACTGCCAGGCTGTAAGAGAAGGAGGTGTCTCTCTTCTGGGCTGCCTCTAGAGCCTGGGCAGAGCTGTGACACTCGAAGATGGAAGAAAGCACCTCTGAGATACTCTGCAGAACCCATCATGGTCCAGCTAAAGGGTGGGACCAGAGATTCATCAATCCCTGGGTTGGTGTGTGTGCTTGAAGGCTGCTGCCCATTCCAGAGCTGTCCTCAGGCTGGGAGCAGAGCCGCTGGCCCAACAAGGGTGCAGGAGGACACAGAGCAGGAGTTGCAGAGGCTGGGGTCCTGCTCTTTGCAGCTTCTCTGGTTTTGACAGACAGGAATCAGAGTTTCAAAGTTACACATTGTTGCAAGGATAAGGAAGAAAATTGACCAGAAATACCAAAAAGACCAGTGTTTCAGTAAGGAGGATAGATTTATTGACTGTCTAGACTGAAGTTAGTTTTGTATTCACACTTTACATGTTTTAATTAAGGTTTACACTCACACCATCTAGCCATTCCCTGGTTAGTTTTATGAAAACATTAACCTTGACATTTTGACAACTTTTCCCCTTTCATTTAGCCTCTCATTTAAAGTTGCTTTCATTGTCTGTGGTTTAGCGATTCCCTTGGTCCGCTTACACAATCCAAGCCCTTTGAAGAGTGACAGCTCAGCATGCCTGATGGCAGTTCCCAGCATGGTGTTTAATTCTCAGTTCAAGGCAAGCAGTGGAGCTCTACCTCTGTGGTACTACACCAGCATGATGCCAGGTTTTGCAGGCAACGATGTGAAATTGGCTTCTACACTCGCACAATGTGTGTGTGAGCACAACATGCTGATGCCTTCACAGCTTGCAGGTACCAGGGACCAGTGGAGGACATGAGGCTCTCCCTCCCCTGTGCTTCAGGCAAGCTGCTCCTGTTGTCCCTTCTGTCATCATGTACACACACGAGTCCTGTACTTCCCCGTGCAATCTGACTCTCTGGAAGACGCTCCAGCTCTAAGCAGTTCCCAGTAGCTTCTGCCCTGTGCTAGGACAAAGCTGTGCAGCTGTAAAGATGCTCTGATGGTATCACATGTTGACTTGCAAAGTTCATGTTCAGCACCACTGTATCAAACAAATGCACGAAATCACCTAAGAACTTAATGAAAGACACTTACTGAAGCAGAAACATATGCCACCAATGTAGAGTTATATTGATGCATGTGGGTGCTCTGAATGTCATGCCAGAATTCTTCCATGGCTTATGCTGCTTAAATACCTCTTGAAAGTCTGAGTCTTTAAGTCTTTTTAATACTGATGTATTTCTTCTCTCTTTTTTTTTTTTCTTTCCTGCAAAGCGGCTGTGGTTTTTAATCCATTGGCATTCATGAGGTGCTGAGGCAGGGCATTTGGGTGTCAAAGGCAGCACTTGATAGACAACCAGGGAGAGAAAGAAGTTGTGAACATGTTTCCAGGGAGACAGGGGAACTCACCAACTCTGCAATTGTCTGAAGAAAAGATGACTCTCATGTCTGCATCCTTGCACAGCTTGCCTTAGTGTTGTCCCAAAACCAGGGTCTGTCACCCAGTGTGTAATAGCTAATTCACACACAGAACCAAGGGGGTGCTAGGTGGTATCCTGCAAAGCTAGCACACTATCCCATGCAAAATTTACATATTTGTACCATTCAGTTCAGGTTAGTAACTGCTCATAACCCTCACACCATTTAATGATTTGGCAGTTAATTTACACAAGGTTACATCATTGATTCCTGACTACGCATGCTCAGGGAAGGGTTTTTTAATCTGGGCAGGTGTCTTTTGACCTGTAGGTGTGGTTTTTAGTATTATAATGAGGGTATAATGAGGATAGTTCATCTAAAGGACAAGCTAATCATTGTGTTGACATGTCCAAGTCATATCTTGATGACGTCCGTGTGTTTTCAGGATGTACCAATCTTCAAGGATAGTTTTTCCTGATTAGAGATTTGTTAGCCCTGTTTATTAATCCGCCTTACAAGGCCAAAACCTCCTCCCCAGATATGAATTCTTTTCATTAGTCAGTGTTGTTCTCACGTCATCCTAACCTTTTAGGAGGCCCTTGTATTTGTTCCAGCTTTTCCATAGTAACCCAAGTTCCAATTTTTTAATTATATGTCTAGATAACATAAGTCCCATTTTTTTTAACTGTATGCCCACAACATTAAGACTGCATTATGTTGAGGAATTGCCATTCCAATGCCACTGAATCAATGTGAGGAGCTGGTCTTTCAATTTCATTGGAGAAGGGGAAGATAAAGAGTCTTGGTGTTGTGTGAAAAAAATCCAGAAAAAGTGGTAAGATGGCACCATTCAGGCCAAACTGTGGGAGGCTGGAAATGTCGCCGGTAGCTGCTGCTGGAGGACAGAACTGGCTGCAGAGATGCTAGGAATATAAATAGTGTTGTTGCGGCCATTGAGGACCAACCGTTTCCTGTAAAAGCTGCCTGCATGCCCTCCTGCTTCTCTTTCAAATATTGTCCAGCACGTTGATGACTGGATAAATCAAGTGAACCCCCTAGTTCCGGTTTTGAGAGCTCAAGATGAGAGTACAGAGTCGCTTGCTCTTTCCAAAGGTAACTTTCTAACTTGAGTGCGAATCAGAAGTTAAAGAGGAATAGTGACATTTTACAAAGTTAGGACTACCTGAAAATGTGAGAGATTCTGCCTCATGTAAGGCCGAGGGGAAAAGAAGGTTAAGACTGCATTTTTAATATTGTTTGGGAATCCAGGTCCCCAAGACAGGCAATGTGCATCCTTGTGAGCATGAGGGAGCACTGGGGAGAGTCCGTGACCCTCTGTCACCATCTTCCTCCTGTAGATGGTGACATGTTTATAGCAGGAACATGGTCCCTGTTCCCAGGGCAAAGAGAGGCAATGGGGACCCGAGGAACCAAACAAATACCACTTTTTAAAATCTTCACTTCTCAACAGCAAATACATCTCTTCTTTACATAATGTGAGTACCTGAGGATTAATTAAGAAATAACAAATATGGGATTTTGGTACTGGGATTAGGATTTAGAGAAATCTGACGAAGCTAGAAGTGTATAGGGCTTGAGATAAAATAGGCATGGCAATGAAATTGATAATAAGGGAAACACTCTTGGCAATACCCAAATGGAAACCCTCATTGATTTCTTGTGACACTTAGAAAAAGGCAGGTCAACAGATTGACAAGCACTGAGTGAAGGAAAAAACCACATTACAGTCAGGCGATAATTCCAAATCAAAAGGAGTTTAGAAGAAAGAGAAGTGTCCAAGCTTGTTTGCTTATAACTGAACTTTACAAGCATGGATGTTATTCCGTGAGAGCATGACTGCGTTGATAATTCCAACAATAAAATTTAAAAGGAAAAAAAAGAACAACCCAGAATAACAGAGTACAGTGGGGTATCCATAAATTATTTCTTCTGATATGCAAAAGAAGGAAAAGACTGCCCATAAACATCTGATTAATTCAGCAGCATCCTGAAGTAATGTTGTGTGTCAGAAATGCAAATCTCTACTTTAAATGAAAATATTTTTTTAATCACTCCAGAGATTAGTAGTGCTGGTCTGTGACTAATAATTTAGTTTTTTATTGAGTTTATTAAAATTATAAAAATCTAATCTGTTTCCTTTTATTAGTTTCCTTTTCTCATTTCACCTATATTGTATTGCAAAATTTGGCTCACAAACCCATCTTTTCAACACATTTGACCCTCTCTGATAAGAATATTGTTTTTGTTTTAAAGGACCTGGCCTGGGATTTAAGTCTCTGGTATCTGGTTCCCATTTCTGATACAAACTTTATATATGATCTTCAATAGAGGGCTTAATTTTCTGTGCCTCATTTCCCTTTTTAAAAAGATGACTTTTGGGAAGAGGATTCCCAGCCTTCATCCTTTGAATAACTGGAATCTTTCTAGTTTCCAGGATGGATGTCTGCGGTAAGTTTGCATCCAGTACCTTTATGTCAATATTTCTTTTAAATTAAGTTCTTTTCCTCTTCTGGTATGTAGTTCTCCAATTCTTTCAATCTGTTTTACCATTCAAGACAACTCTTCTAGCCTTCTGTATGAAACAATACTCCTCTGATCACCTCCATAAGCCTCTGAAGGCCTCTGTTTCAGTGTGAGCTCTTGCATGCAGTATCCAGATGGGATTTCTCTCGTGTTCTGTGTATGAAGTTCCAGCAAGAAATTTTTCAGAAATGCTTGTCCCCTCAAAAATACAAGAATCTTTCTAAGCCTGTTCACTCATAAAAATACATCAGATGTACTTGTAGTTTCCCAACACCATGTCTATCACTGTCCTCTACCCCTCAATACACAAAAGAAGGTCCAGCTGAAAGGTCAGCATTTCCTGGGGGAAAACCTGTCTGAGTAAAATACAAAATCGAACAATATAGTTACTCTCCCCTGGATCTCCAGCCCCTCTGCCCCTCTTCATTCGTCCATGTTCTGCTCTCTCACAGCTGTTGCCTACAAGAAGAGCATCTGGTATGGGCAAAACTAGCCCATTCTGGGGTAATGTGGCTGGCAGGAGCACGCCTCCACGGCATCCTGGCAGCTGCAGGTATTAGTGCATGAAAAGAGGTTGCTGCTGCCAAAGAGGAGCCAGGCTGAAAGTTTAGCCGGTGTAAAGTGCTACCCCTCTTCAGGGCTTAAGGCTATACTGAATTACCTTAGCTGCGTACCTCAGGGGAAACCAGGTGATGCAGATACATGCAGTTAATGAGGCAACATAGTAGTTCTTATTGGAACCAATAGGATTTTCTTTAGTCCCTGAAAGATGGGTATGGTCCACATTGCTGTTGATACAAAGTGGAGCTGGGGAAAAGGGAAATGTTAGGGACAGAAGTTGCCAAATGTGGGGTTTGGATATGTCTGATATTTCTGGGATTTAACTGATGATAGCCTCTAGTGACGAAATGCAGCAGCTGTGAGTGTGTGCAGTGTCCCTTGTGCAAAAGTGTTTCATTAGAAGATGCTCTGAGATGACTGCTGCCTTTTATTTACTTTTTTTCAAAAGTTTTTTTTTTTTTTTTTTTGTACTTACAGTTGTTGAACAGGTCTGTTTTAAGCTTTAGGTCTTAAGTATTATGCCTCCAGATTGAAGCATTTTGTTGTTTTTCTTGTTTCTAGTACCAAGATCACAATCAAAAGGGAGTCACCAATAAGGATCTGGTGTGCAGCTAAGAAACTACCTGTGGAGAAAGCTCTGAACAAAACAGGTCAGTGTTGTTTTCCTGACTTAAGAGGTAAATTCTTTGTGAGATAATACAAAGTTAAATTTTTTGTTTGCTTCTTTTGAATTATTTGTGAAAAATGTTGTCTATAAATAAGATTTTTCCTGAAGCTGGCTAGAAACAAGGTGGATCCAAATAGTCTTAAACTTGGAAAATAATGTGAATGAAGTGTGGCTCTGGGATATCTTGTCTTTTGCTTCCTCCTAAGTCTTTGATTTTCTCCTAACTTTAGGGATGCACAAAGCCTTTTCTGGGGGAAGATATAAAGTGTAGTTCCAAACTGTCTGCTGAAACTTATCTGTCTTTTAACATGCCTCTGTCCATCTTGCTTCTGTTAGAGTAATTCTCTCTTGGTCTGTGTGTATATATCTCAGCAGTGTGTCTCTCAGGGTGGTTTTAGTACTTTGCAGTATCATGTCCCAGTACTTTGCAAATGCCTGTGAATAGCTCAGTTTTCCAGAGAAGTTTGTTGAGTTGGCATTTTCCTGCCTGCAGAGGAAGGCTCAGGTGCGCTCGAAGAGATTTCTGTTTTGTGACTTGCTTTGGACTCAGTGCTGCCTCTCCTTGTGTTGTGATCTGAAAGAACTCGTTTAGGACAACCTCCCTCCCTTTGGGACCAAGGACCAAGTTCTTGATACCCTTTGTACTGAACTAAGGTGAAATGACACCAGCTAGCCAGTTTTATGATTTATTAATAGAAAACAGAAGGCATATGGTTAGATATAACTCAACAATGTTTATTCTGACTAGATCAGCAAGTCCCGTGCCACATGTTTTTCTTAGATCTAGTCAATATTCAAGGAAAAAGAGAGGAGAGAGTAAGAAAGGGAGAGGGAGAGAAAGGGATAGAGAAGAAGTATGTCTTGTTGGTCCTCTTCACCCAGGGTATTGTTGATGGTGGGAACTCTCCCTCTGACTTGAGCCCTGCACTTTTACGTTCATGTTATTTTGGGGTGTTATCCATATTTTTAATATGAAGCGTAGAGAGGCATTGCTATGATAATGATGGGCATAGCTTAGTGAGCACTTTGGCAGTTCCAAGGCTAGGATTCCCTCGAGGGTCCACCAGGTGGTGGTTGTCCTTCGTTTCATGGTGTCTGCCATTTGACTCCATCCTCTGAGTCAGCTCATCCTTGAGTCATCCTTTCATATTCCTGTGGAGGCTTATCAGCTTCGAACAGAGGGGTCAGAACAATTCTATCTTCATAGTTTGGATAACCAACATCCTTGTTACTTGCTTTGTTTATGCTCAAGGCCTCCCATGGTCAAATGCAAATGGTACCTGACACAAGCTCAGCTTCCTGTCTCTGACTCACACTAGGGAATGTAAGTGGTGTTTGAGACAACCTTGATCTATACAGTTGTCGCGGAATGGACTCAGTCGGAGATCAATGTGATCAGACAAAGCCATCTATTATAGAAAACTAACTCTTTATATACTATTTCTTAAAGTTGTTTGCACTAACTTGGCACATTGTGATTGGATACGTATCTGTGAGGCCCTTAACAACTAACATATAATTGGTTAAGCACAGGTGTGAGAACCTGACCTTCAAAGTTTTCCAACAGTCCTCAATTTAGCAACTCAGTAAATTCCAGCTCCTTCTTATCTTGCTGGGATTCTCACTCCCAGTGCCTTGCTCCCGTCCTCCTTTACCTTTTATTGTTCCTTGGTTCATGTCGAACTTCACGTAGGCACTTGCTGATCTGGGCACATGGCTGTTCTTTGCCAGAAAATCATCCACACACAGTCATCTCACAAAAGCAATATTGAGAATGTTTGGCTCAAGTCCCTGATTCTTTAATTTTTTTTTTTTTTTTTTTTTTTTTTTTTTTTTTTTTTTTTTTTTAAAGAACAAGTATCTCTTGTGTGTATGTGTGCTTGTCCAGTATGACCCTTTTTAGGGTCTGATCCAAAAGGTTCCCATAGGGTTTTGATCAGGCCTAGTGGTCTGTTAGGACAAACTATGTTCTCACCCATTAGAGTTAATGAAATTAATCTGGGAGCGATTTTTACCCTGTTCTAAAGTCTCTGGTTTTAAAATGCTTGCTTTTAGAGGGGAGGAAGCTTGAGTTGCCTCTTCTTTTTGGAGTGCTTTATTACTATTAGTCTCACTCCTAATCAGGTTGCTCTTCAGTACCTAGATACATCTTTGTGCTAACATTAAATACACAAAGAACACCTCTACGTTAGATAAGATTTCTGGGTATCTGCACTCTCAGGCATCTGATACCAGCATACTATATTGCAGGATGAACCCCCCTGGCCACAGCTAGAACAAAACAGTATTTTGCCCTTGAATAAGAAAATTAATCTCCTGTGGCAATAGCCTGAATAAATTATCTTGCTGGGTTTTCTTTTCATGCAATCA
Source organism: Psittacula echo (assembly GCF_963264785.1). Lineage (NCBI taxonomy): Eukaryota > Metazoa > Chordata > Aves > Psittaciformes > Psittacidae > Psittacula > Psittacula echo. The sequence continues at coordinate 62,566,973 of NC_137739.1, forward strand.
GCAATTTCTTCTTCTAACAATAGAATAGAGGTCAGAAAATGCTGATTCTAAACCACAGTTCTGAATACAAACACTTAAACTTTATTTATGCCACTTCCTGTTTTGCAGAAACCTCTCCCAACAAAGTAAAAATTAAGGTCAAAATCTCTGAGAAAGGAGCGACTATCTAAAGCCCTGGCCACTGTTCATTTCTCTTCCAGGGCAAGAAATTCCTATTGCAGTATCTACTGAGGAAGAGAATCAGCTTCAATCATCAGAGGAGCATTAGACTCCAACAGGACTTTGAATACATATTTAAAATGTTTACTAGTGTGTGTGAACATACTCATTTAGAGCCGTTAGAGACTGGGCTTTTCATTACAACTTCAAATGAGGTTTATTTACCCTCACTGTTTTTTAACTTCCCAGACTGTAAGATGCTGTCTCTTTTTTTTGTTCTGCCCTGAGCTCCTAGCCTTTCATTCTGTGCTTGAGGAATCAGAAGTGAGATGTTTTCTATGATACAAGATTCTCTTATGTGGACATTGTGTGATATTTTGGGTTCTAATCTACCCATGTTGGGTGTGTGTGTGTGTGTGTGTGTGTAAAATTCCGCTGAGGTAATACTCTTTCTGCTGAAGACTATGGTGTGGTGGTTGAAGTGTTTTTGGAATATTACCCTAGTATGTTTGAGAAGCATTTAATAGCACTACATTGGATGTTGAGCTCATTAAATCTCTCTCATAGCTATTCCACGCTTGGTGCAATCAGAGCTAAATTACACTAATACTTTCTCATAGCTATCAACTTTTCAAAACCTTGCACTTTGAACAGTTCCTTCATCTTTTCTCAAGATTTTCAGTCTTCTTTTGGATAGCTTCTCAGAATGAAACACAATGAGTCACTTATTAAGCTTTCTGGGAAAACTCTGGAGGCAGAATACATTAATACTGAGAATTCATTGTTGATGCTGTTGTTCTCAACTAATAAGCAGTTTTATGCCTGCTTATGTTTTATTTTTACTTTTTTAAAAAGATGGACTGGATTGCAGATGCTCATTATCAAAAATCTTTCTCTGGCTCCTGAGCTGGCAGGAGACTGAATCCTCTGTTTACAGGCTTAAAAGCTGAACCTTCCAATCTGTGCCTATAAAATCAGCTCTGCTTCTATCAACTAAGGGAAAACAATTTCTTATTTTGTCTGCTCTTCAAATGTTTCTCCCAAGGCTACTTCAGATTGGCCAAAGCTGACTTGTCTTTTGATGTCTAGCATCTTTATACACATGTTTCATAGAGGTATTTCCATCCCCTCTGCCCTGACACTGACTTCTGTCTGTCCCAATACAGCAGTTTATGATATAGCACTTCCCTGTAGCCTGTGATATGACTGAGGCTGGGAGTATTATGATTGTGCTAGGGTGGAAATAGATTGTATTTGTTGCTGCTGGGATGGTGAGCAAAGCTGCGCTTACAGGGGAAATTACTAGATCCCTTTCAGAGCTTTTCTGAGCTGTGAACCTTAATTTGACATTCTTAATGTGCACCTGAAGCACATGTGGCTACAGAGAAGGCTTTAGAGATGGAGGCAAACCAAACCCTTGCTGATGGTCAGAAACCAAAAGTGGCAAGAGAGAGTTTTCTTGTGGACTCTAGGACTCAGGGCTTACCATGATGTAGTAGGGCTTAAGGCATTCATGTGTAACATTGTGTAAAGAGTAACACTGTCCTCAAAAATATTTGTGTTAAATCATTTCTTTCATTTTCTCTCATCAGCAATACTATGTATATGATAGCATTTTGATGCAAATTGCTGTGTTATATTTAAATATGATAAGCAAATCCCATATAAACCTTAATCTTCTGAATTGAAAGCATTTTTAATCAGTGTCCTTGAAACACTTGACTTGCAGTGCTCCATCAGCAGAATGGTCTGCTCAGGCTGCCCCTTCCTATACTCTGCCAGGGGATGAGGGGTGACCACAGACCTGATCCTCCTGAAATACACCTGTCTCTTCTGGAAGAGAAAAAAGCGTTATAATGTGTAATAATACACTCACACTTACTCCTGTAGCAGGAGGCACAGAACCTTTTTAGAAAGCATAGTCTGCAAACCATGCCCTGCTGGGTTTTCAGTGAAGATATGTTTTGATTGACACCCCAGCTTAAACTGAACCTTCTGCGTTCTGGGTGTGCTGGAAGTATCTACTTCATGACTAAAGTCAATAAAACACAACCCACTGTGCAGCGATTGGAGTTTTGGAACATATAATCTCTGCATCTCACTGTAGTGGAAAATTACTTGTTGAAATGAAACATTCTTTTGTGCTTCAGAATGGATAATGGGTTATGGGCAAAACCACAGTTAATTTCTTTGAGAAAGGGCATGTTAGAGTAGCTGAACTTCCAATAATGAGAGTGATGTGAGGTTTGTTATCTGTACAGGGATTTGCATTCCAGATCTTTGTTCTGTCTTTATGTTTGCTATTTAGTTTACTTCAAAATTTCATTTATTTATTTTTTTTTAATACACCTGAGAGCTGTAGGATTGATTGGAACCCAGAGGTCCATGTACCTCCTCTGCTTGGGTAAGGGAATAAGACATCCCTTAGTAATTACATCTGAAATTGAAGAAGACCAAAGCTTTTTTCTCTCATTAAAGTCCAGATTTGTTTTGGACTCTTTTCTCACTTTATCTGTATTTAATTAGAATTTTAGAGAGAAGGCAGCCTTGCAGCTGTTAGTAATCATCCTGGAATAATTTCTGAACCTTGCCATGACATTTTTCTGCTCCTTACTGAGGTCCTTATTGAGTTCTTTCCAAACTGCTGCAGTAAGTACCCTCTTCCCTGGGTGAACAAATCTCTCTCAAAATGTTTTCATGCCCAGTGTGTGCAAGACTGCGAAGAGTTAAGTTAAATTCATAGAAGAAATTCCCTGCCTTTGTTATGCTCCTCACAGCACTGCTAGGCCTGGCTCATTGGCAAGTCTAATTGGTGCTCTGAGCCAGGTTCATCTACCCACACAGGGAGGCTTCAGCCAGCCACAGTGTTCAAGGAGCTGGGACTGTGTAGCTGCTATCTCTGCTTGTTGAGTTGACATGAGACAAGTTATTATCATATAAATGAGATGAGGTCTAAGATAATTGCGAACTGAAAGTAAAACTGAGCTGGACTGCTTGTGGCTAGAAAGTTTAAGTGTACCTTTCTATTTTCAATTTTTTTAAGTCTGTATACTTTTTTCCTCACTCCCATTAGCCACCTCTGTAAATGATATAAAGAGCCCTTATATTTTCTATCAGGCTGCCTGATGTGAACTGAATTTTTTTAGACATGGAACTTTCCTGGTGCCTGCTGGTTATTATAAAACCTGTATGCAGAGGTAATAAAATTGCTTTGGGGAAAATATGGATGTCAATAACTTTGATCAAAATAATCCAGTACAGCCATTTTATTCCATTTTCTTTAAAAAAGGGTCAAAGAAAATATCTTTGGCTGATTCCTTCATTGTTCCTTCATGGTCTGGCCATACCAGAGGGTGGATGGCTGAATTTGGAAGAAGATACTTTTGCTAATAGGTTAGTGTCTTTATTTTCTGTTTTCAGGTATCTGACTGCAGTGTGGAGTGTAAGCAATTCAGGAAAAAGTGATACTCTACCGCATTAATCTTACAATTTTCTTCCTCCTGTACAAGTCATAAAACCCCAAGAAAAGGAGGAAATATTTTCATGCTTTCAAGGCATGGTGGAATCTCAAGGATCACTTTTAGTAGCTAAAAATAGTGGTTGTGTGTTTTTTTTGTTTGTTTGTTTTTTTTGTTTTGTTTTCTCAACTAGAAATCATCGAACAGCCTATTCCTGAAAGGGAGGAACATCTGTTGAGATAGCGAAGCAGTGATCATGAATCTCTTATTTGTTCTAGGGATCAAATTTGCAGGTCAAGGTCAGGTCTTGCTCACACTAAGCTTGGTTGAAATTCAGCCTTTCAGAGAAGACTAGAATCGCCATGCTGTGCCTACACCCAGGAAAAGATGCCTGAAGCAGGACATAGGGCTCGTGCTGGATGAATTCTGGGAAGCTCCCCTTGAGCCAAAGGGCACCTGAGAGCAGCATACATGAATTAAGTCTATCTTTGTTAATAGCAGTGTGAAGCCTGAAACTCCCCTATGCCTACAATCTGCTTTTTCTAACCTAGTTTCAGTTGTTTGTGGTTGGTGGGTTTGGGGCGTTTTGTGTGTGTGTGGTGTAGTTTTAAAAAGCAAAAGATGAATTTCCTGAAAGAATGGCTAAGATGTGGAACATTCTTTTTGAGAAAGATACTGGGAACTCCTTAAGTCTGTAATAGGTATGTAGGGTGATTGTAATGTAGTGCATCCAAAGGGATGCTGTGTTGCAGTTTCTGATTCTGCTGCACCAAGTATGATCTTGCTAAGAGTAGGGACAAGACCACCATGAGCAGGAGAGCTTTTCTGCTTGCCAGACCTGGGGTCCTGCTGCTGAAGGCAACTGCCATTTTCCTCTTGCAAAAATGTCTGTGCCTTAAGTTAGCTACTGAATTTTTTTCTTCCCCCTTCCCCAGTTGTGAACATGTTCCAGAACCTGTTTCCTTGGGTGGTTTGAAGACTTCTCATTTCTAATCTTAACATATTCATGGGCAATGTAGTCTCATGGGCAATTTAGTCACATGGGCAAAAAACCCCGTGACTAAATCAGGTAGATGATACAAAAACATAGAAACATGTTTTTATACTGCAAACTTAGCAATATCTATGTATTAAATAACTGCATATCATAAATAACCAATCTAAACTCAGTCTAAATGCTAATCCATTTTGGGATATAATATGAAACTTTTACAAAAGATTGCCTGAACAAAGTTCCTCTTTAAATAGTATCTTTCTTACTTTCTAATGCCAGTGGTTCAATATTACTGCTTATGCTTGGTATCCCATTTCAGTGTCCTTCACTTCATTTTGATGCATTGCCTGCAGCAGGGGAATTGCTCAGGGACTCATTTACTTTTTTGTGACTTAGCAGAACAACTAGGGAAACAACAAGCCCAAGGAAAAAAGATAACACTACAGATTGGTGACCAACGGTACCTGCAGTGTCACAAGGTTTAATATAAATAGATCTTTTAAACTTGAATAAGAGATTTTTGAAAGACAGGCCAGAAGTTTCAAACAAAACTAGATCCATGTGAAGAATAACGAATGTGTTCCTCTGGAACACAGTGAGTCTTAAACCACAGAGCTCTCGCAACATGTAATGCTATGGATATTGAAACACAGACAGAGAGGACATTGGATGGCATGAGAAGAAATGTCTAACAATAGAGGCAGAGTGAAAGAATAATGAATGCTAAGATTAATATTTCAGCAGTCTATTTAAAACCATGTTATTGCAGTGCTTGAGGCATTAAATTCACTGGGATGGCTAGTGTGGGAAAACAGTTTATTTAAAACATTGTTCAGTCTTGGAGAACTTGCAGAAGTTTTCAACCAAGCTAATACATTATGCATCTGAATTGGACACAAAAAAGTGTAAAACCTACCTATAATAAAAATTGATGGAGGAGTAGAAATGCTTGGAGTTAAAAAAAATATAATATGAAGAGCATCCAAGGAGATTAAAACTTGTAAAGAAAGAACAGTGAAGGCAAAGGAAACTACAAATAAGAACAACTGGGAATTTCATCACACAATTACTAAGGATATTTAAGATTCACTTTCTCCACTGGTTAAAGTTAATCTGCAAGGTAAATACTAAATCATCAGCTTGCAGGAAAACAGAAATGGAGTCAGTGGCTTGGTAATTGCAATAATAATAATAATTGTGGTTATTATTTCAATAATAATGAAAATGTGGTTATCAATAAACAGTGAGGTATATATTGTGGCTACTGAGGTGGAGTGTGAATACTAATATCCTGTGTGAAGGACAATTGGCTTCTGGAGCTATCAGCTACAGCCTGCCCCACATCCCAGAAGAAACAGCTTTTCCATACCCTGTTCCCAGTGTGAGAGGACATAGGAGTGGGATTTATAAATATGCATGCTAACCTGCCTTCTTAAAAAGCTTAACTACAGTAGGGCTGGAGCAGAGATCCAATGTATTCATTAAACATGGGAAACAAATGGTGTTAGAAACAACCTCTTGCTGTTGGTAAAAACTGGTTCTCAGTGCTGAAGGAAAAGGAATTTATCTCCATCTTCTTTAAGATTCAGTATTTGGGAACAGTATGATTTCACTTCTAGAGGCTCTTTTTAAATGTTTTGTGTATGTGTGTAGCACTTTATTGTTTATTGTGTGACCCTAGAGCAGAAAACCTTGGGCTTTAATTTCTTCATTCCTTTCTGTCCTGCACCCCCAACTCATTCTCTAGCTTGCCAAGAAAAGGAACGAGACAACATTTTCTCTTCTGGTTAAACAAAACAGCACCACCAAAGGCATGGACAAAAAACAACCCAGCAAAGAGAGAAAATTTAAGTACATGCTATACAGTGTGTTTAAGTTTGATTGCCAGGCATCAGAGCTGGAAAGAAATTTGAGGGGGAAGGGGAAGAAATCCATACTATATTATTGAAGATCGTGAATGTGTCTGTTAAGGATTCTTCCAGTGTAGGACAGCATTATATGCTGTAAGAATTCAGGTAACTATGTTTTAATGCCTTCACAATGTAAGTAATAGTGAATTCTGTACAAGTCATGCCCTTGAGGTTGCTGAATATTTTCCTTCTAACCTCCTTGTTGGCTGCTCTGTAGCATGAAAAGGGATGTGGAGGGGAAAGAAGTGAGAGAAGGAAAATGCTAGCTGTGAACCAAAGCATTGGTGGCTACCTGTAATCACGGAGTTCAGCTAGCAAGAGTGAAACAGCCTCTGCCTATAGAAATGCTTATCATCCTCCTAGCACCTGTGGCAGATGCTTTCTCCAGTAGTGCAGTGCTGGTGCCTGCAGCCCTGCTTCAGCTCAAATCTGCATGGAAGCACTGTGGTGACAGCACGCAGAGACCCTGACAGATTGCCTCTGCAAAGACAGCTGCTGCCTTTACCTTGCAAGTTCCCACACTGCTGAGAGATAGTGCAGGCAGCCAAAACCAGAGCCGCCTTGTGTCAGCACTGAATCAGAGTAGCTGTTGCCTGGGCTCTGTGTGTTTGGGCAAGCTTTCTCAAGGAGGGCTGGAAATTAAGTTATAGTCTCAGTTGTGATGTGCTATAATGAGGTGTCTTCAGGTTTTGCAGTTGCCGCATCTGTTTCTCTGTTGGCCAGATGGCCCATTTGAAATCATCCCATCTGAGTTATACCTATTTACTGTTAGCACTTGTTTTCCATCTGAAATTCTTAAACACAGCCCTATAGTCGTATCCAACCTTTAATTTCTGAACACAGTATAGTTATTACTCACCTTGCAGGTAATTCTCTGATGCAGGATTTTTGTGGGGTGTGAATCTCTCTGTAAGTTTTCCTCATGGAATTCTTCTAAGCTTTTTTCCTTTTTTTTTTTTTTTTTTTTTCTTTATCAGAGATCTTTATTTCACAAATTTAAGAGCTGATTGTGGAAGAAAATATTAGCAGTCATAACCACAGTGCTACTGAAGTCTTGGTAGCCTATTTAAAAGCAAGATCTAACTGGAGCTTGTTTGGGTTGAACACCTTTGTGTAATCTCATGGCAAAGCAACTGTTTCATTAGTGAGTGACTGGACTGTCACTCCAAACAGGACTTGTTTCAGTGTTGTGGTAGATCAGGTTGTCCTATGTTTGATCAGCCCACATAAAGCCAACATGGGGTTTGCCTTGGTATGTGGGCAGGACTACTCTCCTCCCTAAGCCCCAGGGCCAGGACGATGAGGGAGTTCCTTCCCTCCCTACATACCCAAGTCTCCTCTCAGAAGAAACCACAGTGATCACAAGAAATGGTGATCACGCCATCTCTCCTCCTGACTTACAGGTAGGACATAGCAAATGCATGCATTTGAAGACCAGGCCGGTAGGATAAACCCATCTCATGCTGAAGCTATGGCTTAAGTCCAGTTATAATTTTTCTGTCTTTTGTTAAAATAGAGTTTTAAGATACATTTGTATTTGGATTTACACCAGTGTCTAACTCTGGAAGTTGCACACTTGAAAGGTATTTAGGAAGGCTACAATATTAATAAATTTCCCTTTCCTGCTTTTAGCCGTCTTTTTTCCTGACTTGTGCTCTTTGGTGCAATGATCCAAAGACTTGGGACAATGTGTATGCTTGGAACAGAGCAGCATGTGGCTTTGGCTGTTCCTCTGATGTATTGTTACCTGCAGAAATTGCAGCCTGGATTATGACAGGTGGGAAAATTCAGAGTGTGACAGGTCAAGTGTAATCTTGGCATTTACAAAGAAATCTATATTGCAATTTAAATTAAGCCAGGAATTGCCTTTTGCTAGCCCTTATGTAACTTCTATTCCCAACTGAAGAGCTCCAGGTCTAAAATTAGCAGAGAAAAGACTGTCGTTATGAGGTTATGTAGTGATTTTAATAATAAAAATATGCTCAGGGTGGTTGTAAGCATTTCTGAAAATGTCTGTCATGTCCTGTACTAAATGTCTGCTTACCACTTGGGCAAGTTGGGATTTCTCTTATGGTAGATCATTGGGCTGAATATCTAGGGGACTGAGTTAAAGCTTAAAGGAGAAAGGTGGAACAGTGAAAATGCTGAAGTAGGTTTGCTGGGTGGTAAGTTTTTGCCTATACATATACAAGTTATAATGTTTTATGTCAAATTGCTTGTCAATGTCACTATTATCCCTGTACATAAGTGCCCATGATTTTAGTATGTGGGATCTGAGTTCCTGACTCTGTATGGTTTAGTGTGCAACACTGAATGCTTTATCTACATTTATTTCAGTGTTTTGGGACACAAAATGGTCCAGGATATTTGTTTTCCCTTGTCTATGAACTTTTTTGCCTCAAAGTGTTGATAATTTTAGAAAGGAGATTTGAGTAGAGCTGGACTGTTCCAAGTCCTAAACGTAACATATAGCAGGGAGCAAATGTATACTGCTTATGCTTATAGGAGGATTAAACCTAAAAAAACCCGTTGAAATTCAATAACATAAAAGTAATGAAAAGGTCTTCATTCCCAATATTCTCCAAATTCATATGATGTTTGTATTGTGCTGTATTTTGACAAGTAAGAAAAAGCTTATGGACTATCTGGATCATGAAAGACTAAAATGTACTTTGCAACCATAACATTATGTATCAATAAATACTAGGGCTTTTCAGAGACCTTGAGAGCTATTATTGGCTATGAAAACATCAGCTGCTGTCCAGAAGAATAATATTTGAAACACTGATTCAGTAAAAATGTGCAACATAAACCCCTCAGAGTAATAAACAACATAATAAAAACTGTCAGTGTCGTAATTGTTTAAAAGGTGCCTTCAAATCTGAAGCTGAGATCTTGTTGTTAGAATAATGACTGAAGATGTGAGAAATTTATGCTGGGTTCTCTCCTTGCCTGTGGGTTTTCTCTGTGACCCATGGTCTGCCCCCATTTAGCTCTGCTCCCGGAACGCTGGCTCAGATGTCCAGCTGAACTGCTTCCTGAGGTTGCCATCAGTCAACTAAATGTGTGCATGCTTTTTACTTCACACTTGCAAGAGGTTAAAAGTATCAGCTTCAATTAAAAAGATCAAGCTTTAAGTATCTTTTTAATTTTGCACATGTGCTACGTGATAACAGTGTTTGCAGCTTCATTGGCAAATAGAACCTTGCCATGTAGCTTGACTGGGTCCCAAAATGGGGACAGTATTCCTTTCCCACTTCATGTTGCAGAGTAGTCCTGTTCTGTGATGAAAGCCATGTTATACCGACAAGTGGTTTTGGGTGGTTCTGGATAAAGGTTTATTTTCCTGTTGAAGTAGTACTTAGTCATGCGAAATATTCTTTAGCTTGAGTTCAGCTTACTATTAGTCACTGCTCCACACAGCTCACTAGCTTTATGCTTGTGGCCATGTCTCCCCGACCAGAGGCAACACACGCCACTGCAGCTGCTGGGGAAACTCCATCAGTTTGTGTCCTTGTAGGGTGGTGTTCCTACAGAACGTCCTTGCTCTCTGCTGGTTGTACCACACATGAGATGAAGTCAATTTTTAGGAGGGTATTGAAGACGAACTGCCTTAAAAGGGATACTCAGAATTAAATTACATGCGTAGGTGTAGGAGATGCTGGGGAAAAACATACTGCCTCTGACAAAGATGTAGCTGCGTTTGGTCAGAGGAAAAACCTTCCAGCAGCTCAGTGTGTTCTCTTACCTTGTCATGAATTATTCACTGACTGGCAAAGACGTATTAAACCAGCATATACTTTCTCCAGCCATGGATGTTAATCAAAAAAATTTGAATCCTATTTGCTTCAACATTTTCTCTAAAACAATTATTTCTATAAAAATTTCCATGGCAATTGTAATAACTAAAAATACCAGAGGAGCTCACTTACATATTTTATAACTTAATTTATGGCCAATGACAAGCAGCTAGGCAGATTCTGTTGTGCAAGAGCAATGTGACGAGAAGCAAGTTTTTAATCTGTTTAAGGACCCTGTGGATGTAGGTTAATGCTGTGCTGATCCTTTCACTTTCTGTGTATTCCTGACTCAGTGACACTTAAAGCTGTTTGATGGAAATGCAAACCTTTAAGCATAAACAGTAGCAAACTTCCATCAAAATAAATAATAATTCAATGATTGTCCTGGGTTCAGCAGCAGCAGTCAGTTTTTCTTCTTCTTAGTAGCTGGTGCAGCGCTGTGGTTTTGACTTTCGGCCTGGTAATAATACTGATAAAGCCGATGTTTTCAGTTGCTGGTCAGAATGTTTACCCTGACCAAGGACTTTGTGAGTCTCATGCTCTGCCAGGGAGGAGGGGAAGCTGGGAGGAAACAGGGACAGGACACCTGATCCAAACTAGCCAAAGAGGTATTCCATACCACAGCACGTCATGCCCAGGATGCAGAACGGAGAGTTGCCCGGAAGGGCTGGAACGCTGCGGGGTGGGGGTGAGGTACCGGTCGGTGAGCGGTTGTATTCTCTTCCCTTGTTATTTCCTTTATCATTATTATTATTGGTGGTAGCAGTAGTGATTTGTGTTATACCTTAGTTATTAAACTGTTCTTATCTCAACCCGTCGGAGTTGCCTTCTTTCGATTCTCCTCCCCGTCCCTCCAGGAGCGGAGGGAAGAAAGGCGGGGGGGGGGGGGGGGGAGTAGACTGCGCGGTTCTGATTTACGGCCTGGGCTTAAACCACAACAATGATTTATGCTGATAACCTCTGTTAAAACACACATGGCAATGGGAAGAAGGCTTCCAGTTGTTCAAGCATCCTGTGAACTTTAGTTCCCCCTCAAGTTGGCAGACATTAATATTGTTCCTCGTTCCTGGGGACAGAGCTCAGGCAAAACTGCTAAACTTGGCAATGATGGTTTTCTGAATCTCTAGTCATATCTGGATGTGAGCATGCAGCCGGAGGTCGCACTAGGCTTCTCTACAAGGAGCATGCTTCTCAGTAGCCCTTGCATAAAAGACCTTTCAGCTCTTTACTCTGATGAATTGTGCAGGTGAATTGTGCTGGTGAGACCCACTGCAAAGGCTGGGTTTGTTACTTCTTTCTTCCCTTTGAAAGACATGCTGTATGCTCGCTTACTTTGCAGTCTGTGTATGTGGAGGAAGGGTATGAAAGCAATCTGTGCAAGATCTCAGAGCTGTATTCAGACCTCATGGTTCAGGCTAAAAGCAAACACAAAATTCCCATTGTTGGGTCCCCCCAGGAGACAGAGGGCACGGCAGACTGAAAACATGCATTTTAGGTATGTTGTTTTATTGTGAATGAGAAGAAATTCTGCCTGGCTAAAAACAGAGAGCTATAGAGTAAGCAGCTGTGAATAGGTGAAGCCTAGACCAGCTGAGGTCATGTATGTGTGAGAAAAATTGTTGTTTTAATGTACAGCAGTAGTGACCTCTATCGGGATCGAAAGTTACACCCTAAAAGAAAATGGAATAGGATGCTTGCTGCAAAAATCTTGTGCAGGCTGCCCAGGAATTTCTTCCATGCAGGAGAGCTGTACTGTTTGTGGTGCTATGACTTCTTGCAGTGAGCTAGAGCAGAGGCTGCTTATGAACCAGGAATGGCCCCTAGGGGAAAACAGGGTCCTGTTACCAGGCTGGTGGCAACTGCGTTTGAGAATTGCCACCCTACAAGACATGACAACATAAACCTGTGAGTTCAGTTACTGTAGGAGGGATAAGATGAAACTGGTGGGCCTAGTAAAATTAACTATCTAGGTGAAAGTCATTAAATTCATATTATAGTTTGGAAAGTAAGTGTTGTGTGCTATTCTGTTTACACTGCTGGTGGTATGTTTTGTCTTCTTTTTTTTTTTTCTTCTTTTGAAAGTAGGGTTTCTAGATAGGGGCCCCACCCAGAGTTTTAGAAGCAACCCAGTTTTTGATTTACCTCCATACAAGTCCCAGTGGAAGGATCAGATGTGGCTGAATAAGAGGAATGTAGACAGAAAAACCTATGTGAATTTGTAGGGCATCCTGCTGCGAGTAAGTTCTTGTTGATAGTGAAGAGATTTAAAGAGGAACATTCCTACTTAACTTTTAAATTTATTATATTTTTTTTCAATGGAAAAAAGCGTAGCTTATAGGGAGCTGTGGTGTGTTTTGCTGAACACTTCCCTTTTCCTTGAACACTGAAACCAAGAAAGCCCCCAGTCATTAACGGGTGAACAGTGTTTCACTGTCCTCTAGGAAACCTAGCTTTGTGGGCCATGAAGTAGTGCCCTCCTGTTGCTAGCAGTCTTATTAGCTGGTTACAAATTTCAGCAGTGAGTTAGTCTGACGGTGGGTCAGCTTGTAGGAAGCAGGTCAGGGATGCTCAGCGCTCTTTGGGGGACTGTTTCAGACAAAAGTGCACAGGGAGCTGGAGAAATGAGAAGTCTGGCTGGGAACAGCTTTTTAACTGGCCAGTGCTTTCCATCTGATCTGGTGGTGTGAAGTGTGTGCTTTGGGTGAAATTGGTACTGGGAGAGGCAGGAGGAGGTAGTGTGTTGTTCTAGTCATCTGTGTTCATTCACCCGCTAGTGAAATAACTGAGCTCATATCTGAAAATGCAGCAGGCACCTAGGTGATCTCCTTCACATCTGTTTAGAGTTCATAGATTTATTTTTTTGAAAGGATCTACAGCAGGTTCAAGTACTGAGTGAATGCAGACACAGGCAGTAATTTGCAGTCCTGAATATTTTCTTTAAACGACACTGACTTGCTGCAGCATTTGCTGCACTAACAATAAGGGCTGTATGGCCTTAGGTTCAAATATTAGCCTTTGTTCCAGAGTACCTCTGAATATCCCATGTCTTCTTCCAACATACTCGTAAGATATAGAGAACAGCAGGAAGAGAAAGTGTTAGTCTTGACTCAATACACTTTTCTGAATTTTCACTGTAGTCTAATGCTTTACTCGACAATGGATCATAAGTTCCTTGGGGCTTTTCCACTCCAGTGAACTCATAGCAAGAGGCCTGATGCAATGGAAAGGTCCAGGCAACTGGTATCGAGCCAGGGCATTTTCTCATTAAAGCTGTCATGATCCTGTCATTGTGGGGACACCATTTATTTTGTTTGAATACCTTTCTGGGCAACACATAATGTAAGCAGGTATAGCTTAAGACAGTTCAAATTTAAAGGAAACTGATTACAAAGCTACTTTCACTTGCTCTGCTCAGCAGCCAAAGGTTTTGTTTATGTTTCCATAATACAAGCTCTGGGCAAAAACTCTGTGACTGTGACTCAAAATCTGGAGACTAAACAGTTTCCTTATTAAGGACTTCAATGTGGCATTTGACACGCTGCAAATTGCCCAGCAAATATAATCCTATTAACTGAAGTGGAGAGATGATATCCTTTTATGCTTAGAATCAACAAACACTGTGCAGTAAATGCTGCTTATCAGACAGCTAACTAAATAAGCACTGAGAACTGAGCTTGATGGTTGGCTACTAGACTTACCAAAGTAAATACAGATAATACCACATGTTCTGAAAATCCCAGTGAAATCATGCTGCTGTTTTTACTGGAGTATCTCTAAAATTGATTTGCCTGTTTGTTTTTTCTTGCATAACTTTGTGCTGGCTTGCTTTTCTCTCTTCTTACGAAAAGTTTCTTCATGTTGCAGTATTGGCAACCTTATCCCATTTGCTAAATTAATGCAAAAACTTCTACTTCTTCCATTTTTTCCACCTCTTAAGTGAAATGGAGACTCTGATCCAGGACAAGCTCTGGCATGCTACAGAAAATAGGGTTTGCTTCAAAAATACTATAGCAAACAAATACCAACAAATCTATAATGTCAAGCTTACAGAACTTGGTGAATAACAACTGCGAGCATCCCATGAAATCTTTCTTCAGTGCTCCTATGCACATTTGCTGTAAGGTAGAGTTCAAATGCAAGCTCATATAGTACTTTATTCTAAACTTGTTTTAATAAGGATTTTCATGCTTAATTTCCTAAGGATTTTTTTTTTTTTTTTTTTTGAAGTGTATGATTGTCTTTGATTTTGGCTTCTCTTTTTTTTTTTTCCTTACAAAGTCTGTGTGTATATATATATATATGTATATATATATGGATAATCCCTAGGAGATGTCACCTCTGTCCTTCAGTTCTTGATTCCAGTCTTTTCTCACTTCTATACCAGTTCAGGGCTCTTAAAGTTTCTTTTGGGATGTATTTTATGCAGCTATTGCCCTGCCTCCATGTAATTCCTGGTCTTGTTTTACAGTCAATATTTGCAGATTTCAGAAGTTTAAATGAGCCCTTGGACTCATTCTCATTTTTAGCAACATCAGCCTTCTGTGAAGAGCAAATACTTGTAGAAGTCAGTCTTTACTAGTGTTGCCTATTCTACTTTAAGAGAACTCCAACCCAAATGAATCAAACTAAAGCAAATACTATAAATAATTTAGCTGATACATGTGGCTGTTGTATTAGTGTCTTTAGCAGGTAAATGGTACCTACATCATCAGGGAATATATTGAGGATCATAGAATCATAATTCAGGCTGGAAGTGACCTCCAGAGATCATCCACTCTGTCTCCTGAAAACAGGTCTAACTAGATCAGGCTGTCCAAAGCTATGTTCAGTCCCAGTTCTGGGTGCAGTGAAGCCCATGGATTGCTCCATGTGGAACACTTGAGACACCCCAGGTGTGCTGGAGAGTTACTTGTGACTTTCTGCTTTAATGATATGAAGCAGGATGCATGAATGAACTCCTGGGTAGATAGAGAGATAAAACACAGTTAAATATAGGAAAGACTACGCTGAAGTTTGTTCTCAGAGGAAAAGACAAGAATAGATGCTGAAGAGATGAAAAGAGTGGTGATGTAAAAGGGATACATAAAGAGAAAGGTGCTGATAGATGCTATGAGTTTTCAAGTGCTGAGCTGGCAGAATGTGAAAGTGAACTCTGTAGGTTACAAATTTTTGCCTGGGAATTTCATATCCTTCCTGGAAAACTTACATTTAAGCCCCTGTTGCGAGATGTGGGCATTTATTCTTGACAGAACACTCAATATTTCTAATGCGTTTTATTGTACATCATGTGCATCTCCTGTGGTGTGATCTAATGTAACATGGCATGTGGTGTTATAAATAGAATGATGAGATCTTGCAAAAACCTGCCTGGCAGGCAGACTCACTGTCCCTCCTTTTAAAAGGCTTCCTGAGGTGTCCACTATCATCCTTTCTTTTGTTAAAAGATACCTTCCACCCGGGCACCCTCCTGCTCAGGTTCCTGGGGAGTGGTTGGGATAGAATGGCTTTTTCTCCCAAATTCCTTTTGCTTGTCAGCAACACAGCAAAGACTTCATGGGGGCAGTATCTTGCTGCTCTCAGCTCCTATCTCTACTTTCATCTGTGTCTGTGCATTTCTAATTTGCTTCGTGCTATGGGCAAGATGCTAATTTTACCTTGTGTAATTACTTTGAAGTCACTGGGGTTAATGCATGTGTACAGTATAGCTCCAATCAGAATCTGGCCTTATGTTGTCTTAATATTTTTGGCTATTTTTTTTTGTCACTGCCAGCAAATTCAATCTCTGTGGCCTTAACAGCATCGTTGCTATTAGAATAATATTCTGACAATAGTTTAAAATAAGCAAGGGAGTCAGAGTTACAAGCATGATAACATGGGAGCAATACCCTGGGCTTTCTGGCAGTGATGCTGGACTGTAATTTTATGGTCCTCAGCTTGCTCTGTGCTTTCTGGAAGAGTGATGGGTTACCATATTTATACCTCTCAGTTAAGAACACTGCTTTACCAGCATTTACTTCTAGATCTGATGGGGTTTCCAGGCAGGCTTTTCCTCTGAGTATCTAACCAAGAATAGTTCCTTTTAGCTGCATTTTGTGTAAGAGTTGAAGATCATATCAGTTGCCTACTAATAGTCATTAGTCTAAACCATCAGCTGTAAAACTGGACTTATCAGGGATCCCTTTTATGTTTCATGTTCTAGTGTGTGGCAAAATATATGAAAAGGGACTCTATTTTTCGCTAGCAATTTTTAGTTGCTTTGCCTTTGCTTTTCTTATAGCCTAAATTGATGTATTTCTGAAGCTGTGTGGAAGAAGCAGTAATGAATAACAGTGTGATTTACGTGTGTTGTCTCAAATACTTCAATAGATCTACGAAGATACTGTACCATATATCCCTGAAAACTTCACATGGTTTGATGTCCTGTTGCAAAGCTTTTTACTTCTGTTGAATAAGCCTCAAATATATTGTGATACTTCCCAAAGTCTTAAATGGTTTTGAGACGCTAGTTGGCAAGTACATACAAGAAGAGAGCAGTTTGGTGGTATTTGCTGTCCTTTGGCTGAGTCACACAGGAGAAGTGTGGATGCAGAAGTGAGTTCACATAGTTCCTGAAAGGTGATGAGAAGTAGTTAAATGTAGCAGACAAATAATTGGATGGTTTAATCACTTCCCACTGATAGTGAGTCCATACGTAAGGAACCATTAACCAGGGAAAAACGTTAGTGCATGAATTATGCATTGAGTTGAAACTCCACAAATTGTGTTTGGCTCAGTAATTTAAGCAAAACCAAAACAGATTCAGCCTAAAGCAACATAGCTCTTGTTAAATTTCACAACTCATGAAACATTTCAAATGCTATAGTGTTACAAATTAAAAGCATGTTTATATGCATGATTGGAGGCATATCAAGGGATGGGGTTTATTTTGCCTTTACTCTTAATCTTTCCAGCTACACTGAAACATGATCCTTTATTAAACTGTTATCTTGTGCCTTGCCTCTAGGTTTTTTGTATCCCTCATCCCCATTTGGATCTGCTGCATGGAGTGTTATTTTCTTTCTGGCTACTTTTAGGGCTGTTATTTGCAGCCAAATTTATTCTCCTCCAGCTGCAAGGATTTATTTCTACCTTCAGTACAGAAAAGCAGTTGGACCAAGTAATGAAAGCAAAGGCTGCTCTTCTTTCCATTACAGAACATTTTTCTTCTAGATCTAAACGTGTTCCTCCCCAGAAACAAATGGATCCAGTATGGACTGCAATGCCAAACTGTGCACAACAAATTCTGGACTTCTGCAACTATTTAGTTGATAGCCAGGAATTACGATAATACAGGGCCCTCTGATACTGCTTAAGGAACAAAACCAAGTGCTACAATACAGGAGGATGTATGTGCAATATTATTTGTCTCAAATTTCCAAACAAAAATACATAGAAGTATTAGAAGAAATTGCATTGCTCATGAAACCTTCAAAACCTCTTTCTGTCACTGTATTATCTAGTCTCTAGTTTCTGATGGATAAATGTGAAGATGAGGCTAATGAGCTAAGTAAACTTTGTGGGATTTGGAGTTTGTTTAATGTTTATTTAAATTTCATTTTAAATGTGTAACCACATTGAAGCCTGGATTCAGCAATGCAAGAGAATCTGACATTAAGCATGGCTTTACTATCTTTCTCATGTCAAAGAATACTTCCTAGAGTAATCTGGGTAAGTTTTGTAAAATTATCAAAGGCTTATTTTTAATTGCCTTGTAATGGGACATACAAAGCAGCAGAAACACTTAGTAGAAAGGTAAAGAGAAACTGGTTCCTCTTGAACTCCTCGCCTTTGACCAAATCCACTGGTAGGAGATGTCTGTGGTGTCTTAAGGTTTTTCAAAGTTATCATGCTCTTAACTCCACCACCACTTGCCCTTAATTACAGAAGAAGCTGGTACTGGAAAGAAGATGCATCTGCAGCTGATGCAATGCTTTTTGCATCAGACAACTATATAGTAAAATATTGTTTAAAAATAAATCTTAATGAAACAGCTTTTGTATGCTTTTAAAACGAACAAATTAAAACCAAGCACAAAAAAAACCCCAACACAAACTTTCTGTTGCATTAATGGATTTGTTCTTTCATGATACTCATAAGGGATTCCCTTTTACTGAAAACCAAAGATTAGGAGCTTCACAGCACAAGGTTTTTTGTGGCAAAAAAGCAAGCTGTTCCTTCTGCTACATTTACCCAAGTCTGCCATTTGTTTGGCTGAACCATGAGCCATCCTTTCCTGCAGTGAAGTGGCTCAATAACTCCTTTGTGAAAGCTGAAGAACTGTGGATGAATACAGAGAAGGAATTAACTTAAATCCAGATGATGTGTCTATGTTGTCAGAGACTCTTCAATGCATAGAGCTTCCTGCAGGAAAAATTACTACACAGTTGGGAAAAGTAAACAAAGGAATTCAAGGACACTGATATGTAGCAGCTATTTTACAGTTTTGCCTCTGAGACACTGAGATGGTCTGAAGTTCTGAGCTACAAAGAAATGCATTATAGAAAGTGGGGTGGAAGACTACAATATGGGAAATATAATGTGCTTTGGTCACACAGTGGCAACAGCAGTGGCAGCTGCTGCAGGGGTTCAGTATACCTGGGTGATTCAGTCATACTCTTTGAGATGTAAGCCTGACTGACTGTGTTTTCATGGTGGTTTGTTTACGTAGTCTGCATGTTGTTCTTTTTTTTTTTTTTTTTTTTTTTACCCTCCTTTATTAATAAAGCTTAAAAAAAAAAAAAAAAAAAAAAGCCTCCTTACAGGATCATGCAGGGAATGTTAAGGACATGTACCACACCTCACTACAGCAAATGTCGTCAGCATCCTTAAAGTAAACGGTGAAACAAAGGGTTTTCTTTTTGTTAAACCCCAGTGCACATTATAGCTGTGCAATGAAATTTATTCCTCACAAAGCCTGAGATCTGCACTCCAGAGTTTTCGTGCAAGTCTTCCACAGTTGTCTTTGAGCTTAATAGTTTCGCAGAGCAGCTGAACTAAGCACCCAGTAGACTTTCCTTTGCCATGTCTATCTTGAATATTGGAACAGCTGAGATACGAGTTTATGTATCTCTGTGTTTGTAAGCAACGAGATGAACTGAAGAGGAGTCTGCCCTTGCTCCAACCCATTCTTATATGTGCCAAGCTTGTCCCTGTTGGAAGTCAGTCTCTGAGTATTTTTGCACAACTGCTATAACCAGGCAAGCTGTTTTCAGGATAACTCCAAAGTCAGAATAATCTTTCTATTGAGATCATTGCATGTGAGTGAATGAAACATAAATTAGTTTCTTTCTTTAATACTCACCTGAATTTCTAAAGCTTTTTGCTAAATGAGGAGTTGATTTGTTATTCTACAGATTCCTGATGAAAAAAATTAATTTCTCTCACCACGTAGAGTCAAGGCAATAAACTGTTCTTGAGATCTATCCTGATGAAGATAGGCATTTAAAAGGCTTCTTTCTGCAAGTAATTGCTTTCTGTTATCTGGAGAGAGTAATAGATTTACATCCCAGAAACAATTGCAGTCTGCTGAAATCGGTCACTTTCACAAAAGCCAATTAATTTTTTCCCCTGTTTTCTACCTAAGAGTTCAACTTTTGTATGGAAACTATCTTGAGTTATAGTGATATGGGGTCAAACATCAGAATATTTTTTTTGGTCATCCATCAGTATGCTGTGTGGGTCTTGGCTTCAGTCTTCTCTGTCCCCCTTTTCCCCTCCCAGCCAAAACATGTCCTACCTACTTATTTCCTTAGGATTTGGGGTTTGTTGATTGTGGTTGTGGTTTTTCTTGTTTGTTTGTTTGTTTGTTTTTTCCCCTTGTTGTTGGCTTTTTTTTGTTGGTTTGGTTTTGTTTTGTTTTGTGGGTATTTTATTTTTTTTGTTTGTTTTTTGATTTTTTTTTGGTTTAGTTCTCTCACCAAATTTGGATGAAAGACCTTTAATGCTCCCTGCTTCTTATGCCTAGGTAGGTTTCTGTTGTATCTGGAACTTCCCCTTGGGGCTGGTGTTTCTGCTCAAGGGTATTGGGATTTGGATGGTAATCAGAGCAATACATTTGAGCAGAAGGCCAGCCTGCTGGAGAATAGTGGCTGATCCTCTGGCTGATCCTCTGGATAAAAATGTTAAAAAAATTGTTAAAAAAATGGGCCATTTCTTGGGCTCACAACTGATAATTTTGTGACTGTGCTCCCTGAGGGCTCCTGGATTGCTTGCGTTTAAATGTGGGAGAATGAACAGTGATCTGGGTTGCTGAGTGAGTGTCATAAATGTTTTTTCAGAGGGGGACCCTACTAACATTGGACTAATGCAAAATTTATTTTGACTCCCATAACGTGTAAGATATATAGGGCCTTTGTTTTGGTCTGCATATATGCTAACTTTGAATAGGATGATTAATGCCTTATTACTGCTTGGAATTACAAAACCAAGTATAACAGAAGTTCAAATGGCTTCTTCATCTATTATATATGAGTACAACTCAAACAAGTTTCCAGGTTTCATTCACAAGAGAGCAAGGAGTGGTTAAAATCAGTAGAGAAGGAGAACATAATTCATTTAGATTCTTAAACTCTAGCAAACCCATCCTGACAATCATAGCAGACGAAATACAAAGCATTAACTTAAGGATGAGGAGAGGCCAGTGAAGCTAGAGATAATGTTGCTAAAATAGATTTAATAAGGATGAGGTACTTTGTTAATTCTCCTGCTCTTATACTTTTTTGTGCTATTGACAGATGCAAGCCTTTAAAAAAAGATAGACATGAGTGCCAGTAAATGTGCCATAATGATTTGCACTCATTTGTTTTGTTTTTTGTTGTTTTGTGGGGTTTTTTTGTCACTTTTTTTTTTCAGTACATATTTTTCTCCTGAAATATTTGCCATGGCAAAATAATTTAAAGTTATTATGTAGCTAAGGAATTCACTCAAGGCTAACGTTACATTAGGCAACGAAGCAATATAAAATAGACAATGATATCTATTGAGTTTACTCTCAGAAAAGCCAAGGCAAACTAATAAAAACAGGCAACAAAATAGAAAAATGGTACAAATTAATTTCTATTTGAGGCACAGCCTGTGCCAGGTAAAGAATAAAGTGTTCTAAAGTATTTATTTCCTTCTTTAGTAACTGCTAAGGGAATAGCATTCATATGTGCAAGAGCCAGGGATTTTCTTCTAGAGAAAACTCAAGTAAAAATTACAGAGATCTTTTCCATGCCTAACCACACTGTTTAAGTGTATGGTAAATGTAGTCAAATGCTGTCTTGTATTCCCATTTACAAATATTAACTAGAGACTTTTTGGGTTTGTTTTAAACGTAATATACTAGAATATCTGTGCCCAGCAACTGTTGTTCAGAGGTCCAGTTCCAGTGAATTTGCTCTGCTCTTTAAAGAGGGATACAACACTGATTTCACGAGAAAGGGGAATGGCCCAAATGGACTAAAAAAATGGAACAAGTGGATTACAGAACCAGTTCTTGATTTCATTTACCACAGAATGCCAGCAGCACATGTGGACACTAGTGGAATTGACCTGGCAAAGCAGAATCCAGTTTTTTCTTTAACTCTAATACGGGTGCTGCATCTGCAAAGAGAATGGTGAGTCTGATTGAACTTCAGTTGCTGGAAAGATCTGTCTGTTTACGATCTCAATGCAAAGATGAAGTTTATAGGTCTATAAAAGAACCTTCTGAAGGACCAAGTAGTAGAAAAGTTATATATTAACACTGGCATAGCTTGTTACGAATAAAGCTGGGGAAGACTAATGTGTCCACAGAGCCTCCTGTTACCAAACCCCTTGAATCCTATGCTTACACTTCCCTAACTGCAACATACTTTATTTGATCCATCATACGTTCTTGTGGAAACTTTCTAGGTAAAACTAAACAGCCGTTATCCAGCTGAATGAACTTGCCTAGGCAAGTGAGTAAGGACAGAAGCTGTTAGTTATTAGGTGGAAAAATTTTACCTGCAAAATGGAAAGACAGGTTTGCAAAATATGGGCTTGAAAGTGTTTTTATCTTCTCCCTGTTCTTACTAAAGTAAGTCCTAAGGTTTGTGTTGGTCCTGTTCTTTCTGAGGTGTTATCAATCTACACATTCTTTTAGAAGGTGTAACCACTGGGTAGGTAGGCAAACTTATTTTCTTTTGATTTTTTTTTTAGAAATAAATTAGTGACTTGACTGTGAATTGCTAAGGTCACTTTTGATTGCAACTTGTTTCTGTCAGATTAATGGATGACCATATTCAGCTGGTTCGTAACGTATCATTGGATGTAGTTTGCCCAGGATGCTCAACCCACCTATTATATATACACCTAACAACTTCTCTATCACATAAACTCTTCATGTCTATGGTGAATAATCAAGATCCTGACACCTACTAAATCCTTATTGATTTCTTTTTTTCAATGTATGATAGCTACATGGGTGATATTCAGTGCATTGAACTTGGTCTGTTATCCCAGTGTTTGATCTTTGACAGAAACAAGGTGCTGTTTATCCTTATGCTAGCTCTTGCATAGTGGTTCTCTCATCTCCAGAAGATCTCTGCTTCTAACTTTCATCTCCCTCTGAGATTTGCTGAGCAATCAAGTCTCATCTCCAAATCTTTTCACAACTCTTTATTTGTTGAGGTTGTATGGGGGCCTTTGTAGGAATCCAGAGCATTTCCACATTCCTACACATGTAAATATGGATCCTACATGTATGAATATGGAAATGCTCTGGATCAACCATTTTTGTTGTATACTGCCTCAAACCCCTCTTCAAATAAAAGTCTGTTGTTACAAAGAGGTCTATTGTTAACACACACGCTGTTTTAGCTAGCCTTACACTCGTGAATTTTTCATGAAGTGCAAAGTTAACATTCAAAACATTATTGTGAGGCATAAAGAGACCCAGTGAGTCAAATAAATTGAGTCACCTGTTGAATAGGCCCAGCTCTTGATATGACTATTTTGCTGGTGCTGGACTCGTCATAGTACAAATACAAGTGGGTGAATTGATGTGGTTTGTCTGAAATTGCTTTTCTTCTAAAGAATATTGCTCTGGGGCTTTAATGCATGTCTGATCTCATCAGGTCCAGGGGATGTGTAAGTATCTCAGCTTTTAGGCCACTTACGACACTATTTGTTGATTTCTAGTAGAAGTAAGTAGAGTACCAAGTTTGAATATATTCTCTGTGGGTGAGGCCTCAAACTTTATATCTGTATTTAAATAAAATTGTCAGGAAAAAAATAAATGCTATTATCACCAAGACAGAAATGTCTTAAACTTATAGTTTGGTTTCAGTGTGTTTTAATAAATAAAAATGCATGAATCCTAAAGGGTTTAGGGATCAGATAGTTATTCATATTTAGTCCTATTGTGTAATATGTATAATTTAAACAGAGACATACAATCAAGTGATTTAGGTAAAAATGGAAATTATAGTACAGTCCAATCCAGGGTTCTAAAATCCTTTCTTCAAAATGTAAAATTTTCATGCTATCTCTGTACAGGAAGGAATTTTTTCTTGCTGTTACATTTTACAGATCATGAAAGGAAGGCATAGAAGCTGGAAATCTTGCTCAGGGTCATAGATGAAGCAAACATTAGAACTTGGAAGTTGGCCTTATTTCTAATTCTTGTGTTTGCGGTATGAAGGCATCAACATCAAATAAGCTTTGCATTCAGTTTCTTTTCTTTCAGAACCTTATCCAATCCCCTCTTTCTTATCTCCTGTTAATTTGGGTTTTTTGTAGATAAGGGGATCTGTTCTCAGTGTATCTTTCTTTGCTGCTAATAGTATATTGGAGAGATACTGTCTCTGATATTGCCCTGCTTTGATGCTTGACGCTTTCTTCCACAGTGGCAGCCCAGAAGACATGTCTGTTAAATAAGACTTCCAGCTTTTGCCTAGTTATCACTGATTAGATTTTGATGGAGAGGCCATTATCAATTGGGTTCACAGTCTCCAGATGTATCTGTAGTCTTCTTGACCTAAGAATCTAGGACATCTCTGAAATATTTATCTGGTTTCAGTAAGAAATCTTACATAGGTGTTGTTCTTTTACTATATTCTTACTGCAAGCTCTAAAAAATATAGAATTATAGAATAGTTAGGGTTGGAAAGGACCTTAAGATCATCAAGTTCCAATCCCCCTGCCGTGGGCAGGAACACCTCACACTAAACCATGTCACCCAAGGCCTCATCCAACCTGGCCTTGAACGCCGCCAGGGACGGAGCATTCACAACCTCCCTGGGCAACCCATTCCAGTGCCTCACCACCCTCTCAGTAAAGAATTTCTTCCTTATATCCAATCTAAACTTCCCCTGTTGAAGTTTGAACCCGTTACCCCTTGTCCTGTCACTATAGTCCCTGATGAATAGTCCATACCCAGCATCCTTGTAGGCCCCTTCAGATACTGGAAGGCTGCTATGAGGTCTCCACGCAGCCTTCTCTTCTCCAGGCTGAACAGCCCCAACTTTCTCAGCCTGTCTCCATATGGGAGGTGCTCCAGTCCCCTGATCATCCTCGTGGCCCTCCTCTGGACTTGTTCTAACAGTTCCATGTCTTTTTTATGTTGCAAATATGTGTGACAAGCTATGAAACGTTCTGCTACAATAAGTACATTTGTGTGTAAAGGAAAGAATATTAAAAGGAAAAAAAACAGTATCCAGTTGACACATTTTGAGATATGTTGGGAATTTTTAGGAGCTATATTGACAGTGTATTCTAGTAGGTTTGCTGTTATAAGCTGAGATTATCTAGAGAGGCAGAATGACTGCTGCTCACACTGACACTTTTTTAAAATTAAATTTTATGCTGCTCTTAGCTGCATTGCTGAAGGTGTTTTTCAAAGTGAGGAGGCCAGTTTCCCAAATGCTTTATTTAATGTGAGGCTTACTCTGAATTTGCCCAGGGTATTGACAGAAGGTTAATTTATATACATGGTGTGCCAGCAGACTCAACCCTGATGTGAATGGTAGTGGTGGCTCCAGGTAACCTGGAAAATACTGAAGCTGAAACAGAAATTTCTGAGATACTTTCCTTAGGATTTGGCAATTATTTAGTGTTTCTTCCAAGGAATATAAAATTTCAGGAAGTCATTAGACAAGATGTCCTGGAAAGTTTGAATCGTAAAAGATGCAAAGGACTGCAGGCTGTCAGTGAGCTGGAATCTGCATCTTCACTGTGAACAACACCAGATAAAAACTAGTATCTTGACTTTTGAAGTCACCAAAACTAAGATACTTTTCATTCAGATTTTATATTCTTGTGTTAAGATAGTCACCTAGACTCTTAGTGGAGAGAGAAATTTAACTGATCCTAAGGCAGGCTGTGAAATGATTCTGGATGAGCTTATCATTCCGAGTTTAGCCTATATGATTGTCTCTAAACTACATGGAATGCATCCTGCCCCAAATTTCAATCATTAGTCAAACTCAAGCTTGGCCTTATAGATTACGTCCCCTTATACTGCAGGTTGGTGTGGAGGTTACTCTAAGGTGAAGACTGTCATTCCCCGCAGCACTGTGAATTGGAGGGCACGCTTAGAGCAGATGGTGGAAAGTAGTGGTGCTATCTGTAGCCCCTTCATTCCACCATAAACATCCATCAAACCTGATGGCCAGAGTGCTCCCTGCCAGGCAATGTAATGATGCATTTGTTAATCACCTAGCTGAAACCTGGTGATGGTCAGGCACAGCAGAGTGAATCATGATGAAAATCAGACTTGTACACAAGGGTGAAAAAAACCCAAGTAACTGAAAAGTGGTAAAATAATAATTTGACTGATTACAGTTTGAGTTGTACAGCTGAAAATGCTTTCGAAGGGAATTAAAGAAGCTGGGAAGGGGAGAAATATCAAATTATCAGTGCAAAGAATGATTATGTTAATACATTGCTGAGCTTCCAAGCATACCCTGTGGGAACTAGATGTTTACAGAGCCCTGAACAAGCACTTTCTCAGCTAGGTGCTTATGTACGCAGAACAACAAAAAAAAATTCAACACAGCTATCTTCTCTGAGCCAAATCTTCTCTGTGCTTGCTAAACAGCACAGATGGAGAAGTTTCCACAGGGGCTTGAATTGAGGAGGCTAAAGGGATTGAGGGGAGGATTGGGGAAATTCTTGATTGCTTAAAGAGATTTGCTCCAATATCTATTCTTCTGACTGAATTTGAATGAATGATCCTACCTTTATCTTAAAAATTTATGTTAATTTTCCCCATTTCTTTAGGCTGCTTTGGTGAAATTATCCCTGTCTTCAGATGTGTGTATTACAGGCCCCATCTTAGCCGACCACCCAAACCTTTCTGCAGAGTCCATGGAAACAGGCACTTATTTCCTCTGCTTTGTATGTCTGCCTCAAGGTGAGATGAGCTGTGTCCTAGCACTACCTTTTTCCCATCCTTGACTGTTGTGGGAGCCCAGATGTCAGTCATCCATATCCCACTGAGAAGACTTTCAGCTTTTATTTGGGTAGCTTCGTTATCTGGCCCAGTTAAAGTAGTCCTTTTAAGGAGGTGTGTGTCTATGTTAAAACAATGTCATAGGCTAATATTTTGCAACCTTTCCTTTAACTTTTTCTCATTTCCATGTCTAATGGATGCTATAGATTCCTATTTTTGCTATCTGAGTACCATGAAGGCTTTGTGGTATGATAATAAATAGCTCTTATTCCTACTAGGCATAAGCATGCTTTTTCCACACAGCTTATGACAACATACAGTGGTGTGTCATAACGCCACTTTTTTAGGTCAAATAACTTCCCTTTTTAGGCAAAAGGCTTCATATTGAATGCCTACAAGAAACCCTGCCAGTGTTGCAAGTGACCCTGAGCAGCTGGTGGGAGAGAATTCGGCAGAAGCTTTGTTCAGCCTTTGCAGCTCTGGGCTGGGGATGCTCAGTCCAGATGGAATCTGCAAACCATTCAGCTGCCAAACTCAAATAAGCCTTTAGTGATCATGTGTAAAATGGCACTTTTTTCACTTTGGAAGTTGTGAAAAATTTGGCAGTTTTTCCTGGAAACAGGAAAATTCAGTAACCTTCCAAAACCAAGGTCCACCTTAAAAGTGAACAGACCTTTTTTTTTTTGAGAAAGCAGAACTTCCGAATGTGTCACCTTGAAGGAGTTGTGTGTACCTTTGCTTTGTTTTGTTTTTTGAACACAGGCAACAAAACAGTTATATGATTTTGCTGGTAATTTTCCAAAATTCAGCCTGAGGCAGGCACCCATTGGGAAATTTCCATGGCCTAAATAGACTCGCAAAGCAGGTTCTACAAGGGGATGTTTGAGATAATGGCAGCACAACAAGCGCTGCTTATAGTATGGTGATGCTACCTCTGGAAATGTATGGATCATTTATTACAAAGTTTTTGTGGATTAAATGAGAGCCATGCTTGAGCTTCATTCTGCAAGAAGCATATTCACAGCCAGGAAAATACGGGTTTAGGACTTCTTCCTACGCACACAGTCACTGCTGGGCACCTCTGTGCCTTGTGTAAATGCTAGGCTCTCCTACTGGGAGAACCAATCCAAACCAATCCTAATCTTTTAAAAAAGTGGAAGTTGTAAATGCAGACACACCCATAAAGAATGATTTTTAGCAGACTTTGAGGCAGCTGGTGTTTAAAAATGTTTTATGTATCTCAGTCTAACACAGTTAGACTGTTAACTCAGTTAAAAGCGAGTCTAACACAAAGGAGCTGCCCTGAGCTGGCAATGGGATCTGGGTAGCCGAAGAAGAAACCCACCTGTGTCTGCTGAGCTGCTTTCTCTTTGCTACAATGATGTTTGGTGTGCATGTGCAATAACATGACTGTGGATCCATGATTACATAGACCCTGCAGACGGTTGGCCCAGTGTTAGAGGATGTGTGAGTACTCGTGATGCTAATGAAGTTTTAGAGACATGATGAAGCTCTTCTGTTAGGCTGAAGAGGGAGTCTTCCTATTGAGGTACTGCTCCAAGGACAAGACAAATGTGAAGTGCAGGATTCAATTTAGTCAAACCCTGAGTTTTCTCAGCATCTCTTTAAGGGAGTGTGCTTACAAATAAGGAATAGGGAGACCTTGTCTCTAGAGCCTTTCTCTTATCTCTTCTCTGTCATAAACCGCATATCTTGAAGCAAAATATATGGATTGTAAATGTCTTCTGGCTGTATTGCTTAGCTTTTTTCTTTTTTTGCCTTCTTCTTCTTTGTGTACAATTGTACCAATTTCCTGCACTCAGCAGACAATGATCTGCCTGAAAATTACTTGACTGCTCAGGAGAGTCTGTCATGCTGTCTGGTGGGAAAATGATGATGATGTCTAGAAGGGTATCTATCGGTGTAATTACCCAATCTAGTTTTTACCAGAAACAAGCCAAGATCTGTATTCACTAAGTGCAAGTCCAAGCACTGTGCACACTCTCAGGCATGGGTTGCCCCTGGTTGCAGCCACCTTGCAGGCGCTGGTGTAAAAGCTTCAGGCATTTCTGGTGATGCTGCGTGATCAGGCATCCATCTCCAGTGGTACCCAAGGCTGTGCCTACAGATCTGTGGCATCCAGTCTGAAGAGAAGTCTCAAGGGCCTCCCTTGCATCCAGCACAGAGTCTCAACATGACCAGTGTCCACTAACGTCAAGAGAAGTGCTCCAAAATAATTTACTCATTGATTCTTTATCCTTTCACTGATTAATTCTAAATTTTATCAGAATTATATAATTGGCTTTGTTTTGTTTTCTTGCCTTTTTGTTTTTTATTTCACCCCAAACCAGATCAGTCTTTATCTACTCTTTGGTTGCTTCCAGGGTGGCATTAGCACCTGAATGTACACAATCTCACATGTCCTGGAGGCAGTTTTGTGATATATGTCCCCTCATTAAACAATCTACAAGAAGACTAGAAATTTTAAAAGGGCAATTGTAACTTGAAGCAATTATCAGCCTAATTATTTGTGATAACTTCTGTCATGTATTTAAGGCAAGCCTCTGGAATAAACCGACTCCATTTTTCTTTTCCCACATACTGTTCTTTTGATATTCTTGACACCTGTGGTCAGAATCAATGCACTGAAATCCAGTGAAAAACACAGAAAGAAACATGTACTTAACGTTTCATGTTACCATTGAGATTCTTCTGTAGATTGACTTTTAAAGATTTTCCTTTAGGCTGATAATATCTAAAAATAGGTCAGATGTTATAGTAAATCTCACCTGTATGGGTTTATATCCATCCACATACTGAGGCTTCAGTCTGAAGCAGTAGGTTTTGTGGAAGCTTTTTACAATGAAAAGGAGGCCATGCAGTTTTATTGCCACTACCCAGCGAAGCGTGGCTCCATCAGAGCCTTTTATCGGGAGTTTACAAGTGCAGCGTTACAAATGAGTTTGCTGGCAGGGAGCTGACCTCTCACTGTGGAAAGCAGAAACTAGTTTTACAATTCAAAACATAGATGTATGGCCTTCTGGGATTTCCACCTGCAAAAAGACTGTCTGAAAAGGGCTTGAAACAGATAACAGAGGTACATGCAGAATGGCAAGCCCTGCCTGAAGAGAAAAGCTCAGTGAATGCTCTCTTCATCAGAGCAACCAGATCTCTGCATCATGCTCAGAAGTTTTGCCCTAATAAGCTGTGCTTTTCAGCAGGCACTTCCTAATTCCTTAAAAGTCAGCACAGAGAGCTTGCCATCTTGGGCTGACATAGCTGCATCCACACTACAGTCTGCCTGTGCCGATAAGCCTTGCTCAGATCAGGGCTTGATAGCTCAGCATTGCACTGTGGGGCTGTGGCTGTGGTGATCCAGATCTCCGCTGGCTCTGGCACCTCTGGTTCAGCTGCCCTGGCCCTGCCTGCTCCCATCAGTGCAGATGTGCCCTAAGTCACCTCTTGTGTCAGTGAAACGGTGCCAAGTCATGTGCAGGGCTAGGGGGCTAGAGTGAATAATTAATTTTTCAGTTCATTGAGAAAGTGCATGAGGTGGATGGAACATTCGAATTTGGATGGGAACTTTGAGAAAGGGGGTTTATTGTGTTCAAAATGGAAGAACATGTTGAGATGAGCGGTAGCTGTAGAAGGGAAGTGTGAAAATGTCGAAATGAAGTGTGTTGGCTCTTAAAATGGCTGTCAGGTTTTAAGGAATATAAGGAGATAAGTTGAACCTAAAGATTCTGGGGATGTTACTAAATTCATGCTTTTGGTGCAGAAAATATGGCGGTGAAAAATATCACCCAGCTCTGATGTGGAATTGTAAGAAGAAAGGAAACTATAGGCATTACAGGGGAAACTGGAACAAGAAATGTCTTTCTGGTACATGATAAAGATATAGGAGGAGAAATAATTAAGACCAGGCAGCCTGAGCGAAAATGGCAGTGTCAGGTGTGGACTAACTGTTAATAGTGATAAATGCAGACTAAAGGAATGAGTTATTCTAATTTTTCTTTTCACTCACTTTGTACTGATGTAAGGGACTACGATTAACAGAAAATTGAGAATCAGGTCCTTCAAGGGTGGTAGAGCCAATATGCAACCATATCTGTTTGCAGGGCACATACAGGTAAGGTACAAGGAATTGAGGGGGCAAGCCCTTTATCCTAGGAAAGGTCTTCTCATGCCCACACAGAACAGATAGGTGTCCATGTTCCAAAGTTTCATCAAAAATAATTAAAACTGAACAAAAAATTTGGCTGGAAATTAGCTTGTGGCTCTCAAGGAAAGCTGATGGAGTAGTCCAGTACTCTGGACCCATTTGCTACTATACCTAGTTCTGTTAAACTGTTGTCACTGGCAAGCAGCAACCTTGACAAAGTAATTCCTGTCCACTTGGAGCCAGCATGTTGAGGAAGGTTTGCTGTGCCCACAGAACCTGTGGCTTTTTGGGCTCCAGTGCAACAGCAGGCACTGATGGCTAGTATCAAAATTCAATCTCTGCTGTTGTTGCTTTCTCACTAATAAAAAGCATACAAGTACAAGTCTGGGGAGAATACGATAGTGTCAGGTGATGTCAATTACTTTCCAACAGAAAGTTGATTCATTCTAACACTGAGGGCTGTTTTTTTCTTGTTTTGTTTTTTAAGTATGTTACCTGTTATATTAAGTTGTATTTTCAGTATGTTACCTATTCCACTCCCACCCCACTCTTTTTATAGCTTCTAAAGGCAGTATGGGTATCCTGAAGGAACAGAAAGAAAATGGCTTGGTAGGGTAACTTTAGATGGGAAGCAATATAAGACTTGCTTTAAAGTCTGTACTTATTTTTAAAGTCTTCCAAATGTACTTTTTTAAGTGCTCAGAGAACTCTGTGCACACAATGTATTTGTGTGTTTCTACATTTCTGAGCTGAACAGTACGTGTGAAGCAAACCTAAGTGTGGCACACCACAGACTGAATACCAATGTCTGCATAATTCTCCTTGTGCAGGAGGTGGAGATTTTTCATTTCATACTTCAGCAAAGACTTGCTGCTGCAAATCTCCGAATACAGATAACCTTATCCTGCCTTCAGTGTTCATTGGCACAGAGATGTTAGAAAGTTCCTTCCCAGACTGGGCTGTATAAGGTGCAAAGTGTT
Source organism: Psittacula echo (assembly GCF_963264785.1). Taxonomy (NCBI): domain Eukaryota; kingdom Metazoa; phylum Chordata; class Aves; order Psittaciformes; family Psittacidae; genus Psittacula; species Psittacula echo. The sequence continues at coordinate 62,598,871 of NC_137739.1, forward strand.
TCTAGCCTTTGCATTCATAATGGGAGCAGCTTTGAATACAACCAACGTGCTTGTTGAAACCAGATTTCACATTACTGTTCATAGAGAGACAGCAGCCCAAAGAGCCTCTGTGGAGTTCTGCCTTCATTAAGGATCCTTGGGATTTGAGCAAGGAATTTGGATTTACTAATTGTATCAACTAGATCCTGATTAGCATCACTTTGAGATTTACAGAATCTAATCCTGCAGAAAGCAAGAGAAGCTTTTATTCACCATCCCTTTTAGACCATAACATGTGCTGTAGGGGTGGCCAGCAGTGATGATCTGCTACTTCCCCAACTCCGGAGCTTTGTGTTGCTTGACATAACTATAGTTGCATTGAACTGCATGCTTCTGCCCAGTCCTGGCATTTCTTATGATTAGGTAGCATTTGGCAGATTTTCTGTTTCTTGTAGCAACTATCTGTTGTGTGCCTTTTGGTATTGCCAGCTAAGCTGTTTCTGGACAGAGACTTCTGTTTGCTTCTTGGAAAAGGTCACAGATATTTTGCTGTTCAGCTCTTTGTGGGATAGAAGGTCAGGTCAGAAGCAGTCTGATCTTCTAGATGATATTAGTTCGAAATAAGTTTTTTTTTTTTTTTACATAGTGAAAATGTTTGGGTTTTGTTTTGGTTTTAAACTGCTATATATGAGCAGTCGTAATACTTCATAATTTAAGGTGAGTGACTCTCACTCAGACTGAGTCCTCTCAGACCTCCTTTGCCACTGCTTGAGACCAAGGTGTCCCTTAATTTCTTTCTAGCTTTCTCTGACTTGAGCACCAACAGGTCCTGCTACAGTCCAGCTTCACAATAAATAGCTCTTTTCTGGGGGAGTGACAGCTTCCGAAACTGTGGTATTTTAGCCAGCTTTTTTTGTAGGCATTCTTTAGCTACCTCCTCTGGCAGTGGTTGCTGCTGTGTTCTAGTTCTGAATTAATTAGTTTGCCATGATGGCTTGACTTATTTGATCTGTCTTTCCTCTGAAACACCAGTGTGTTTCTCTCCTAAAAATCCAGTTCTGCACTGGTCACTTAACTTCATACCAACCAAGATTTCCATTCAGATACTCTGGTTAATGATAAACAGGGAATGGAGGAGTAAGAAGTGGTTGGTTCATGCTATATGATGTGTGTTTGGCCCTTCTTGGACTAATTCTGCCTGGCATGGAGGGGGACCATTCACAAGGTGTGGAGAGCCAAGCTCTGCATCCTTTTACATGGGCCAGCCTTAAAAGCCCTGCAGGAGGGGACCATGGAGGGCGTGAGTACCTTCTAGTGGGAACCAGCAATACGATTATGCCCTAGTGAATAGCTGGGGCTGACAGGACTGCAATGCTTTGCTCTTGTGGTTTGCTCCTAGAGTTTTTTTGACTGCTTTTGAGAACTGCTATCATTTACACTTACCAATTTGTACAAATGTATCTTCTGTGCTATGCATCTTCTTTATTGTCTATGTGGGAGAGCACTGATGTTTTTTGTCTCATCTATAGAATCACGAGATGAAATTACAGCTTGATTTTAATTCTTTCTGCATTTTGAAAGTCAGATAGACATCTTTAAGAAACCAGTATTTGGGCTATGTTTGTTTACAAGTAAAAATGGATCTCAGCTAATGAAAATGGATGATGTATGGTTTTGGTTTTTGTTGGGGTTTTTTGTTTATTTGTTTGTATGTGTGTTTGTTTTCAAAACTTTGAGAGCAATTCAGCTATTTTTTTAAAATGCATTTGAAATTTTAAGTCCAAACTTTTTCTCCTATCTCATGAAAGTGAGCTTCTTGGAATCCATAATTTGTCATTTTAAAAAGACCTGTTTTCTTAATTTAGAACAGGAGATGCCACACAGAGGAGGTGTGCAAACAGGGAAGTCTAGAGAATTACACATTTTTCTAGTGTTTGCACTGATTATGGCATTTTGGATGAGGTATCTTGTGCTCCAGTTTCCCCCCATCTATGATCAGAGTTGATATTTACTTTACTAAGAAACCTTAACTTCAGAATCTCAAATCCCTGTTATGTTATTGCTTATTGCAAATCAAGTTAATGTACTTAAAAGGACTCATATGCAGGCAAGAGATTACTAAAGGACTGCTCACATGGTCTAGATGAAACACATTAACAATATATCTATTTTTCCCAGTAGTGTGGTAGAATGCAGAGGCGTTTGCAGGGTCAGTGCTTTATAATGGAAAAATACACAGCTTTATATTATGGAAGAAAAGTTCTCACTATGCTGTAAGTGATATGGTTCAGAAGGACACCAAATGCTTTGAAAGTCTGTTAAAAGTTAAATGGCTAAAGGGAATGGTGAGAGAATGCATTATTATTACTTGGAATAGAGCCATCAGCTCACAAGATGCCTTGCAATTAGCAAAAATAATCAAACTCCTACCCTTGAGAGAATATAAGGTGGGACATTGGTTCATGCTGAGGAGGGGAGAAATTAATTCCATTAGGAAGGTGGACAGAGGGCTGCCTCACAACAGAGATGAGCTTTAAAGTTTTCAGGAAAAGGAATTATGTAGGAGGGATAAGAAAAGATGGAATAGGTTTTGATTGGAAGATTTTACTGTGGGAGTGGTAAGGCACTGGAACAAGTTGCTCAGAGAAGTGGTAAATGCTCCATCCCTGGCAGTGTTCAAGGCCAGGTTGGACAGAGCCTTGGGTGCATGGTTTAGTGTGAGGTGTCCCTGCCCTTGGCAGGGGGGTTGGAACTAGATGATCTTAAGGTCCTTTCCAACACTAACTATTCTATGATTTAAAATTCCTTCTATGTCTAATGCAAGGGTGGTGAAGTAGGTAGCTGAGTACAGCAGTCTCCACCTCTGGAGAACTTTAGGTGCAAGGTAGACGAACTTCTGTGGTTTATATCCTGTCCTTGTGTGTGCTTGGCAACCTATTGAGGTTTTTGCCTGCCAACTTTTTTATGATCTTATGAAATGTGCCTGCTTCATCCATGCTGCTTCTGGTTTTAATCATCCCTGATCCTATGAAGACTTTGTGTTGTTTCTCTTTGCACTGCTAAAAACAGCCTTCAGATTCGTGTACTGCTAAAATTCCATTTTTTTCATAGTATTTTCATTGCTCAGTGGAGTGTTGCACCCTGTTCACCAAAACAATCGCTTCAGTAAAATGAGGGATATTTGGTTTTAAATGTAGAATGTAGGGCTGGTTTACTGAAGTTTTACTTTTTTATAGAACACAAAAAATATAAGAAATTTTTGCAGATGATGCTGTATGCTATACTGTAATAGATGCAAGGAGAACACAAACTCTCCCCTGGCACAAGCTACTCTTTACTGTCAAGTTTTATTGTATTACAAAGGAGGGTTTCCTGTGCAGCAGCTGATGCATAAGAATTTCCTCCAAAGCTGTTGGAAAATAAAACCACTGCTGGCAGCAGGTCTGCTCCTGCATCCCCAGAGATTCAACCATTCAGCCCTTCAGCCTGGTTCCCATCCCCATTGAACTTCATTATGGAGAAGTTGGTGTTTTCACATAAATGACATGAACCCAGTAAGCAAGGCCACAAGAAAATAAGTCCTCCTATTTGACTTTGCCTTGGGTACAAATTGCCATCTCAAAACTGCTTTTGTACGTAGAGTGCCACATGACAATTATTACCCTGAATTTATCTGTCTCCCAAGGCTAATTTTAAAAGTTGATTGATAAAACATTTCTCTGTGTGTAATAGTACTCCTTTCTTTGGATACTGCTCAATGCAGCAATAGAATTGGGATGTTTTAATCCTGTGCTTATTATATACATGAGTGTATGGGAGGGCTCAGTTTGGACTGATGTGCTGATTTGGGCTGCATGATATTAGTAGACAGTTTTATCTTCCATTCCTTTGCTTTAGAGGGTTTTTGTCCTTTTAGGATGTTGGAAAATACATTTCTTTCAAATGTGTTTTCCTAACGATAGCATTTTGAGTCTCATGACTTATTTCAGGGCATAATAGTTAAATAATAACTCCTGCAGAACATTGAGAGATCATTTTGAAAGAAGCTGCCATCATAGTAGTGATTAAAAAACATAACATTAATGGAAATCAATACATAAAGGGACTTTTTAGTAAATGGGGAAGCCATCTAATATTTCCATGAAACTGACGAACTTTTTATGTCAAAGCTATGTTAGGTTTGCTGTTTAAAAGCTTCATCCTCTATGTTATAACCTAGTCATTTCCATTTGGCTACAGATTCTTCCTGTTCATATCCTGCTTTATGCTAATAAAAGGCTGGTGTTCCTCTTCTACAGGATTGGGTAACATGAGTTTTTATGGTTTTGACTAAATCTTGTCTATAGTCAGATTTTAATTCTATGAAATTCACCTCTGGCCACTTTTTCAGGTGCTCTTTGCCCCCTAGAAAACTTTTCTCAAGATGCATGTCCATACCTAACGTTCTGGATGTTCTGAAATACTCCTGGGTATACTTTTCCAGTTGTTACAGAATAAATGTATTCAGATGTGTTCTAGAACAGCTCCTCTGTAAATGCGCTTGCTGATCCATACGGGGAGCATTCTGCAATAGCTACTGTGTTGTGCCCCTTTATTCTGCTTTAATCTGGATTGTCTCATACAGGAGTCAAAAGTGCAGTTTGTGTATTCAGGCTGAATTGTCTTCTTTATCCACCAGGTGGTCCATCCATCAAATTTTTGTCTCCCCAATTTAGAGACAAGGATGTCGTACGGGACAGTGTCGAACACTTCGCACACGTCCAGGTAGATGACATCAACTGCTTTGCTCCTACTCATCAGTTCTGTAGCCCCATCATAGAAAGCCACCAAATTGGTCCTGCCGCCCTGAATTTCAGACTGAAAACAATTGTCCTTTCCTCTTATAGGAGTTGGGGGAATCGGGTTTGGGGGGGAAATCACCCAATTCAACCTGTTAAGGTCCCAAATCCTGAAGAAAAGGCAAAAGACTGTGCTATGTATTAGAAGAACATAGCTTCAAATACTGGCTGGTTAATGCATGAAGGTGTATAGAGCTTAAGCCAAATTCAGCATTATTGACAAGAATGCCAAAGACAGCCTGATTTCAAAGCTGACATCTTGATTTAAAGTCAACTTAAGAATGCTTAAAGCCCCTCTTGATAGTTCTGCCAGGAGGAAGGCAAATCCTGGAGCTATTCTAAATGTCAGCCTTGTATACTTGGGTTGCCTTGGCTGACAAAAACTTGATGGACACTTGGAAAACTGACATGATAGAAAACACAGGAAAGTATACAACTGCAGCTCAATTAAACCTACCAGATCTTTCATGACGTTGCTGCTGTCTTCCTTTGTGCTAATACAAAAAAGAAAGACGGGGGTGCCGGGGGAAATAAAAAGAAAAGGTCCTGGCTTTTGTATTCACTAACCTATGGGTTCATCTGTAACACTGGAAATAATTCAAGAAGGCATGGCAGCAGGGCTTTTGTGTTCTCAAAAACAAATTAGCTATGAAAAACTTCCAGACTATTTCTCTGCCTGTCCCCCTGCCAGCCTTGTTCTATTTCCCCCTTAAAATTGCGAAGTTTTCATCGTCTCTCAACTGTCATTGTGTGGAGGTCATTTTAGTGCTGATTTTCTTCCTCACTTTCCTATGTTCCCTTTAATTTAGAAAGTTCCTCTGGTACAATTTGTACTTCTCAATTGCTTTCAATCAGAATTAAACACACAGCTTTGTACCTCTAATTTGTCTAGTACAAACACCTCACGCACTTGTCAGAGGGGATTCACTCCTTTGTTAGCTGCATTTATTAAACCAGTCTTGACTCATGCTGGAAGGTTTTGCTGGTCCTTTACCCTTCAGCAGGAAATGACATGAAGTCCTATTTGAAGCAGTTTATCTTGAACACAGGGTTATGCTTATATGCACATGCTGGAAAGCCAGCAAGGTTTCAAATCCTCATCCATAGAAAATGAAAAGCCCATAAATGCAATGCAGAGTGTGTTTCTGAGGTTGCTTCTCCCAGTGCTCCCCCCTTCCTCCTACACTGGCTCAGACCTTGCAGAGGGTTTGGCTCTGTGCTTACACTCCACTGCTCCCCAAAGCCTCTCTGAGGTATGAAGTGAGACAAATACAGCAAAAATTAACTATGAACCAAACCTACATTTAACTTACAAATGTAATTTTCAAGGAAAATCAGAAATTTACTATAAAAACGTTGGGGGAAAAATGCCAGCCAACTAACAAAAAGTTAAAGCACTTGTAGCTCTGTAATTTCACAGATGGAAATGTTTTTGCTGTCTCATTATATACTCTATTGATCACCACCTGATTTTTTTTTTCTCCTCTGATATTTACAATGTATTACTCTACATTAGACACAAGCAGTTAATATAGTTTTTATGCCACTCTTACCTGCAAAGTAATTTTAGATAGTGATTTAAAGACTCATTCTTGGACAATCCAAACAAATTCAGAGACTTTTTTTAGGGAGTCTACCTCCAGCCGCTTTCTTTTGTTTGCAAGTGAGCAGCTTCCTAATCCCAGCTTTATGTAAATCTAAGGTTAATATTTTTCTGTGGTGTAAATCTAATGCTTCATATCCTATAATGTGTGTGTGTATAGTAAATCACTCCTCCTGGAGACTTGTTGGTTTTTTGTTTGTTTGGGGTTTTTTTCTTGCTGGGTATTCCTGTGCCATACAGAACCTGTAAGCTGACCCAGTAAGTAGAGTAATGGGACTATAAAAACCTGAAGTCAGCCACCAGTGCTTATTGCTGTTCTGCTAGTTTTGGGGTTGGATTCCTCTTGCCTAACTTTAGCTATTCAAAGCAGTGGTTTAGTCTAAGTTGGTATCTAGGCTTTTTCCACAGTCGTGGAGAGACTGGCACCTCCCTAGGGTTATTAAGCTCATTCTTTAATATTTCTTTTGGAGGATATCAATAGCTATCTGCAGGTCATCATCTAATCAGAAAGTATGGTTCAATAACCATCTTGGACTAGATATCTAGATCTTCCAAGACTGAAGTTGGGTTACTTGAATCCCATTCCTAACATTTAAATATGAAGTTAGTTAAATAGCTAAGCTGCCTCTCAATGGCTGCTCTAATTCTTAAACTCTTACACTAAACTTCTGCTATTCTTCACTAGTAGATTGGTGGTTTTATTGATGTTTTTGCAGTGTACAGAAATACTGTACAGAGTACTGTGCAGTGTACAGAGATACTGTTCTTACTATATGGTGATTCTAAAATTGTCATCTATTTGCAAGAGTGTGAGCCCAGTCTTTGAGTGCAAAAGCAAAATTTATGACAGTTCTGTTACTTAGTTACCAAGATCCACATTTATGACTGAACATTGTCTGCAATATTTTTTCTGCGTATGTGATTTAACATGCCAATTATTCTTGAAAATAAAAGAATAGTCATTTGGTCAGCTTAATCTCTGACTCATCAGTGACTTCAATGGCGTTCAATGGACTAATTTATCCCATCCAGTGTCACTGCATCCTCAAATACTACAGTTGTGCCTCTTCCTCCTTCTCATGCCAAAGAGTAGCAGCTGGAGATATATTATTTAGTATTTTCAGCTAACTTACATGAAGTATTACTTGCTGGATGAAAACCCATTACATAATTATCACAGACCATTTTGTGTGAAGGTATTATCATCCTTTCTCAAGAGACAACCTTCTCTTAGCACAATGACCATTGCCCTTTAGCTGCATAATCTGTCTTCTGTGCCTTTTTTTACAGTCTAGGAAGACCAGCAGGGCATGGAAAATTCAGGGAGCAGTGAAAAGAAACCCCCTCACCCCTTTTCTACCACATAGAAGCCAAAAAAGTCTGGCTGGTTCAATCTCAGCAACAGATGATGATTAATTTGAAAGTCTTTCATCTCTGGATCAAAAAGCTTCCCTCATTGCTTTCCATCTTCCACTTCTTCAATGCTGCCACTGAAATCCACCATGACAGGGTTGTCTCTTCAAATAAGAATCATCCTGTGAAGTCTCTTTTTCCAAATGAAATGGGATTAAATGTAGGCTTTTCAGTAAGGATGCCCTTACTGACAGCCCCTCATATTGTGATTGCTGGTTCATTCTCATTTACCATAAAAGTTGTTAGACTCAATCTTGGAAACTTCGTGGCTTCAACACATGTCTGGTGTTCTTATGGCTGGACTGATCTGTGGTGCTTAGTCAGGTTTGTGCACACCCACTTAGCCTGCTCCCACTTCAGCTTGCTGCATTCTTGAGCTTGTCATTTAAAATGCATGGCCTATCTGGTGTCCTGCATGTTGCAGCAGGAACCTCCATAGCTGATTAACATCTGGTGGCTCCACTGTGGGGCATAGGATTGCAAATATCTGTGACCAAAGTGTGGTGTAGGTAGTTGTGAAGTTAAGAGTGATCAAGTCTGGGGACAACTAGTTTTGACTGAACTGGTGAGGTGCCTTGGGTAAGGCATACATGGTCACACTGCTTTTGGCCAGTCAGAGTACGGACAAGATTGTCTTTAGTCACAGTGCAAAGGGAGGCAGATCCTTAATCACTTCAAAACTCAGCTTTTGCAGTGCTGAGCTCCCCCATGAAAAATGCGGAAGTACATCTCTTTCCCACACTTTCAGAGATGTGACATCTCTGAAGTGCTTAGAAACCTGTGGAGGTGTAGAAAAGAATAAATGAGGTGGACTGTGAACTTACAAGAAATAAAATCAAAAAAGTTAAACACTACTTGTTTTCATGCCTTCCCACCTCTCCATCCCTGCCAAAACCAAACCATTTCTATGTGTATACATTAGATGTACATTTCAAAGGCAAGCATCAAGGCTAGATAGTAGAGTTATTTATTTACAAACTCAGCCATTTAATTGAAATGTACAATTACTCTAACTTACGGTGCACCTTAATAACCTTGATGAAGAAGAATTAAAGTAATAATGCATCAATTACATCACTTATTCCAACAACAGAAACTGTTAAAGTGGCAGAGCATCAGTTATGCTGACTTACAATCAGTCACACCATTAAAGTAAAAATGTTAAATAGGTAGCCCTTTTTAACAGGGTTATCTCATGCCACTCAGAAGTTGCTGATCATTAATTGTCTTGTAAGTGTAATTTAAGATATCCTTCCTGACAGAAAAGGATTTCCAAGGGCCTGAAAAGAATTGCTAAGTTAGATCCTGCTGGAGGAGCCTGTGTTTCTTCTCACCTGAGGAAGTTAACTTCATGATGCTAAACCTGGCCTTTGTGAATGTCCATGGATGAAATTCAGGCTGTGGCTCAAAGACTAGCTTCTCTCCTTTGGCTAATTGTACTTCATCTTTTATCACTGATTTACAGTCTGTTTCTGTGGAAATTAAGTTGACAATGCTTACCCAAGGTGTTTTCACAAGTTTTCTGTGGACTAAAACCCTCACCTTTCAAAATCAGTTTTGCTTTTCCTTAAATCCAGGAAACAAAATTTCATGCTTAGCTGTGTATTTTTGTCCTCTGCTGTTGTGTTCAAGTGCTACTATTTCTAATACTCATTCATGTATAATGTTGAAGTACATGCTCCTAAAAGGCTACCTGTTATATGTAGCCTTTTATAGCTTCCATGCTTTTGCCTAAAGCCTCATGATAATGAACAGCTTCTTGAATGAAAATTCAAGCATCTTAGTGTTCATACATTAAAGAGTAGGACTTCAGCATGTAGGGTTTGGGGTACGGGGGAATGTGAAAAGATTCGAGGGGGATTTAGGAAAAACAAAAAACCCCAAACAAACCTAGAAAACAAGTAAGAAATCTCACAACTTTTTGGCAATGAACTGGATTAGCACAACTAATTTGTAGAAGTTGAGCTGCAATACAGCTCAAGTATTACATATAATATCCCATGTAAAATGAATTAGTCTCACAGCGCCTTCATAGACTTTAGGAGTATAGGCAAAGACTGCTTGGTGTTACCATGACTTGATGAATTACCCTACCTCAGCTGAGCTACAGAACCTACCAAGGTCCTCTTCCTGGTTTGATTCAGTCAAGAGGTATGTGGTGGGTTAAGTTGATGCACTTTGATTCACAATGAGTGTGCACATAATATCACACGCATAATCAGGAGCCAGCTCAAGTGACAAGTGGTAAGCAATTAAGACGTCACAATACACTTTATTTGCAGTTGGAGTGAATGAGAGACTCTCAGATGGGCAGTTACCAAGGTTTAGCTGATGTATTAAGTACGTGTTAGGAAGTGGTAACACAATTACTTGTGATCACTGCCCTTCAAAACTGTAGGGCAAAACAGTTTGCCCTTTCAAACAGTAGGGTATATCACCACTGGCTGTCAGTCTGCAACCCTGATTCGCAAGGGAAGCACCTTCTTTCTATGCCAAACCAAACTCGCACACATTAAAAATGTTTTTGTGATACAGGAAATGAGACAACTCAAACAGCATTTTGCTCAGTCATGTCTTTCTTCTTTTGTTATTGCTGCTGTTATGAATTCTGACTCAGATCTCAAGGAAAATAGAATATTGCTTTCTAGTGCTTCCTTTTAAAATTAGTTCAGAAATGTGAAACAAATTGGCAGCTGTCTTTGGAAGTGTTCTATAAGAACTCAGGTCTCAGCTTCTTTCTGTAAAAACCTGAAGTATAGTTTGGGGTTTCCCAAGATAAGAAATATTCCTTAATTCTCAGATCCTTGCACTTACCAGCAGAGTGGAAAATGCCTGAGAGTCTGTTCAGGAAACATGACTTAAACCTACAAGGTATACTTTGAAATGCAACAGCAAGCACAAAGTCACTCGAAGCCCCAGCAAAGTGAAGTAGCAAACTTGATGACTCTGGCTTTCTTGTGCAGTGTTTTTGAAGCTAATTTGAAGCTGTACGTTCCCAATGCAACCAAGGACTACGAGATCTTAGCCAGCATATTTTAAATGAAGTCCTTTCAACTGGGATAGTCCTTGTGTTGCACTGGGCTGCATTTGCATCATTAACTTGGAGAGAGATCAGGCAGCCAACTTAAATATGGTGACCAAAATTTTTAAAAATCCTAAATTCTTTGCTACTGATCTGATCCCACTATCCCACTGGGGCCATTCCTTCTTACTTTGGTTTGCTTAATATGAGTTAGGTCAGTGCATGCCCAAAGAACAGAATGGTGTCAGCTTTGGATGGGTTTGGGTGATCTTACTGATCTGTTCTTTTTCTGGGTAATTTTCCTCCAGCTTTGCATGCATTTGAATGTAAAAGCAAAGCAGACTTTTTTTTCTTTATTTGCCCTGCATGTAGCCTTTTCATGCATGTGAAATCTGGACCAAGAGCATGTGGGAGATGCTAGAGTGCAGTCACAACCACCTCTTTCCAAGAATTGTCATTCCACAAGAATATCAGGTAACTAGTGATAATTAGAAAATTACCCTCTTCAGAGAAGACGTCCTAAAAAATACCTTCTCATGTAGACGTCTTAGCAGCCACTATGAAAACAAAATGACTGGTGTTTCTGTGCAGAAGTACAGCTTTTATAAATGTGTCATAGGTATGCAATACAGAGGAGATGCTGCCATTTATCCATGGTACAGAGAAGAATGGGCGTTTCCTGTGCACTGACTCTGTTACTGTTGTGAGACTTAAAGAACGAGTTAATCAAGTCATCTTTCAGAAGTCACGGGATAAGCGCCCCTCTGTTGTGTTGAACACTGTACAAACATAATGAATGCAGTCAGTATTCCCTCGCTGTTTCCAGTAATAATATACACACGCACACTTAAATTGTCTTTTCACATGCATAGTACAGTATTTGACAACAGGAGATGAGGTGTTGCATTTGGATAGTACTTGGCTCTCTATGAATAGCGGCAGTTTCTCCCACAGCAGTTTTCTTCATGCTCCTCTTATTCCCAAAATGCCTTTTTTTTTTTTTTCGTGGGGGGGGAAAGATGGAAAGAAGAGTGTTTGAGGTAATTTTTCTGCCAGAGGCATGTTCCTGTAGCTTGAAGTATATGTTCCTGCCCTTGGAGGTGGCATGAAAGTACATGGAGGTTCAAAGCCTGGTGGGAAATGAATGAACTCTTTAGGATGGAAGGGTCCCAGCTGGGCACAGTCCTGTTCAGCCTGCCTGAAGCAACAAGTCCCTGGAGTGAAATAGTCTCAGAACTATACTCTAAAGACCTGGGAATGAACGGTGGAGCTATTTTACTCTAGAGAGAAAACACTGTTTATCAGACTTTGTCTTCATCCCTGTCTGCCTTTCCAGCAATAAGAACTAACATGAACTGTAAAACACAAGGAGTTATATCAGCTAGTTATTTCCTGGCAAATATCTGGAGATTACATTAAGCTATATGAAAAAGTTACTCAAAAGATGAGCATTTTGTGAATGTTCTGATTATTTGGAAATAGGATTGTATGAATAACATTTTAAATTGTTTTTAGTTCTTGTTGACCTAACACTGCAGCACAATTTTTCTAGTAGATTCCCTGTATTTGTACACTTGTATTGTTTGGCTTTACATTCCAATAGATGTAAAACAGCTACCATGGACTATCACTTCAACCTGATCTCTGAAAATCTCAAAGGAATCTTTATGAATGATTGGTTCTGGTGTCCTTACGTGTTTGGGAGAGTAAGATGTCAAATTTAGCATATCACTGTTACTTCAGCATGTCAGTTTTACTGTTGCTATTCAGAAAATATTCAAAAATGCAGTTGTGTTCTTATTACTATGAAAATTTATCTCTTGAAGAAGTTAGTGGGGCTTATTTTTACATCCATCCTCAATTAAAAAGAATAATCTAAAATAACTACTTTTTGTACTGAGCAAAATGATGTTCTATGTGCTACAGGTACCACATAATGCACATTGTTCATTAATGAAGCCCCTAGCTTTAGGGCATGTGTTGCCATTCCACTGTTATACATGAAAACTGGCAGTTCAGTGCCTCAGCTGGTTGTGGGGAGAGACACATGCCAGGATTTGGCACGCTGTATCATTCTTTGCTTTCTGAGAGAGGATAGTGTAGATGAAATGGAATGAAGTCAGTGGAAGTTTGGGGTATGGAAGCCACCTTACAAGCCCCCTCTCCACAGTTGTTTTTGACTTTGATGGTTACTCCTTGGCATTACTTGTAGAGAAGCAAGAGAAGTATAGGAAAGGGGAGTGAAGAATACAGCTGAAAAAGATGGAGGGGAAGAGAAGAAAGAAGAGAAAAACAAGGGAAAACAAGATAGAGAAGTAAAAGAAGCAGCATAGTTAGGAAATGTCTTCTCTGTTGAGCTAGGCAGATCTGAGGGCTGTGAAATCTTCAAGTTCATGAGGCTGTAGCTCTTTCCCTGGCAGCCAGGGACTGCTCCATATGACTGATGTAAGAGATGGTGGAATAATGTTTATTTAATTGCATGGCCTCAGTAGGTAGGCATTTTTTGCATAAGTTAGTTTATGCAGGGTGGAATCCCAGGTCTTTATTAATCCAGGTGCTGGTGTCTGTTTCTATGGTTACAGTTGCAAAGCACAGCGCTCCACTTTTATTTGTAAGTTTATGAAACTGTCATCTTGGGAACAGAAATTTCCTGAGCTTAGTGCCTTTCCTGAGGTAATACCTTGCTTTTAAGAGCAGTTTTGAAAGCAAGCTTGAGAGAGACAATTCTGCTGTTTTGACAGGAATGGAGGGAAGTATGATTTTCTTAACGTCTGAGAAGGCATACATGTCATAAGTGAGACCTAGTGCAGACAAAGAGGCAGGTGTGACAGAGCATTTGCTTGTTTGCTGAATACTTGGTGTACCTACTTTTCCCAGGAGTATTTCTCAGTCAAAATCCTCTGGCCTCACTCTTGCTTACTGTTATTCCTATTCTTGCCAAAGCGGGGTGCTGTGGTCTGTCTACACTGCTCCTTTCCATCCAAAAGATGGTATAGAGATGTGTACAACCCTCAATAATTTTGTTCCCAGACTTTGAGAGAAAATGAACAGTAAAATGTCCACAATAATCAAATTGGTGACAAAGTGATGAAAGCCTCGGTGAGCTGCTAATATAGTCATACAGTGTTTTGAGAACTACACTTTTTTCCCCTCAAATAATTAGTGTCCTGTATTTGAGATTAATATGCTCTTGTGTTCCATCACTTTTTCCAAATCAAATTGGCTTCCAAAACAAAATCTAATCCTTTTCGAAAATCTTTTCTGAATGTTGACTTAGAAGTTGGTCACTGAATTTCTAGCTATTGAGTTAGGCTATTTGCCAACAAGCACATGGGCCGAAACAACATTTTCGTTCTAAATTGAATCTGAGTAGAAAATGGAAAATGCTAGCATATTAAGGCAACTCAGTACTGGATTTTAGGGGGAAAACTTTTGATGGATAAATACAACTTGATACACTTCTCCTAGTTCCAGAGGTTTTCTTGTCTCTATTTGTGTTGAATCATAGTATATATTTTTCTGGCATACTTTATGTATAGGTATCCTAGCTTAATTGAAATCAAATTGGGCTTGTATAATGAGGTGGTTTTATTTGCACAAAATTAGACAAATTATGATATGGCTGCTCAAAGACATGAGGTTATATAAAATAAATTCCCGTTACTTCGCTTTCGAGTCTAAAAAAAGGAACTTGGAATCTAGATGGCATTTGTTACCGGTAAAGCCAGACCTTCTAACACTCTCCTAACAAGGGCTGTACAAGGTAATCACAAATACTGTGGCTGTCTAATTTTAAACTTAGCACACCCATATACATGCACAATTCCTGCTTAGATGTTTACTGAGTAGCTACTGTCTTATAATGTATAATTTAATATGAAAAGGTATGCAAGAGAATTTGTTTTAATTCAAAGACACAGTCAAAAAAGAGGGGAAAGAAAGAATCATAAGCTGTGAAGTAGGATGCAGAAGAATTGAGCTGTGGAAGCAGGGGAAACAGAGAAGGAAGAACAAGGATCTAGAAGGAGAAGTAATACTGCACAAAAAAAAAGTAAGATAAGTGCTTGGTTACCAAACCATTTAAACAGTATATTTTTGAAATTCATCATCTGAGTCCTGCTTTCCCTTGTTACTTCCTGAGCCTTTGAGGAGCATCTGTAATTTTAGATGCATAGAGACATCTTAGGTTCTATCTCACAAATCTTTCTGCATTTTAGAGCAGGAGCTTTTGATTGTCTGTACAATAGGGCTCTGACTTCTGCATAGTTCTGGTGTCCTCAGCATAAAAAGGACATTGAGCTGTTGGAACAAGTCCAGAGGAGGGCCATGAGGATGATCAGGGGACTGGAGCACCTCCCATATGAAGACAGACTGAGAAAGTTGGGGCTGTTCAGCCTGGAGAAGAGAAGGCTGCGTGGAGACCTCATAGCAGCTTTCCTGTATCTGAAGTGGGCCTACAAGGATGCTGGGGATGGACTATTCATCAGGGACTGTAGTGACAGGACAAGGGGTAACGAGTTCAAACTTAAACAGGGGAAGTTTAGATTGGATCTAAAGAAGAAGTTCTTTACTGTGAGGGTGGTGAGGCACTGGAATGGGTTGCCCAGGGAGGTTGTGAATGCTCCATCCTTGGCGGTGTTCAAGGCCAGGCTGGACAGAGCCTTGGGTGACATGGTTTAGTGTGGGGTGTCCCTGCCCATGGCAGGGGGGTTGGAACTAGATGATCTTAAGGTCCTTTCGAACCCTAACTATTCTATGATTCTATGATTCTGTATCTATGTGTGGAAGATGAAGCAATAAGAACATAATCTGGGAGCTTCAGCTCTGTTCTCTTTTGTGAAGAGAAGATTTGAGCCCAGTAATATAAGAAAAAGCCTTATTAAGAAAAGCTTTTTTTTTTTAAAATGCACAGAGAAGAATTGCAAAATATATCAGTGTATGTGGCATTTGTTGATTGTGCTACCAGCTCAGTTTAGTGAAACTGCACGAGGAAAAGGAGAGGTCATTTTAGAGGCAGGTCCTGCCGGAATCTGGCTGCCAGAGAGAGTCTTTGGGACTCTGGTAACATTCTTTACCATTCTGAAATGGGAGGGAAAAATCCAGTTCTTTGCTTGTCGTTCATCTATTTTTTTTTTAAATATATTTTGAAGGCTCTTTGCATGTTAGCTTCTTTTACTGGTATCTGTATGCAGTATGTGGCATGATAGGACCATCATGTATATTTGGAGGTACTTCCATGAATATAGATGTATTACCAAGAGAAATAATAGAAATTTGCCCTTGTTGTTAATAAATGTCACCTATATTTGACTTCCGTTTGCTAAAACTTGCGAAGTTTAGTGTAAATAAGCTTCAATGAAAACAAACTGAACGATTATAGTCTCAATTCCCTTCAGAGTGATTTTCAGCATGTAGGAAATATATCAGTGTATTAAAAAGAACAGGTGCTTCCATTTGGGTATCAGAATATATCATGATTTAATGAAGACAGCCATCTGTTTCTAAGTAAAATCCTAATTAAGCAATATATGAATCAGAACAAAATTAGATATAAAGCAATTAATACTTTAAGTGTTGCCAGCAATGTATAGAATTATTAGTATGTGCAATATTTCTTTAAATATGGCTAGCATTCATCATATTTTTTATGTACTGAGAAGGCTGGAAAGCTTCTGTTGACTATAGCTGGTATGACAACAACGGACACTGATGCTTAAACTACAGGGGAACTTAGAGAAATAATAGCTGTATGTTTAATATATTTCAAGGGAAATATATTTTTCTGGGCAAATGTGAAGAATGTGGGTCCAGAGACAACAGCTTGAGGGCATGTGCAACCCCGGCTATCTTGTTGGGCTGGGCTGGGCCTTGTTTGGGTTCATCTTCCACAGCTTCACCTTCAGGAGCATGAGGCTTGCAAAGAAATGAAGGAAAAGTGAAGTGGTGGAATGAGCAGGCAACAGTTGTGTGCTCTGACTCACTGAGATATAGGAGGTCCTCATGCATTGTTTAATGAAAATAAAAACCATTGTAAACAGCGGTGCTGTGTATATAAGTAATACTTGATCCTATTTGTGGCAAGTAGCTTCCTTCCACATGGATGACTTTTTTTCTTTGCAGTGCTTTCAAGAACTAGTGAAAGATAATATGCAAAACAGAAGCTACAGCTTGCTTGGCATGGATATAAAATTTAATATCCATGAAAACTTTCTTTGTCTCTTTTTTAAGCTGAAGTGTCTGGGTCAAACAAAAATGGAGTAGTTATTATATGATGTAAAATTAGCTTGTCTGTTCACAGATCAGCTCCTTGCCTTTTTTCACAGCCTTCAAAGAGGATATACCAGACTATATGAGGCACATGCCTCCCTGCTATTTCGTAGTGCCTGTTGAGTGAAAGAGAGATTTTTCTTGGAGATTCAGAGCTATTGTAACAGGGTTTCATCATGCTTCTGTCTGTACAGCCTCTGCCTTGCTGTGGCACAGCTATTTGTGTCCCACCCTGAGACAGCCTTGCACATAGGCTGCCTCAGGCTGACACAAACCAGTCCCAGGAGCAAGGTGCTCCCATCAGCAATGAGCCAAGACTGGATGTGATAAGGAATCAGAACACATGCCACACATCTCTGTTATCAAAAGTATCTTATCTATAGCTCAAACCAAAAGGACTTAAAAAATCACTTTTTTTTCTTGTTGTTCATTGCTTATCTCCAGGAACTTTTCTGGTTTTGTTCTCCTTGAGCAAGAAATCAGCTTCTTCAATTTAGTCGCTGAATAAAATGTTCCAGTGCTATACCGAGCTGGGCTACACACACTGCAGGGAAATTTTTTCAAGGTAGATGTAAAGTTGTTCTCTTTTCCCCTTATAGTCTTGAAATTAAACTTCATACAACATTGATGGATTCTTTCATTTCACACCTAGCCTATGCAACAGCACCTCTTAATGTAAAATCCTCTGAAAGAAGAACTGAATAGTTATCTCTTTAAGATGCTATTCTTCTGCCCATAGAACAGCAACAGTTGTAGCAAATCTAAATGTTTCTCTAACTCTCAGCTAGAATGGCTTTAGTGGATAGATCCCCATCCACTGTGATCTGTAAGCATCTGTTCAGCTCTGTATGGGAATTCTGCGCTGCTTTCTTTAGGCATTCAGCTTCAGCGCAGTTCGGAAGAGCAAAGCTAGCCACATCACGCTTCCCATAGAGGTGCTGGAGGGAAGCAGCTGCTTGTGAGGGGAGCAGTCTGGATGGCCAGAGATTGAAGTCTGAGATGGTCGTACGTGTTTCCTGTTTCTTGGTAGTGACTTTGCTCCTTCATTGCTTCCACTCAAATGATCTGTTCTGCTACTTCCCCTCCTCCCCCCCCCAACCCCTTTTCCAGTCCTTGAAATCAGACACTGTTGTGAATCAGTAGGTGAATGTAGACAATATAGCAGTAGTTTCCACTTGTGCAGTCTAAAGCCCCTAGCTACACCAAAGCTTATCTTCTTCCTTAAGAAATAAAAGTCAGAATTAGACCTGTAAAATGGCAGGAAGCATGGTGGGGAGAGAGGGTATGGTGATGAGGAGCTTGCTGTATTCAGTGGTTTCTGAGCTCCAGTGAGGAAAAAAGAAAGATAATTGGGGATTCCTTCTCTTTCTTGATGTGTTAGATACCTGTAGTAATGCTCAAGAAGCATCTTTGGGCCTTAGTATGATTAACTTCATGATAAAGCTGGTTGCATCTTTTGTCTCAACTTTAGTAAAAAGGAAAGGCAAGGTCTACAAAGTAGCCTGTTTCTGTTGCCTAAATACAACAAAGACATACCTGCCACAAGCTTGTAGAAAGAATTTGTTATAAACATATCTATAGGTATGTATCTAGGAAAAGATAAAAGCTAAATAAAGATAGCTGTGTTTACCTTTCCCTTCCAGCTCTAGCTTCTGACCTTTTTCCATGATATTCCTAAGCACCTGTACTCCTGTCCTTGGGGCTGTCACTGTTTTCTTGCTTGGATAGTCTTCATAACTGATTTTAAATGTGGTCTTGGCAGCTCAGGAGAAACCATTCAGTGATAGTTGTCCCATGTTGTGCTTTCAGAGTTCAGCGTGTGTCAGATACCACTTTACAGAAATTCAGTATGTGGCTGAATTTTTCTAAATCAGTTTTAAAACCTTGGAACAGTGTCTTTCTGCCTCCCACCATGAAGGTCTGAGCCTCTGGGTAGCTGACTGTCCCTTGGTTTGTTCTCCTGTCTGAAAACAGAGCTGTTCTGAGGTGAAGGATTTGATTGTTTTGTTTCCATAGCAAAGTTTCAGAAGTATGTGGGCACCTGATTTGAGCAGACCTTTCCTCTACTTCAGTGAGCGGGCCTATGGCCAATAAACCATTAGGGCATCCTCCATGACAGGCAGTGTATCCAGAAGGGCAGAGGATGCCTGGAGCTGTGCCTGCTCCCTCCCAGTGCCTGAAAAAGTAGCCAGGGAGGATCTTCCACCTGCTGCAGACCTCTCCAGCAGGGCCCAGAACCTCTCTCCTTATGTTCTGCTTAAATTTGCCCCATCAGTGCCTCCCCCCCTTTGCACCCTCCCTCAGCAAAGCCATGCCTCCACCTCCTCCTGCCTCCCTCATTTCTGCACGTGCCTCCCCTTTGTGTGAAAGCCTGCCTTGATGTGTGGGCAGCCTGCAGATATCTAGTGGATGAATGTTGATACAGGGGCATCTAAATTGATTGGCCTCGATAGGCATGGGATAAGGTTTGGTGAAGGGCAGGTCTGAAGGACAGTGCAATTGCATCCTCATAATTTACTGCTGGCAAATGCCCTTTTGTCTCCTCTTTCTCTGGTGTTGGGGAGGATGTTGTGTCTTGAGGGGTTTCTCAGGGTCAGCATGTCTTGGGCTTTGCATTTTGGTCAGACCTGTCCCTAGAGTCGCAGTTTAGTCATCAGACATTGAGCTGCGCTGTGGTGATACTGAGACACACAAGAATTAGTCAAAATGACATTAACCTTATTGTGATCATTTCTTTGCTTAGTGTAGCAGTGTGACTGGAACAAACGCAGAGCTGCTGACCCAGAAACTGTGTGTGGGTGCAATAGGAAAGTCAAGCATTGTCCTGAACAGAGTGCTAATGGGACCCAGTGAGGCTGTTTCTCTGAGCACAATTAGTCCTCAGATCATGCAGCCATTGCTAAGACTGGTTTCAGCGAGGAGGGGGGAGAGGTGTTGGTGATTGAACAGGAGTAGTAACTTGGGCAGGTCTTGCATCTCAGGGAAGTGGATGAGAAGAGGGACAGCATTGCTAACAAGGGCAAGAAGTGTTGGAATGTGTGGTGGGAGCTTATAGCAGCAGTCTGAGCTATCTGTGAAAGCTGTGATGAGAATTTTAAACTTCATGCTTTAGAGTTCAAGCTTTTCTCTTTCGCCTGTCATTCCCCTAACAGCATTTTTCTGAGAGTACGCTCTATTTTCAGTGAGACTACTGGCAGGTATTGCTTCAGGCGAAATCTAACCCTCACATTGGAGGCTTTCCACAAGTGATTTCTGCACTTGAACTTGTACAGATGAGTGATCATTCCAGTTCTTTCCTAAATGTGTTGTGGTTACATTACTTCTGCTGTGAACAGTATTTAAAAATAACAGGATTTAAAATGGGATCTGGTAGCTACTTTCAGTATGCTTCTTTTGAAGAAGATACCTTCATATGTGTATATCTTTATTTGCAAAGGACAAAAAGGTTTTCTGAGGCATGAAAGCCAGTCTAAATTTAATATCCTTTATTTTGCAGCTCAAAATATGAGGAAATGTATATTTATTGGGCAATCTTACCTGCCTTCTGCTGGATATTAATATCTGCCTGATATTACTAGAAAAATTTTGTAATTATAGTATCAGTTTGCATGTGAGAGTAGGTTTGGCTTCAGCACTCAAGGCAGAAAGAGGGTTCCCACATGTCACTCTTGACATTTTCTCAGAAATATTGCTGCCTCACTAACTCACCTATCAAGCATGGTGAATTGCATTTCTTCTCATTGATTATTAGCTTTCCTGTGCAGCTGGAAGCATTGCCAGCTATTCCCTGACATGATGTAAAATCAGTTGAACACTTTGGCAGGTACATTGTGCTAAGAAACTATTTTTAAAGTGCCATTAAAAGGATGTTATTAATGTTGATTTTATTTTTTTTCTTAATCTAGTCCCTGGACTGGCAATATTTGTATTTTAATGTCATGTATGCATCAAAGTAGCTATGTCTCTACACCCATATTCTTCCGTATTATAATGATACACAGTTTTGAACAGAGTATTCATAAATGATATAGAAAAGGGTTTGTTTAGGGAGTGATTTTATATATTACTGTCACAAACCTTTAAAATCCACAGGGAGGGCTTTTTGGCGAATGTTGTTATGATTTTGAACACCTCTCCTGACCAAGTTTTGGAAATCACACCTTGTCCCTGAATACCCTGAGGACTACACATCTCCTTGTCAAAGATGGCACAGTTAATATTCACCCATATAGTGCCAATAGTGTTCAGGGGCTGTAATTGTCTTGTAGTGATCCCTGTTATTAGATTCAGCAGTCTGACACAATTTACCAAGTGCCGCTTACTATATCAGGAAGGGCAAGCAAATAAACCCGTCCTGTCCTGTCAGCTGCAGCCTCAGCACCAGCACACGTTTGCTTCCTGGAACACCTGGGGCATAAAAAGCGTCAGGGCTATTTCTGATTCACCTCACTTTTAAATGAAAAAAACCCAGGTATTTCTGGAGAAAGTAATTTGGATGCCTGTTCTTCTGTGCATGGGAGTTCTGCTTGGGACCTAGTTCAGGGACGGCACCTGTGCAACCAGGCCAGAAATTCCCTTCCCCTAGAGCATTTGGAGCCTTTGCTACATGGTGGTTGTTTGATTCACTTGAATTAGTGGGCATGTTAATTTTCTCCTGCAAGTGACAAGCTTTGCCGAAAAGTCGGTCTGGTTGGGCCATTACGGTTGGTTGGACCTCGCATGGGGGGAGGCTATGTAGAAAAGGACCTGGTGCCCTCTCTTGGCCATCGTCACAATAGCAGCCCAAACTAGAACTCGGGGTCTGAGAATGAAGCAACGTGACTGCTTCAGTAACGGAGAGAGGTTTCAAAAGACCAAATGATGCTAATGTGGCCAGGAGCGAAGATCCTAATCTAAACCCACAGTGCCTCTTGAGCTTTTGGTGAGACAACTAACTTCTTGGTCTCTGTTAGCACATCCCAGCACTAGGACTAGTGAACATCTGTACTGCTCCCTAGGTACTGACAACAGCTAGAAATGAAACAGTAGGGAGTTCCTTAGCCTGGTCTTATTATGGAGTTTCCTGTTTGGCTCTTGTCATTTATCACATCAGTCTTTTGTCATGTAACTTACGTTTTGATGAAAACTGCAGCTATGATTATTTCAAAAGGATTGCACTTGATTGGCAGCTGTGGGGCTGAGACACACATGTGCCTGCATGCTGATGCCAGCACTTTCATAAGGCTTATTGGAGACCTCTATAAAATTCCTGAGGTTTTGTTTATCAGCAATCAAACCTACCAGTTCAGAAATTACAGTATGTCAATCTTCTCCTAGAAAAGCATATTCCGATACTAAATAGTGGTTTCCCTATGTGTAAGATAAATGATAATTGAGACAGTATTTAACATATGAATAAAAATAGGATGGTTAAGTAAAAAGATTTGATCAGCCTTTTATCAGTCAGATAAGAATACCTGTGTTAACTAGAAAATGGACAGTTTAGTGAAGAAGACTTAGTCTACATAAAGTCCTTGTCATCCTAATAAAAGAAGACATTCTATGAAGTATTTAAATTATATTTATATGCCTAATAGAAAATTGTAATAATAATCTTTTTATTTATGCTGAAGACAAATCTAGCTGTTGACTGTTATGGAGCTCAGGCGGTTTATACCTGCTGAGAATCTAGCACCATCCTTTTTCTGAGCTAGATTTCTTAGTAATTTACTGGTGGGTAAAAAGGAACATGGATTAGAGCAAAACTGGGTCTGAGCACTGAAGCCGCACCCTGCTGCTGTTCCAGGCAGCTTCTGGGCATAAGATGACAAGACTGTTAAATAGCAAACACAGTGTTAGGAGTCAAATGTATGCACTCTATTTCCAGCTCTAATGTGGGCTTGCTATGTAACTTTAAAGATCTTGCTGAACCTCTTAACTACTAGAGTTGTTAACTGAAAATTACGAACTCACAGACATGTTTTTGCATCTGTATGTAAGCAGTGATTTATAAAACACTCTTAAATGACTAGTGCAAAACACTCTTAGAAAGTTTGTCACCGGTTTGCTGTATGGCATTGATAAGGATACAGCAGTTGCCACTACAAGACAGACAGCCCTTACTGGTGGGATGATGCTTGCATCTGCATGGATGCATCCCATATTAAATATTTCACCTTAGGTAAAACTCTTTGATGCTCAGAGTTAGGTATGGAGCTAAGCGCTTGAGTGAACATGCGTCTTTTAAATAAATGTGTGGCTTTGGGTGAATTTCCTTAGATTGAGAAAGCGGAAGGATTCAGAGCAAGCTTCAAGCCCAATAGGGTGCATGTGGAGGCAGAGAGCTAACTACCAGTTCCGGGCAGCCATGTGAAAAAGGACAGAACAGAAAGACAGGCCACAGAGATAAAAGGAAGCTCACAGCTGAGATATCTGAAGGGTCCAGGGAAGAGTGGTTAGCCAAGAATCAGAATCAGAATCAGTTGCAATGCTCCACTTTTAGCATGAGAACCCTTGATATTCTTTGTTCTGGGTGAGGTTTACTAATTGCAAACCAGTCCTTGTTCCTACTTATTAAAAGCAGGACGCGTTCAATACTGAAATGCAAAATACCCATGTAATTTACTAGTATTCTTCTACTTGAGTTGGCAAGTCATAACAGCCCTACATGAAATGGGACTGCAATATGCTCTGACAGCCTACGTACAGTGTTCATTGATCAGACAAACATTTCCTGAGATGCATGATAAAAAGCCGGTCCTCATAGCCTTAGTACCGAGGACATACTCTGCAGACTGCCCACCCAGGCTACCTACTGTCATCTTGTATGGAGCTGTTTTAGAAAATAAAAAGTGGAGACACTGTCATATTTTCATGTGGTTTTAATTATTAATTAACAGAACAAGAAAAACATTTGAACAGCAATTCTGTGTTTCCAAAGGTAGTCACTTTTGAAGCATATGGTGTGGACATGCCTCAAGGCTGCACTTTATTAGTTTACTTGTCTTGCGTATCCATACATCTCTGGGATCATGGGTGTTTTACATACAAATATAAGATGTAGGTGGAGGTGGGAAGACGGCTGAATTACTTACTTTTCTGCACTGCAGCTTGTGTAATCATGTTGACAAATGTCCCAGGCAGCTTCTGTGAAGGGTTACACCTGCTTTATATTCACTACTGTGAACGACTGTAAAGAATCAGGTCTGAGGTCCCAGGCCTTCTTTACAAGTACTAAATAGCCACGGGAAAGCAGGGAGGGATGACCTGAAAGTAAAGGTCTTTAAATGTTATTTTGAGATATTTAGGTTTCTAGACATATATACAGGTAACTGGACTCCACTGAAGCGGATAAATGTCAGCTGCCTGCTCTTGAAGAGGACGGAAAATTGGGTGCACAGCAGAATTCCTGTTCCAAGCCATTAATTGGCTCTGGTTTTTGATACTTCATAAGCAACCTAGATCGGGAAGAAAGCTCTTCATCTATGTGACAGTGGCATGCGTTAGTACACAAAGCAAATGTGAGGAAAATACCACATGAAAAAATAAACACAGTTTCTGAGTAATTAATTTCTCAACACTAATAGAGCAATGTACCCATTTATTAAAATAGACAGGGTTTTGTGTGCAATTCACAGCTGAATTGTCTGCTAATTAAGAAGGAGCTAACACTCATTTAGATAATAGTCTTGTCAATAATTGCAGACAAAAGGAAGAATAATTTTATTAACTGGAAAGAAAAAGATGAGATGGATGACTTCTGGATATTGAAATCCGAAAAAAATACTGAGCTTGAGAAATACTGTTACTAAATGGTACTGGATGCTTCCTGTTGAGTGATTATATTCTAATAGACACCTGCCAGGACACTTTTCTCTCATCACTCATCATTATCTTCGGTTATGGTTTTATTGTGCATTTGATAATGCACTCAAAGGAATACGGAAATATACTGTTGGGGAGTAAAGAGGATGGGAATAAAAATTTAAGTATATTATGTTGTTTACCTACTGACAGAAATTTCTGACTTCATAATGTGATATAAAGACACAATTGTCAGAGGTCTGTAGACCTCTTATTTCCCAAAAGTCAGTAAGGGACAGTCCAAGCCTCAGATGCAGTTTGGGCTGCATCCTGTAGAGGACTTGGGGCTCACAGAACATACCTGATGAGGTAAATGGTTTGCAGAGTGGGATTCAGAGTGGTTTTCCTAGGGAGACATTGCAACCCAAATGAAATACAAAAATACTCCCAGTAGTAACAGTAGGTGCAAGGGCGTTCTGAAACCCATCCTGATTTCCAGCACTGGTGTCTCAATCCTTGTAGGTTTCATGGGCTTGGACCTTGCTTTTGTTCTTTAAAAAATTAAGAAAAAAAAAGAAAACAACAACGACAAAAAAAAACCCTGGTATTGTCTGTTTCCATTTCCATGATCAACAGTGATGTCCCTGCCACCACCACCTTGAAGGATTACTCGGAGGTTATAGTATTTGCCAGGAAAGTGAGAGACTCAATTTTGCCCTTCTCAGCCTTCCAAAAATTTCTTTTTCAGACTTCAGTCTTAGGGACCAAATGCTTGGGATCAGAAGCTGATCTGAGTTCTTCAGGTCAAATGGGTATGTTGCACAGTGTGAACCAGGTATCAACTTGATTGCAGACACACAACAGAAAACTATATAGGTTTGGTTTTTTTCTGGCACACTGATGCAGTCTCCTCTGGCAAAGCTTTCTCTTTTCTCCATGCCAGAAAAGTTTAGATGCTTTTTCTGTAGACCCTAGGGGTAAACTTTTGCGTATCTAATCTTAGAGATCTGTAGTGTAAACTTCAGCTTCTGCATGAATCGTTGAGTCACTGTAGAGGAACAGGAGTCTCTTGAGTGAAGTCTTAATGCATTGTAAAGCAGATGTGAAAAATAGGTTGGGTGAATCCTGGCTAAAAATACTTATTCCTTTCCTCTAGGGAGCTTAAAGCAACTGGCTCAAGGTGCACTTCTAGAGAGAGGTGTACGTATCAGTGATGTCCCTATGAGATAAATCCCTCTCTAGAGTTCAAAGTCATTGAAGGAGTTAATGCAGGGTGAGAAATAGACTGTTCCCCCTGTGTCCTTCAACTTCTCTGTCTCAGACTTCTTTAAAATTTCCAGTAATTGTACATAGTTGTAACAGATTGTTATAATCAGAATATCAATTGTGTTTTGTTACTTCTTTTTTTGCAAGGATCAGTCTGGAAGCCTGCAGGTCTTCTGTTATTCTGCTTTTCTAAAAGGCTTCAATGAAGAGCATGGATCATTGTAACTCCAAGTTACAGCATCTTTTCTGGGGAGCTTTCTGTATGTTTTAGATATCCCACTTTTCTGAGAAGCTTTCTGTATGTTTTAGCTATCCCACTTTTCTGAAGTTCATTGTTATGTTGCTTGTGTTTGGAACAATTTCCCTCTTGAAAACACAGCATAGTATAATCGTGGAGATGAAAAAATGAACATGAGCCGGCAGTGTGTGCTCGCAGCCCAGAAAGCCAACCGTATCCTGGGCTGCATCAAAAGGAGCATGACCAGCAGGTCAAAGGAGGTGATCCTGCCCCTGTACTCTGCTCTCGTGAGACCTCACTTGGAGTATTGTGTGCAGTTCTGGTGTCCTCAACATAAAAAGGACATGGAACTGTTGGAACAAGTCCAGAGGAGGGCCACGAGGATGATCAGGGGACTGGAGCACCTCCCGTATGAAGACAGGCTGAGAAAGTTGGGGCTGTTCAGCCTGGAGAGGAGAAGGCTGCATGGAGACCTCATAGCAGCCTTCCAGTATCTGAAGGGGGCCTACAAGGATGCTGGGTATGGACTATTCATCAGGGACTGTAGTGACAGGACAAGGGGTAACGGGTTCAAACTTAAACAGGGGAAGTTTAGATTGGATATAAGGAAGAAATTCTTTACTGAGAGGGTGGTGAGGCACTGGAATGGGTTGCCCAGGGAGGTTGTGAATGCTCCATCCTTGGCGGTGTTCAAGGTCAGGTTGGATGAGGCCTTGGGTGGCATGGTTTAGTGTGAGGTGTCCCTGCCCATGGCAGGGGGGTTGGAACTAGATGATCTTAAGGTCCTTTCCAATCCTAACTATTCTATGATTCTATGATTCCCATGATGCTGTTTTCGTTTTCTTCTTTTCTGCATCTGTTTTCAATCTGCATTCAGAATATTCTGGGTTTAGGGACTTGTTCCTTGTGGACCTAATGAACAAATGGTTCACTGACTGAGACATTGATCAGTGATATGTGACATGCTACAAATATAATTACCAGTTGACTTGACTCTAAAACATATTTTAACTGACAGTTTTAATTTTCAGCGTTCTTAATGGAGAAACACAGTGATATGTTGCAAGATGCTGGATATCTTGGAAACCCATAACTTTTACAAAATGAACCCTAAATGGAAGGAAATAACTAGTTGCTGAAAAGTTGTGGCAAAGAGGAGGTCTGATCAAACTTCATGTTAAATACTGGAACGTGCTCACTGTATCATCAAAAAATTATGAATATATGGGCCGATAGAAAGATTTCAGTCCTGAATGCCTGTTACTACATAGCTTTAGATTGTTTTTCTTCATGTCTAGGCAACTTTTCCTGACTGAGACTTCTGTATTCAGCTAGTTCTACAAAAAAGCCTCAAACAAAACCAAAGTAACCTGTGTGCCCAACCCTGTCTTTACAATGTAGTGCTAATGAGTATAATGTGAACCAAAACCCAACACGTGCTGTTACCACTTGGACTTTTTGGAGGATTAATATATATGTTCCAATTTTCATTTTCAAGTCCTTTCCAACGAACACTTACGTCATCACCTATTGCCATCAGGGAACCTGTCTGCAATCTCTATGTAACATAGTACATTATTAAGGAGATTTAACAGATAAGGGTCCATATGCAGCACATGGATAGCCCACTGTTTAAGAAGTCACTATTTACTAAGCTTATTCCAATAAACACTCATTTATTTGGGTTTTGTTTGTGGTGCCCATCTGAGAAATGTAATTTTTTGCCTGACAGTGTATTTTTCGACTTGATGCTACATCAAGGGGGAGAAGCCTTTTGATGAGGCCTGCAAACACTTCTGAATCCAGAGAGGAGGTCTGCCTGTCTATGACTGTACTAGACAATTTCGCTGATGGATATGAGGGCTTAACTGATAGCCCTAAAGTCGGAACAAAGGAGGCAATTTCTCAAGGGGCTTAACATTAACATAGTGAAAAAAGAGTTGTCCATGCACTCGTGTCAGGGTTATCTATTGGTATTTCTTATGATTTCAAATCCCCACCTCTTTAAATGTTTCAATAGGTTTTGTGTTGAACAGTGCAGCGGACCTATGCAAACTTTGTCATCCCATCCAAGATCTTGACAGAAAAAAGTATTATCCAAAGATGTAAAGAATTGAATTCATGATGATACGATTCTTCGTAATGGTAAAGATTGTCAGGCATAGGTTTACTAAGAATGTGAAGACACAGTCCAAGCTTATAAATAGTCCACTGAGATAGACATCCTAGCATTCAAGTCTCTCTTGTCTTCCTATACTTGATCACATTTATGTTAGATTTTAAAGTTCTTTAGATGTTTTTATGTCTCTGTATAGAGACAGTGTGCATGCAATAAAGGCTAGTAAAACTAATGGACTGCAGAAGTCTGTGACTTCACACATTCTGAAATTTACTTTAAATTAGGAACATGAACAAGCATCAAACTTATAGCAAAACTCAAATTTCCTAGCAGCTTATTCAGTGTGAGAACAAAATTTTACTAAGTGTTTGGGATTCACCTGATCTCTGTCTCAACCTTTGCCTCTCATCAGGTTCATCAAAGCTTTTAGGAAATAAAGCAATATTTTGATAAAAGCAGGCCAGGTCTGCAGGATAATACTGATTTTTGATCTTGTTTTCTTTTGCAATCTAGAACTATTTAAAAGCTAAGGCTTTTAAGAGAAAAAAGTGTGATTGTACATGGTTTAAAGTAGAGCATCTAGAGAGGAAAAATAATACTTCGTTTCATTCCCCCAAGCTCTTAAGAACTTCTGGAAACTGATGAACCTTTCAGTAGTGGGAACATAGGAAGTCAGTGTGGAACTGGAAATGTCATGCCAGTGAGATGCCTTCTCTGTAGAAGGATCTCACAGCTTTTACCTGCACTCTGGCTTAGTCCTTGTCATGAGGTGGCAATGGCTCTGAAAGTCATGAATGTCTTTATTTTTGTTACCAAGAAACTTTCCCTCCCTTTCATTGTTTAATTAAAAATAAAGACAAGGAAATCTAGCCAAGCATCTCTTTCTGTCCCCCTAAATCACCTTGATGTTTGTTATTCCAAACAGGTTCATTTCCCAGCTGTGCCTGGTTGATTCGTAGGTTAGTAAAGAGATGTTTAAAAAAATTATTTCTACAGAGTGAGACTCAAGGAGAAAATACTGAAAATGTCTTTCAAGCTGGTTCCTCTTGGATTACTGAATTTCTCTGTTTAGTCAAGGTATTTGCATATCTGTTCAATCAAGTGCTTTTTTAGAGGTCATTTACCAACAGTATTGGGACCTCTCTTCCAAGGACACCTCACTCCATTTTCATGTGCATCCTAACAGCCTCACCATCCCATTGTATCTTGCTGTAGCTCAGGTCTCCACATTGACTCCTCATAACTAGGTATCTCTCACATTTATCCTTTAGGCTGTGCCTGTTCAACAAAGCTCCTCTGTGCTATTTTATTCTTGGCTCTTCCTCTTTTATCTTCTGGTTGCCCACATCCCACTGGCTTCTTTTGGGCTGCCCTGCCTCTGCCTGCACCCCTACCACTTGGCTGTCTGACATGTCCTGATGTTAACAGCTGGTTTTAGATTTCACTCATTTGTGAGCTTTAATCATTTCTGGAGATAATACTCAAGCCTCCTGGTTATTTAGAAAGTCACTGTTAAAACTGCTTGTGTGCAATTCATCTTCATGATGAAATAAGTTTCAAGTTCAACTCTATGGCAGAGGCCAAATTCCACCAGTGCAGAAGTAGGAGAAGTTACTAAGACCTCTTATATATTGGATGTTTACTGGATGATATATTCATTTTTACTGTCATGGGTAAGAGCAGAAGGGAGGCTGGCACTGAGTCTACCCATTAACTATTTATGCTCTACCCATTACAATAAATGAATAGCTACTTGTCCTGGGTTCAGCAGTAGCAGTCATTTTTTCTCCTTCTTAGTAGCTGGTGCAGTGCTGTGTTTTTGACTCTCAGCCTGAGAACAACGCTGATAACACTGATGTTTTCAGTTGCTGCTCAGTAATGTTTACTCTGACCAAGGACTTTCTGAGTCTCATGCTCTGCCAAGGAGGAGGGGAAGCTGGGAGGAAGCAGAGACACGACACATGACCCAAACTAGCCAAAGAGGTATTCCATACCACAGCACGTCATGCCCACTGTATAAACTGAGGGCAGTTACCCGGAAGGGTTAGATCACTGCTTGGGTCGGGCTGGGTATCGGTTGGCAGGTGGTGAGCAGTTGTATTCTCTTCCCTTGTTATTTCCCTTATCATTATTATTATTGGCGGCAGCAGCAGTGGTTTGTGTTATACCTTAGCTACTGGACTGTTCTTATCTCAACCTGTGGGAGTTACATTCTTTCGATTCTCCTCCCCATTCCTCCGGGAGTGGGGGGGAGGGAGGGGAGTCAGTGAGTGGCTGCGTGGCTGACTGGGCTTAAACCACAACACTACTGAATGCTGGAACCTTGGTAATACTGCCACTGAAATAACAGTCACAAGAGTTAGTTGGCATTGATTGGAGGCATCATCCTCTGCTCCTGTCCTCAGCAGAGAAAGCTGTTCTCAGGTGACAACCAAACACTGCTGAAATGGAGCTGCTGAAATACGAACTCTGGAATGCAAGGAACTGCAGGGATAGGAGTATACAACTGGGAGAAGCCTGCCATCAAACAGTATTAGAAGCTGTAATGGCACCCAAAAGTCTTAGGAGTATATCAAAAGCCCCATATGTAATAACATGGGAAGATTTAAATTCTTTTTTTAACGCGTAAGATGTCAATCAATGGAGCACCGTAGCAGCACGGACACCAATGGGCAGGAAGACAATAGGAGTGATAAAGAAGATGCTTGTTGCCAAAAGCCATTACCTCACCAGTCAAAAGCAAATCTGAAAGCTATCTAGATAGTGAATTACTGAAGAAGAAATGAATTGCCAAAAGATAGTGCCTGGAGAATTTCTGTTCTTGGGAGATGCCTCCATCCTCAACAGAGTCTGTGTTTTTCCACTGTACGGTGTCACTGTAGAAAGAAGGCAAGAGTTGAGTGCCTCATGTCACTCCAGTACATTTGACGCAGGTCTGAGAGCAGAGCCTGGCTGACACTCAAGCACTTCTCTGCTCTCTCTCTCCTCTTTCTACTAGATGGAGCCTTTTTCTTTCATGAAAGCTACTGATCATTCTGCTTCAATCCAATGGCCTTCAGCAAAAGGAAGACTTTCAGGCTTGTGGTCTGAGAAACCTCTTAATTTTCTCATTATTTTCTGCACTGAGTGCAGAAGGGCAGCAAAGTTCTGGCAACTAGCTGTCAGTGCCCTTAATCACAATCTTTTAGAGAGAGATGCCCAAAGCATAATAATCAGGCTGAAATTATAAAGCTACTCCTGTCACACAGTTTACAAGTTCTAAGTTGAGCTGTTTGTGCTTTGCTGGTTGTTTTCATTCTGCAAAGCAGCATGTAATTAAAATATTCATATGCAGATTGCAGCCCATTTAGGACTGAATCCTGTTAGATGCTGAGCAAAATTTGGATAGTGCTGAGGGATCTCAGCTGCCAAGGGAAGTAGGAGGAAGCTCGGAGTCTGAGCTGCTCAGCATCTGGCAGAGTGCCTTAATATTGATTTGTTCTTATGTTAGGATAAAACTGGCAAGGAATAGGGAAGCAGTTTAGGGCTCAATTAACAAACAGCCTTTAAAAAATGTATTTCACTTTCTGCCTTAGGCTTTGCTTTAGGGCTAGCCCTGTTCACAGAGCTAAGACTAGAAGAGCAAAACTGCTTATATACATAATATCCTGTGAACAGTCATCCCCTCTATAATACGGGCAATTCAAAACTGCTTATATGCAATACACTTATCTCAATGTCACAGACAGCTCTGGAAAGAACATTTATCAGGGTGGTATAGGGTCAAATTATTCAGTAGAATGTCTATGAGTGACTTTTAATTTTTTATTTTGTTTTTGTTTTCATAGTGTTTGAGCCAGAGCAAAGTAAATTAGTATCTTTTGGGTTTGGGTATAAAGCAGGCTGGGCTGAAGGAGGCATAAGGCTCCAGACTAGGGCACAAGGGGACTGTTGCTTTGTCTCCTGGGCATGAAGAATATTGGGGTGCAGTGATCAGAGCTCTCCAGCTATTGAAATGTGCATTAGCTGCATCTGTTAATTATGCTAGTAGACACTTCTTTCTTTCCTGTTGCACTTCACAAAAGTCCAGAGGATCTATGCTATACCTATGGGTAGTTTTGACTGACTTGTGTAACCTTACAAAACCTTATGTTATGACAAAGAGGAAATGCTGTTGAAGAAGCAGTGGAAATAATCTCTGCAGTGACTGTGACTCGGGCCATGGTCCTGTGACTCACCTTCTAGGAGGAGTTAGTGCCTGGAGAGAGGATGACCCGCTGCTCCTCCTCTCCCTGTCTACAGATCATCTAGGAGACAGGAACTGAGACTCTTCAGTGCATTGCAATCCTTGTAATTCCTTAATGGGGTCTACTGTAATGCCACGCTTGGCTGAATTTTCTGAGGTTTTGCAGAGGTCTTTGTGCAGAAGTTGAAGCTGAATCAATAGAAGGACAAGACAAGCATTCTTCTGCTTTATCTTGCTAAGTTGGTTTCTGATTATCTGACTTTGAGATCTTTTTGCTCCTCTTTCCATTCAAGACAAATTCAGCTGTTATCAAGAGAGAATAAATCCTTCCAGCGTTTAGTGATTCACTGTGAGTCTACATTCAGTTTGTCTATACAGTTTCCCTAAATTGTCATGACAGTGCCAAAATAAAGATCTATTTATGTTTTGTTGTTGTTGGGGTTTTTTTTAGTTTGTTTGTTTGTGGGTTGTAATCTTTCTAAATGAAGCTGATTCAAGGTTTCTCTGCACTGTAAGCAAAACTAAACTTTGCTGCCCCAAAGACTGAGCTTGGAGCCACTCCTGCCGTGAGGAAGAAAAGGATAAGCAAAACAGATATGCGAAGAAATGTTGCGCAGTGAGAGAATGAGCCCTGAGGAACCAGGCTTGCTGGTTTTGCTTCTGCAGGAGGAACAGGAAGCAGGGCTGAGGTTTGGGAAGGAGTCCCATCTTATTTCTTTTGCAAGGGAAGCCACAACAGTCAACCCACAAGTTGAGTCTATACAAGCTACCATAATTTTGAGCTATCCAGCTAACTGACCTCTAAGAGAAATGCAATAATATTATTTTCTTAAATATAGAAAAGACAGCTTCTTTCTTAAAGACAGCTTCTGTGCTGAACTTATAGGCAAGGCACAGCATGGAATGTAGGCTGAGGAATGGCATTCTTGTGCTGGTCTTCACCATTTCACTGTGGTATTCATGTTCAAGTCTGTAACAGAAGTTGATCTAAAGGTGATGGTAAGAGACAAAAACATTCAACTAGGCTCTCGCAAAGGTTAGATGAAATGTAATTTTTTGTTTTAAAAATTGTATATTAATTGCACAAGTTGAGGCTTAAAAAATAAGTCTGATATGTCATTTTTGTAAGTCCTAAGAGTCCCTTTGAACGTCTCTTTGAAGGTTAATTTTTCATAAGCTTACGAATAACATGCATGTTTCATGAAAGGTTGATTAATGACTATAAACAAGCACAGGATCTCTTAAACCTATCCAGGTGGTAGTAACTGATATAAGTACATAAAATAAATAGGACATGGAACTGTTGGAGCAAGACCAGAGGAGGGCCACGAGGATGATTGTGGGGCTGGAGCACCTCCCATATGAAGATAGGCTGAGAAAGTTGGGGCTGTTCAGCCTGGAGAAGAGAAGGCTGTGTGGAGACCTTATAGCAGCCTTCCAGTATCTGAAGGGGGCCTACAGGGATGACGGTGAGGGATTTTTCATCAAGATTGTAGCGATAGGACACTATCACTACAATCGATAGCAAATTACACTTATCGAAAGAGTAATGGCTTTAAACTTAAACACAGGATGTTTAGGTTAGATATAAGGAAGAAGTTCTTTACTGTGAGAGTGGTGAGGCACTGGAATGGGTTGTCCAAAGCAGCAGTGAATGCTCTATCCCTGGCAGGGTTCAGGGCCAAGCTGGTCAGAGCCTTGTGTGACATGATCTAGTGTGAGGTGTCCGTGTCCATGGCAGGGGTGTTGGAACTAGACGATCTTAAGGTCCTTTCCAACCCTAACTATTCTATGATTCTATGAAATATGATAAGATCTAGCATGAGGGACAATTTTTTGGAGCAAGCTTCTTTTGCCAGCATGCAGTGTTTTCTGATACTTATTCTTTCTGGGGAATTGAAACAACAGTTGTTATCTAGATTATGTAAATTAAGTTTTGCACTGGAAATTTCATTTTAAAGATGTGTGATATGAAAAAAAATACTGCAGTATTTAAAATTTCCCTGTGAAAAGCCACTCAGATTTTAAAGAGGAGTCACAATTAAATATTACTGTCAGCTGAAGATGGATTGTCATTTTTTCATCTTTGCTGAGACAGGATTTTTTCCCACAGTCCAGCATACTCAAGTGCTTTGTCTTCTTCAGGGGTGAAGTCCTTGATTTTCTTACCATGATATATTCTGATGTGGCACCTGCTGCTGTTCTTGGAAGACTTATTTATAATCACAGATCTAATAACAGGGACATTGACTAAGTTTTTTTTTCCTTGTTCTGTTTCATCGCCTACCCCTATCATTTCATATCTTAAGCTGATAGGGCATGAAATTGTCTACCAATTTGCTTGTGCAGTGCCTGGTAGACCTGAATTCAAGTGGGATTTCTCAGTGTTATGTCCATCATAATTAGCAGTTCATGTTGCATTAGCAGGAGCACTCTTCTAAATTTGTTCAGAACTTTCAAACACTCATTTTATGCAGCCCTTTCAGTCACAGACTGGCTACCTTTTTTGCTAAACATGCAGAGATATTGCACATATTTATCTGTGATGCCTTTTTTCAGCTTTGCTTGCATAATTTTCTCCTTTCATTTACTTCCTTGTCGCTACCTTTCTGTTCTGCTCTGCATGTCCATTTATCCCCTTCTCAAGCAAATGATTCATAGTCTTTTGTGGTATATTCCACAAAGTCCCAACTGACAGCCTTTGTTTGGTTTCTGTGCAACTGGACAAAATCCTGACTGTGTTCAGTAGAGTTGCTTGTGGTATAGATTAAAACCATTTTGTTAAGTGTGTAAAATCTCCAAAAATCACTGCATGATAAGGAAAGGAGTGGTTAACAAGGGGGTCCTCTGGGTCTCTTGAAAAAATTCCAGTGGTTTCAGAAAAATTCCAGAAAAAATTCGAGGTCAGATGAGTAATACTTCACTGACATCTCCCCTGGTACTTTAATATTTCCAAATACTATCTCATTTAGAAAACAGGATGACAAAGATACTTGCAAATGAGAGTGGGGCTGATAAAGAATCATTATGACATTTCAGCCTCTCAGGAAATTATGGCTGTTGAGTGTGTGTACAAGGATGAGCTTACAGTTAAAAAGCACAGTTTGTAATCTTAGCCTGTGATTCTTTTCTACCTGCACTACAGATTTCTTGTAAATCACTTTATTTCTCCCAGTGCCTACAACAATGCAACTTCTTTATCTTGCAAAGAAAGTTGAGGCAAGCTTTGTTTCTCTTGCAAAGCATTATAGTATCCATTTGTTAAGAATCAGTTTGGAATTCATGGACTGAAGATACCTTTTTTTTTAGTTTTTATTTCCTTCCCATGCAAAATACTTGCACTCCTGACCCCTCTTTCATCCACCTCATGTTCTGATCACTTGTCAGTATAAACAATCTCTGAGTTGGCAATATTTCATGCAGGGCCACTTGCACTATCTTCAGCTTCTCTGCAATTAATATTCTGTCCTGTCATTTAAGTCCAGCCTTGTGTTCCTAATGTCAGGCTGGCTTTGTTTAATATGACCGGCAAAGTAGCATATGTTTCTAAGTTGAGTCTCACTGCCATTTCTGGAGGTATCTCCCATTAATCAAAAAGGCTACTTTGTCATAGTGCAGCTAATGTTATCACCAAAATTTAAGTACAAAGGTGGAATAATAATGACTCCTCTTTCACTAAATGGAGTTAACACAGCTGAATAGCTTCCCTGATAGTTTATTATATTAGTCTTTCAGAACATTGACTGATTTGTTTTTATTACCAAGAAAGCTTTTGTTTTATGAAAATTACTTAGGACCACAGGTCAATGTTTTTCATGTCACATCTCCATAAGAAGTACATTGCTTCATTATACTTTGTATTCTGCTACCGCAATCTATATGTCACTTAAATTTATTTGTCACGATACCACTGCCAGGCTGCCATTAAATTTTTAAAGGATATTCAGGAAATGTTGTTGCAGTAACCTTTAGAGGAAGACATATGGAAATGGGCTATATCTGTTGATTAACTGTTTGATATGCAAACCTTCTAAGGTGTAAGGCCTTGTATGGATCACTACGTGTGAGCAGAATATTTAGAGTGACGATGATCATGGTTTTCTTTTTCTGTGAGGCAGCGGACACTCTAAGTTTTAATTACCTATGTATTTATTTAAGCTAGGAGACTAAAATGTTGAAGAACAAAAATGAAGTCCATAGAATAACCAAAATATATGTCTATCTTCTGTCACTTCACACCTAAAATAACACGGCCTATGATGCCTGCCTCTCTTGACAATATTTAAAAATCGCAAATCACAGAAAATTAACAGACAGCATAAAAAATACATAACAAAGTAAAAACCCCATGTTGATCAATTTGAGAATCCATGGGAAAAGCTCCTGAAGTGTTTCAATCTAAGCTGAACCAGGGATCCCAGGTCTTGGACAGTTCATCCTCCCCTTTGGAGAAGGAGCTGTCAGAGAAGAGGTCACCAGCTTTGAGCTAACACCCTGAGATGGTTCCCAGACATGTCCCAGGAGTCAAATAACAGACTGCAGGCAGATAAACTGAAGCTGTGAGGAATTAAGACTTCCTGCTACAGACACTATGATCTCTATAACAAGATAAGTATGTTAAGGGATATTTAAAA
The DNA here is from genome assembly GCF_963264785.1 of Psittacula echo. Taxonomy (NCBI): domain Eukaryota; kingdom Metazoa; phylum Chordata; class Aves; order Psittaciformes; family Psittacidae; genus Psittacula; species Psittacula echo. The sequence continues at coordinate 62,636,257 of NC_137739.1, forward strand.
TATTAATTGTTCCTAATTTAGGGCTGCTCTGGCTTTCTGAAACTAGATCTCTTAATATTGATCCCATAGTAATACAAATACTTGCAGATGGCATAGCACAGCCTTGCTGAAGAAAGAGGCTTACTGCTTTTTTCTTGCTAAGCTTTAACCTGCACTTGTTCCATGCCATGGTTTGCTGTGTGGCTGCTCAAATTTTTGTGGCAGTATCAAGGAACATGCTGGTTCTTTTGGAGGTGCCAGGGTGGAGGAGCTGTATGTACCAAAACAGGTTTGGAGTTACAGTGGGAGCAGTAGTCACAACAGGCAGGTATTGACAACATGGAATAGGGATAGAGTGTGGTTAAAGCAGGACATGTAGTGGTTGCCCAGGCAAGTATGCTTAAATGAAAACATACATAGATTAGTGTGATATATGCTGAAAGCATAGTGATAGACAACAGAAACAAAATCTGCGACTAGGAAAGGCACAATTGATTGCTCTGTAAGGAATGTTTTCGTCCATCGAACCTGGCAGAAAATCCCAATATTGCAAGGTTTGAATCTACCTGACCCCCCTGTATGTTAGGCAAGAGTTGCAGCACAGCCTGAACTGCCTAAAAAATGGGTAGGGGTAACTGAATACAAGCTTTTTTCCTGCAGATATCAAGGTAACTGGAGGAAATAGAAAGTTTCTGGTGAACTCAGGCAAAAGGCTGTATCAATCTTCTTGTACTTCCCCAAGCATTGTATTAGCATGAAATTTCATAGATAGAACTGCAATTTCTGATTATGTGCAAGTGGCTAGGAAGCCATGCTTACAGCATCTCTCCAAGAATTATCCCTGAGTGGCATAAACAGTATAGAACAGGTTGCAGGAGCTCTATGATCAAGCTGAAAATATTCAGAGAATGTAGCTGTGGCAACACATGTTTGAGAGGAAAAACTATTGAAAGACCAGAAATATAGGAAGCCAATATAATTATTGTTTCAATGTTCACTGGTGTCTCACTTGGTAAAAACAGAAACAAGAGGCATTAAAGAATGGAGTGTATCTTTCATGCAAGTTGCTTCTCGCTACAGTGAATTTCAGTATCCAAAATGACATTTCTGGAAAAGTTCTTCTTACTGAATTTTCTGTTCTCATTATTCTTTTTCATTGTTGCTTATAAGCTTAGGGCTAACCAGTAATTTTCAAAATGTCTTGTTTTTCTGAAACCAGTTTGCTCTATGAAGCACAGGCCTAAAAGGGGATGCCCACAAGTTTTGCTTGAATTTTGGGGTAGCAATAAACCCCTAACATATTTAAGAATTTGCAGTTTTCATAGGGGTTGGGTGAAATAAAATGCGTTGTAACATAGACATAGAAGAGAAAATGCTTTAAGGAATATTCCAGTGCAGTTCACTAACCATTAAGTATCATTCTACTTTCGTGAGCTTAAATCTCTACTGACATTAATTTTTATATCCTGCAGCGCAAGTTGTAATACTTGGATAACTAATAGAGTTAGAGCAGCTTTTCATTAGACCGGAGAAAGTGTGGGATTGCTCATGATCTTTGAGCAACTGAGTCTCCATTTTGTGGTATTGAAAATTTTCTATGTTTTAATACACAAATATACTTGCATGTACTTGAATGTACATTCCTGAACTTGATTTTAGCCATTACTGGTTACAAAGAAAAAGTGTTTTTGAGACCAGCAGTTTTCAGGTCTATTTTCTGTGTATGTTTTTTTCTGCACCTGTTTTATCTGTGACTCTGAACGTGAGTTTATTAGGATGGGAATTAGAACTAATGACAATAAATAAGATGAGACAACGAGCAAGTAATAAAGGGGCATTGCAAAAGTCACAGAGGCAGTTATAACAAAAACAAGTCCTAAACTCTTCTATATGTACAATCAGGTGCCAAATTCAACAAATGCTTATGGAAATTATGTATACTGATATTATGGCATGTTTAACTGGAGCATGATAAAACAAAATTGTCAAACATTCTGTTTATTTAAAAAACATACTTGAGGCTATCCTGAAACTAATCATATTTTTATCCCAAAATGGGCTGAAAAAAATATACAGTGTTTTTGCTTAGAACTTTGTCCTGGTTTAGCAGTAGCAGTCATTTTTTTCTCCTTCTCAGTAGCTGGTGCAGCACTGTGGTTTTGACTTTGGGCCTGGGAATAATACTGATAAAGCCGATGTTTTCAGTTGCTGGTCAGAATGTTTACCCTGACCAAGGACTTTGGGAGTCTCATGCTCTGCCAGGGAGGAGGGGAAGCTGGGAGGAAGCAGAGACAGGACACGTGACCCAAACTAGCCAAAGAGGTATTCCATACCACAGCACGTCATGCCCAGGATGTAACTGAGAGTGCCCAGAAGGGCTGGAACGCTGCGGGGTGGGGGCGAGATATCGGCCGGTGAGGTGTTGTGTTCTCTTCCCTCATTATATCCTTTATCATTATTATTGGTGGTAGCAGTAGTGATTTGTGTTATACCTTAGTTACTAAACTGTTCTTATCTCAAACTGTGGGAGTTGCATTCTTTTGATTCTCCTCCCCGTCCCTCCAGGAGCGGGGGGAAGAAAGGCTCGAGGGGAAAGTAGACTGCGTGGTTCTGATTTACGGCCTGGGCTTAAACCACGACAAACTTCTAGGTTGGTACCACACTCTGACTGATGATTGTGTGATTGGGGTGACCTCTGAGATGCCTCGCAGTCTCAGTTAAGCATATCCTCTGTCCAAGAGAGATTCCAGCTCCTACCATCTGTGAAGCTCCACTGCCAGGATGTGCTGAGGGACCCAGTTTCCCATGCTGTTGTGGTTCCAGTGTGCCCAACAGCAGCCACTGAGGATGGCCCGGTGGCCATCCGCTATGCAGGATGGACCTCAGGGACGAGCAGTCCAAACCTGTTCTGCCAAGTGCATTCATTTTTGTCATGTTTACTAAGTTTTATCCACTACCTGTACTATAGCAATTGTTTTAGTGTTCTAAGATAGAAGGAAGGTAACCTAGCTTCAACAAGGTAAATCACTTTTAACAATAAGATAAATAACCTTTAAGGATAAAGTAACTCACCTTAGATATAATTATTCTGTATTATTCTGAAGATGTGGATAATAGTCCATATATATGCAGTAACCAAAGAACAGTTGCACTACTGAATTGTGCCTTGCCGCTTGTGTTTAGACTCTTACCTTCTGGGGACAGTGAGGCAGTCTGAGGTGTTTCTCTCCTCAGTTAATAGAAGTTGGCTTTTTATCTTAAACGTACCATGGAGCTAAAAGGTTGCCCTAAGGCAGCAGGGTAGGAGGTGCATTAGATGAGGAACAGAAACTTGTTTCTGTATGACTCTTTAGCTTGCACTCAGGATCTTTGAGCAGCACCTGAGACTGTACTTAGATTTGTGTTTTCACGTTTGTAATGTGGGTCAGGGACGCAGGAGGCAAAAGCTGGAGATGGTGAAATGTGTGGTGGGAGGTATGAGGGCATGGAGAGTTGGATCCTAGTAGAACATTAGTCATGTACAACTGGTGAATGAAGGAGGCAGAATAATTTAGAGACAGAGATGAAAAGATGGCATGTGAGAAGTACAAATACAATTATTCTTTAGTACTAATTGTGATAAGTAATTCCTGTGTCTGAGTCCTTTTCTGCAGGGTTTTCTCTTGCCCAGCAGGTTCCTGTGATGGGGCTGTACTGTGACATGGGGCTGTTCTTCCTCAGGAGCAGAACTTTGCACTGTTCCTTGATGAACTTCTTGAAGTTTCTGCTGTCCTAGTCCTTGAATTTATTAACATCCCTGTGTATTAATTGTGACTTGGTGCCTATTATTGCCGTCATTTCCCTAAAACTGACACTTAGCCTTTTTTCTAGTCATCAGGGACCTCCTCTGATTAGTGCAGTTTTTCACAGGTGATAGGCAGTAGCTTCCCAGTCATGTCGCCTGCCTATGCAGGCATCTGAACCAGCTCCTCAGATTTGTGCATGTCCAAACTGTAAGGAGTTCCTGGCCTATGGCTCCCCTGCCACTAGCTGCCCCTGTTCTTTGCAGAATATACTATATACAGAAGTCCAGGAGCAGGCTTGTCGTTTGAAGTCAAAGGCAAAAAAGGCATTCAGCCTTTCCAGTGCTGTTAAATACCATCACATCTATGTTTTCACTGAGCTTCCTTTTGCAGGCTCAAGGATCTCTAGAATCCCTCCTTTTGCTCCAAACCATGCAGTTCTGCTTCTGTTTCATTGTCTCTTCTTGCTTCCATTCCTTGTACACTCCTTGCATTTTAGTCATCAGCAAACTTCTTACTAAGCTATCTGACACTTTTTACCTCTTTCTGAGGTTGTAAACTGTTTTGCCTGTTAAAAATATCTTACAAATAACATCTTCTCTAGTCTTTTTCTCAGAAATGGATGGAAAATATTTATTGGAAAATAAAAAATAAGCTGAAAGAGGATACCTGAGTATAAGCAATCTGTTTGACAAAATCATAATCAAATGCAAAACTTGTTAGGAGAAACTACAGTCTTTCACAGTAAATGTTTTCTGGCTATTGATAAACAGAAATATTCTTTCTTGGTCAATGTTTCTTCATTAATCTCTTCTCTCCCAACTCTCTGTAGGGAATTGTGTACCACGTAACCAGACAGCTATAAACCTTCAGCTGCAGACCACTGACAGGTGTCTATGGACCACCAGTTTGGAGAGCCTCTGCTTTAAACTTCTAAATGATTCAACATTTGTGTAAGTCAGACACACTCTAGTATTATGTAGCTAAATAATTTTATAGCCACTTCATTGTAATGCTAAGAGGTTCAGACACTGTGTGGACAGTTTACTAATGCCACTTCTCTTTAATAATTTGGTAATAAAAATGGATAATCTATGTGAACTATAAATATGTCCTTAAAAATGTGCATGAAAATCTGTGTGCTGTTTACAGTCTGTTAAAGAAATTCTCTACACAGGAACACATGACTGTCTTATGTAGGTATTGTAGTGGTTACAAGATTTGGGATTTTTTTAATTTTTCTCCCTTTTTTAATGAAATTGGCTTAAAATAATATTGCTAAACAACTCTGGTCTTAATATTGTTGGTTTTTAAAGCAAAGCTCACCTATTCTTGTACAATAATCAAAATGACATGTAGAAAATATATTATGTTTTCAAACACTCAGAAAATGTTGTATTATCCTTGTCTTTCAAAGACAAATACTAGTATTTGTACGTTTAGTTCCTCAGCTACTTTGTCCTTTTTTACTTTAGAATGGGAGATATTATGTAAATACTTAAGTATTACAATAGGAGGCAATTTAGCTAACATAAGTTGAAGCATTTTATGAATGAAAACTGAAGCAGAAGCTATAGAGAAATCACTTAACCCACTGCTGAAATGCATCCATCTCTGATAATGCATAAAAGCTAATTAACGGTGCAGTGAACTGGAGGCAATTATTAGATGTGGAAGCACAAAAGAAAGTGCAATGTCTTTCAGTTTACTGACTAAGGATATGTGAATACCTACAAATGTCCATAAGCAACCTTGACAACAAGGAAGAAGAGTCTGTCTGGAGATGTTCTTTGAGCTGCTCTGTCTGTAGGAGTAATAGGACAAAAGAACAGGCAATCAGGTTCTGATGCAAAAGGCTAAGGTCTTTTCCATGCTAATGTCTGGCAGCTATTGAGGCTGCATCCATATAGTCCCTAAATGCAGATAAGAAAACATTTTTACTGATTGAGCACACTCTGGTATATGACCAGCTAACGTAAATTGTCATTTTCTGTTGTATATATAGCATCTGTAAGTGGAGAATAGCAAAGCCACTGCATACTGAATCCTGAGCTTGGATATACTTCAAGGCAAGGAACTGATTCATGCATTTAAAGCTAAGCTGGAAACTACTGCTCAGAGCATTTTGAAAACACTCCTTCTCTCACAAAGAGGTGGACTTTACACTGTTAATAAAGCCTTTTAGACTGTATGTCTTGTTAAGAGATAGTAGTTTCCTACTGTCAGCCCTGGCTAATAGGCTCAAAAAAAGTTTTCACCTAACACATCTATTTGCGTAGACCTTGTTTTCATTCTGGTTTTGCTTTGTAGGGACACTTGTGCATAGAGTGCTGTGTGGGAAAGTAAGTGCTCTATCTGAGCCTACTCCTGCCAGCTGAATTTTCCTCTCCTGAATTTTCTTGCCATTATCTAGACAGATTTGAGATACAGATTTAGTGAACAGTAACAGGCTATTACTGATGTGATTAAGGACAACTAAAATGTAGAATCATAGAATCGTAGAATAGTTAGGGTTGGAAAAGACATTAAGATCATCTAGTTCCACCCCCCCCTGCCATGGGCAGGGACACCTCACACTAAACCATGCCACGCAAGGCTCTGTCCAACCTGGCCTTGAACACCGCCAAGGATGGAGCATTCACAACCTCCCTGGGCAACCCATTCCAGTGCCTCACCACCCTCTCAGGAAAGAATTTCTTCCTTAGATCCAATCTAAACTTCCCCTGTTGAAGTTTTAACCCGTTACCCATTGTCCTGTCACTACAGTCCCTAATGAAGAGTCCCCCCCACCATCCTTCTAGGCCCACTTCAGATACTGGAAGGCTGCTATGAGATCTCCACACAGCCTTCTCTTCTCCAGGCTGAACAGCCCCAACTTTCTCAGCCTGTCTTCATACGGGAGGTGCCCCAGTCCCCTGATCATCCTCGTGGCCCTCCCCTGGACTTGTTCCAACAGTTCCATGTCCTTTTTATGTTGAGGACACCAGAACTGCACACAATACTCCAAGTGAGGTCTCACGAGAGCAGAGTAGAGGGGCAGGATCACCTCCTTCGACCTGCTGGTCACACTCCTTTTGATGCAGCCCAGGATACGGTTGGCTTTCTGGGCTGCCAGCACGCACTGCTGGTTCATGTTCAGTTTCCCATCGATCAACACCTCAAGTCCTTCTCCGCAGGGCTGCTCTGAATCTCTTCTTTGCCCAACCTGTATCTGTGCCTGGGATTGCTCTGACCCAGGTGTAGGACCTTGCACTTGGCACGGGTAAACATCATAAATGTGTGAGAAGCCTTAAATCTACTTTGATTGCATGTCTTTTGCTGTCACTTTCTCCTCTCCTAGATTTTGTAGCCCTATTTCTTCTACTCAAATGATAAAATGAAATGGATCTGTCTGCATCTTTACTCAGGTTAAGAATAATTAATGTTTTAACAAATTATTTCCCTTCTATCCGTGATCGGTTATTACCAGGAACTCTCTTTCCCTGTTATCCAGAATGAAGGTTTAATAGTGCTGCATCTTATTATGAGTAGTATTGGTGAAACTCAGTAATTAGCCTACCAAACTGTGCTGTTGGAAAAAAAGTAAAGATATGAGCTCTCTTCTTGCTTGTTTGAACTGAATGCTTTCTGCATTGAACTACCAGTCATTTGAAGAGTTCACATACAACTCATCAACATTGATGCCCATCACAAATACAAGAATGAAAAAATACCCCACAAATCTGTTTAGAGAATTTTCATAAACAGCTTTTGATGAGTTGCTGTTTTGATACGTGAGCTCTACAGCTGAAGGTCCAGCAGAATTCTGGGGAAAATGAGCTCTGGAACTGGAAGCAAAGCTGTAATAGATGAATACTTTCTCTTAGCCATTGCCCTAGTTTGTGTGAGCTGTAAGTCAGTTGGCAAAACAAGCCAGAAATATTTTCTTGAAAATGTTTCTATTCATATGAGTGTGGGTATAGATCATCTACTTACACTGGAGAGAAAACGAGTGAGAGAGGAAGATGGTATGAAAATATCAATTTGAGTTATTCTCACAAGGGAGGATTACACATGGCAGCACGTAATGTGTGAGTTGGTCACCACGAAATTATTTGGAAGTGAAATAAGAAAGTATAGGAAATGACAAGAATGATATTCAAATGCAATAAAATCTTGTCTGAAAGTTGTTTAAATTTTAAAAAGTAGTTTTGTAATTTAAGAGTAGGCAAAACTGGTGTGTGAGAATTCAAAGAACACGGCACAATTCACCCATCCAGTGAAATTAATTTGAGGCTGTTTTTAACGGTTGATATGTTTTCCCCTGTAAGGTGTTTATTGACTGCAGCAGGCTCCTACTTGTTGGAGACTAGCTGAATTCTGTGCAGCACATCTTAAGAAAGCAGTGCTGCAAACCCGGCTCAGACATAGTGAGTGAGCTTAAATATCTTTGCACCTTAGATGGTTTCTTCATGGGCATCATTTAGAGAAGTGCTGACAGTACATAATGGCTGCACTGTTACCTGGACTCTACAGCAACATGAGAGGTTATCATCAAACCTGTGAGACCTGAGATGGACTTTCCCAAGAATTTTCCCCACTGCTTCTGAATGAGAGTATCTTCCCTTTGCCAAGTTTGGCAATTTTACTCAGCAGAAAGGGGTCAAGTGGGGCTCCCATGGGAGTTTCCATGATGATGCTAATCTAGAAATAACCATTCAAGAGAGAAAAAGGAGGAAGACAAGATCAATAAAGTAAATCAGATGAGGAAGAAAAACATGAAAGCAAAAGAGACAAACCAATTAAGAAACCCTAAAGGACCAATGAGTGAATCTGTTTTCTGGGACAGATGCATTCTTGGAGACTCATTGGTGCAGACCTAACCACAATGGATAACCGGATGAAGCTGGCATTCCCTGAAACATGACATCTGTTTACAGGACACTTCTGCAGCATGATGATGTCTTGTAAAAAGTAGTTGTGTGATGTGTGATATACAACCTTCCCTGAAAAATTAAGACCTTAATATTCATATGGGTCATGAAACAGTTACAAGTACAAATCTTAAGTGCTAAGACTTATATATACCCCTGAAATTAATTTGACCGCTGTGTACCAAAATCTAATTTATTTTCTTATCATCTCCCAGCCATTAAATTGCTAGAGCTGAGCTGTATAAATGCTTTAAAGTAACGCAGCTCCTAGTCACTAAGGAACATTGCAGAAAATTTGCCTTCCAAGCATGGTTATATAACACCCACTTATTTTAATTAGACTTTTGCTCTCAAAGTCCCACTCTACCTAAGTGGCATGATCACTGAAACATAGTACAGATCTGTGATAGAAAATGCAATCTATCCATTCTTTCCAGCAGTGACTTCGCCTTTCGTATTATGTCTCTCAGGCATGTGAGCCCCCAGCAGCTACTTGCAGTGTTGACTATTATTAGTGCTTACTTACAATGGGTCTTGTTCTCTATCAGAAATGCAAGAAATGTCTGTGTAAGCACTGCATAGCTTTAATTCTCCTACAGAAGAGTGGTCCTTCGGGAGGAAAGTCAAATAAACAGCAACCTAAACTGTACTCCAGACAGCTGAAAAACAGGAATAAGACCAAACTCAATTATTCACAAGATGATGCTGATGTTAGTCTTTTCTCAGGAAGAAACACCAAACAAAAACAATTTTTTAGAAGCAAGTAAATTCCAACTAATTAAGGGTTTCACTTCTTTCCAGTCTTACTTGAGAACTATTGCTATATCAAAGTCTTTGGCAAGAATGAGAAAAGTGTAATGATTATATCCATTGATTCCTTTACCCCTGCAGACAGCTGCATCTTCCTCCTATGTTTTCAGTGACATGTGCTCTTGGAGAACATGGAGACTTATTTGGGCAGCACTGCGTACAATTTCAGTATACAAACCAAAAGAAAAAAAGCCAAATTGTACATTTGTCACATCATAAAAGGATGATTTGTGTATATAGGTGGCAACAATCACTTTCTATTTTTTGACCCACCATTCTTGCACTTCTGAGTAGACCAAACAATTTGTTTCTCTGTAATTGTGTTAAGCCTACAGGAATTTCCTGACAATTGTGTTATGCTTTGTTATGATGATGAATTACTGTGTATGTTCCTGCCATGCTCATTAGTCTTACTCTGCAGTCCTCACCCTGCATGTGCACTGAGATAAATTGGACATTGAGCCTAAAGGGCAGCATCCTTATGAACCATATTGGTTTAAGGTTGCCGGTTTTAAACTTTGCTTTCTGACATCATCTGCTGTCTTGATTCTGTAAATGGAGACATTATATTTTTTTCTCTCACTGTCTGATTTAGACACTGAATACTTTATAGGACACGTTATCCCTTAGTTGAAAAACAGGAGCTGATTCCAAGAATAAGTGCCTTATAAAAACAATGAAGCAGCCTTACATATAGACATTGAGAAATGTTTTGGAAAAGAGGAAAAACAGTCTTGGAGCAGAAGGGAAATGTGGGCTCTGTCTGGAGAGAAGAGATATAGCTGATAAAAAATCAGGATTATATAGATTGGTAGGGGAATTTGAATAAAGCTGTTTAGAGAAAGAGAATGAGTAAGGTAATAATCAAATGATATAGCGCATTGTGAGCATTTGCAGCAGTTTATTTTACTGAGTGGATTGTTTACTTCTCAGAGCAGTCACTGCAGTCAAGCAGGAAAAGAAATGCAGTCAAGCATCTGCTACATGTCTTCTTTCTCTTAGTGAACACTACAGTTTTTGCCAGACATGACGCATACACACAAGAGGCATGTTGGGAAGAAGCTCAAAGATCTCAGTCATCTGACAGTATATAATCTAATAGAATAGCTAACAACCTAATAGATAAGTTACATTGGGAAATGTACCTTTGTAAACCTGTATCCATAATCACGTTAATTATAATCAATTCCTACCAAAGTGTTGTAGCAGAGAAGCTAAGATGACACTAAAAGCACAGTGATCACATGGGTTATAAGATTGTCTGAACACTTTTAGGGAAATGGATTTAGGGAACTGATTTTTACAGAGCATGAGGCTATTGAATTTTTTTTTTTCTTAGATTCTCTTAATAAAAGGCAACTTCTCTTTTTTTTTGTCAAATATGGACTGTCAAAAGATGAAGTTGTGTTTCTATGTAGAAACAGAGTCTCAGTGATTCAGGAGTTTTTGTCAACTGACGTCTCACTTTACCAAAATTGTGGTGACTTAGCAGCAAGGGGGTCAGTACCAAAGTGTTTGAATAGATCTAAATGATAAAGGTTACTAGCAGACGCCATCCATGCTCCAAGATACTGCAGCACAAACCAGGTCCATCTTGGAGTGTAGCCAGGTTTGTCATCTACTGTCATCTGCACGAACAAGCTGAGAGGTGTGAATTTTTAGTTCAAATACTGTCCTGTGATAAAGTATGATAAAGATGACTTACAAACTTGAGATGATATGAAACATAGAGTGAGTTAACTTACAATCATCTAAATCTGACCATATAGATATTCCTTAAAAAGACCCTTAAGCCCCAGGGTCACTTTCTGTAACCCTTTTGAAAGTGATCACTGGTCCTTTCTCTTTGGTTCTGAAGACAGTATGCAACACATCCTTGTACTCTTGAGGAACACATATGAATGAGCTTGTGCTATGCTTTTCTCCTTAGTTTCCTCTTGAATTATAGGAAGGAAACCATCATAGGCTACTTCTTGTGAGTGCTGCATATGCTGTGGCAGTAACATGGCCTTTCCAGATACAGCTCCTGTTCAAGTTCTTAAATTCCAGAGGTACAGCTGGCAACTGAGACACCTAAATTTGCTATGCCTACCTGTGGGAGTCTGTTGTGGGTGGAGGCTTGCTCAGTCACCCCCACACAGGAACTGTTGCCATTTCAGACGCCCTAGAGCATGCAAGGCACCCTGACAAGTCTGGGAGACCTATTGCCAATGGGAGGACAGGCAGGTTATACTGCCTTATCTCAAATGGCACTGCCTCCCTCTGTGTGGACAATAGAATGAGCCCTCAGTATCAAAGCCCTTATTAGAGTCAATAAAGCCTGGAGTTACTGGAGCTGAACAAATGATTCAGCTCAGCAGCTACTGGTTCCCTAGTTTAGGATGAACTGAATCATGCTGTAGATTGTATTGGCTAGATTTCTGCTGATTACAGCAGGTGGATCAACAACTGATTCACATGTGCATGTCTACATGTAGATAACTGTGTTTAGGTAGCCTAAACACAAACTATGATGAACGGTCAATAATTCATTTTTAGAATTTAAAGGATAATTGCAGAAGGTTACTTGCAGAACTAAAACAGAGCAATCAAAGTACCCAGAAAGCTTTAAGGTATCACAGTATCACAGTATGTTAGAGATTGGAAGGGACCTCAAAAGATCATCTAGTCCAATCCCCCTGCCAGAGCAGGAACACCTAGATAAGGTTACACAGGAATGTGTCCAGGCGGGTTTTGAATGTCTCCAGAGAAGGAGACTCCACAACCCCCCTGGGCAGCCTGTTCCAGTGTTCCATCACCCTCACTGAGAAGAAGTTTCTTCTCAAGTTTAAGTGGAACCTCTTGTGTTCCAGTTTGTACCTATTACCCCTTGTCCTATCATTGTTTGCCACTGAGAAGAGCCTGGCTCCATCCTCGTGACACTCCCCCTTTATATATTTTTATACACTAATAAGGTCACCCCTCAGTCTCCTCTTCTCCAAACTATAGAGACCCAGCTCCCTCAGCCTTTCCTCATAAGGGAGATGCTCCACTCTCTTAATCATCTTAGTTGCCCTGCGCTGGACTCTCTCCAGCAGGTCCCTGTCCTTCTTGAACTGAGGGGCCCAGAACTGGACACAATATTCCAGATGCGGTCTCACCAGGGCAGAGTAGAGGGGAAGGAGGACCTCTCTCAACCTACTAACCACCTCCCTTCTGATACATCCCAGGATGCCATTGGCCTTCTTGGCCACAAGGGCATAGTGTTGGCTCATGGTCATCCTGCCGTCCACTAGGACCCCCAGGTCCCTCTCCCCTACACTACTCTCTAACAGGTCGTTCCCCAACCTATACTGGAACCTGGGGTTGTTCCTGCCCAGATGCAGGACTCTGCACTTTCCCTTGTTATATTTCATCAAGTTTCTCCCTGCCCAACTCTCCAGCCTGTCCAGGTCTCGCTGGATGGCAGCACAGCCTTCTGGCGTGTCAGCCACTCCTCCCAGCTTAGTGTCATCAGCAAACTTGCTGACAGTACACTCAATTCCCTCATCTAAATCATTGATGAATATATTAAATAATACTGGTCCCAATACTGACCCTTGAGGCACTCCACTAGATACAGGCCTCCAACTAGACTCCGCCCCATAGACTACAACTCTCTGGCTTCTGTCCTTCAGCCAGTTCGCAGTCCATCTCACTACCTGATCATCCAGACCACACTTCCTCAATTTAGCTATGAAGATGCTGTGGGAAACTGTGTCAAATGCTTTGCTGAAGTCAAGGTAGACCACATCCACCGCTCTGCCATCATCCATCCACAATGTTATTTCCTCATAAAAGGCTATGAGGTTGGTCAGACATGACTTCCCCTTGGTAAAGCCATGTTGACTGCCCCTCATAACCCTCTTATCCTTGACATGCCTTAAGATGGCATCAAGGATAAGGTGTTCCATCACTTTCCCAGGGATGGAGGTGAGGCTGACCGGTTTATAGTTACCCGGGTCCTCCTTCTTGCCCTTTTTGAAGACTGGAGTGACATTTGCTTTCCTCCAGTCCTCAGGCACCTCTCCCGTTTCCCAAGACTTGGTAAAGATGATGGAGAGTGGTCTAGCAATGACTTCCGCCAGTTCCCTCAGCACCCGCGGGTGCATCCCATCTGGACCCATGGATTTATGGATGTCCAAATTGCTCAACTGGTCCCTAACCCATTCCTCATGGACTAAGGCAAACTGCTCCATTGACCTGACTTCATCTGAGGTCTCAGGAGTACAGGGCTCTTCAGGACTGCCTCCGGCAGAGTAGACAGAGACAAAGAAGGCATTCAATAACTCTGCCATCTCTGTATCTTCTGTCACCAGGGCACCCATCCTGTTCACCAGTGGGCCAACCTTGCCTCTGGTGTTAGTTTTATCAGCCATGTATTTGAAAAAGCTCTTTCTGCTGTCCTTGACCCCTCTGGCCAGATTTAATTCTAAGGAGGCCTTAGCCATCCTAGCTGCCTTCCTGCATCCTATAGCAGCAGTCTTATATTCCTCCCAAGTGGCCAGCCCCTCCTTCCATGACCTGTAAACTCTCCTCTTCCACTTGAGCATACCCAGCAGCTCCTTATTTAGCCACACAGGTCTCCTGGCCCTCTTCCTTGACTTCCTACATGTCGGGATGCTCTGCTCTTGAGCTCGGAATAAGCAATTCTTGAATGTCAACCAACTATTTTGGGCCCCTTTACCTTCAAGCAGCCTTGCCCAAGGGATTTCCGCTAGCAATTGCTTGAAAAGGCCAAAGTTGGCCCTGCTAAAGTCCAGGGTTGCAATTCTACTTGCTATTGTACTGGTCCTACCACACAAGATCCTGAATTCCACCATCTTGTGGTCGCTCCAACCAAGGCAGCCCTCAACCTTTACTGCTTCGACCAGACCCTCCTTGTTAGTGAGGATGAGATCCAGCAGCGCTCCTCTCCTGGTTGGCTGATCCACCATTTGGATGAGGAAGTTATCATCCATACACTGGAGGAACCTCCTGGACTGTGGCTGGGTTGCTGAGTAGTCCTTCCAGCAAACATCAGGGAAGTTAAAATCCCCCACGATGACCACGGCCTGTGACTGTGAGGCCGCTCTCAGCTGCCTGTAGAAGGCCTCGTCAACTTCCTCACCCTGATCTGGTGGCCTGTAACAGACACCCACAACAGTATCACCCCTGCCAGCCTGCCCCTTAATTCTCACCCACAGACTCTCAACTCGCTCATCCCCTGTTCCTGGACAGAGCTCAGTACATTGCAGCTGCTCTCGCACATAAAGAGCAACCCCACCACCCTGCCTGGCTGGCCTGTCTTTCCTGAAAAGGACATAGCTCTCCATGACTATATTCCATTCATGGGGAAGTATCTGTCCTATGGAAGGTTGTAACGGGAAACAGAAGTATTTACCCTGTATACAAAAATTAATATGTAAGGCAAGCCAACTAATAAATGACTTGTCAGACAGGTTCCCAGAGAGAAACAGAGTGTATTACCTTTGAATAAGATGCTTTTAAAATGCTAGAAGACACACTGATGATTGGTGGAGTATTGAAAGTAGCTGAACAGGACCTTGATAGCACCACCAGACTGCTCTGATACCAGTAGGTGTGTGAGGAATGATTTTCCATTCCTCATTAATGAAGGGAAAAGGTATGCCATTTCTTTCAATAACAGATTTTACAGGGAATAAAGGGCTGAGCTTTATGTGTTGTTTTGGTGCTACAGGGCTGGACCTGTTGCTCTGAAGTCAGAGGTGTGGTAGCATTCACATGTGCAAAATTTAATTACTCTGATTTATCAAGCAATTATTTTTCCTACTGCTTTAATTTAACTGTGGGAGATCTCATCCTTTCTTTGAGCATAATGAGTTCATTTGCTCCAGGACACAATTAGCCATTCACAGATGGATTATTTTTAACAGTGACTTTGCCTTTATTTTTCATTTTCAAATGAAATTACATTCTCAATTTGTTTGTAAATTTTACTAGTAAATTTATCAGTATATGAAAACAATGAATTCTTTATTGCACGATGACAGAGCTTCTGCAAGAAAGTCATTCCCATACAAACCTTTTTAGACAACAATGTTATGCCATGCTAGTGGAAGATGAAAATTTTGAGTTTGAACCAGCGGGATGGAGAAGGTATTGTATTCCAAGTTTCTATTTCCTGTATGAAAGCACTTAACTTCTAATTTATAACATAAATTACAATCATCATTTCAATTTTTCAGTCTTTTAAGGGGATTAAGGAGTCTTATGTTTCTGAAGTAGCTGTTATAAATACCAACATCCAAGACAGAGTTTGAATCTGTGTTTGATTTAGTGCAGCTTCAGAGAGGGGACAGTATGTCATCCTGCTATTATTACCTGTGATTAGCACAGGGCTCACTATATTTACGGGCAATTCTCACTCCCATCCAGAAGCATCTAGCTCTTCCTTACATCATAGGAAGAACTTGTTTGTGCTATCTGTGTCTCTGATTTCTGCTGAGGGATCAGATATTATTCTGAAAAAATTGTCTGAATGGGGAAGTGAGTTGATTAGGTCATTCTGCTTCCACTGTCCTGGGGATAAAGACAAACCTTCTTTGAGAGCCTCTAAAAATCCCCATTCCTGATGAAAACTCAGCCACAGGATGATTGGGTTTATGTCACGAGATATGACTTGAGTATGGTAAAACTTCAGATTTCTGATAATTTTTCCATGCGAAGGATTAGATTCACTTAATATGGTTTGATATTGAAAGGTCCGTGTTGGCAGTCGCTTAAATCTTTGCTGTCTTTTAGGTGTTTATGAATGATTTGTTAGACCATTTGTTCCAGGACTTTTCCAGAACTGAAATTAAGCTGAGTTGTTATATCTCCTCTTCCCTGTTTTCCATTCTCTTTTATTTATTTTTTTTTTTTAATAAATAAAAGAGTGGCCTTTTCCCAGTTTTGTGAATCCTTGTTTATTTTTAAAAATATAATCATTTATCATCCCTGAGATAAAAAACTAGTTGAAGAAAAATACCTACATAGAATTTTCAGTGAGGCCATCTTATCTGAAAACCTCTCATTTACCTATTTTCCAATCTGTTTGTCACTCTTCTGGGTTTATTACTCATCTGTATTTCTGCTGCTATTTTTTTGATCTCTAAGATCACATTGACATTTTCACTGAAGACAGAAGCAAAGATGTCATTAACGCAGTGAACTTCTCAAGATTCCTATTGAGGAATAGATCAATACTTTTCTTAATCTTCTACTACTAATAACGTAAATATGGGGTATTTTCTCACAAGTTATGTTTTGCCTTTCTGATTTTTATTCCCAGACTGTTGATACTCTAGTTCAGGGTACTTTGTGCCTATGAGTTATCCTTTCTGTTTGTTTTCAACAGCACTACCAGTTCTCCCCAATTCGTTTTCCCCTTTTTACTGACACTATGTAAAATTCTAGCACTTCCACTTCCTAGCGTTTATTGTAGTCTACTGTCCTAAGCTTTATGATTTACAATGTTTGTGTTCTCCTTTCTAATTTTCTGGAGAAAGTTCTGTCATCTATTTCATGGTCACTCTCAGACAAGTTACTTTGCATCTACACGTTCTCAACCAGTTCTTCCAGGCTGGCCAGAAAGACAGGCAGAAGACCTTTTATTTACTTGCTTTCTTCAACCTTTATAGAAACAAAATGTCACTAGGACATTTCAAGAGTTCACTGCCAATATGTTCTGGCTACCTTCCTTTCCCAGTGGTTATCTGGATGATGAAAGAGTTCCGCCACAAATCTGTGCTCTGCTCTTCATGTTTTTGCTGGTTGCCCAGAAAATGCCTCATCCACCTGATCTTTGTGACCAGATGCAAAACACGACACCATTCTTTTACATTCAACATTTTATCAAGTTTTTATTCCTCCATCTCATGGAATTCAGAAGAATATCAGTATGCCTGGAAACACAGAAAAACATATCCTTTGTTATACTTTTCAGTAAGAGCTGGACAAGATATATAGACTGCTACACAATTAAATAGGGCAATATTGCAGCATTCAAATGCTGATACCTTCAAAGTCAAATTATCTGTTGGTATAACTCCAATGAGTTCAATACATATTCTCCATCAGAGAATGACCTATGTCTTCCCCTTGAAAAGGAGGAAAAATATGCAAGTCTTTTCTTAAATCTGAAATTTTGATTTGAATTTAAGAACTCACAAAGCATTTGTGACATTTTTTCTGACCCATGTAATCATTACTTTAAATGTTATAGGCAGGATAATTCATAGACCGTAAATAGTAGTACTTCAAAGGAAAAACAATAGCAACCAATATTATAAGATCAAAGAGAAAATCCAGAAAGAAGAGAATCAGTTATTAGATCTAGTGGATACTACATTAAAAGGCAATGAATAATTCCCTTTATATGATTAATTCAGATTTTAATAACTAAGTTCTTCTGCACAATTGCAGTATTTCTTTTCATCACGAGCGCAGACGTTCAAACAATGTATTATTTCTAAAAAATTAATGGGCAAAAAAATTGTAATATTATTGACTTCCTTAAACCTAGCTCATATGATGGATTTATGAAATAGAAATAATATAGACATTCCTTAGACTGTGGCAGGAAATACAAATCATGTGAATGGAAAGGAAGTTGCACTGAAATAAAGACATTAGAGAAGATAATGAGTTCACTACAAAAGGGTTTTCTGTTAAGTACTTCCTGTAATTCTGTGTTCAGTGGAGCACCTGACAAGACACAGGAGATGTACTGGATACATCACATTTTTATTCACTAGTAGCTGAAGATGTATTCAGATTGTAAGCAAACTGAATGCAGTGAGGGTTGGAAGGACCCTTGAGTGACTGTTTCCTGGTTAGTACAAAACCAAACCAAAACAAGCAAAACCTTCATAACTGAATTACTGGTACTATAGTTCTGAGTTAATGTGTTTAGCTAAGGATGAAGATTATCCAGCCGCAGTGATTACAGGCATTATACCTACAAAGATCAAATATGTCTTTTGGAACTCAAATGTGAGCAGGAAAGTTGCACTAAGTTTGAAAGTGAGTTTAGTTCTATAGTACCTTTATACCGTTTGAAATTTATTTTATTGAAAAGTGGGCCTGGTGCCTATGGAATATATTTTAAGGTTGAGAGTGAGCTCTTGACTGAAAGTCTTGGGAATCATTGTTTTATCAGTGTCATGGTTTAAGCCCAGGCCGTAAATTAGAACCACGCAGTCTACTTCCCCCCCCCCTCCCCCCAAGGGATGGGGAGGAGAATCGAAAGAAAGTAACTCCCACGAGTTGAGATAAGAACAGTTTAGTAACTAAGGTATAACACAAATCACTACTGCTGCCACCAATAATAATAATGATAAGAGAAATAACATGGGAAGAGAAATGAGCCCGACAGAAAAGAGGACGTGCCCTCCCGGGGAACTCACAGTTACATCCCCCGGCATGACGTGCTGTGGTATGGAATACCTCTTTGGCTAGTTTGGGTCAGGTGTCCTGTGACTGCTTCCTCCCGGCTTCCCCTCCTCCCTGGCAGAGCATGAGACTCCCAAAGTCCTTGGTCAGGGTAAACATTCTGACCAGCAACTGAAAACATCGGCTTTATCAGTATTATTCCCAGGCCGAAAGTCAAAACCACAGCGTTGCATCAGCTACTAAGAAGGAGAAAAACTGACTGCTGCTGCTGAACCCAGGACAATTAGTAAAGAATAACCTAGGAAATAGCACTTGCCATGGCTCTGAAAAAGGTATTCACACTCAGTGCTGGTGTCTGGGCCTGTTGCTTTGCACATAACACAGTAGCATGGTTTCTGTGGAAAGTATAATAGAGGAAGAGTCTTTCTTAAAATTCAGTAAGCTGATTTCAAAGATATTTTTCACTGAATTCAGAGATTAGATTTACTAATGACAGTAGGCCTGAACACGCAATCACTTGTATTCCCTTATTCCATATGGCAATTGCTAAATGTGTCATTTTGTTGTCAAAAAAAGAAAGAATACCTTTATTTTCTGTTTGTTGTGTTTTGGTTTTTTTTTTTTTTTTTTTTTTTAAATAAAATTTGGAGCTATAATAGGAAGAAAAAGGGACAGGCATAAAATTCTGGCAAGGCTTTGCTGAGAATTGTTGTTTTTAATTCTTCTCCCGTGAGATATAAATTCCCAACCCTAAAGAATGAAAAAAACAAGGGAACATTCTCACATACAATTGGAGCAAAATTTCCAATGCCTGTAAAAACATCACCTCAGACAAATAGAAGTGCTTTTCAACTTCACATTCTCCTTTTTCTATGGAAGTAATAGGTTCATATTATTTAAAACCCATTCTAAGGGGATGAAAATGATAAGTCTCACTTGCATTCACAGACGCTGATCTCAAAAAGCATGTTCACAGAGCAGCAGATACCAAAACTGAAAACATCTTCCGAAATCTCACTGTAGAACGCTTGAATATAGCCCTCCTCTTGTTTAACGTTTGTCTCTGTTCTTTTTATCTGAAGCACATTTTGTGCCTCATGTGCACTGGAAATCAAATACAGTAATTACATAATTGGCTACAAGAGAGATGATTGACTGCTTTAAGGAGTCATCTCCTGTTCTGCTACTTCACAATAAATCCAAAAAAATTGCTATTTCAATGGAAGTGGTCACTAGAGAGAAGTAGAACAGAATTCCATCCCTAGGTTTTAATGTTGAAACTGGGAAAGAGTCAATATCCCGAAAGTGCTTTTGGTGTACCTGCTCTGCTTTACAAGAATGTAGAAGGGTTTATATTATCTTAAATTACGTAATTAATATTTATTGTCTTTTTTATTTTCTTTTTTTTTTTTCTTTTTATGAAAAATCCCAGATATAGCAGTGTTTGAGGGCATGGGAAATATCAGACTTGAGGAAAAAAACTATGATGTATTGGTTATAACATTCTCCACCATAGGCCAATAAAACTGCTAAAATGAAATTTGCTTGTTGCCTTATTTTTTATAACATGCACTTCTGGTGAAAGACCAAACAGCTATCAAATTTTTGATGGGCAAAACATCTGTGTTATGTGTTGAGTTGGGCTGTGCATAATATGGGCTCCAAGACTGTTGAATTGATAGAATGGATTAGTTTTGGTTTTGTTTTTTCTTAGGAAAGCCATATCAGCATTTTTAACTTTTCATAATTTTTCTTGCTTCTTATCTAATAGGTATTCTCTCATGATTTATTAAGAGGTATAGAACATATATTTTGTTAAAACTGTGGAGAAATCAAGTACTGTAACGACGAGATATTATATAAAAAGATAGAGAAATATTTATGCAGATTCTTGTGGAATTTGTATGTGTTTGCTGCATATAAATTAGCCCTATAACTTCACTGGAGAGAGACAAGAATAAATAAATTCTGAGAGCAGAAAAAGTTGAAGTTTTAAATAACTTGCTGAAGGACAAAGCTGAAAAAACTGGCAACAAAGAAAGATGGGAAAAATATTTATTTTCTTGGGGTTAGTTGTGAATTCCACTGTCATTTGATATACACATATTTGAAAATATAAAGACTTGATCTGGATTTCATTATAAAACCTTTGTGGATATCCATTAAATAATAACTTATTAAGCAGATTTTGCTTTAATTTTTAAACAAAAATGGCTTTATTTTATTCAGCTTGAAACAATTTAAATCTAAAATATAATAATAAAATAAAATATAATCAGAAATATAACTCTGTAATGATTGTCCATGCAATGCTGTTGTATTTTACGAGAATAGGGTGGAAGAAGTTTGTACAGTAGGAGTTTAGAAAGAGAAATACAATGTAATAGATGAAATACATGGCATAACAAGTAATTGTTCCTGATATGTATGCATACTTGTTAAGTTATTTCACTGTCTATGAAAGAAAGTATATTTTTGTGAAAATATTGCTAGTTGGTTCTCTTCATCTTCATGAGCATGTGTATAATATATTGCATTAAAAAAAAAAAGCAACCAAAAAACAAAGTGTGAGAAAGCATGAAGTTGCAAAGAAAAAACCCCAAACTTGAATACTCCAAAAAAATCCCAAACTCACTTGCTCATATTAGAGGCTGGAATTTCAAAATGCATAGACAAACTTTGTGATCTTTCTTGTAGTTTAGCTGTGAAAATATTACTTGGCTTTTATTTGGTGCTGAGTTTCACATGTATTTTTAAGATCATAAGGAGATGCTTTATTGAGGAAATAATTTAGGAAAATGGTATTCAAAACTGCATATGCCCATGGCTGGTTTAGGATTGTATAGGCAATTATAACACTGTCACCGACTGACTTTTGAATCTTAATCTTCCATTTTAAGACTATTTTATGGCAGCTGTTTGATAAAATAAGAACTTGATATATCATTTGAAATACTTAGAGGATAATATTATTATCTAAAACCAACTGTGGACAAAAATTTTCACAGTTAAAAGGAAATAAGCCTATGCAGACCTGAAGTACTTTACTGGCTTTGTCTTCACAGGAGATGACATTTTCTTCACAGAATATAAATATCTTTTTCAGTATTCTGTACTGTACTACAGGGGGAAACTCAGAAATGAGGTGTGGAAATGGTGTTTCTTAAAAAAGTGTAGTCTTTAAACATGTATCTTTTAGTACAAAGACATTCAATGTTTATAGAACTCTTCGAGATTTCCAACAGGTCTAGGCATGTGTCCACAAAATGAAGTCTTTTAAAAGTGATTTAGTGTGACACTCCTTGTGCACCAAGATGGCCAACCTGCCCTTCATTGACAATAAGCCTCAGTCTGTGCAAGGTACTGAAACAGAGCTGGCCAAGATGAGCAGCCTCCTCAGAAAGGGTCACTACCCAGGGGCTGCTGACAGAGAGAGGCAGATAATGCTCAACTATGAAACTGCTGTGGGACAGCAGACATGCTGGTGGCTCTCTAGTGGCTTTGCTGAGTTAAGTTTTTCTGAAAACTTCAGCCATAATATTCACTGAACATTGGTCCTAATGTTCCCATAAATTTCAAGGCTTGCAACGACATTATAAGCTAATTCAGGGGTTCTACTTGCCTTTTTGAGCAGCTGAAAGTAACCTTTGACCATTGTCCTTCTCTAAACAATTCAGGTTTACAGTAATTAACTAAAAACATATTGTCCATTAGATCTGCTGTGTGAAAAACAAAGAAACAGATCTTTTCTTTCCTCATGTTAAGAATTCACAATCAGACTTTAACAAGATAGCTTCAAGAATATTTTTTTTTCATCATTTGTAAGAGAAAAATAAAAAGGAATACGAAATTACCAACTGTGAAGTTAGGTGCAGAGGTTAGAAAAATATTGTGTTAGCACAAGAAGTTATTTCTTTAACATAAGATGGCAAATAGAAAAGCCTTGTGTTTCTTTGAATTTTGTTGTTAAAATACTTTGTGAAATGTAACTATTTAAGAGTGTTTGGGATTAGGAGAAGCTCTTGTGTAAAATGTTCATATTACCAAAGGCTGCCCAGCAACAGGACTTTAAGATGGAGAGTGGAGAAAAATACATTACTCAGTCCAACCTGTAGAACTTATTTGATGTAGTTAGAAGGCAATTTCCTGAGTTGGTTTTTGTCCAAGGTTCTGCAGTTGCCACCTGAAGCTTATAGGAAAAGCCACAGGATCTTTCATGAGCAAAGGTTATTGTGACCTTTGCTTTAATGCCTCAGGACAGAAGATTCAGGATGGTTTCTCTTGACAAAGTGTGAGTACAGAACAGGTATGAGTAACAAAGCTGTTTATTTATTCCTTGCCTGTCTCAAGCTTCTGTGTTTTTTTGTTCTTTGATAAACAAAAAAATAAGAGATTTTTTTAAAAGCAGAAATCTGTTAGACTGAAGTCGAGCAGTGAAGTACCTCTCAGTGGGGACTTTCAGCTAAGGAATGAAGAGCTAAGATGACAAAAACTCTATTTTGCAACATGAATTATACTACCATTTATGAAATTGATATTTTGCTTCCTAATGACTTCATAAAATGGTGGGGCTCTTTGATATTCGTAGGACAAATGTACAAAGCATTATGCCAGAAGCCAGTGTAATCTGCTTCCAAGGATGAGGATAAAAGTACAAACTAAAGATCAAACAGCAGAAGATTCTGTAAGACTAAGAAAAAGCAAAACATTAACAGCAGTCTAGAAGTAGGCTGAAAGGCAAAAACTTTCTTATGAATAAGAATTGTTTGACTTTAGACAGCATTTTCCATCTGTGAATTCCAAAGCATTTTACTAATTATAATGAAAGCATCACAATATCTTTCTGTGGGAAGTAAATATTATGTCTGTTGTGTGTATGTGTAATGATGATATTTCAAATAAAAAAGGTATTTGGGCTTCAAATACTGCTGTCAACTTCTCCCTTCAAAAGCTGTAAATTGTAAAGAAATTGAGCTGTGATGAAAAAATAACAAGGTTTTTGGACTGAAATCCTTTTAACCTTTCCAGATTATTTTTTATATGACAGTCACAGGAGTGTTCTTACACAGACTGCCCATTGTGTCTGGTTAAGCCGTATTAATTAGAAACAGGACTGCAGATTGATTGTGATATTATATTCCTCTTTATATGTAGTCTGATTGATATGTGATGGTTCTTTTGAGTTAATGAATAACATGAGATGCAAACATACTTTCTTTTTTTGTTCAAGCAGAGTTAAAAAAAAATGTTGCTGCATGTCCTGTTGAAAGTGCTCAGGAAAGGACTGTGTTCACAGGCTTTCTATAGTGAGAATGTTGTCATGAATGGATGACTGGGCTGAATCTTTTATATGTGATCTTTTCCTTGCAAACCCAAAAAAAGCTTTCCCGTCCAATGCATGTATCATAACGGCAACTGATAAAAAATATCTGTGATTTATTTATCTGTGGCTTATCAAGCTTACAGAATAGCATACAGTGAGAATGATTATAATGCATTCATAATGTCTTTTCTTGAAGGTTTGAAATTAGAGAAAAATGTAAAAGAAAGAACAGCAACATCTGTCACATCTGTTCAAGACATATCACACTAAGAAAAGCCTGTTCTTAGAGTTATGCTTGAGATAAAGGTGGGTGCTTATGGCAAGCAGGCAAAATTGGGTCAAGGTTGACAAGATGACCTGCTGAGGTCCCTTCCCACCTGAATTATCCTATAAGACTATGTTTTTAAACATAAACTCACTTTAGAGTGTGATGCACTGTTCATAAAAGTCTGAGGAAAAAGAAATGGCATTATATCCATTTATCCTGACAGGTTGTTGCAGTATTCTCCCATTCATTGCATGCACAAAGTATGCAACAAATGTGTTGTAACCTTCTCTTAAAGCAGCTGAAGGATCAGAGAAATTTTCCTTTGACAAAGGAGTTTCTGTCACTTTTTGGACTGTGAAAAAAAGGTGCTTCTTTCTCAAGCTTGGCTTAGATATTTAGGCATTTGAACACTGAACATAGGACAACAAATAAAAGTTGTTTGTCAGTTTAGATTCCTGTTGACACATGCATTGGCATGTTTTAGATACATTCTACTATTTTGCAGGGAACGTAATCTCTAGGGGAATTTTTCAAGATAGCCCAATAGCAGCCTGTCCAGCTCTGCAGCATTGAAACTGATTTTATATGTAACATATAGGAACCGTTTGAGCTTAACCAAAACTAAACACAATTCTTTAATTTCTTGCTGCTGTTGCTACAAGTAAAAGTGATCACGAACTGTTATTTTAAAATACGACTGAACTTAATCAAAATTGAGTCTTAAGCATGCTGACTCAACTTTCTCATTCTTATGTATAGAGACTTGTTCTTTAAGCACAAATAAGTTTATTCCAGATATGAATATGGATATGCACAGGGTGTGTCAGGATTTATGTTTCTGGCTAGAAATAAAAGTAACATAATCATTAAAGACACCAATTTCCACCTGTGTTTATTTCTGTGTTCATCTCTGTGTTCCTGGTTTATTGTTTCTTTTAATAAGACTCTGCACCCTCGACAGAGCGGTGAAAGTGCAAACTTTTCGTAGTTGTTACTTTTTTTTTTTTTTCTTTTATGTCTTGGAACTATTTTGCCATTTGATTACATTTCAACAAGGAAGTTGTGCAGGGTATATTATTTACTGAAACATGCATAAAAAGAATTGCTTTGATGAGGATTCTCTGAGCAGGATACAAAGTAAAAGTATATTTGGAGGCCTTTGGTGTTTAGGGAGATGCATATATTATCTAAAATGAACTGATCTCAGTCTGTCAAAGGCTTTTTTCGTGCTAGAATATTATGTAGGAAGATCCAAATGACACAATAGAGCATTATGTCATGCTTGCTAGGATCTTTTGGCTCTTTGAGAGGCTGTATGCCCTCACTGAATTCCTGCTGACTTTCAAAAGAAGCTGAAGATGCTCAGAGTCCTTCATAGGACACACAGATTTTCCCAGGATGAGCAGGGGATACCCATAAGCCCTCTGCAAGGGTAGTGTCACCTTCCTATGCAAAAACAGCCCTTGGAACAAATTCAATTCTTTATAGTCAGTAGCTGAAATGCCATGTCTCATGGAAAACTATAGATCTCCAGTGTTATTAATATGCTGGCTTTGGGGGACACCCACATTGACCTCTATTCCTAAAATGTACCTTTGAGTGAGGGAAGTATATTGTACAAAACATAAGGCAAGCATTTTTACACAAGAATTATTGGACCTGATGGACAGAGGGATAATTCAGACATTCAAAATAATTTCTAGAGGCAGATACATTTTGTAGAGTCAAAACATTGAAGTTCTTCATGTTTAGCAAGATAGTGCCAAATTTCATGGTCACTGGCCTTTGTTCTGAAAGAAGCTACTGATACCTTGCTCTCTCTCTCTTTCTATCTTTTTTTTCTCCTACTCTCCAATGTTAAAGTGATCCACCCTTTGAAAAGTCCGTACAACATCAGACCTCTTTCCTAGCCTGGGAACCCAAAACGGGAACCCTGGGCATGCTAAAAAGACCGAATGCATGATAAGTGGTTTTAGAAGTCAAATATGAGTTGAGAAGAGGATGGACATTGAGATTTCTGCCATATAATACCAGACTTTGTTGCAGGGACATGGCTGAGGGTGACCTTCCATCTGTGGTATCAATCTACCATAGTAGGAAATATATGCTAGTGTGCAGAGAACACTATATGCTGCATCAGTGGCAGTGGTGGTTTCTTTTTGTGTGGAAGTGTTGCTGTTTACACATTCTGTGATAGATGGTGCCTTACTGCTTTTTTTATTGCAGGGGTACTTCATGTGATGCTCTGTCAGAGGCTTGGATGTAGAGCAGTCCTGTGCTAGTGGGAAGACTCCTGAAAGGAGCAAATACCCAGTCAAACTGCAGAGTTGTAGGGATGAAGGGAATTTTCTTGGGAATCTAGAAGGGTCTGAGTGGAGTTGATACAACTCAAGAAGTCACTGAAAGTTGCTGGACTCAGTGGGCTGGGATTTCCTCCGCAATGCTCAGAAAATGGTGTTCCTACCCTTCTTATCTGTGTCTTTTCCAGGGGCAGTGGGGTTGTTGAGCATCCAGAAAGAGTATTTACCTTCCACCCAGGCATCATATATAGAAAGCAAGTTGCCAGTATATCTAATGCATAGGGACATATGAGCAAATGTTTCCTCTATAGTATCAGCAACCAAAGCTTTATCAAAGGGCAGCTGTTTTTCCACGCACATATAAGATAAGGATACTAGGTTGCAGCAAAATACAGAACTGTGAATATGGCAAAGAAAGGAACATGCAAACTAAACTTAGGGCTACAGCATTTTCAAACAATGCCAAGGATGTAGGATTTGCTGTATCTGGCATGTGCAGTTCCTCAGAGCTTGAATGGAAAACATAGTCATTTTTTAATCCCCAGTTTTCATATTTTCAGCATATCACACAGATGCACATTGACTACAGCCTTTGTAAAATCTGGGGTAACGGAAATAGCGGTTAATTTTTTATTTTTCCAAAATGTGATATTTTCACTGATTGCAAAGGGCGAGATCAAGCTCTTCTAAGGGGAAAAAACAACCCAAAGTATGGCAGCATTAATAATTAGAAGGCTTAAATTCAGGAACTCTGTTTCCTGCAAGATTTGGTGCCACTGCAGGTGGACAGTGTGTGTGGAAAGCATGAAAGGTGACAGCTGGACTGTAAATTCATGCAGCTGTGTTTCTTTGTTCAATGCTTGAACAGCATTTGGCTCAGTGGCGTTTTGATCTGTGACTGGGCTGGAATGTTTTCTTTTTGGCCCTGAAGGGAATGGGCATGTGTTTGTGCTGCATATGTTATCTGAGCAAATTCAGACCTAGCGTGGCACCGTTACATCCAGGGGAGCTTCAGGTCACAGCAGGGTTTCAAACAGCTCCTTCCAAGATGTTTTTGGTGACTTTGTGGTCTAGCTGTATAGTGATGCCCAGGGACACAGGAGCCAGCTGGCAAATGTCCTCATCCACAGCCTCTCAAAATCTATTTTTGTGGGCCTCAGTGGGATTTGAATTAGGGTTTTTAAGCTGAAGTTCCCATTGCTTGATGCCAGTAATTGGGACAGTTATTCCAAAGTGTTCATCAGTTATGATTTTCATGACAGCCTTCATAGTCACATTTTCTGGAATGTCCAAAGACCTGGTGTGTTTAGGCTATAGAAAAAGCAGTCACAAATGCATTTATTTGTATCTAGGAGATATGGCATTATTAAATGTTCGTTCTCCACATATGCTTCAGACAGTATTGGTAATAATAAAATGTTCTATGGTACTGATAAATGCTGCTTTCATGTACACATCTCTGGTAGATTTTGGAGCTATCTGATAAGTTTCTCAGGGGAGCAGAAACAATTACAGTAGTTACACATACTGAATTTTCTTTTCCTACCTGTTTACCTCTAATAAACAAAAAACTTCTAATTTCCTTTGCACTCTGTCTCAGTAGAAATTAATGGAGTAAATGCACATGCTGCTTTACTTTGCCAGAGACTGGCTTATACAACAGATTTTTACTCTGTGAGACAGATTTTGCTGTATTTGTGCTTTTTTCATCTCCCCCTAAGGAGTATTAACTCAAAGCAATCGCAAGACTCCCGTGCTTGCCTGCTGCTTCTTGGGCTGCTATATCCTCTTCTTTGCTTCTTGCTTCTCTATTTGAAGCTGCTTTTTTTCTTTTTCTCTCTTCCCCCCCCCCCCCCCCCTTTTTTTTTTATTTAAAGAGGAAAGAGCAACAACCAAAAAAATCTAAGGGCTGTCTCCTTTCCTAAATCATAACTATTTGATATGAGAAAGCTGAAGCATGTAAAACCCTTTTGTTCACACAGAATTTACTTTCCACAACTGTGTTTTTTCTACTCAAGTTAAGATAGGTAGAGTGCTCTGTAAAGTACAGTGTTGGAAAAGGAAGACGTGTACATGCTTGGAAAATGCTGAGCTGCTTGTGAACTATAGACACGGCATGTTTATGACTTGGTTTTCTAAGCAATCTCCAGAGCCTGAACGGATTACAGTGATGTTTTAACAAGGCTGCTGGCATCCATCACCAGCTTTCACTTACTGAGAAAGCTAAAAGATGGAAGAATGTAATTATTTCCCTGTAAGCTAAATGGTAATGGCTGATTGTCACGAGAACTTTGATGCTTTAAACTTCTTTGTCTCCTGTAACGTAAACAGGTAAGTCTCATGGGGTTCTCTTCAGCATTCATTTCGGTAAGGGAGCAGGGGCTCACAGGAGAATGGTGTTGAAGGAAAATGAGTTTGATATGAAAGCAAACTGTATTTCTAAAATTTTAAACAGTATTACACATTGTCATTTTCTGTCTGTCAGGTTACAAGTCCACTACCTATAAGAAATATTATTGCATTCCATAGTTAAGATCTGAATCTCACTCCAAATTAATCCTGAATATAAGCACTATTGTATACATTTATATGCTATTGGAAGAGGATGTTCTTCTCTGTCATCTGTGCATAGTTAAGTATCTGTGTCTAAACCTCTGTCATCTTACTGTTACTTCTGGATCAATTACCCTGGCTAAAACAATGTTATTCCATATGATAAATGCAATAATATGTATGGAATTGTATTTGCTAAAGATGATTTTTGTTGAAGAGTTTTTCCCTGAAAACATGATTTCCTGGACTGAAATCTTTGGGCAGCTTACATTTCAAATGAGTCCTGCATCACTGTAGAAATACTGTGGTAAAAAAAGGGGTTTCCTAGCTCGCAAATGGGGGTCTAACAGCATCAAAAATAGATATTTCTTTCCCTTTAACCATTGAAAAAATACTTATTCTCTTTGACTAATTGCACTGCTGTGCCTCTAGAGGTAAGGCTTCCTATTTAAAGACTTTTAACCTAAAAGACCTGATTACCACTTAGGAAAAAAAGGACCCTTTGACCATAAATAGTTTTCGTCTTCATGAAGTTTTTTTGTTGTCCTCTGGGAACATTTACTTGCTTATGTATTGTTATTATCGAAGGGCAAATATTTTACATAGTCCTCAAAGATTTTTGTCTACAGGAATGACTATCAGAGAAAAGAGTATTTTGAAGTAAAAAATATTAATACATATTTTTTGTTTTAAAATATGATTGTTTACAGAAAGCAATTAATTTAAGCTCCATTCCCAATCTGGCTCCAATAATTGAAAGAAAGCCTGCTGGCAGATACAATTAGAGACAAACTTCTAAGAATTAGATGTGTAATTAACAGAAGACTGAGTTATTATCACTTTCTCCTCCATATAGTAATTCTGCATAAAAACATGAGAAATGGCTCTCATTAAAATCTCACAGCAGATCAATCCACAAAAGGGAGTGACGCATTAAAACAGAGCATTCAAGATGTGCAAACAGTCGAATTAATTAATTAAACAGAGACCAGCACCAAGGAAAAGCCTGAAACAAGTTTAACATTTAAGAAAGAGATATGTCATGTTTAGGATGGTTTGAGGGTTTTTTGTTGTTTGTGGTTTTGGTTTTGGTTTTTTTTGGGGAGGGCAGAATGTTTGTTTTTAAAAGGAATACCTCAGAGTACCTTGTGGATCTATATTTGTATATTTTGCTTTTACCATTTGGCTCTGAAAAATTCTTCTGAATACCTGTGCTTTATTCATCTGTAAAGTTTTCAAAATATTAATTAATGGGAGTGAGTAATTACATACGAAGGATTTAAAAGAGACTGAGAGAGTAGTTTGCTTTATCCCCAGCTACAGAGTATTCTCTGTTGAACTTCAGGGACTTGCTGAGCTGTTTCCAGTGACTTTCACCAGAAAGCTGCTTACAAAGGTATCTCTGCTAGTGGCAAACAGAAAACCAAACCAAACTGGCTGACAAGTCTT
Organism: Psittacula echo; assembly: GCF_963264785.1. Lineage (NCBI taxonomy): Eukaryota > Metazoa > Chordata > Aves > Psittaciformes > Psittacidae > Psittacula > Psittacula echo. Next base: position 62,667,048 of record NC_137739.1, read on the forward strand.
TTGTGAAACAAAGGATAAACAGGCATGTATTGAAAGGCTTTACCAGGCAAAATACTGTGATTCTGGAGAATGACAGTATTAAGAATAGAAATGACAACAGTTACTTAAATGTGGCTTCTGTCAAATTCCTCAAAGTGCAGTATTAACCCAACATTTACAGTTTGCATTTTAGAGTATTTAATAATATCTTGGCTACGTTGCTGTTGTGCAGTATTCATGCTATCTCTAGCTGTGGATCATATAAATATTCAGGTTATTTTACTTCTCTTAGGGCTTGGAAGTTAACCCAGAAAGGGAAATCTTCACCTCTTCTATTAAAGAAAATAAAAATTAAAAAAAAAAAAAAATAAAAAAAATTAAGCAAGAGAAAGAAATTTTTATTCTCTAGTATTAAATTGTAATGTCATGTAATACACACCCAAGAGCTTAACAAAACTGTAGTAGGACTAGTTTAGCCGAGTCTGTCTAATCTGTCATTAGCATGCTATTTCATTAGCATACTATTATTTTTTTGCCTGGTGGGTATATTGCCGATTGAGAAATAATGTGAATATTTATTCAGCAGTAATAACTGTTGCTGCTTAAGAGCTTTTTTTTTTTTTTTTTTTTTTACCATGTGTGAACATGCGTATCTAGAAAAGGATTTCAGGCAGATGATCACTCTTGGGATTCAATGAATTCATTCATTGCATGTCCTGTTTTACTACATGGCTGTACAGCAATATTACTCTTTTTCTAATGCAATTCCAGTTTGAACTTGGACACTGCAAACATCACTGCATCTCAGAAAATAATACCTGTCTTCTGGAGTGGTTTAATCTATACATGGAACTAGTCTATTAAAGCAGCATTAGAGGTGCAAGTCTGACTTTATTTGGTGCAACAGGTTAAGCAGTTTCTGTTTGAGACTGTAATAGTCTCCTCAGATGCCAGTTCTTTTGCTGTAGAAACTGGGGAGCATTTTGCTCCCAGAGAAGTAGGATCAGACCAGCTGTTTTGGTGTGTAACTCGTGTTCGGTATTGATGACCCCAAAAAAATACAAATGCCACTGCATCTTCATAGAATCATAGAATAGTTAGGGTTGGAAAGGACCTTGAGATCATCTAGTTCCAACCCCCCTGCCATGGGCAGGGACACCCCACACTAAACCATGTCACACAAGGCCTCATCCAACCTGGCCTTGAACACCGTCAAGGATGGAGCATTCACAACCTCCCTGGGCAACCCATTCCAGTGCCTCACCACCCTCACAGTAAAGAATTTCTTGCTTATACAAAACACCATTTTAAGTCAAGATGTCTCTTTTTAAAATGAGATTATGAATTTATGTTCCATTGTGTGCAAAGAAGTTAATTTCAAACTAGGTTTTCTTTTTCTGAAGAAAAAATATACTTAGTGTATGCATTTTCTGCAGTGAACATAGCTGTGCTACTAGCTAAGTAGTCACATATTTTATTCAGCTATATTGAAATGCTATTTTTAGTGTTAGGGTGATGTAAGGGAAGCAGTGCTACATTACCAGTACACAGTGAATTTAAACTCAAACTAACTCAGCAATGGACAGTTATTGCTGCATATGTACTGTTACTAGCTACACTGGTGTAAATTAGGGACAATTTCTTTCCAATAGGTGACTGTAGGAGGTTTATTTTACAAGAAATAAAATTCAAATCAGATCCATTAAAATTTATTTCAGACTAACTTGGGAAAGTATAAACAAGCCCAACAATTAGTAACCACAAGCTGTAATCTTTTATTATTCTTTAGTTAGCAGTTAAGTTGTAGTAAAGCAGCATTTATGGAAAAAGAAGGAGAACAACAAAATCTAAAATATTTTGCATTTTGTTGTTTTTACTTACAACTGATCATAATATTTTCTTACCATAGCAAGTTTTGGGCAAGTATGATACCCTAGCCTGATTTGCACTGATGGAAACTCGAAAAGACTGAGACCAGTTGCATATAGAATATTGAAAATAATTATTACAGTAATATTATATTAAAGTATATTAGAAATAGTCTGTAGGGATTCTAAGTATACTGCATATAAATGGAATTATGTGGACATTCTCTGTCATGCTTTCGGATTTTTTTTAATGAAAGTCTGTTTCTTACACTTAGATTTTCCAATTAATTGCTGATGATGATCTGGAAATGCACTCACTGAAACTCAGGCTCTCATGCATGTATTATGCCATTTCAACTAAAAAAGCAAAAAATCAATTCAGTTGTTTGTGCTGCAATTGACTGAATAGTAATTGAGACATAGGATATGGAAAGGTCAAAAAGAGAAACATATCCAGAAAACTTATTTGAAAATTATTTTCACAGGTTTTTAATTAAAATTTGGTTAATAATTAAGCTATACCTTCTGTTTAATACTTTAAATATTTTTGCACAGCCTGTGCATATCTTTGCATTTACTTTAAAATTACTGTATCTTTTGCGTACAATGCTGCTTTGAAAAATCTAATTCAGTTCTTAGATGGCAGCTACCAGAAAAGGTACATCTTGCAAGGAATAAAGCGATGGTCTCTATCAAGTATTAATCTATGGTTGCAATGAACGCAAATATTTTGGTAAACAAGCAATTTCATTTGCTTCTAGCAGCCAGGCAATATGTAGCAGGCAGTTGGGTGAACTGGGGAGGAGGTTTCCCTTGTCACTCAGTTCAGAGCCTGCATGGATGGCCTGCACTGCCCTGTGGGAAAGCACCTCCTGACCAAAGTGGGTACTGAGGCTCTCTGAGCACCCAAGGACCAATGCTGGTACACCTCTGCTTCCACCTCCCTTGTTTTCTGTGCTTCTGACACTTGCAGGGAGATTTCTGGGAGATTTTTCTGCTTCAACTTAAAGCCTGACAGCCTGCGACCACATCTTCCAAGTCCCCAAAGGCCTCTGCTCTGCTTCAGGCTAGGGGACAGTTGCCCAGGACAGTAAGGAACCTATACCACCCCACTGCCCTCCCTCCCTGCAGCACAGACATCCACACCCAACCAGAGGAAGGCACCATTTCCCTAGCCTGGACCACCACTCTGTGCTTGCTGCAGCCCTCACTTGCCTTCTTCAAATGTCATCCTTCCACTTGGTCCTTTCCTACACTAGAACATACTAATGGAAGAGGCTTTTTTTCTTCCCATTCATCTCCCTGGGGGCTTTCTCTTGCCAGGTCGCAGCAACATGGAGGAGCCAATCTAAGATCTGAAACTGGGCTTCTCCACAGCCAGTTGTAGCTTGCTGCACCTCTCCATTATGTTGATGCCCAAGGTCTTGCAGTATGGGCCTTATTTATCTACACGACTTGAACAGAGAGGGTTGCTGCTGGTCTGATTCGGCTGCAGTAACTGATGTGGTTTTGGAGGGACACCAGTTGTACCATTCCCCCGGGGAATGAGGGCTGACTGGGTCCTAGCTTGCTCTGGCACTTAGGCTCACGAGACACTCATTTCCTCAAAGAGGATAATGCTACTATTGAAAGGATAGGAAGGTGGGAAGAGAAAAGATAAATAGAAAATGAAATAGGAACAGAACACATGTATTAGTCAGCCTTTTCAATGCATAATAGAAATCATTTATATGAGATTAAATTCAACCCTTATGTAAGTAAAAGAAAGATACTGTACTTGCTTTCTGTAAGAGAATTTTATCTCTAAGCAGCTTTGCACAAATGTTGACATCTCCAAACCTATTTCTCCTACAATTTCTTTTAATAATCTGGTGGCTCCTTCCTACATGCTAGTTCACTTTCATTTTGAAATCACCAGTTGTTGACTTGTTTCCTTTCTATAGCTGTTTTGTTTTATTGTCTTGCCCTTCAACTGCACTTCCTTAGCACTTTTTATGATATTTGCTCCAATATAGAGAGCTTCAACACTGTGTTTGGTATTACACCTTGTAAAAATAACAGACAAAATAAGGTACATTATTATTAATTTGTTGGCAGACTTTTTAAAGTTTGTACTGTTGAGGATTAAAATGGGCACTGACATGAATGTAAAGGGTTAAAGTGGAAAAGATAAAACAATTACAGTTTATCATGTTGAAACAAGTCTTTCTTCACTATTTGAAGTGAAATGGTGAAATGTATAATGAAATATGTTCGTACACACTTAATGTCTTCATAAGAATTTGGGAAATCTCTCCACCCCTTTGTTCCCTTAGTCTAAATGCTCATAGATTTTCCAGGCTTTCATGAATCCAGGCTCTTACTCCTCCTTATCCCCCCAATTTTTTCTCTATTTCTATATTTTTCATGTTTTATATACCTGAAAGCTTGTGCTAGCTTCCCTTTTCTGTTTAGTCTTTTATAAATGATTATACAAATTCCAGGGAAAAAGTTGTCTAAGAAAAAAGAATATTGAAACACTATTTAACCTTATTATCACACTTAGGTGAAGCAGTACCCCTTGTTTCCCCATTCCTGTGTATAGGTGACTCACTTCCTAAGAGAGACACTGTCTCTTTGGTACCTTTTACTTTTGCATGCACTAATGTGCATTCCTATTCACACGTAATTTCACACTTGGTTTTCTGTACTCTCATGATCCAGAGGTCAGTGTGTTATAAACCACTCCCTAAAAAGTGACAGAAGAGTAAAGGCTCAGATAAATTTTTAATCTAGAAAAGGACAAGAATAAGAACAGATCTAATGAATTTTATATACATGAAAGGTAGTTGCACTGAGGAATGGAGGAGCTCTTTTCTTTTACTATAGTGAACAGGACAAGAAATAGTGTGTTTAACTTTGCAGCAGTGGTGCTTAGAAATACCTTTCTTGTAGTTACAGTTGTGAGACTTCGGAATAAATTGCCTTTTAAAAGCATGGAGTCTCCAGAAAGGAGACTTGTAAGCACTGGTTAGAAAGCCATTTCCCAGAACTAGCATTTGTGTGATTGATCCTGCTGTGAGACAGAGGTTGATTGGCTCCTTTTCGGCCCTGTTTTTTGTCATTCTTCAGCATTTTATTGCAAACAAGTAAACTCGTGGGCTAAAAGAAGCAATGTCATGTATGAGCAGTGACATGCAACAAAATACAGTGTTTACATCAGCAGCTGCTAAAGGAAACCTTGTTGGATTTATTCCTATCTAGGAACAAAGATGAGGTACTATGAGAGACAGGCAAAAGAAATGTCCAAAGGGTCAGAAGAAGAGATAAAGGGAGGATCAGTGATACCAGATTAATTACATAAATCGATGACCATATAAATCAAGAACAGTATGTTTATTATGTGTGAGTTTGCTGTGCTTAATATGTTAGATCTCCAGAGCCACATTTTCATGGAGTGGGTGAACTATATCACCTCTTCCTTAGACATATCCTGCTGTATTCTGCTGTTGGTAGGAGGTTAAATGACTTTCATTTACTAAGTGTCCTGGGTTCAGCAGTAGCAGTCAGTTTTCTCCTTCTTAGTAGCTGGTGCAGTGCTGTGTTTTTGACTTTCGGCCTGGGAGCAGAGCTGATAACACCAATGTTTTTAGTCGTTGCTCAGTAATGTTTACTCTGACCAAGGACTTTGTGAGTCTCATGCTGCAATAACTATATTGATATTAACTTGTGCAGCATCATGAGATCAAGAGAAACATCTTGGATCTATTATAGCATACGTGCAATTCAGGCCCTGAAGGACACATGCAAAGCAGTGAGGTTGGGTGGAGGGCAGTGTTCTGCTTGACTGTAGGCAGCATCAGAAACTGCTTCTGCAAAGCCGTTGGCAGGTGTCCCGGGTTTAGTAGTAGCAGTCATTTCTTCTTCTTAGTAGCTGGTGCAGCGCTGTGGTTTTGACTTTCAGCCTGGGAACAGAGCTGATAACACTGATGTTTGGTCTGAGGAAGGACTTTGTGAGTCTCGTCCTCTTCCAGGGAGGAGGGGAAGCCGGGAGGAAGCAGAGACAGGACACCTGACCCAAACTAGCCAAAGAGGTATTCCATACCACAGCATGTCAGGCCCAGGATATAGCTGAGTTACCTGGAAGGGCTAGCTCACTGTTGGGTGGGGGCGAGGTATCGGTCGACGGGTCGCGAGGTGTTGTATTCTCTTCCCTTGTTATTTCCCTTATCATTATTATTATTGGTGATAGCAGTAGTGATTTGTGTTATACCTTAGTTTTTAAACTGTTCTCATCTCAACCCGTGGGAGTTACATTCTTTTGATTCTCCTCCCCGTCCCTCTGGGAGGGCGGGGAGGGAGTAGAAGCTGCGTGGCTGACTTGCCAACAGGGCTTAAACCACAACACTAAGTCAATACCAAAGTTCCCATATGACTCTGTATGCTGTACTTTCGGGATCAGGAATATCCAGTATGTGCTTTTATCAATAGACATATTGGATGAACTGAATAGGTTGTGCAATCTGTTTCATCTAGCAGCCCTGCTAACCTCATCTAATGATCTTTCCTGAGCTTTGCATATATGTGAAGCATCTGGCATTGCTAAGAAAATGACGCTAAATGGTAGATCTTTGTTGGTAAAGCATGAAAGCAGAGTGTAGTGGGGATAAGGTACTGTCAGAAAAAAATTAATCTTTTGCTTAAGATAACCTGTCCGTTTGCACAAAGACCTCGTGTTTGCCATTTAGATAGTGCACACAAGATATAGGTTGGAGTCTTTCAAGGGCAGAATTAGATAATTCTGTTCATATGACTGCAAGCAAAGGCAATCCTCAGGGCCTTGACCTTTAAGTTGTCCTATCACTACAACAGAATAAAGAGCTGATCTAGCTCATGTCTTTGACAGTAATCACGCGTGAGCAGCTTGGCCAAGACCTGATATTGCACTTACTGCCAGGTCACAGGGAGAGAAATCCTGAGGTCTTTTCATTTTTTATGCCTTACCTGTGCAATGGAAAGAAAGCTTAGTCAGTGCTGAACAAATGCCATAATCCGACTGAGGATTTATCCAAAACAAAAGCACAAGAAAAATGTCTTGATTCAGTCACTGTGGTGGTCTTGAGATTTTTTTCAGGCTGTAACGCCACAGAAGTAATTGGAAGACCTGACACAGATTGCAGTGGTCAGGTCCTGTTCAGGGTCCATCCACCTGGCAACCTTGCAGAAGTTCCCAACGCAGCCATCAGTTGAGGCACTTTAGGAGGAGCCCCTTTGAGCCAGCTGCAGGCTACATGGCATCATTGCTGCTTCTCTCCTATGAGGAACTTAAATACAACATTGGTTAAAGCAATGACAAGGTTATGTCAGAGCTTCATTTTGCAGTCTCTGGCAAAGACATCCAGGCCATTCCTCTGGATGGTGGCTCTGGCTTACTGTTGTACCCTTACAGCCAGAGAAGTGTCTGCTCTGTCTGACGGGCAACATGAAAAAGAGGTCAGAAATAAGTAGTAAATTTGCCTTGTTATTGCAGGGACAGAGCTTAAGTGGCTGAAGCTTCAAATGGAAAATCACTTTGAACCCATGAGTTGACATAGCTATGAGAGTTCCTTGTTATTTTGACGGCATCTTTGCAGTGTGCCTGGAGAACCCGGAGGGTTAACTTAGCTTCACTTTTCAGAAGGAAGCTGCATCACTCTTGTTACTTGCCTCTCACCATGGTGGGGTGTTTCCTATGCCCCCCTAGCCTAGGTACCCCCTGCAGGGCAGCTGCGGGACAGATGCCCTTTGGGGCTGCAGTGGTGCTCGCCTGAGCTCTCCCAGTGCCGCACAGGGTGGGGGCAGTAAGCCACATCCTCTCCCTGCTGCATTAATTGGGGCTTTTTCCTTTTCCTTGCAAAGCTTCCCTGCAGGGCAGCTGAGGGCATCCTAGGGAGGGTGAGGGAGCCCTGAGGGGAAGAGGATGGTAGGAGAGACCATCCCCTCTCTCTGATGCTGTTGCTGATGCTATGCTGGAGCCCTCATAGATGTGGCTCCCCAGAGTTAGTTGCTCAGCAACCAGAATCAATTAATATGCTTTGCAGAAAGTGCAGGGGAAGCCCAAGCTGCTGTCAGTGAGAAGGCAGGAGGCTGAGGGTGACTCAGGATCCCACTCCCTTCTGTCACCCATTTGGTCCCACCCCATCCTTTCCAAACTCATCATTAGCCACTGTTCTTTATCTCTTTCTTCCCTACGATGACTTAGTGTATGTGTCCCCAAATTCTTCAGGCAAAGTATCTTCTTGGTCAAGAACTTTCTTGCTTTCAGGGTTTTGGTTTTAGATCTAATTTGTGTTTTGGGGTTATTTGTCAATCTTTCTTCAACACTTTTCTAGAAATTCGAATATTCATGTTCTTCGGGAAGGGAAAGAGCTGATGTTTTTATCGGATTGTTTTAAAGATTCCTCAGGATAAGAAGGGTTGTTTGGCAGTGCACAGCTGAGCAGCAGTAATGAAAATGCATCATGTACAAATTGGGAAAGTTTTTGCTTCTTCTTTTATTACAAGTAATTAGCACTGCATATATGAGACCAAAGAGGTAGTACTGATCATTGTTGAACACATGGACAGTAGAATAAATGAGGGGTTGTCGTTTTGTTTTCTTCTCCTTTTCTGCATAGTAACTTCAGGGCTTCAGTAAGGTATTATTTTCTTCTTTTCTTTCTTTGATTTTCTTTGGAGTCCCTCTGATGACACCACGAATCTGGGAATGAAGAACTTCTTAGAGCTGATTGGAAATGGCATTGCGGAGCTGAGACTTAACTGGAGGAAATATATGTCCTGAAGAAGAAAAATATAATGCACTGTAAGGATCTGACTTCTGGTGAAAAATTCAAGCCTAGAGAAAACTTGTCTGCTTTGTTAGGAAGAATGGGTTGGACAATTTTCTTCAATTCCAAAGGATATCTGAATGCCATGCTGAGCTTAATCTCTGCAGCATGCTCTGTGCTTCTCATCTCTTCCTGATGCACTGCATGGTAAGGCCTTTTTCCTTCCTTTTAATAATAACAACCACCATATTTCTGTTACAGTGAGAGGTAAAAATAAAAGCAATAATCAACTGAATATTAAAAAAAATAAATATGGAAAGTTAGCAAAAGAATTTCTGTTTGTATGGTCGTTTCCAGGAGCAAGTATCCTGATTACTGCAGCAGCATTGTAAGATCATTTCTGTCTTTCTTCCTTGCTGTGTGACAGTGTGTGTGTGTATATATGTTTGTGCACACCTGTGCTGTCATTTGCACTTGGAGTGGAACATTAGTAGCTGTATTGGACATATTTCCATGCTAAAAAGGGTGCTTAAGGATTTGCTTTGACATTTTTCTCTTTTTTTTTCCTCCCTCCATTTCCCTCCTCCTGCCTCCTCTTTCTCTTCTTCTGTTTGTCTCTCTGGGGTCTCTGCACCTCAGTCATGTACTGACCACTAGAAGGCGAAAACAGAAGGTAAAAGAAATCCAGTGCCAATGTAAGAATAGTTCTGAATAAGTATTATCTGAGTAGATAAAAGCTGCAGGAGAGATTAGTATGTCTGCAAGATCTGCAGGTACAAAAGATTTACTTTGTTTTGTTTCCCATGGGAAATAAATATCAAATGCAGATTTGGATGCTGTGTTTTAGATACAGTGCGAGGCAGATCCTTCTGCACATGTCAGAAAGCCAAAAAATGACCACTGTGAATTATGACAATGTTACTCGTGATGACCCAAGTAATAAAATAAGCAAACCTAGTATGAGATGTCCTCATATCAAATAATTTTTGTCTTGTATTAGCAGGGTGTTGAGAATTATTATAAATTACTTCAGTGGATGTTGCGAGATATTTTTCATTAACAGCTGTAGTGTACTTACATCTTCCTGGATGAAAGGTGCTGGGGGAGTACAAGGTGATGTTATTAAGTAACTACCCAACTTACCAAAATTTTGGGTCATTATCAGCAAATTGCCAAGCAGATCAGGAATTATATAGCGAGTGTACTGAGACAGGAGAACAGATTAGTTTTCCAGAAAGCCTAGTTTTCTTGGATCTCTGTTTCAGAAATTAGAGTAGAACTAAAAGATGAAAGAATGGTGATGTGAAATGTATGTATTTCTTATACATTCTGGTTGTTCACTGAGTGTGGAAGAGGGAAAGTTGAGTGCCTCTTGAGAAGCAAACTCTGATAAGGGCCTCCCCCCACTCTGAGGGTAATCCCTCACAAATCCCGCTGCTTTTGGGGTTAGAAACAGACCAGGAACGGGTTTGTGTGATAGTTGTCACCGGCTGTCCTGCTGGGTATGGAGGTTATGGGTTCCTGGCAGCAGGTTTTGAGGGGGAGAGGGAAGCAGAGAGCCAAAGCAGAAAGGTCAGGCCAGGCCAGGCCATACCAGGACTCGTGAGCAAGCATCAGAGCTTAAATTCTACCCAAATAATGGAATTTTGTGGTAGTACCCAATACATCTCCTCCTTGTACGATGGACTCCGTAAGAGAGATTTTAGAGAAAGAATAGTAATAAAGCTTTTTCAGATCACTGCTGGAAGAAGAGACAATACAAACACATTCAGGTAGCGTGACAATTTTTCAATAGGTTTCAAAGGAAACACCCTTGATATCAGGAGTTCAAAGTATGCATGCATGTGCATTGAGGTAGATTTTTTCATGTGTTTTACCACCTAAAAATTTGGCTACTATAAAAACCAGTAAGGAAAACTGAGAAAGGACAACAGAACCCATAAAGGTTATCGAAGTAGTCCCCTCAGCTCTTTATTTGAACAAGGACTGCACCTTAAGTTCAAGTTTCCCAGTTGAAATCTCTCCTCACATCAGCAGTTCTATTCCAATGGGACAACTTGTACAAGTGTCACGGTTTAATGCTAGCCAGCAACTAGGCCCCACACAGCCATTTGCTCACCCTGCCCCAGTGGGAGGAGGGAGAGAATCAGAAGAGTAAAAGTGAGAAAACTCCTGGGTTGAGATAAAGGCAGTTTAATAGGTAAAGCAAGAGCTATGTGTGCAAGCAAAGCAAAACAAGGAATTCATTTACTTTCCATGGGCAGGCAGGTGTTCAGTCATCTCCAGGAAAGCAGGACTCCATCATGCATAATGGTTACTTGGGAAGAGAAATGCCACCATTCTGAACATTCACCCCTTCCTTCTTCTTCCTCCAGCTTTTCATGCTGAGTACAACTTTACATGGCATGGAATATCCCTTGGGTCAGTCGGGGTCAGCTATCCCAGCTGTGTCCCCTCCTAACTTCTTGTGCACTCCCAGCCTGCTCGCTGGTGGGGTGCTGTGAGACGAAGAAAAGGCCTTGACTCCGTAAGCACTGCTCTGCAGAAAGGAAAAGGTCTCTGCATTATCAAGACTGTTTTCAACACAAATGCAAAACATAGCCTTTACTAGCTACAATGAAGAAAGTTAACTCTGACCCAGCCAAACCCAGCACATTCTCCTCCCCTTATTTCATGCCATTTATGTCACGTTTAGATCTCACGCTATCTGGCACATTCTCTTTAACCACTGCCACCCTTCCCATCCTTTTATATAATACGCAGGTACAATTTCCTTAGTCTATGGACCACACTTGTAAAAAGTCCTTAAAATGTCCACAAAATGTCCCTTGAGTTAATTTAGTCCATGACTTGGGCTTCATCTGTTGGTCACATAGGACAGAAGAAGTCAAAACCACCACAATGAGTAAGAACTACTCATGTGGATAAATTATGAAAGGTTTTATAAGATCAAGCTCTTTGATTTTTATGGCAACAGATTTATTAGGCTTCAGGCATAATTTGTATTTCCCTTCAAAACAAAATCAGTTTTTCTTTACCCATGTGAATCCTTTTGCCTTGTAATTAGGACAAGAAAAATAGGTTAATTACATTCTTAAAGATCATGCAACTGTACAGATACATTGTTAGTGAAGAATTATCAGAGTATGCAGAAATTTACTTTAATTAGTGGTCTCCAAATCCAAGAAGTGTACTCTTATTGGAATCATTCATTGCCTTATTTATTTTTGCGACAGTATTAGCATTGCTAATAGGTATTTTCAATTCTTCTGGCAACTAAAAAATAATAAATAGTTACTTTATCACTGATGTTATAAAAGTACTCACTATTATAAGGTTCAAGGATACTTACCAAACTGTCTACTATATTAGATATTCGTTTTATAGTTAATACATGCTGTTTAGCTCTTTGCTTGACCCAGGAACATTTTTACCTTTAGGGTTTAGAAACACAGTATGAAGTCATAATTATAGTAAGCTTCCTGCAGAATATGGGTATATATTGAAATAGGAAGCATAAAATCATCTAATTTTCTTCTTCTGTGCAATTTTTTGTGCTTATAGATGTCTGTACTGTTGATAAATATTACATAAAAAGTAATGTTTCCTTTGTTATAGTTTATAAAGAACAGTTATTTTTTAAAATAGATAGGATTTTGCACGTATAGCAAACTTTAAAATGCATCCAGTACATTAATGCAGCAATAGGTTTTTTTCTTTCTCTTCTCTATAATGATAGCAACATATACATAGGAAGAATAGTGGATTATTTTCCAAAGAGTGTGTGATGTTGAGAGAGAAGATTTTGCATGATACAGGATGTTCATTGTAACAGATATTTCTGTCAATGATTTATTGTAACTTAGAACTTTTTCTTCAGTGAGATTTTTAATCATTTAAACATTTGCACAACAGCTGTATTTGACTTGCTCTGTCAATTCTAAAGCAAGTAAAATTAGTAATTTCCTTTGCTTTTAAGATACTATTCAGAGAAGGTCTGATGCTGAAAACACATGTATTTCATTTCAGTCCATTGAACTGTTTCTTTAGATAAACTATGTGAGATAGATCTTGAACCATCTGCATTATCAAGGAAATGATACTGAACAGTGGAAATACATTCCACGCTTGCATCAACTATTTCTGGTAAAGAAAAATGTAGTTGAATAATACAACACATAAGCACAACACATTACTGTACTTGGAATGCCTCAAACTATCTTGATTCAAGATCCAGCAAAAATTTTGAAAAGCTTGCAAAATCCCAACACAAACCAAATGAGTCTTAAGCTTTTGTTGTTTAAACATAAATAGACACAGAAAGAATATTTATCTGACAGAAAATTTCAGTAGATCGGCATCTGTGCTTTTCTTACATCAGGCTGAAAAAACTGAAAAGGCATAATGTTTTTCAAAAATGAAAAGCTCTGCAAATCCATATGTATGGAAATACTGATTTCAAAATGACATGCCATTTCATGTTAACATTTTTAAATTTTCACTTGTCACAAGAAATTGTACTTATACCTGTGTATCTGTTTTTCTCCGTGAAAATTTGCAACACTGATTTTGTTGGGGTTTTATTATAGAATCATGGAATCATAGAATAGTTAGGGTTGGAAAGGACCTTAAGATCATCTAGTTCCAACCCCCCTGCCATGGGCAGGGACATCTCACACTAAACCATGCCACGCAAGGCCTCATCCAACCTGGCCTTGAACACCGCCAAGGATGGAGCATCCACAACTTCCTTGGGCAACCCATTCCAGTGCCTCACCACCCTCACAGTAAAGAATTTCTTCCTTATATCCAATCTAAACTTCCCCTGTTTAAGTTTGAACCCGTTACCCCTTGTTCTGTCACTACAGCCCCTGATGAATAGCCTACCACCAGCATCCTTGTAGGCCCCCTTCAGATACTGGAAGGCTGCTATGAGGTCTCCACACAGCCTTCTCTTCTCCAGGCTGAACAGCCCCAACTTTCTCAGCCTGTCTCCATACGGGAGGTGCTCCAGTCCCCTGATCATCCTCGTGGCCCTCCTCTGGACTTGTTCCAACAGTTCCATGTCCCTTTTATGTTGAGGACACCAGAACTGCACACAATACTCCAAGTGAGGTCTCACGAGAGCAGAGTAGAGGGGCAGGATCACCTCCTTCGACCTGCTGGTCACGCTCCTCTTGATGCAGCCCAGGATACAGTTGGCTTTCTGGGCTGCGAGCACACACTGAAGCCGGCTCATGTTCATTTTCTCATCGACCAACACCCTCAACTCCTTCTCTGCAGGGCTGCTCTCAATCTCTTCTCTGCCCAACCTGTAGCTGTGCCTGGGATTGCTCTGACCCAGGTGTAGGACCTTGCACTTGGCATGGTTAAACTTCGTAAGGTTGGCATCAGCCCACCTCACAAGCATGTCCAGGTCCCTCTGGATGGCATTCCTTCCCTCCAGGGTATCAACCGAACCACACAGCTTGGTGTCATCGGCAAACTTGCTGAGGGCGCAAGTTTGTTGTTACAGGGAAATATTTTTTTGTATATATTTTAACTACATCTGTTCTAGCTCCCGCAATATTTATTGGCTTTCATAGGTCAGTCTTTAATTAGAAGCTCTCTAAAGGGTCATCTTTAGCAAAACGTATTGTATAGCCTTGTATTACTGGTACTGAACAGCAGTTCTTACCAGGTCTATGGTAGACATCAGCTCTGATTGTCATTCTGTCCTTTAATTCTTCTTTATGTTCAATAAAAAGCAGGCTTCTATTCTGCTGACTGCTTTACAGATACTAGAAGTACTTCCTACAACAAAAACCTTGAAGAGGCCTTCAAAAGCCATGTGGGCAAGGAATAGCACTAACTGAGTATTAATATCCTTATTAAATAGATAAGGACCTGAGGAACAAAGAAACTGCCCAAAGCTATACTGGCAAAGAAAGAGATCAGAATCGAACCCCAATGTCCTTATTCTTAGTTCATCATTGCCCCTGCAAAGTTGCTTTTAATTTTGCAGTTGTTTTTGGTTTTTTTTTTTTTTATTTTTTTATTAATGATTTGCATTTGGACTTTTAAGTCAACACTAGTTGAAATATCATGTGTAAAAGGAAATTCCTGGTGCAGTTGTCCTAAAAATTCTTTTTTCTCTTTGTTGAGCCATTCTGTTTGAATGTAACCATTAATTTTGCAATTGCTTTACTACACAGGGGAAGTATATGTTAGATGAAACACAAAATGACTAAACAGAAATATTCTAATCACGCCATACAGGTTCTGTGGGATGTACAAGTGTATCTGTTTACGCTGACAGGGTTTAGGCATAGCTGTGGGGCTATGTAAGTGTTTTGAGAGCTCTTGGTAAAATAATCAAATTGCAGCACAGAAAAAGATCCAATTGAAACAAGAAGGCTGATGATTTGTTATCTAGAAGTCATTATGAATCCAGCACTTGTGGGCAAAAAGATGACACAAAGAATATGGTACCTAACAGCTATTCTTATTATCCCCGATATGCCTCCTCTGTCCAAGGCAGTCTTTCAGCTTTTGATCCTCTCTGTGAAAGAGGAAAAGATGTTTTGTACAAAAACTACTTAGCTGCTAAAATTACATCTGAAGTTGGGGAAAAAATATCTGTCTTGGCATCTTAATACAAACCCAGGGAAATCTTGTACATGTTGCGAACAGAAAAAAGCTTTTTGCAAATGTGCTAGAGTTTTGGACTGAGTTCTGCAGCAGAATATCCCAGAAACTTAAAGGGTATCTGCCTCACTCTGGTCTGCTTCTACAGCTCCCGGTGTGGCACACCTCTGGAAGGTTCTTGCCTGATTCCCTAATGACATATTAGTGTAGAAGAGTATAAAGTCCTATTGAAAGCAGTGCGTCCACTGGAAACCTCATCTCATTTGCGTTTTATTCCTCAGAAATGTTAAGAAGAGAATTTAAAATGCACCATACTGCATCAAGTACATTCTCTTATTTTTCCTGACATAAACTTTTCACTGGCTTATAATGGAAAAGGGTTAGAAAGGAGTGCTTTAGTCGATATATACTCCATTATATTAATCAATTACATAATTAGATTCAAAGTACTGTTCACCAAAGCACAGAACTCAGGGCAGCCAGGAAGATCCCCTGCACTGTATTTTCATCTGCAGTGATGATGCACAGGGTCTTCCCCAGCCTGCCTCAGCCCTCCATCCTAAACTAGACCTGTAAAAATCATAAAAGAGGTTCTGAAAGGCTTTTACAGTTAAGCTGGCAATTTTTCCATGGAAACTTGGATGTTAGAATACATAAAAGTGTTTAAGTTCGAACACATGCTGGTGTTTAAGAACTTAATATATCATGTGGCCCCCAGTTCTTTTTTAAATAAGCAGGGCTAAGGAATTCAAACACCTTTGAGGACCTGAGCATGGGGTTTATAATATTTGTATATTTTCTGCAACACAAATCGATCAGAAAAGTAAATCTGATGATTATAGTAGGATAATTATTGAACTTTGACAGGTAAGGAGGTTTTTAGTTGGCTAAGAAACACTGAGCAACCACTGTAATCCATGAACATGAATAAAGAATTTCATACAAAGTAAGAGCCTCCAAAACAAAAAGCCTGGAGAAAAGTTGATGAGCCAAAGAACTCAGTAAGCTTTGATGAAAAAATGGGTAAAAGATGTCTGGTACATCTCTATATGAGAAAACAGAGTGGAGGAATGCCTGTTCCAGTTGTCAGCCAAGCTAGACAGAAAGGACTGGTGTGAGTAGAAAACAATGTAGCGTCTGAGAATATAAATTGTACCTTAATAGTTTGTTACTCTTTTAATGAGGATATTAATGCAGTACCTATACTTGACTTCTGAAAATTTGGGACTTGTCACTTTATGCATATGTCGTTAGATACTGAAAAGTATCACTTTCTCCTCCATGTGCAACCATGATGTGTTTGATGAAAAAACTGAAACTTGACTTTGACACATCCCAGACCCTAACAAAACTGTCTCTAAAGTGAGATGTTGCTGACCTATGTTAGGAGTACCAGAAACTTTCCTTTAAGGAAAGTCTGATGCTTGAAAACAAAACCATTGAGCTTTTTGGATGAGAAAGCAGATGGCAAAATTGCTTATCAAGACCTGTGACTTATGTGTTGTTGGAATTTTTTACTTTGTGCCTAAACCAAGAACTGGTTGAAAGGTTTTTGTTTATATATTCACAGGAAATGTAACTTTTCACTGAATATAGAAATCATACAAAATATTTAGCAGGAGAAGGTAGGATTTTGGAGGGGTTTTTAAAGCATTCTTGAAAGCGGCTCTTAATGGATGAACACAATGGCCCTCAGGACAATATTGTTCCTGTACTGCTGAACATTGTATTTGTTCTCTATCTGTATTAATAAAAGCTAGAAACTAAAGATTTCCTTAGGAAGACTAATCCATTTCACTGACATCATAGCTATGTGGTTTGAGTTCCTGTGGTTTTGTTCCATAGCAAACACTTTACATTGCACTAAAATGCTCTGGAGCTTGGCACAGCTGAATGCGTTCTCAGAAAGCTGCACTCAGTATAAAGGGAACAGCATCTCTGAAATTACTGTCAGAGTGTTTCAATGTGTCATGTCACTGGGAACATCCTGAGTGTTCAATGTGATTTACCTTATAATATGGTTTTAATATCACTAGCGTATCAGAGCAGACTGAGGAAGGGTTGCTCTGTTACTTCTGCTCCTAATTGCTGTCCCTCAAATTCTGCATATGTTTGTGTGCTTTTTAGTGGAATTGTAAGTGATCACTGGTATCTTTGGGTCTAGTTGCGTCCCCACCCGGAAAACCATGCTATGGATATGCGGAAGGGCCCAGGAACTATCTGCTCCAGTCATTCATGCTCAGCACAAAATAATTCCAGTCTTCCTCGCTGAATTTTAGTAATCTAGTAAAAGAACACAAGTCACATCTGCAATGTTTCACAAGAGAGGATAGATCAAAAGAATCACTAAAGCCTTAAACTCCTTTTTCAGAGGGAAAAAACAAAAACAAAAACAAAAACAAACAAACAAAAAAAAAGCCATTAAGTAGACCATGCCTAATATTACACAGAGAATCCTACAATAGTTTTGCTTATTGTGTCTCCAAATTAATTTGTGATCTCTAGTCTAGCTTCCAGTAGATTTATTGAATGCATGAAGAAGACACACCAAATGGGCATCACAGGGATTTTAACATCAGTAACACTAGTGCTCCCTACCTCACAACCTGTTCCTACCCACACCCCTTCTGATCCTCACATGGAGGTTCAGCATCCCTTTGCAGAAGTCAGGTCATGCATGAAGAGAGAAACAATCTTTTTGGATCCCTGTAGGTGAAGCACAGTAGTACAGTGTGATTATGATGCAGACAGACAGGATCAGTAAGCTATTTCCTTCATAAAACTGAGGAGACCTTCCTGATATCAGTTCTTTGTGGATAAATCCCAAATATCTTTACCAAATTACAACATGTGAATTACTATATCTCTTAAGAATCAGGTGGCATGTCCTCCTTGCCCACACATCTCTAGCAGATACCTGCACAGACACATCTTCACCTAACACTTTTGTGTCTGTCCTAGTCCATGTGGACACACATCATTAATCCATAGGACAGCATATCTGGGTACATCCATCCACTGTATGAGTGTATGAATCTCTCACCCCTTTGTTGCGTGCCCCTCCATCACAGATCCTCCTTGCTCCTCAGTGCAAAACCAAAGCCTTTGGTTCAGGACTCAGCTTTCATCCATGTTTAGTATACGGTGACTGCTACTGCTTTTAGAAACAAGTCCCACTGAAATGAGCTGAGATCCATCTGCGGGTCCTGAAGGAGCTGGCGAATGAAGTTGCTAAGCCACTGGCCATCATATTTGAAAAATCATGGCAGTCAGGTGAAGTTCCCAACGACTGGAAAAAGGGAAATATAACCCCCATTTTTAAGAAGGGAAAAATGGATGACCCAGGGAATTACAGACCAGTCAGTCTCACCTCTGTGCCTGGCAAAATCTTGGAGAAGATTCTCCTGGAAGGCATGCTAAGGCACATGAAAAACAAGGAGGTGGTTGGTGACAGCCAGCATGGCTTCACTAAGGGGAAATCCTGCTTGACCAATTCTATGATGGGGCTACGGAACTGATGGACAGGGGCAGAGCAGTTGATGTCATCTACCTGGACTTGTGCAAAGTGTTTGACACTGTCCCACACGACATCCTTGTCTCTAAATTGGAGAGACATCAATTTGATGGGTGGACCACTCGGTGGATAAAGAACTGGCTGGATGGCCACACACAAAGAGTTGTGGTCAATGGCTCCATGTCCGGCTGGAGACCAGTAATGAGGGGTGTCCCTCAGGGACTGATGTTGGGACCGGTCTTGTTCAACATCTTTGTCGGTGACATGGACAGTGGGATTGAGTGCGCCCTCAGCAAGTTTGCCGATGACACCAAGCTGTGTGGTTCGGTTGATACACCGGAGGGAAGGGATGCCATCCAGAGGGACCTGGACATGCTTGTGAGGTGGGCTGATGCCAACCTTATGAAGTTTAACCATGCCAAGTGCAAGGTCCTAGACCTGGGTTGGATCAATCCCAGGCACAGATACAGGTTGGGCAAAGAAGAGATTGAGAGCAGCCCTGCAGAGAAGGAGTTGAGGGTGTTGGTCGATGAGAAAATGAACATGAGCCGGCTTCAGTGTGCGCTCGCAGCCCAGAAAGCCAACTGTATCCTGGGCTGCATCAAAAGGAGTGTGACCAGCAGGTCGAAGGAGGTGATCCTGCCCCTCTACTCTGCTCTCGTGAGACCTCACTTGGAGTATTGTGTGCAGTTCTGGTGTCCTCAACATAAAAAGGACATGGAACTGTTGGAACAAGTCCACAGGAGGGCCACGAGGATGATCAGGGGACTGGAGCACCTCCTGAATGAAGACAGGCTGAGAAAGTTGGGGCTGTTCAGCCTGGAGAGGAGAAGGCTGTGTGGAGACCTCATAGCAGCCTTCCAGTATCTGAAGGGGGCCTACAAGGATGCTGGGGAGGGACTATTCATCAAGGACTGTACTGACAGAACAAGGGGTAATGGGATATAAGCCATGCATTGTCTATGCTTTCAGATGATATTTGCTGATGTAGTTTGACTGTCTTAACCCTCTCAGGATTTAGCCCCACTTTTTCTAGCTTACTGATTGGGTGATACAGCACAAATATGTAAGGCTGCTGATTTTTCTCATAACGTATTCTCTTCCCTCGTTATTTCCTTTATCATTATTTATTATTGGTGGTAGCAGCAGTGATTTGTGTTATACCTTAGTTATTAAACTGTTCTTATCTCAACCCGTGGGAGTTGCATTCTTTCTGTTCTCCTCCCCGTCCCTCCAGGAGCGGGGGAAAGAAAGGGGAGGGGGGGAAGTAGACTGCGTGGTTCTGATTTACTGCCTGGGCTTAAACCACAACAGCAGGATTTGGCCCTGCTGCACCACAGGACCTGCAGGTCCTCACAACAGCTGGGAGGCTCAGCATGAGGCCCTCCGAGAACCCTACCTACGAGTGTGCTTGAAATTTGGGAGCCTTTTTGCCCTGTGCTTATCACATAGATTATTATCTATGCTATTATCAGTTATTGATATCAGGGCCTGACACTGGTATATACTGTACAAACAGTAAGAGAAGCAGTCTCTTCTAGAAAAATTCTAAGTGAATGCAACTTCCATAACTAACTCTGCAAGCACACAGAACAACAAGAGTGTCCAAAAGGTAGCTAGTTTCACTGGCTGCTTTACCATATACCTGGTCCCAGTTGTCAGCATTACTTGTGGATTTTTATGTTGATTTTTGGTATGAATGATTACTACATTCATTATCTTTAATGCTTTTTGCAGTGATGATCATTTGCCACTGATCTTTTCTCATGTCTCTGTAGGTGTATCTATATTTATCCTTAAATACCTAAGCTAGAAATCAATGCTGCAGCATGAGGCTGTTACTGCCACAAGATGTTACTAAATTAGAATAGGACAGCCAAAAGACAGGGACTTTCTGTGAATCTTCATTGTCACAAGGACCTCTTCTTTGAGGCTACTGAAGGTGATAACTCACTATGTGGGCCATTTTCAGAGACTAACACAGCAATATGGGGTCAGTACATATGCTAGCAATTTACGAGACAAAATTATGGAAAAATATTTTTTGTTTCTGTCACTATTGCTTTTCTGGGCTACTTTTGCTTTCAAAGCCTAATCCAGAACCTGGTGGACTCAGCAAGAATTGTGCCCCTGATTTCTTCCATAGCTGGATCACACCGTCAGCTGGTTTCATCACCACCACCAGTACAAGCTGCTGCAGTATAAAATATAAAGTGGCTTTGCGCTTTATTTCTTTAGCTGAAATTTTCTTTACATTCTTCTGCTTCAGACATTTATCTGTCACATACGTAGGGCTTCAGCAAATGTACAGGGCATATCTCTCTGTCTCTGCACAATGCCTTTGCATGCAGATCTCCACTGGTATTACCAGAGCTGCTTCACAGCTGAACTGACTAAACATATCTTGTTTAGTTTCACTCAAACAGTGTGTTTGTCAGCCACAAAACTCTGTGAAAATGATTGACAATGAAAGGACTGATTTCTTATTCTCCCTCATAAAAATAACTGTGTATCTCTATTTAGGGTGTTTATTTACACTTGTACTAAACAACCTGTGTAAATGTACCCAGCTGTCATAGATCTAGCCAGATTAAGCAACAGGCAGAGGGAAGACAGTGAGGTGTGGGCTTCAGGGTACATAGAATCATAGAATAGTTAGGGTTGGAAAGGACCTTAAGATCATCTAGTTCCAACCCCCCTGCCATGGGCAGGAACACCTCACACTAAACCATGCCACCCAAGACTCCGCCCAACCTGGCCTTGAACACCGCCAAGGATGGAGCATTCACAACTTGCCTGGACAACCCATTCCAGTGCCTCACCACCCTCACAGTAAAGAATTTCTTCCTTATATCCAATCTAAACTTCCCCTGTTTAAGTTTTAACCCATTACCCCTTGTCCTGTCACTACAGTCCCTGATGAAGAGTCCTTCCCCAGCATTCTTATAGGTTCCCTTCAGATACTGGAAGGCTGCTAGCAGGATTGTGGCTGCGGTTTCAGGTAGCTGTTCCTCTTATGGGGTGCAGGCCCTCATATTTTCCAGGAGACTTCTACTTCCAGCTGGCTATGTTGGAGCAACCTTGGGCACGGTTATGCGTGCAGCAGTCCTGTCTGCAGCAGAGATACAACTGATGTCAGTTATAAATGACTACAAATTGGAACAGGAGGATACTGTTGTTTGGGAGATTTTCAATACCTTGTTTACCGTGCTGTTAAAAAAATTGTGTAAACTTATAACAAAATAATGAAGACCAAACAGCTGTAAATCTTCCTTTGATGAGATGCCTGGTAATAACCTGGTGTTTACAGTTTTGACAGCAAAAAGACACAGAAAAAATGCAAATTAGCATTTACAAGAAGTCAGGAATGAGAAAACAGGAGGAAGGTCACAGACACTTGTGCTAGCAGAGGGATTATGGCTCTTAGGAGAGGGAAATGTGCCATCTATAAAGAGCAGACATTTTTGCAAATCCCTGCCTTCCTGCTTAGCAATTACCACCTGGCAACAGTGAGGGAAAGGCAGCCCATGTAGTGCTTTGACAGGGTGGAAATCCTGTGCTTTAACAAAATGTTTGGTAGCTCTGTACAGCAACCTCCCAGCAGCACATACTTGGGGAGAGAGTCCTCATGAACAGGGAGGAGGAGATACAGTTTCTCAGAGCCAGGATTGTTCATGCTAACCAGCTTCCCAACTGCAACAGGTGTCTTTGTGCTCCTGTAGGTGCCCCTCGGTACCCCAGAGGCCATAAATCTCCAGTCCCCAGTCGGTGCTTTGGCCACTCAGCCATCCTTCCTGTGACAGACAACAGTGTACAGCAAAAATGTTAATGCAAGTGTGGTATGGAAGAGTTTGTTCCTAGCTGGTTGTGAAGGGTATGGAGAGTGGCACAGGCATCATGCTGGTAGAGCATGGTGTACACGCAAGTGTCTATGAGAAAGCCATTCTGTCCTTTATTTGCAAATACCTGTGTGTGGTGGAGTGCTGTGTATTTGTAAGTCATGCACATTTTCTTCTCAGTAATGCTTACTTTAGCCCCAGGGAGAGTGCAGAAATTGTAGCTGTGATCAGAACAGATGACTTTGTAGGAGGAGGGAAGTGACCCAGCCTCACTGGCAGATTTTTGTGAAGGATTTCCCAAGGCCAGCCTGCAGCAGCGCATCGTTATAGATGTGCTTTTGACATTTGTAGTCCAAGAAGCAGCAGTACTCAAAGTAAAATGCTGCCAGTGGCTTTCCAAAAAAAGCCTGATTCTTGGATTATTTGTGGGGGTTTGAATGTAACTGTGTTGTACAACCTTAAGCTTTGTCTTGAAAGAACTCCACCAGCCTACATTTGTTTTCCTTTCCCCTCTGAGCACAGTGAGCTGCAGCAGTGATGCTTTGCTCTGCAAGCTACCTGCAACCACTCCTGGCCAGTGAGCAGCTCCTACTTTGGATTGTACCCTCCAAGCAAGCTCCGGTGAAGAAAACTAGAGAAAGGAAGAAGGAATTGGGAACAACTGTAATAAAGAGAGTCATGAACTTGGGAAGACAGATTCGGGAGTCCTCTGAATGTTTTCTTTCGGAAATAAGCCAAAAATGCATCCTGGCCAAACCTTAGCTTCCTGAAAATCTGACAGAATTAATTTCTTCTCCATAATATAGATTATCCTTTTGGAAAAATAACTGGAGTCTTACTAACCCATGCAGAATAGATTGTCCAGTTTTCCTATGGCTCCTGCCATAGATCCTAGCCTAATTATAGGCATGAAATATAAGCAAGTATAATTATGATGCAGGCAGATTTATGTGTCCCCAGACGGGTTTCCAAATAGCAAAAGAATATAAATATTGGATGTATGGAAAGAAAATGTCCATTATTAAAATCAATCCACAAGCTTGTACCATGAAAAAGCTCTCTTCTTTAACACAGCTGTCAGACCCACTGAGATTTTAAATTGGAGTTTGTCTAGTGTAACTCTCTATTTAAAAAGCAAAGTCAGAAGCATTAAAGTTTTGTCTTGGGTTTTTAAAATACAGGAAGCTAATATAATTGCGGTACTAATACAGAGTTATGAGCTTTTAGGCTCTTCAGTTTTTGGCAAAGAAATGTTAAATCTTTTGATTCATGTAGTAAGTCTTTTCCCTGTGTAAATTTGCCATATGCTTTCTCTTCAGGAAAAAAAAAAAAAAAACAACAACCAACAGCTTCATCCTTCCCTCTTCTCTGGACCATTTGATGTGGCTTTTTGGTTTGTGACTTTCACTTGAGAGTTGGCTGTATTTCAGTCACTAGTCACTGTGAAGACTTTCTGTGTGAATTACTGGAGTGTACATGGCATCTGGAGATCTAAGGAATTGAAAAGTATGGTTCAAAAGTCAGACTACAACTTGAAAGGCTTCCGGAGATGTGGAGCCAGGTCTGTGGTCTGACTGAGGCAATGCCCATGCCAAATTCAACAGAAAAAGCCGCTGGGTGATGAAATTATGTCCCCTGTTGGACCCGTGGCATGTGCAACATGGCTTCCAGCTTCAGCATTAAAAAAGTCGTTTACAGGGTGACACAAATTCCCAAGTCTGTGAGAACAAGGACTGGATATGTTACCTGTGTCGGTGCTGCTTGAGAGAAACTAAGGACTGATAAGATAAGCAGAGTGGAACTTAGCTTGAGTTCTTAAGTTAGACAGGCTTGTGTGAATGCAGATAACCACCTGGGAAGTCTCCAGAGAAAAATTGCTTCAGACAAAGGGAAATCTTTGAAAAGTTGCTTTTGTATCAAGAGAAAATGGAGAGGAATTTAAAGATTTTTTTTTTCTGAGCTGTGCACATTTTATCATTTTTTTGGGGGGGGGGTTTATGCCCTTTCTTGGAGTCTGTAGAGCCACAGATCAATTGCTAGTGTTTAGTGACCTCCTGCCTGAGAGTGTAGGGCCCGCGTGTGGGTCTTCTTCTAAGGCTGGCACTTGTACACTGCATAATCTAAGATGACACTGACCCTTGCAGACTTATGGGGATAATATTTTCAGCAGGATGAACTGTTCTTGAATGTTTTCTTCAATGTACTGTGTCACATGGTCAAATGTTTTTTTCATCATTTTGAGCATATGTCCTACATTTCCTCTCTGCTCTTTTTGTTGCATGGTTTTGATTGTAGCTAACAGCAAAGGTCAAAAGACATTTTAGTGTTTCAATTTCTATGTTTCTGTTAGGCTGAATTAAATTGTTGGTGCTGCAAAGTGACTTGTTAAAAAGCTTATGCTGCAGGACTTGAACCAGTATAAACTGAAGCTAAGCTGCATCAGTTTAAATCAGATGGTCCAGAGAGACAATGTGATCCAAAGAATAGGGTACTGATCTGGAAACGTGAGCAAAAGAGTTTGGTTCGCTGGAGCTTCAGTGTGCAGCTTCATGAATTCAGATGAAGTTTTTCATCTTGCTCTGCTTCAGGTTTTGTGGATGGGTGGTAGAGTGACACTATTTTAAAGCACTTTGCACAGTCAGTTTTTCATTCAAGTAGTCTTATTCCTGTCACATCTAACATTAATCAGTAAACCTGCCTGTTTAATTTACACTACAGATAGGTTCTGAAATCATAATATCTAGGAATGCTGTGATATCATTGAATGGATTAATTATGTTTACCAGTGCCTGTGAGTATTTGCTAGAAATTATCATTTCTCAGTCCAAAATTAAACCAGCACTAAGTTTGCCCATCAAGCCACCTTCCATTTCTTTCCTACTTAGTAAAGCAAATCCAGAAGTTTTCTTAGAGTATGAACAATTCCAATCAGAAATTTCAAGTTAACCTAAACTAATACTTTGTTTGGTCTTTTAAATTACCCCTCAAATGGCCTTTGGAGAAGTTCGGCCCAAGTGTCTTTTTATTTTTTTTTTTCAATCCCATCTATATGACTCATGCAGGATCTTCATTATTTTTTCCTATGTACTAGAATTTCCTTAAAAGCCATGAAGTGGCAATACCTGAATATCTCTGGTATGTTAGGGTTCATTTCCGCATTTTGCTTTCTAAGAAAAGTCCTTTCTCTCACCTGAGCCTGAAGAACATTGTTCTACTGCAGGGCTGCATCTTCTGTGGGTTTTAGATGTTCCATGGCCACAAGCTTTCTTTATTTTTCCTGGTATGCTCATTTTCCCCAGTCATCTCGCCCCAGAACCCCTTGATGTTGCCATACAGCATGAAAGGGGAAGAAATGGGTAAATATCTCCCTAGAGGACCACTTGAATTTAAAAATACAAGTAGAGCTAAATGGATGGTTTACAAATGTGAGCAAGTATCTTAGCAGTCTTACAGGGATGGAGCTACAGCTGCTAGAATAAAAACCAGGTCTGTGTGAACATGCAGAATATTTTGGGCAACGCTTCACTACAGATAAACACTTTGTTTCAAAAGTTAAGTTGAAATAAACATTATCAACCGTTTCTAGGCATATTGCTATTCATTTACTTAACACACCTGTTCAGTGGGACTCAGTGGTCTCCCTGTGTGTTACAAGGACTCTGGGACTTTCCCAATGACCAATTTTGCATAATCTGGACACTATGAATATTTTATTTATTATTATCAGCGTCTTTATTGCAAGAGATATTTTTTAAGAATTATTTATGTGTTAAAAAAATCAAGGTTAAATTTGGCTCTCTGTTCTGAGGGCATAAATCCAGATCAGCTTTCCTTTTAACAGTAACTTTACCCAAGGTCTTGTGAACAGAATTTGGCTTGGTGTCCGCTGAAGAAAAATATTACAAAATATACACTCCTTTCCCTAAATCCTGAAGAAATGTTACCCATATGCTACTGAACAGTCTTAATAAAAGAAAGCAGTGAAATATTTTCAGTTTTGTGGCTATGTTCTTGGTCTTATTCATATTTTATATAGGTATTGTTTTAAATTACTGGCACTACATAAGAGTATGTCAAGATGCATCATATAAACAGATGCAATTTACCATGACCTTGAGGCAACATGACGTGTACGTTGTATTACACTAGCTATCAAAATATGTTCTTTATATAGTACAGTACCCACTGTACTATATAGAGAAAGACAGAGATAGAACATGGGTTGTTGGGCATACTGTACAGAGTTGGAAGACATATGCAAGTAGTATCTCCATATCTATAGCCACATCATTAGTATCTTTTAAAAGTGACAAGTAACAAGCAATAGGAGAAAAAATTAATCCAAAAGGCTTTGCTTCATTGTCAAGGTGACATCCTTTGCTGAAAAATTGAAAACTCTGAACATCAGGAAACATGTGAGAGTTACCGAGCACTGGAACAGGTTGCACAGAGAGCTTGTGAAGTCTCCTTCCCTGGAGATAGTGAAAAGCTGTCTGGACATGGTTTGGGCAACTGGCTCTAGGTGACCCTAACTGAGCAAGAGAGTTGGACCAGTTGACCTCCAGAAGTTCCTTGCAACCTCAAACGGTCTGTGATTCTATGATATCCACAACTCCCATCAGCAAGCACTTGTATAGCAATTTGACAGTGCACAGGGGTTAGGAAATCCTGCTCTTCCCATGTTCCTTTCTTCACTGCCTATCCTCATGGCCTTGCCAGAGCATTGGTGAGTTAATCATGACTTTTTCCCATATGCCACTCCTCTGCTGTGCCACAGAGCTCTATCCTGAGCCCTGAAGAAATGTGTCACCTCACTTTCATGTTTTTCCAGATGTGTTACTCCATGCACAACCAGCTTTTTTCCTCAGGAGTGTGGGACCTGCGCAGTTGATCTGCCACTTCTCTCCATGCTGTGCTTGCTCTGAGCACAAGCCAGAGGGGCAGCTGCTCCCATGGATCAAGGGCCTGGCTCTCCTGGCTGTGCCCTATTTGTGCAAATTGACCTTCAGCAGCTCACTTCAACCTTCTGTTCTTCCCCGCTCCCCTTCCCACACTTCGTACTGTTAGAATTTTGTAAGCTGCTTGGTCTGGGTGTCGTTCTCACTATCTGTGTCTGGTTTCTAGCCCAGACGTCAGCAGGGGTTGCCGCATGCTGCTGCAATATAAATGACTAATGATGATGATAAAAGGTGTGGGAATTGGTTGCCTGGAGTGTTATCCTACTTTAATAACTTTGTTTTAGAAACTATCTTCTTCCTCAAATTATCTGTTATTTTATCTTATTAGGTCTAATATTCTAAAAGTGGCAAGATATTTTTGGCTGCCTTTTTTGGAGTGTTCATCTTAGGACTTTGAAAGCGGCTTTGAAATTGTCAGAGGTTGGATGGTGTTGCTGTGACAGTGCCAGTAGCCTTCAGCATGAGTTGCAGATTATTGGCACTTTTAAAAAGTCAGCTGCAACTGTGTCCTAAAAGATGTGTTTGATAAGGAAGTGCTCTATTTTTAAATTTGGGCTGAAATAGCTAATAATTACATACAAAACAGGATGTGAAAAGAACATTATCAAGGTTGCACAGCTCAGCACTTGGAGCTAAGAAACGCTGCAAGTAAAATTGTCTCTACTCTGTTAATTTGCCACCGTGCACAGGTGCATCAGTCACAGACTATTTTTGCCCAGGATCTGGGTCTCGCTTGGTGCACATAATAGATGGCACAGTTTGTGAGTTCAATACTTGATTTTCTTTTCACTGTTCAATGCATAGCTCAGAGTCTGCTGCGAAGGCAAAATTATTTCCCGCTGGGACATTCCAGGCTGTTCCACTGTGCAGGTCCTTGCCATGTGCAAACACTGACTAATTTCCATTTACAGAACCTTAATAGCAACTCTGGGTATCATTGCTGCCTAGTACAGCTGGTAACCTAAGGCAAAAAACAGTAAGATTACAAGTATCCATAAATGTGGATGCCTGATGTAATTTTTTAGAGGACCAGACAGCACATACTCCAGCTCCCATTGACTTCCATTACAATGGCTAGTACTCAGCACTTTCAAATATTCAAGCCTCCACATTTAAGGCTCCCAGAAATACAGAACAGGGAAACAGCTTTGGAAAGTGTGGTGTGAATGTGTTGCCCTGTTCCAAGACTCCTGCTTGTTTTTCCAGACTGTCTTGCCAATTTTTAAATGCTGAAAAAAAGAAATAATATATATATATATATATAAATTAAGCATCCTACAAGCAAAAGCTTTTTTTTCTCCTCTTTGATGGCAATGCATTGTCCTCTGACTGAAGCTGGAATCTGGTGGACAGGATAGTGCTAAGTCTATCTGATAATGCATGAACAGAAGGAGGCTGAATTCATCCTGGCTCACTTTTAATTGTGGTGGTTTTGGTTGGTCTTTCAAATTAATTACAAAACAAACAAGCAATCAAACAAACAAAAGATTTCTAAAAGCAAACTGAAAACCTTTTGGTATTCAAATTTTCATCTTGACAACCGTCAATGTAATTTCAACCTAATGCTACAAAGATGCTTCGAGCTAAGGGAGTAATTAAACAGGAAGAAAATTACGAGAGGGAATTTCTTTTACAAAACTGATCATTTAAAAATAATGTATTTTCAGATGCACAAGGCCTTCATCAGCACTTACAACAAACTATCTCAGCTACAATAAAATTGAGAATGCAGTCCTTGCCACAAAAAGTGCAGATTCTTGGGTATTTCACAGAAAAGTTTGCCAGGTTTTTATATGGATAAAACAACAATTGGTTTCCAAGTATCATTTCTATAAACAACAAAACTGGGTGATTGTTTTTTTTTTTTCTTCAGAAAATATATTCCCTGAGACAAATGGCTGGCATTTGCATAATTTCAGACTAAATAGTTATGATTTTAAAAAGTTCCAAAAGAACTAGAACACAACTATCCAACATCAGAAAGTACCAGTTGGCTAGAATTATTTGCAGTTTTGCAGTGTCCATTAATAAAACTGTAATTAACAATTAATTTTGGAATAAAGGTATAGTTGCAACTAAAAGGGGGGGACATTAGGCTTTCTATAGTGTTGTCATACCCACAAACCAACAGCTCTTTTCTAGAGAAGTTCTGGTGTTATATGCCTCAGGCTTCCGGATGCTCTTCTAACAGATGTTTGGTTTTTGTATGGAGAGGTCACATCCGACGTAAAGGTAGTTTCATCCATTACTAGCCAAATTATCTTCTGGTCTTGGCTGAATTTAGAAATGTTCTATAGCAACAAATTAATATAGATTTGTGTCACTTTTCCATCTCTTAATGTTTCTTAAATGTCTTCTGAAGCAGCTCAGTTTCCATTCCAACATGCAGTGGTGAGGGCAGATCTTCAAATTGGTTATGACTGAGGTTATGTGCCTTCTGGCAGATAGTGGAGACCTGTCTTTCTCTAAGACTTGGATATTGTATTTTTTTCCTTTTACAGGGCTTCAGTGTATTTTTGTTCCTACAGGAGAACCCTGGAAATGCCTTTGAAATAGAAAATGAGGTGCTGAGATCTGAAATGATGGAAAGAGATACTTTCTCATCTCATTCCCTCACATAGCTCTTTCAGCTAATGCTATTTTTGTCTGGGCAAAAATGTGACTTTTACGGCTTTTAGAAGTTGAGGGACTATTATTTAATCTGAATATGCCTGAATCTAGGTCGCTGTAAAGGTTCTTGGTGATTCTGCTTTTTTAAGCTCAGGAAAGATAAGGTAGAATTGAAAGAATGTAAATCCCAGTGCACAGGCTCCACATTAATACCAGAAGCCCAGGAAAGTTTTGTCTTTTGTTGCTTCAAAACGCCTTTGTATAAGGAGAAAAGGCAGGGAGAAAGGCAAGAATAATAACCAAAATCATGGAATGGCTTCTGTACAAGGAGACAACTATTCAGACCTTGATTTTTTTTTTTCAGTCTTGAAAAAAGATGACTACAGGGATATGGTAAGAGACTTACAGCATCCTAGGTGGCCTCCGGAATAGAAGCCAGTTGCTCACTGTTTCCCAGATTACATAAATGAGGATTGAAGTAACAGGTTCAAATGACTAGGTATCTTTTCAAATGTCTCTTAATTATCTTTTGAGCTCCTTACTAGAAGACACTGTACAGGAAAAAAAAAAAAAAAAAAAAAAAACCACCAAAATACCATGAATTCAAGCAGAAATTGGACAAATTTAGAGAAAACAAATCTATGAAGGGGTATTGAACCCAAAGATGCTTCCTCTGGTGGAGAATGTCCTTGAGCTGCATATTTCTGGACCCTAGTTAGGTATAGCTGGGTAAGCAGTACTGCAGTCATGCTGTGCACCTTTGGCTTGAGCTAACAGTAAGGGGCACCTGGTCAGCTGGGCTGTGGTTTGGCTCCATTTAGCTACTTCTATGCCCATAACACATGTTTGGACTATACTGGACATCTTATAACACAGTTCTGGGAAATGTTCCCTGTGGCTAGCTCTTTCTGTTCCCACTGACGGTAAAGGAGCAGCAGTGAGACACAAAAGATCAGTTCAGGCTAATGTTTGGTTTCTCTTCTCCATTGCAGCTGCTGCTTCTGGGGCAGAAGCCCCTCAGGCTCTGCAGGACAACGCTCTGCAGACACTATATGAACAGGAAGCATGAGAAATCTGTTCCCCATCTTTGTATCCACAATACGAAAATCTCATCTTTCAACACTAACCGTTTGTTGCAGCAGAGCAGTAAATTGTCTGAAAATGGAGCACGCATATTCAGTATTTTTTTAGAACCAGTGCATTTGCTCACAATGCGAAAGGATTCATGCGAAAAAAGTAAACATAGACCCTGTCATTCTTCCTCCCTTGCTGATAGAATATATCAAGGGCTAACTTCAGGAAGAGTGGGAGGGTGGAAATGCTATTCTGACTCAAAAAGTCTGAAAAGAAATACAGAATAAAAGGAAGAAAATGGCAAGTGCATGTGACAGTACCAACTGAGAGTCAAACGGTTTTGCTTTTGAGCATTAGCACCAAGCAACCAAGCACAGTGCTGTGTATCAGGAAAATGGATTGTGAACACAAAGCAGGCTTGTCTAGCCCAACCAGAATTACACTGAAATTTCACCACTGTTTGGGCCTAGCCAGGAAATTAATCATATCTGGATTTGTGAAATTTGGATTTCTAATGGTAGATGCTTCCAGTTTGTTTTAAATAGACTGGTCATTTTAATCAATAGTGATTAATTCTTCATAGTGCATCTTGTATCAAGGGGAGACGGGTATGGGTTAAATATGACCTATGTTTCAGTCAGGCTTGTTTCTATCACAAACTAGGACTCATTAAGCTTTATGAATCCTGATGTATGGGAGATTGTGTGGGTGGAGGATACAAAAGCTGTTAATCAGTCTGTGGATAGCACTGTCTGCACGGTTGCAGGTAAGGGAGAGTCTGTAGAGCCTGGATTTAAGGATCATCATATGGCTACCTGTCATAGCTTTGTTTCTAAGATAAGAATACTTACAATCAAAATATCTGGTCTCTTTATAATAGAGCTTAGGTATCCTAAGCATTTCAGAGCTGTGCATGATCCCAGACACATGCATAAGGAGAAGGACGATAAAACTGTAAAACTGGCTGCAAGTTCTTTGCCTCCTCTGGGTTCTGAGCTGCCTGGGTTACAAAAACTGCTGCCACAACAAACTGGATCAGACCCATGGTGGGGAGCAGGATGAGCCCTGTAATGCATTACTTATTTGAATTCTGCCCTCTCAGAATAAGCTCTTTGTTGCTGAGTGCTTTCCTTTATTTTAGAGGAGGTCTCATGATGCTGAGACTTTTGGAAATATCCTAGCTGTAGTGCTATAAATAGCGTGTGTTTCCCACTGACTAAAACCTGCCAGCAGCAGCCTGATATGAGTTTATATTCCTGCTTGAGGACTACATAAGTGCTTGTGTCCTCTCTCCGCTATGACATCTCTTTGCTTTAGGCACTGATCTCTTTACTTGATGCTGGGGTGTGTTACTGAACCTGGCTCACATTCCTGAACTTTCTGATCTGGGTACCATTCTTTGTCTCCCCTCTCCCCACTCTTACGGCAGGTCTTTGCTTTTCTCAGGTATCCTGATTTCTACTAGGTATTAGTTTCTGCTTATTCTATTTCAATTCATCTGCTATTCATAGATACTGCACACTGTCTATGCAAGCTGCTGTGTCTTTAGCGAAGCTTATTATGGCCCCAGAGCTTCTTTTGGCCTTATCTTGCATTTACATGGTGCCTTTCAGTTTCCTGAAATCTAACTCTAAAAATAAATATCAATGTGTGTCCCTGCACCCGCCAGTGCTTCTCTGAGCAGGATCTTGACTGATAGCTGACAACATAGTATGTTAGTGCAGTTCAGGAGAGGATTTATCCAGTCAAAACGGTACAAGGATCGGCAGTCACACAGAAGTAAGAATACGGCAAAGTCGTCACAGAAGTAAAAATATGGCAATGTATTCATTAGAAACAGGACTGCTAATGAGCACAAATGTGTGAGCTCAGTCTGTCTTCGCCCCACAGAACACTAGCAGCAGTGCAGTATCCACCTAACTGCCCTGCTCAGCATCTTGCCTTGGGGGCTGGCCAGGACTTGAGCTGAGCACCCAACTTTCCCAGGTCTGTCCTTGCAGGAAAACAAGGTTAAAATAATTCATTAGGAGTAAAGGAGCAAAACTCCACTTGGCTGTAATGTGCAAGGGGGGTTAAATCCTCAAGGACCCTCTCTTCCCTGCTTGGTAATAGGAGCACTTTTGTGAGATAAAAGAAGGTGTCAGCTCCAGCATCTGAACTCACACTCCGCTTTGTATGATTTCTGTGCCCTCTTCGGTTTGATAATCAAAACAAGTTTCTGCTGTGTTTCTTATCCCCAGAGGGTGGAACTATCCTCAGAAAATTAAAGCTCTCTTATCTCTTAATGTGTCATCACAACTAATAGCCTGGGGACTGTAAACAAGTTTAAATATCAAAACAATTTGGCTGGTGATTGTCTCTGATTATGGATTAAGAATACAAAATTTGTGCTTACTGATATTCAAGCTAGATTTAATACAAGGAGCCAGATCCTCAGCTGGTGTAAATAGAGGTGGCTCAGCCGAACTTGGGAAAGGGAGGCTGCTTTCCACCAGCTGAGCATCGGACCCTGGGAGCCTTTCCGAAGTTTTTGTTCTCGTTTTTCAAAATGCCAGAATGGGGAGATGGGTGTGCAGGGTACCTGGCAGAGCCCAGACCGTGCTCCCCTTCTCTTATGTCCCCAGAGCCCCGTTTCTGCTGCAAGGACCCTCCACTCATGACATCTTTGAGGAGCTCATAAATAATGACTTGGAATAGAAGTGATTTAAGATTACAAAACTTTTTCAAGAGCAACTCAAGGTGCCAGCATATTCAAAAACTGACAGATATATCAGAGCAGGCACTTCTTGAGGGATGTGCTTTGTATCCTCGATGTGATAAACACACTGCAGCAAATTCACAAACGTGCACTTTTTCTGCTGCCTTTTCCAAAGCTCTGCCACTAAACCGTCACCTTTAGATCAGTCACTGCTCATGCTGAGAGCAGAGAGATGAATGGGATTATCTCCTTTTGCTAGAAATGTTTAGTCTAGTTCACTGGGCTGTTTGCAATGACAGTTGGGTGCAGATGGTCCCACAGATCTGGGGACATGGTAGTGGGTGTATTTTATAGCACTGTTGGATTTGAAATTTTTCATATTAGCATCTCTCTCTTTTGGAATTATTTGTGGGGCCTCACCTTTTTTATGGATCATTTCCTGTCATAGACATAGGCTGGGAAGTTCTTCAAAGAATTCCACAGATAGATAAGAAACTGAGACAGGGATACTAAGTGGATTTCGCATACATATATAAAAAGTCAGCAGTAGTGCAAGGAGGTGAATAGTGCAGGGAATGTCCTAAGCACTGAAATGTCGTTTCCTTCTTTGTGCAAAGCAGAATATATGGAATATGTATCTTTTCATGGATAGCTTCTGGAATACACATCTTTTCAAAAGGCTGTGTCATGGTTTAACCCCAGCTGGTAACTCAGAGCCACACAGCCACTTGCTCATCTCCCCCTTCCCTCTCCCCGCTCTAGTGGGATGGGAGAAGAATCGACAAAATGCAAACCCCATGAGTTGAGATAGTATTGAGTCAAATAACTAGAGTATAATATAAAGCTACTAGGACTACTACTACTAATGATGATAAGGGAAATAGCAAGGGGAGAGAATATAAAACTGGCTGGAGAAAGGGTGAAAAAAACAATAAACACAAGTGATGCACAATACAACCACTCACCACCCACCAACTGATACCCAGCCTGACCCAATCAGCAATCTGGGCCTTCTGGGTGACTCCCCCCAGTTTATATACTGGGCATGATGTGCTGTGGCATGGAATATCCCTTTGGCCAGTCTGGGTCAGGTGTCCTGTCTCTGCTTCCTCCCGGCTTCTTGTACCCATTCTCACTCATTTGCAGAGCATGAGAGACTGAAAAGTCCTTGATCAGGGTAAGTGCTACTGAGCAACATCTAAAACATTTGGTGTGTTATCAGCATTGTTCTCAGATTAGAGCCAAAGCACAGCACTGCACCAGCTACTGGGAAGGATTAAAAAAAATCCTGTTACAGCTGAAACCAGGACAGGCTCTTAGGTTGATATAAGGTTAACGATGAATCTTGCAAAATGAAGTAGGAAATATTAATTTTGATGTGACAGGAAAGTGCTTTCCCAATGAAGTAGTAATTAAGTAAGAAGTATAGTTATTAAAGAATTGGTAAATCTAATGTTCTCTATCTCTTCCATGTCAGCAGTTCTAGCAGCAGTTCTGTATAACGAAAAGGTGTGCTTCTGATAAGCATGAAGTTTGATCAGAAATATGTAAAAGGCGCAATGTGCCTTAAGAATCTTAAATATATGAAACAATGTCAAATAAATGAAATCAATTTCCAGAAGAGAATAATAAAGCCTGATAAAAGGTATCCAGAAATCCAGAAAACTTTTCTATTTTCTTAATTGGGGCAATTATATTAAAACTGACAGCAAATACTTTCCCAGTGACAAAACACCCACAGACCTCAGTCAGCCAAAATACTGCTGTGAGCCTGAGATCTGTGAAGGTTAAAGGCTTGAGTCTACCATTAGGAGACTGCTCCTCTTCTCCCAAGGTCAGTCCTTAAATGTGGGGAAGTAATTTTGATTCTGGTCTCCTCACAGTTCAAAGTCAACGCTTACCTTGATTTCAACAGTGCTATATTTGGCAAAGTACTAATATAATTGTATTTGGTCCCAGTCTTGTCCTGTTTGAATGTTAAATGCCTCTTAATACCAAACCTATTGAGCTAGCTCTATTTCAGAGTTTAGGTGGTGTATGAAATAGCAAGCAGTGTGGACCCACTGAAGAAATCCCTTTAGGGAAACAAATGGCACCACTGTCCATACCACACGTTTTGGAGGTTTTACTTTAGACCAGTTTTTATCTGGACCCCTGCTGCCGGGGACTGCAATTTCTTTTACTGTTTTTATAGCACATGAAGCACTCCTGGGACACACCTTTTGTGTAGTTTCATCCAAAAAGGATGCAGTTCATGCAGTTGCAGGCTGTATCATAGCATGAGCTAAATACAGCACACAGGCATGACTGGAGCAAGAGAGATGACCTACAATAAATCACACTGTGCATCAATCCATGCATAAACTCTCAATTGCTGTTGCCTTCTTGTTGTTCCTTCATGTTCATCATGTCCCAGTCACCAGCTTCTCCATGTGTATTTCACTGAATCCCACTGAGGACCTTTTCTCTCATTTAAGGCCCCTTAGCGGGACAGAAAATATCTGGCAGTGCATGTCGTGTTGGTGGTGTTTTGTTTTGAAACTGCTCAGCATCTCCTTGCTAATATTAAAAGAGGAGAAAAGTGATAGTGCAACCTCAGATCAGAGATCGCGCAGCCCAGGGACTGGTTTGTTTGGGTTTTTTCCCAAATAAACAGTGAAATGCAAACATTTGGACAGAGGAAAAACCTCCCAGTTACTGGAGGGGAAAAGAACATGGTATCTGAATGACTCATGGCTTTATGGGTGAAGTAATTGCTGCGAGTCATAGCTTGGGACATGGTTTTGTGGTCTGATACCGCTCAGAGTGTATGTGCTTGGGTTGTGAGGTTAATGTAAATGGCCGTGGTAGGAATGCTCCTGTGACTTCCCAATTTGCTTGTTAAGACACCACTGACTGCATGGTGGCAATTACTAAGGGAGGGCAGCCACCAGATGCAAGCAAGCCCTCCTCTGGATACCAGCTGGGGACAAATACGACAAAGCCCTTCTGCTGCTGGAAGAAGTAGGACCTGCAGGAGGAGTTGCAGATGGTTGTGGCTGGAGGAACTGTGGGGGTGAGTGCATTTCTGAGGGTTGGAAAGGAACCTGGAAGGGGGCAGCAGGAGCCAATGTCCCTGAGAGGTACCTGGTGCCTCTGAGGCTTTGCTCTCCTGGGGCATGTTACGTGAAGACCTGCTGGATGAACATGCTCTGATGTTTGATGCAGTTCCCATCTGCCTGGTGCCCCTGCTCCCACTGACTGCATCTGCTGTGGGTACCCTTTAGGTTACTGATTCTCTCTTTTTTGTTTTTCTCTGAATCACTTGGTGACACTAAAGCAAAACACGTAAATGCTAATGCAAGTGTAAGTATGAAGGCCAGTGGTACCTCCGCAGACTCCCATGTCTGCCTTACCACTAATCACTTGTACCTGCTGGGATTCAACTACAACACCCATTCTAGGAAGTTGCCAGCAGCTATTTGCGTTCCTATACATGAACAACTTGCAGATGTGACAAAATACAGGTTGTTTTGTCTCGCTTCTCTGTTTTTCCTTCCAGTGTCTCCGTCACAGGATTTCCTCACCTTTCCCAGTCCTTCTATCTTTTCAGCTCGATGGAGCTGCAGGTCAGGGCTACCCCCTGGTGGTAACTGCTGATAGGGACATGCCCACAGAGGGGGTGGCCTGTTCTTAGGGAGCCCTCATCACGCGGAACATCCATGCCACATGAGATCTAATGGTTTTGCTCCATGGGTTAGCGGAGGGAGGAATGAGGAAAGTGCCTGTGCCCCCTTTCTCTTCCAACCAGACCGCTCCCACAGGCACAAGATGTTGCAGAGCATTTTTTTCCTACATCCTGCCACTGCTTCCTGCAGCAGAAAAATCATGGGATATGGTTTACAGCTTGGGAGACAACAGCAGAGCATCGCCTGAACCCAGCTGTTGGCAGATCAGTTGGCTTTGGGAAACCAGCCAAACTTCTTCAGTTTTCTAGGACACTCTGGTTTGCCCATGAGGTTAGAATTTGCAGCATTAGATAAACACAGATAAATAGAATGTATCCGTTTCCATTTTGAACAATCAAATGTTTATCCAGGTCTTAATGCCTGGCTGGAAGACCAAAGGAGCTTCTTTATCTGTGGATCCAGCAGTACCAGGAGTCAGGGCTGGTCCCACATTTGAAGAATCTTCTTTCTTTTTTTAAGCAGTTCAGAGACTGGGGCTGTTGCTTGGGAAATGACTGTATTCTCCCTGCAGGCAGATCAATACATTTCAGCTCACTGCACTGCAAGTAACTTTTCATCGTACATTAAGAATGAGGAAAATAAAAGCCAAGATGGATGTTATTTTCGTTTTGCTTTTATTTTAAATTATTTATTAGGAAGTTACTGCTGTCTTCTTTCCCATCAGGAGAGAAAAATGCTGTTGTCTTTGGTGATTTTTCCTATTAAAAAAAAGCAAGCTCTTCACAGTTTTATTTCCCTCACCTAGTTGTTTCTTGGTACTGAAGTGTAAATCCAGGGTCTCCACAACTTGACAAGGTGGTTTACTGCAATTGAAGTGCAGGCAAAGTCCCCACTGACACTGGTGGAGTCACACTTCATTGATACATTTCTAACCAGCTTTATAACAGCATTGCATAACAAAGGATAGCTGGCACGTAAGCAGAGTGTTATAGAAGGTTATACGTAATCTACAAGCTAGCTTAACTATCATTTTAATTAAGCATTTACTGAATAGTTAGTAAATTATTAATCCTTTTAAAAATAATTCTTAATATAATGCATTATGGGGAAAAATTCTGCAATTGGCTCCACTAGTAATATGAATTTGGAAACTCTAACAATTCGTTTTGATGTTTTTATTCTGAAACCTAGGTTATCCTGAAGGGGAGGATAAAGAAACTGGCCACCAAGATGGTAATCACTAGTGGAAATGAAGAAGATAAAGGCAGTCAAGAAAAGGAAAGCAAAGAAGAAACCATCTTGGCAATGCTTGGAATTATTGGGACAATTCTGAACCTCATTGTGATCATTTTCGTGTATATTTACACAACGCTGTAAACTAGAAGGCATGCAAATAGACCAGATGAAACGGCCATTGAGTGACAACAAACATTGCTGACTATTGATAAGTTGTTTAATCAGAATTGACTCTGTATTATATTGACACATCATATAAGCACTGCCTGCAGGCAGCGAAAGCTGAAGCACAATTAATTTAACAAGACTTTTTCACACAGTAACAAGCTTAACTCTTCTGTCTTGCCCTCTTCCTTTCGGTTTGGTTTTCAGTTTGGGGGAAAATGACTGCAATTATGCAAGGTGTAGCTCTGAAGAATCCATGAGGGATATGTTATTTTAATACAATTGATTAAAAAAAGAAAGAAAGAGAGGAACTGTACACTATATACAATTAGAAATGTATACTGTATACCCACAAAGATTGAACTTAAAGATAGCTCCATAGCACAGATCAAGTGTCTGTTATGTCAAATGACTTTTTTCTCTTGGTTTTTGCTTTTACTTTCATTGAATCTGACAAGCTTTTTATTTAGAATGAACATATGGTGCAATCATGAAAAAAACAATTCCATTGAGCAAGGTCTGCCTAAATATGACAAAATGTTGGGAGAAATATATTATATGATTGTTTTTCCTTTCTCATTTGCCTAGCATCTGTGTCTGTTCATATCAATGTTTATAAATATCTATTTTTAATAAATGTGCTATATTTTTAGCATGAACCAAATATTTGGAGACACTTGTATTCATGCAGCTAAATTTTGTTTGAAGTGCCCTTTTTGACAATGGATGTTATTTTTCTCAGCAATTATACAGCAGTCTTGTTTGCAGCCCTCTCACTGTGGTTTGAAGCAAGCACGCATCATGCTCATATGCATGACTTGAAGTTGGAATGTCAGCTGAAAAGCATTGCTGCTTAATATGGGAAATAGCAAAACATCATAAGGTGACCTTTGGAGACTGGTTGCAGAAAAAAAGGCTTTATTTATAGTAAAAAAAAAAAAAAAAAAAAATGAAGCATATAAAAAAAAATTAAACCACTACAGAATTCACAGAATTCCTGGCTTCCAAAATCTGATCACGCTCTCTAAGTGCATATATTGAGAGAAGTGAAGAAAAGGTTTATGCAGTTGAAAAGAGAAATTTAGAGAGCCTATAGTGAAGGGCTTGAGTGAAATTCAGACTGTAAATGCAGAATATATTTTAAATGTGAAGATCTTTTATGCTTCTTTGACATGTGCTTTATCTGAGGTTGGTATAATGAAATTCTCTGACTTGTGTTTTTTACAGGAGTGTACAATGATGATGATCACGATTTTTCTTCAGAATTCAGTACCTATAAATATATGAAGCATTAAAAATATGAGACCTTGATTGTGCCTCAAGCTGCCTAAGTACATTGCTGTCTTGGTTTAAGTGCAGTCAGTATCCCACGCAGCCCGCTCGCTCACTCCCCCACCTTTCTCCCCCCCACCGCTCCTGGAGGGACGGGGAGGAAAATCAAAAAATGTAACTCCCACGGGTTGAGATAAGAAGAGTCCAGTAACTCAGGTATAACACAAATCACTGCTGCTGCCACCAATAATAATAATTTTAAGGGAAATAACAAGGGAAGGGAATACAATACCACCCTTCGATACCCAGTCCAACCAAGCAGTGAACTAGCCCTTCCAGGTAACTCCCAGTTACATCCTGGGCATGATGTGCTGTGGTATGGAATACCTCTGTGGTTAGTTTGGGTCAGGTGTCCTGTCCCTGCTTCCTCCCGGCTTCCTCTCCTCCCTGGCAGAGCATGAGACTCACAAAGTCCTTGGACAGACTAAACATTTGAGCAGTAACTGAAAACATCAGAGTTATCAGTGCTGTTCCCAGGCCAAAAGTCAAAAACACAGCGCTGCAGCAGCTACTAAGAAGGAGAAAAAAAGACTGCTACTGCTGAACCCAGGATAATTGCCCATTAACTGACATATCATCTTGAAAAATAGGTCAGTTAATTGTTTACTGACTTCTGGTTTGGATTGTATCCTTAGATGTACAAGGGGGATTGCTATTGAAGTCAGCAGGAGCTGTAAAAAGTTTGATACAAGAGTGTAATTGATTTTAGTGATTAGTCTTCTCCTTCTGGAATCAATAAGGAGTTTTTTGGTGAGTTCCAGGGACTAGAACTGGTCTCAAAAGCACGGAATTTCATTGCAGGATATAAAAGCAAGCCTGGAAAACCCTGAGGGGCACCTCTCATAAACAGAGGTGTGTAGTCTCTTGTGGTATTGCACACTCAATAATATCACTGAAACCAGGACACAAAACTAATTTGAAGAATGGAAAAGGTCAGTAGATAAAATGAAATTAAATCAGATATGAAGACCGCAGGAAAAAAAGAGCAAAAATTATCTCATGTTAATGAAAACAGGGGTGAGAGGTGAGAAAATGAGCAGAGATTTAAACAAGCAAGAGGATGCCAATCATGCTGGTGTGGTTGAGGAAACATTTGTGTTTGGACAGAAGAGAGGTAGGTCTGGGAGAGGATGAGGACACTAGTGGCACAATTCAGTGGAGCTGCGTAAGGCTGATCTTGGTTTTTAATTTACAGTTATTTATTGGTAATTCTAAGGAATTAGCAAGTTCTGCTTTTTGGTTATCCAAATAAAAAAAAAAAAAAAAAAAAGCTAAAATGTATTTACCTCCACGTTTTATCTTCTGGTTATACTACTGCCGATCACAGACCATGACAATGGCACTGGTGGTCTTGTCCAGGAGCACACCTGCACATACTCCAGGCAGCTGACTAAATCCAGCCTGCCTCTCATGCTGGCAGGATCTTCCCTGCAGATGTCTCTCTTGAACCTATCCTTCTCCAGCAAACACAGAAGCAATCTGCCTGAGGCTCATACCCATCTTCTAGAGGTAAAGCCTGGGAAAGAGCAGTGGTCTGAGTCAAGAGATGCCTGATGCCTGATATGTCTTTCTCTCTCTGCATGAAAAAATACCTGTCATCTTCTTGTGGGCATGAAGACGCTTAAGGAATAAAATTTCATGAAGCATTTCTCTTAATATTAAAAATTAAAACTCTGCATTATAAAACAACATATTACACTCCTTACCCTTAAAGTAGCAACTTCTGCTGTTCATCACTGTTGTACTCCTTCAGACATGAGCCAGCATCTTCACCAAGACAGGCCCAGCAGATAGCCCAAATGTGCTTAAGCTGAACTGATGGATCAAAAAGCCTAAGGACTCTATTTTTACCATGTCTTTCCCAACAGAAGACCAATTAGAGGAAGAGTTTCCAGCTGCAAGCGTTCTGTACTTTGCCTGTTAGTCTTAGCATAAGCAGTGTGTCCAGGTGTCTACTGCTCTGCACCGGCAGCAGCTGTGTGCTCTGTGCTTTGCCACAGGGCTTTCATTGCACCCTGAAAAAGGAAAAAAGGTTTATCCTATTCCATAAAAAGTTTTAATACT
Organism: Psittacula echo; assembly: GCF_963264785.1. NCBI lineage: Eukaryota > Metazoa > Chordata > Aves > Psittaciformes > Psittacidae > Psittacula > Psittacula echo. The sequence continues at coordinate 62,709,465 of NC_137739.1, forward strand.
TAATATTTTAATTTTACAGGTTTCCGTTCACAGATAGACCTAGAAATGTTCTGGGACAAGTACTTCTTAAGTAGATTAATTTAAGTATTCATTTAAATAAAAATGAAGAGTTCCCTTCGAGGGCAATTTCTTTACCTTTTATTTGGTATTCATGAACACTGATATGGGAAAAGTATGTTTTCAAGACTGACTTTTGAAGGTAAATGTCTTATACAAAGACCTGAACATATGCCTACCCAGGCAGCCACATACAGGCCTGCTTTCGGCTGAATGCCAGCTGGAGCCAAATTACCGTCATGCTTTTTTATGTGAGCAGTTTTCATCATGCACCTATAAGAAATATTCAACTAGGTAACATATATACCATGGATACCTTATAGTCAGTAAGTGCAGTATAAACAGTTGAATAAAAGTCTCATTACAGGTACTGAATGGCAAATCTGCTTTGGCAAGGAAAACACTGACCAGGCCTCTCAGTGACTCTGGCTTGCTTCCCAAGAGTACTTCTTGGCAACACAGTACCACTCTGCACATGTGTAAGCACTGGAAGGCTTTGTCTTCTTTGAATAAGAATTCAAGAAAAGCTCTTCCTCTTTATTTCCAGCAGGTACCCTGCAGAACCTGTGCTGCTTCTGTGCCTGGCTGTGCATTTTGGAGTCTCTTCCCAAAGGGTCTTACAAATTCACTGTAGCTTTCCTTCCCCACCACATATCCAAGAGGAACAAAACCTGTTCAGCATGGAAACCTCCACAACAGCCTGAAATCCCACATGCATCCACATGCATTTATCTACATATGAACCATCTGGTATTCAGTAAGACTTGTCTTAAGCATTAGGTTTGATTATTGGCATTTCACTTGGGGACTCAGATGGTGAAAAGCAATTTGTAAGGTTGAAAGCACCCAACTGTTTCCAACTTTGCATAATGTAGCTGTTACCTAGAAAGGTGCCTGCTCATCCTGCAATATGCTTGTGCAGTGCCATGTGCATGGCACACAGTCTGCCATGTGCAGTGTCTCACTAACAGAGTATCCATGACTGTGAGCCAGGTTTGGGTTGTAACTGGCCCTTACATCAGGATTCTGTATCAAAGCCTAGATCCCAAGGCAAACTCTGTAGAGTGAAAGGACATCCTTCCTTGTCCATAGAAAGTATTTAGCTATGCTCACCCTTCTTCTGCAACCAGTACAGGTTCAGCTTCAGATGCACCACTGGTCCATGCACCACTCCTGACTCTCTTGTGGCAGCTGCAGAGCTTCCTTTCTCCTGGGTGAAAAAAACAGCTTTGAGCTTTTGCAAGGCAGAGATAGCAGCAGGAGGAATTACTTCTTGCTGACAATGACCAGGTCACTTGCCTGGAGTGCTGATGGGGACCCTTTTTCCTCCCATCACCCCACATAGCCTGGAAAATACAAGTGTATTATGTGGCTTCTGGGTTCTCTACAGGCTCAGTCACCAGTTTGACTCAGGCAGACTTGTTTTATGGTGCTGAGACTTAGTTATGCTCAAATGCCTCCTGGAGCCAAATCTTCAGGAACAGATTGAAGTCCCTGATATCTTAATCAGGCCTGATATCATGAAGGTCTCAGGATAAGAAGTCTCAGTCATTATCAGTCTCTGTCAGCAAAGTGTTAATGGACTAGCACTAGCAAGGGACACCAGATGGGAGCAATGATGAGCCAGTTAGTGCAGAGGAGGTTGGCTGCCTTTCACAATACTTGCCTTCTGGAGGAGCAACAGTATTATGGTGGATTGATATCACTGGTGGGTAAATGTAATAAAATGTTTGTGTAGCAGGGGAGTGATTTCTCATCTTTAGTTTCTGCAGATTTAATGGGAAAGGCTTTATAAATAATTCTGGCTTTGTCAATATAAGATATGGATTAAAATTTACTACATGTTTTTAAATTTTAATGTGTTGCTTTTTTCCCCTTACCAATCAATTCAAATTTAGTTTTGCGGATCTATTCCTATTTTTGTAATAATACTGGCTAATACAAAAAGGCTGGCATTGGATGCATAAGGAAAAAATGAAGACGATATTGTCAATGTTTTAGTAATTTGCTATTGCTGGCAGGAAAAGATAGTCAGTGGTTTTCTTTGCATCCAGTGCACATTGTTAGCAGTATTTTTATAATAATATGATAGATTTAAGCTCCATTATTTCTGGAATTTAAAGGAATTCTGTGGGACAATGTTTCATCATTTCTAGCTGTGCATTTTCAAACAGATATCAGCAAACAGAGAAATGTATGAAATGTTTTCATTAGCTAAAAGAAAGCAATGTCAGACATAAACATTTTTAGCAGATTTGAACTCAAAAGTGAGACCACACAACTGTCATCCTTACACCCCTGCTGATGTTGCATAATATACACCAGGCCATAATTTAGGTGCTCACTGTGCTAAAACTATGCATGGACATAACTCAGACTATGGGGCTAAGTTATGATATTAACTTCACAGTTAATATGCATATAAATATGTATTTGCAGATTTGGGGCATTAGCTGACAGCTGACAATTCAGCTATAGCAACAATGCAACTAATCAGACAGTGAAAAATAAAAAGTTTCCTGTACAACAAGCTATTTCTCTTTGCCTCATTGACCTTATTTTCAGCTGAACCATATGAGACTGTGATTGATGAGAATGACACTAAAGCCTACCTAATATGACCAATGGAAGAATCAAGACAATGGCAAAATATTCGACCTACACCTTCCATCAGAAACTAAGCATTTCAGCATTTCCCTAAACTGCTTCGAAAAAAATATCAGTGCTGGACGTTTTACATTTTCCTTTATATTATTCACCATCATCCAATACACCAATTCATTAATGGCTTAATCACATTTCTATTTGATTGTATAATAATATTTATGTACAGTTTCACTGAGCTGTGCAAACACTAGCAAATGGATTTTGCATCCTTTGCAGCTGTTTAAGCTTTATAAGCCTTTCTAGTACGTACTGATCTCCTGTTTTAAAGATCAAGCAGAGAAATATAATCACAGCCTTAGAGCAACATGCAATCATATAAACCTCCTTGCAAGTTTAGGTGCAAAGTATATGGCCATTTACACAAAACAGGGAGGCTTATTTCTTGAGCCTGTTCATATGGCCAGCCCCAAGTGACCCTGATGCTGTGCTGAGTACAACAGTCCTGCAAGATTAGGTTCTTCCAATTTTATAAAAAGGAGCTCAGCTGCCAAACTCCTTGAAGCAGTGCATCCACCTTTGCAGCTTACAGAGCACAACAAAAAAACCTGATGATCACAGACAGTGCTCAGCTTCTGGCTGACCTTCTGTGCGGCAACAGCCCTCAGTGCACCCTGACAGACCAAGTGCCTGGTGTCCTTTATACTTGATGAAAGGCAATAATAGCTAGGCAATTAACTTTCTAAAATTTGTAATATCATTATTATCAATGTCCCTGGTTCTATTGGTGCAAAGATGTAAGATAACATCAGAGCTATTAGCAAGGCAGTAGCCAAACACTGCGACAACAGAGAATCCTTGCTGTTGTGTTTGGGTGTTAAAACACCCAAACCTGAGGCTCTCCTCCCTCTGCTGTGACTTCCCGTCATCAGAGATGCTTCTTCTGCCCACTGAGTATTTGTTATTCTTTGAAATGGCTTTTGGTCGGAGCCAAAGCAAAACCCTCAGCAAGTTCAAGGATTGTCATGGAAAGTCATTTAGAAACAACTGCTTTTAACAATTTGGTTTTATACATTTTAAACATGTTTTATTTTAATTATTTTAGTTTTCTTAAAAGAAAATGCATTTCAGACTAAAAAGTTGTTTCAGAGTAAAATCAAAACTCTGTTCCAAAAAGCTGTAATACCTTGCCTGAATGAATTTTCATTGGCATCAAAGAAATTCTGTGGAGAAAAAAAAAAAAAAAAAAGACAAACAAGCAATCTTTTTGTTGAGTTATCACATTCTCATTGAAAGCTACCTGGATTACAATGTTCAGACCAACTCTTTCAAGCATCAGTAGTCCTTCTGTATGTGGTAGAAAGTATCAAATAGAGATCCCGAATGCTCTTAAATTTCTTCAGTTATGGTTTCCCATTTCTCCACTTACTTTCACAAAGATAGATGGTACCTTTCAGGGCCAGCAACAAACCCCGCCACTCTTGCGCTCTAACCCTCGCTTCATGGTTTCCTTCCTGAGGTGGCCATCTCCTACATACAGAGTCCAAAGCAGAGCCTGTGCTCAGGCAGGCAGAGCCCTCAGCCCTGCCTCCCCTCTGACACCGGTTCACCCTAGGGATGCCGTCCCATGACAAATAAAACTGCTCAGCAAGAGAGAGCACTGGCTAGGAGGCTGAGACCTGCCTTATAAAATTTATTGTGTGAATCAGCAGAGTATTCAGGAGTGTTCAGCAATTAATGCCTTTTGGTTTATTTAGGTTTTTATTTTTGTGTTTTGTGGGGTTTTTAGTCACTCATAAATCTTTTGGAAACTGAGGCCACCCCTCACCACGTAAATCCTGTGCATCAGATTGCTTCTCCCATGAGTCTGGAAGCACTAAATGGAAGTGGAAAGCATGAGACTGCGAGATATTTGCTTGGTTTTGACACACTGTAGAAAATCGACAGAGGTACACAGAGCCTGTGAGCACAGAGCTGCCTCTCTCCCACGCCTGGCTGTTGGCCACGTTGTCCCTCATGCTCTCAGGGGGTGTCTGGGGAGCATGCACATTTTTCCCATCCTAATTGAGTTTCATGCTCTGCTGGCTTTGCTGTGATGAGAGTGACTATGGCACGGGGCAGAGCATCAGGAGACCATGGCTGGGGTGTCTCTGGGGTTTGAAAGGCTTTTGTTCGGCATCAAAGTCTTGCTGCAGTTGGTGGCCGCCTCATGCTTTTGTGGAGCTTATCTATGACTCACAGGTACCACAGCTGCTTGGTTTTCAGTTCTCAGATCATTAGGGATAATTTGTAAGTCCAGCTCAGCTTTTTAGAGCCACTTACATGATTCTTATGTGACTTGTAAGCACTTCCATGGCATGTAAGAATACCCAGTAGCACGTTTCATCCACAGTGCCTGGAGTACTCATAAATTCTTCATGCAGTTGCTGAAATACTCCCATCATCTCAAATGCATAATGAAATTTAAAAAGAATAATCAGAATAGAAGAGGTTAGTCTTTTAAATTGATTCAAATATTGTTGCTTGTACTGAAAACAAGGGATTCTAAAAAAATCAATAGCAAAAATAGGCTTTGAAGCCACAAAACCTGAAGAGGATTAAAATCTCATGTTATTAAAATACCACAATTTGCTTACTTTGAAAAGAGGGGATCCAGGTAATTGTTCTGGTTCGGAAACAGCTCTGCCATTACCAAATGAGATATAGATAAAAAAATTCATATACCTTTTTTTTCTTCACAGAATACAACAAAAAGTCCAAACCAAATGATCCTTGTGCTTCAATTCCACTGCCTGGAAACTAAATAAAGAAATCAATAAGCATGCAGAATGTTTCTCCATCAGCCCATGCTGGATTTGCAGAAGGATGTATTGAAGTGCGGCTAACAGTAAAAGTCTGACTGCTACTTTCCAATATCCTTTCAGATCAGTAAGTTTTTATTTATAGTCCCTGTCCCCTGTACAGAGAGGATGGATATTCTTCCTTCCAATGGCATCGTTTCTTCTTTCTGTGCACTTTTTATTCACCAAGGCCTACATGATAGTATTGTCGATGTCATTGCCAAGAAGTGGTTTTAAAAGAAATTAAATAGTCCAGTTGTAAAAATAAAATGCATGTCAGTTTGTATCAATCAAAGCTACACAGAACAAAATGTATAAATCCCAGTAAGCAATAAGCGCTTTAGAGAAACCATGATTTCCTAAGGAGTGGCAGAAGTAGAAGGATGCGCAGCACATATCCAAAGGCTCTTTGAAAACTATCTTGGAAAATAAAACTCTGTTACATAAAAATTCAATATATCAGTTCAATTCAGTGGCTTTTCTTTGATAAGATTTTTCTTCATTACATTCACATATATGGAGGGTGGTGTATCCCAGCTGTCAGTCCAGCCCTTACAGATGTTGCATGACTAGAGCTGAAGTCACAATCTAGCTCCCAGGTCTGAATCCAGCAGAGCATTTATATTTGCATTTCTTTCCCAGAAAGTGTGTGGTCCTGTTGTCTTTCTGGGCTGTCCGTAAGCTTGAAAGTAAGTATATGCTTAAGTGCTTCACTGGAACAGGGCAGCACCCTGCAGCCACACTGACGCATTCAGTTCAATTCACTTTTCAGGGAGGTTATTAGTGCTTGAAGTATTTCTCCCGAATGGAAGAAGGGAACAAATGTCCCAGAGCACTCATTCATTTCCCTCTCAGTCCCTTTCCTCCTTTCTGCAACTCCCTTCTCCTATTTTCCTAGCTCATCATATCGGCCCTGCCAACTCCTTACAAAACATCACTGCTAAGCAGTCCTGCTTAACACTGCTAGCTCTCTCTGCTTTATGGGTCTCAGATTTATATTGAAAACCTCTTTCTTGCCCAGGGCCTTATTTATACTTCTGATCCCTTTTCAACCCCCAATGGCACCAGCTGTTGAGCATCATCATTTCCCACAGCCAAGCAGCTGTGGGGTGTTTTCTACCGCATACCTGTCATACCTTGCACTTTCTACTAGCCTTACTTCTTCCCTTATTTAAAGCTTGCCAGAAAAAAAAAACAAAAACAAAACACACTGTGTAGTAATAGTATAGCTACCCCTCAGCAATCTTTTCTGCCTGGGAACAAAGAACAGCTAGTGAGGGAGACCTGTTACCAGGGCAGATAGAGAAAGGGCTCTTTGCAGGTTGGTATAAACTCCCAGGGTTTCTTGGACTGAAGTGTAACCATCAGAGCCCCTGGGTGAAATTCTATGATCCCCAAAGGAAGAGCAGTATATGCATGGATCTGTGGCTATAGTGAGCATTGCATTTCAAGGACTGTATGAAATTCCTTCTTTACATGCTTTGGTCAATAAAGGAAGAGCTGAGGGGAGGGAGTGTCAGTATACCCTACAAAGAGGCCTCTGAGGTTTTTTGGTAAAGCTGCTTAGAAAAAAAAAAATCACTTTGGTTTAGTGTCTGGTGATAACCCATTCTTATGCAGTTTTAGTCTTCACTTACAGCACCAGTGATGGTGATCAAGCTGATTTCATGCTTACAAGGTCACAGCTAATCTAATCAAATGCTTGCAGCAGTCTGTAAAGAAGCTGCTGCCCTATAAATCTGCCTAATTGTGATTCTGTATGCTTTTTGAGCTGTTGCTTGTTTCAGGGGATTGGAAAAGCTCTGGAAGACACTGGCAGATCTAGCGAGACAGTCCTGAAATCTTATGTGCTCCATCACAGCAGATGTAGCCATGCTGGTGGTGAAGGGGATTTGGAATCACAGCAAGTGCTCTTAATGAAGGCAGCATGGCTTTCTGAGCAAATACATTCTCCTCAACATGACTAAGAGCAGGCTTCAAAGGAACACTGGAAAGAAGCAGGGAAGTATGAGTCATCTGTAGAATGTCAGTTTTCATGTGTCTTTATGCAGCATGTAATTATTTTTATATATGTTTAATTAATTCTTCTTTGTGTTTCATCTGGGACTACATTTGTTTGTCATTCTCCTTGCTGGGTATAGCGTCGTGCAGTTACAATGTCAATGACTGTTTTGGCAGTGGGAAGCCTTTGAAGAACACCGCAGTGAATGCAGCTGCCCTGAAAAGTGTTTCGAGTTGGAGACAACATCTGAAGGTATTCTGTGACGAAAATTATATGTTCTGTTGCACAGCTCCCTCCTGCACCTGTGTCCAAGGCCAAAGCTCCTGGTTGGAGCAGAGGCAGAGATGCTTTGGTATTGGGACTTGCTGTGCTGACCGTAACCCTCTCCTGGCTGCAGGGAGGCAACTGCTGCAATGGGAATCTGCCCCATAAACACCCTGCCTGGGAAAGACAGAACTGAGATGCTGTTGAAGCCTTTACACTGGTGTAGCAAAGAGTGCTGGGAAAACAAGATGTATAAAGCCAGCTTCTATGAAATAGAAACATAGAGATACGGTCTCAGAGCAGAAGGGTTGGAAGAGTGATGTGGGGTTTGCAGCTGGAGCTCTATGGAGGCAGCTGAGAAGGGGGCAGTGGCAACTGTCTGATTCCTCCTTGTTCTTTCGTTTCCATGAAGAGAAGAAATTCTTATCAGGAGAACTGGCTACCCTGGATTTGGAGAAGGCTGAGGTTCTTAATGACTTCTTTGCCTCGGTCTTCACTGGCAAATGCTCTGACCACAGCACCCAAGTCTTGGAAGGCAGACGCAGGTGATGTGAAGGGTTAACCAATGTACAGGGAGGTTAGGGTTAAGCCGCCTGCTTAACATGTTACTGCTTACTCATGCTTACTCAACAAATGCGTGCACAACACTTATTGTGCTTGCCAGAACAGGGTGGGAGGACCAAAGCTATTGATAAGAGGAAGGAACAGTAACTCGGTTCCTGTTCTCCGGACCCCTAAACCTGCTGAAATCAGCTTTGTGTTTTGGACAGTGACTAAATCACAGGGAACATGCGCAATGACTAGAGGTGAAAAGTTCAAGAAAGACTCGTTTACTTCATCTTGAGACCCTCGCCCAGGACCACCAGGAGACACTATGCAAGCAAGGACCTTTTACCTCATTATAATATGAGAGGGGATAGGTCATGAATACATATAAGTGCGTTGTGTAACCTCATGAATATGTAATAGTTTAGAGGATAAATATGAAGGAGAACAACGCTGAGGTGCGCATGCCTTTGGAGGAGCAATCCCCCATATGCCTCAGCGCTGAATAAAGCATACCTACTTTACAACTTTAACAAGTTGTGGAGTCTATCTGTGCATTACAAGGACTGTGAGAATAAGGACCCTAAGTCCAATGTAGGAGAGGATCTGGTTAGAGACCATCTTAAGAACCTGAACGTGCACAGATCCATGGGACATGAGCTGGGATCCATCCATGGGTCCTGAAGGAGCTGGCAAATGAAGTTGCTAAGCCACTGGCCATCATACTTGAAAAATCATGGCAGTCAGGTGAAGTTCCTGACGACTGGAAAAAGGGAAATATAACCCCCATTTTTAAGAAGGGAAAAATGGATGACCCAGGGAATTACAGGCCAGTCAGTCTCACCTCTGTGCCTGGCAAACTCTTGGAGAAGATTCTCCTGGAAGGCATGCTAAGGTACATGAAAAACAAGGAGGTGGTTGGTGACAGCCAGCATGGCTTCACTAAGGGGAAATCCTGCCTGACCAATTTAGTGGCCTTCTATGATGGGGGCTATGAAACTGATGGACAGGGGCAGAGCAGTTAGTGTCATCTACCTGGACTTGTGCAAAGCATTCGACACTGTCCCACACGACATCCTTGTCTCTAAATTGGAGAGACATCAATTTGATGGGTGGACCACTCGGTGGATAAAGAACTGGCTGGATGGCCGCACGCAAAGTGTTGTGATCAGTGGCTCAATGTCCAGCTGGAGACCAGTAATGAGTGGTGTCCTTCAGGGACTGATGTTGGGACCGGTCTTGTTCAACATCTTTGTCGGTGACATGGACAGTGGGATTGAGTGCGCCCTCAGCAAGTTTGCCAATGACACCAAGCTGTGTGGTTCGGTTGATACGCCGGAGGGAAGGAATGCCATCCAGAGGGACCTCAACATGCTTGTGAGGTGGGCTGGTGCCAACCTTATGAAGTTTAACCGTGACAAGTGCAAGGTCCTAGACCTGGGTCGGAGCAATCCCAGGCACAGCTACAGGTTGGGCAGAGAAGAGATTGAGAGCAGCCCTGCGGAGAAGGACTTGGGGGTGTTGGTCGATGAAAAAATGAACATGAGCCGGCTTCAGTGTGTGCTCGCAGCCCAGAAAGCCAACCGTATCCTGGGCTGCATCAAGAGGAGCGTGACCAGCAGGTCAAAGGAGGTGATCCTGTCCCTCTACTCTGCTCTCGTGAGACCTCACTTGGAGTCTTGTGTGCAGTTCTGGTGTCCTCAACATAAAAAGGACATGGAGCTGTTGGAACAAGTGCAGAGGAGGGCCACGAGGATGATCAGGGGACTGGAGCACCTCCCGTATGGAGACAGCCTGAGAAAGTTGGGGCTGTTCAACCTGGAGAAGAGAAGGCTGCGTGGAGACCTCATAGCAGCCTTCCAGTATCTGAAGGGGGGCTACAAGGTTGTGAATGCTCCATCCTTGGCGGTGTTCAAGGCCAGGTTGGATGAGGCCTTGGGTGACATGGTTTAGTGTGAGGTGTCCCTGCCCATGGCAGGGGGTTGGAACTAGGTGATCTTAAGGTCCTTTTCAACCCTAACTATTCTATGATTCTATAAGCCTGAGACAAAGGGCTATTGAGTTATTTGGTTTAGGAAGAAAGTAAAGTATTTTTTCTGAAGAGAAAAAAAAAAACGTTAGAATTTACCTTTGTCATCAGGAGAAAAGTTGTTTCTTAGTTTATTGAGTTGTTTTGGTTTTTTTTTTGGTTTTGTTTTTTTTTGGGGGGGGGTGGGTTCCCCTTTTACCCATTAGAAGAAGGCTCTGAGTTTTCTGGAAAGGTAAGTTGTTAAAGCTGTTCCCTGAAGACTTGATTTGTGCATGTAAGGTGAAAGCAGCCCACGGCTCTCCTGTGTACTAGAGCCTGGGACATGAGAGGGAGAGAAAAACCTCCTGCAGTAAACTACAGTGGTATTTTCAGCTATTAATGTATTATTCCTGTTGCATATAAGTTTAACATATCATGTGCCATTAAAGCCTTCTGTGGTTGCTGCTCTCTGAGCATGTAGTGGGTGACAAATGAGAGGGGATCTGCTCTGCCCAGGTTGAGATACTGCAGAAGCAATCTGTGCAAGCTTTCATTTCACCTAGGTAATCCAGTTCAATCCAGGGGTATTAGACCAGTATAAAATCTGACAAAACTGAGCTAATTAACCATTGCCAGCCTTCTGTCAGATGTACAAAAAGTATCTGAGAATGCCTCTAGTCTCAGGATTTAAACTGAAATAACCCATTTACTAGTTAAAGCAGAAGGGAAATCCTGCCTGCCACTTGTTTCTGGCATTCCCCAGCATGTTTTGTGAGCACAGGATGCTCACCGCATGGCCACCTCCCCCTGTCCTCTCTTTCTGCCATCGCTTTGGCCATTAGTTCAAGGTTTCCTTCGATGATTTCAACCCTTGTTTGCTGGCTGGTATAAACCTTCATTTACAAGACATGTTAAAATATGCCTTCTTCTTGAGTGTTTTTGATTTTTGGTGTGTGTTTAGCCTATGTGCTTTGGGGCATATATCTTTTTCTTGTATGGTTTCTTCTTTTGGAATATTTGGGAAATTAAGAACTTTTTCATATTGTGCCTTTCTTTACTCATGATGCTTTTATCTCCATTCTCTATGGCTACCTCATAACATGGGTTTGACACTTTATGCGTAAAATCCTTGCCAATACTTTGCTTGTTCTAGCTTTTTAAAAGCCATAAATAACACTTCTGCTTTCTTGTAAATTTTCTAAGAGTAAAAATGCATTGGAAAAAAATTCATTTTTCCTTTTCTGTGATAGGGCAGGAAGAGCATGGAGCAATTCTGTAACTTACTTCAGTATCCCTGGCCTTACAGCGAGGGATTGCAGTCCTGCATCACCACTAACAGAAGTATTTATACTCTTTTCATAGCGACTTCAGCTGGTACATCTCCACCCATCTGCAAGACGAATGGTATGCTTGGATTTCATCTCTTTGTATTTACAGAGTATCACATGTAGTGACTCCATCTTTCCTGAAAGAATTCAGCAAGCCTTTGGCAACCCATGCTCTGCAAAAAAGGATTCTTACTGTCACTGTATATGAAAGTAAATTGGGAGTTCCATAAATGCAGGACCCAGATAAGAAAAATTGGAAAGTGTTGAACTTGTCAAGATATGAGACAAAAAATAAAATAAAATAAATCTTCTCTTATAACCACAAGAGAAATTATCAAATTAGTGTCAAGAAAGCTTCCTGACTTGTAATATATATTAAGATGTTACTGATGCATCTGCACTTTCCTGCAGGTACCTCATCTTTTTAGAAAAAATAAATTTCCCCTGTTTAACTTTCTTTGGTTCAGAACTTCCGTTTCTGAAAGATGCTTGAACAATGCATCATGCACTGTAAAGAATTCAGTAGAGACCTTTATAGAACTAAGCTTGTCATGTATCTGAATCACTACAAACGGGAGTAAGTTAAATGACTGCCATTTCCCACAAAGATGACTAAAAGGCAAGGGCTTTCATCTGAAAGCTGATTACTATTTTTAATTGAAACTTTTGACATACCTTTGGCATTTCACTCCATCTTCCATACAGACAACAAGATGGGTAGAAAGTATTCTACCATTCCCAGGATGTACTTGACCATGGAGGGAACCCTCACAGTATAGCCAGTGTATGTCTTATTCGGAAAGATTTGATCAGCCCTTAAGACTTAGCCTGTTTTAGCAGTGGTTCTTCTAATTCAGATGAGTAAATCAATGGTTTCCCAGAGGTGGTATGTTCAGCACTGGTGACATGCAACCTGTTGTATGGCCCTTTTGAGACCTGCTGCTTCTTGTAGTGTTGCAGCTTATTGCAGAGACACTGGTGGCTGTTCCTGGACAGAAAAATGCTTATCAAGTTGTGGGATGAGACTGGCCAGCTGAGTATTTCCCATTATTTGTGACTTCTATCTTCACTGCAGGTCAGGATATCTCCTTCATGGCAATATTGGGAGACATGGATGTTATTGTCTGGCTGGTACAGACCACAGATGAAAAACCCTATTAGACCCAGTCAATGTAATGCTCCGAGGGGAACATCAAGTGTATTAAAACCTGGAAATTACTATTGTGTTGCTCCTTTGTCTCTGCTTTGGTATGGGAGCTAGTGGATCTTTTCTGTGAGATGCCAAACACTGGGCTCGTTAGGCTCATGTTCCTCTCCCAGTTATGGAGGAACCCAGCATTCAAGTAGGATTCATCCCTGCAGGGGTTCTTACAGAGTGAGGTGCCAGCCAGCCATAGCATGCTTTCCCCTACAGCTTGAAATATTGTCAGAGGGAGAATCTGTGGAAGATTGCTTGTCATCTGATTGCATTATTTTTCAGCCACACAAGCAATAAATATTTAAAGTCTGGTTGTAGGCAATGTAACAAATCTGTAAATATGTAGTTCTGAATACAGAAGTGAGAGGCTGATCTTTTCTTTTAAGAGGAAACAAATACATCTCTGTTTGGCATAAAGTGTCCTCCTCCCTATTCCTTAAGGAGGAATATGTTGAGGCAATTTTGCTGCTATGAATGAAGGTGGAAACTAAAGGCAGAAAAATACTGCTGCATATTTATTGCTACCTCCTGGCTATCCTGTGTTCTTTTCCATTTGTCAAATTGAAGTATTAGATAAAAACCCAGTAAGGAAAGGCAGGGACTGAAAGAGAGAACTGAGAAAACTGAGTAGCTTCACTCTTGCTGTATTGCTGCTGTTTTTTATCTCTCTGCCTGTCCCCACTATGATCTTTCCCACAACAGAGAAGCTGTGATCAGCAATGAAGATCGGAAGCAGTATGGAAGTTCCTGTGAGGTTTTGTGTCTTCTCTACAGCATCACATGAAGTTGCACTATTCTAAGTAATTTTGTTTTACAGGAATACTTACAGCTGGTTTATGTAAACCAAGATTGTTCATTGACAAGTGCCTGAAGATGTTGGGCTCATATCACTGTATGCACTAGTGGAAGAGTAGTGAGAACAGCAATAAAGTGGTAGCAGTAGTGGAAGAGATGAGAACAACCTGTAGTGACTGAAAGGTAAGTGCCCTGTAGTGTCCTTAGGCATGGACTACAGTGTGGAAATAAATCCAGGCCTGTTTTGATGTAATGTTCAAACTAGATTTTGTGCCTTTGAAAGAGCTTTGAAAGGGAAAATAAATACTCAACATTGACTGAAGGAAGATCTAGGCTTTCAGCTGATTTAAGTCAAGTAGCAGAGCTTTGGCAGTGAGGGGAGGCTCTGGTTCAGCATGTTCCCTTCTCTAGTGTTCCTCGGATTTTTTGAAAGTGTTTATTTTTTTATTTTTTACATGGTTTTATGAAGCCCTTGCAGTTAACAAATAACTCAGTGATTTGACTCATGTGGCCTTTTTCTCCTCTGTAAGGCATAGTTAGTAAAGTATGTATAAATAATTAGGACAATGTGGTGAAGTTACACCTCTGCCATTTCTAAAATTAGTTTAGTGAACAAAAATCCTAGTGGCGATCTCAGAACAGGTCATTATCAAACAACTGTTACCTACAGAGTAGTTTCCTTTCAAAAGCCCAGCTGAGGCATAGTAGAATATTTATTCCACGGCTGGCAGTATCCTTCTGCCTGAGGGATGGACTGCAATTACAGCATGGTAAATATTTCATTAGAACAAAGCAAGACTGCATGGGAAGTAGCCTTCCCTTTATTTAAAACATTTATTAAAATACAATGTTAGAATCTACATGGGAATAATTCTTTCTACCCAATCTACCAACTAAGCTGCAATTTTAGGTGAAACATTTTGTTATTACAAAACCTTGCATATTAGAGTAATCTATCTTTCACTTGGAAAAAGATTGACATCTTAACATTTTAAACTTAGTGCACACTGATGTTTCTTATACCATTCTGGCTTCATTAAGGAAGTAACAGCAGGTACAGCCTAAACCCCTTACAAAATCCCTTCTCTTCAGAAGGATGATACGAATATAATTTAAGAGCAAGGCCTCAGCACAAATGAATGTTGAAGTCTGTGCACAAGAGTGGGAAGTAGTCACTTCAATACTGCATAACAATCTTTGTGCA